>NC_053037.3:420006792-420631792 GCF_002575655.3 Aegilops tauschii subsp. strangulata | reverse complement strand
CCTGATTGGGCAGATCGAGTTCTACTACTCCGAGTTCCCCAAGAGCATGTCCAGCATCGGGGTGTCGCTGCTCGCCCTCGGCATTGGCTTCGGCGCCGTGCTGGGGAGCGCCATCGTGGGGATCATGAACAGCGCCACCGGGAGGGACGGGCGCGACAGCTGGTTGTCCAGCAACCTCAACAGGGGCCGCTACGACTACTACTATCTGGTTCTCGCGGCGCTGTCCGTGGCCAACTTGGTGTACTTCGTCTGGTGCAGCTGGGCGTACGGCGAGGAAGGGCAGATCAGAGTGATGGCGTTGGCGGCTGAGGAGGCGGAGGAGGAAGAGACCAAACAAGAACAGCACAAATGATAGGCAAGGCATTCGCCGGGCAGTGACGCAGTGTGCTGGTGCGCTCGTTTGACCTTGCGCGCGCCTTTCTCTCTTGCGAAATTGCTGAATTGTGAATTGTGATATTGATGTGCTACGTTAGTGTAGAAACAACGGATACACCCGGTCTATATCATCATTCATCATTCGGTCATGTTACATGTTTCTAGTTGCATCCTCCTTTGTGTTGAGTAAATTAGCAATTTTCCATTGATTTAACCCATAAATAACTTATGATGATGGCAAAAACAATATTAAGCTTATATTGATATGTAAACATGAGCAGCAAGTACGCCTAGGACATAAATAGGAGATGAACATATTATATCTTCCAGTAGGCCATGACAAAGTCACGGCGGTGGCGGCGGCGTTTTGCTCGGCCTGCTTATTGGCAGCTTCATAGTTTTCATCAATAGCAATGCGGAGAGTTTCGAGGATGCAGTCGAAGTAGAGGAACAGTAGCGAGCATCAATGGTGATGGCGTTGGCGGCTGAGGAGGGGGAGGAAGAGACCAAGCAAGAACAGCAGAAATGCTAGGCAAGGCATTCCGCGGGCGGCGTGCTGTGCTTTGACCTCGCACGCGCCTTTCTCTATTAAAAATTGGTTGCAATGATGCTGAGAAATCCTCTATTATTAGAGACATGATCATGAAAAAAGGTTTCCCCCGCTTTATATATAAAGCACCAACACTTACATCCAAGCAACCGATACAAACGCACGCCACACAACCCAAGGCAAGATACAAGAATGCCGGGCACCGACACATAACCTCAACGACTACCAAGTATCAACAAAATGAGCAAAAGAACCGCTTGTAGCCGACGGAGACCACCATCAAGATGAGAGATCATCCGGGAAGAAGTGCAATGGACAACGCCGGACCGAGGGCTCCAAGACGATGCCTCCAAGAAGGGCACGACCACAGACCGTCGCCATCGTCCGACCCAAAGATCAGGTTTTCACCCGGAACAAGACGGGAGGAGTGAGAGCACCACGACGGAGCCTGCAAGGAGGAACATGACGTCCGCGGACGCCGCCATCGTCGACCCGTGTACGGACAGGTAAGTGATGAACCCCGGTGTTCCACCCTTCCGCTGCATCCCCGGTACGCCAACCACCTGCAACCATGCCACCCAGGCGGCCATGATTGCTCGCCCGTATCCGTGTCGCGCAGTCCGCCTACAACCAACGCGACTCCCACCTCCAGGGCCGCCGCCCCGCCCCCAGACCACCCCGAGAAGCCCCAAAGGTCACGCCTTGGACAAGATCCACGAGCCCAACCACCTCAGAACCACCGGCGACCACTACCTCAAGAGGAACCGTGCCCAGTCGGCCGGGGGAAGGGGGAGGAGGAGGAGCGGCCTATGGCTACGACCGGCACCTCTGCGCCGGCGACGAGGTACGCAACGGCGCACCCGTCCCCCCTACCAGCTCCCCCGAGACCCCCTGTCTCGCCCCCGAAGCCGAACGCCCAGATCCGCAAGAGAGCGCCGGCCACCGCCCGCTGCCGAGGAGGAGGGAGCACGGAACCACCGAGCCGCAACCATGAGAGGTCACCAGGGAGGCCCTCCCGCGCCGAGCGCCGCCGTCCAGCCGCAAGGGCCCGGCTGGACGGGGCCGCCCACCTCCACCGCTGCCGCGCTGCCCCTCCACCAGAGATCCACGGCGAGACGGGCCGCCCGCGACCCGCAGTGCCAGATGTGGCGCCGAGGCGCTGCTGCGAGGCAGCCGCCGCCACCCGCCGACCTGCACCACCACCATGCCGCCCGTCGCCCGACGCCACGCCGCCATGGCTGGCCCACTCCGGAGCACCGCCGCACCGCTACGCCCGGCATCAAGCGCAACATCCCCGCCGGCGAGATCCGGCCCGCGCCGCACCTCCCGCGCAAGGAGACGAAATGGCCCCGCCGCCGCCAGCGACAACCAGGCTTCGCCCGCTCGTGCCCCATGGCGGCAGCGAGGGAGGAGAGGGAGAAGGAGGGGTGGCGGCGGCGGCGCTAGGGTTGCCTCCCGGACGCCCGCGGGAGGGGAGGGGGAAAAACTTTTAGCCAGTGGAGGTGTGATTGGCAATCGGAAAAGACCATTAGAGACATGATTAGGAGTGAGACGAACAATATTTAAATTTTTCTCCTCAAAACCCTAAGAGTTCCTTATCTGAAGAATTAGTTGATTATGTACTAATTTTGGAGTTTGTACTCCTAAAATTGTTATATCTACTAACTACAAACACCGGGTACTGTTGGTTCTATAGCTGATGTAGATATTGCTCTCAAATCTAGGCTTTGTAGCCTATCCCACCCGATGTCATAATTGGTGTTTTTTGGAACATTACAGGTATGACCTGATTACTAAGTTCAAACCTGACTTTGTTGGGTTCCAAGAGACTAAAGATTCTTTTCTCAACGCCTTAGCTGGTTCTATCAGTTATTCTTGGCATATTTTATTTGTTGTTGGTCTGTTGGTGGCCTCCTTGTAGGCATTAATGAAAATACTTTTGAGTTTGGTTAAATTTTTACAAAATATTACATGATTCTTACAGTTAAAACAGATCTGATGGTTTTGCTCGCATCTTATTGTAGTTCATGACACAACTTATGTTGTAGGTAAAGTTGATTTTATTGCTGAATTTCATGACACTATGAGTGGGTTATCCTATCATGTGATGTTTGGTGGCGACTTTAATTAGTTAGAGAAGCTAAAGACAAATCCTCTGGAGTGGTTAATAATTCTTGGTCCTTTTTTATTCAATTACTGGATTAATAAATGTGCCCTCACAGAAAGTAAACTAGCTAATAGGGTTTATACCCGGAGTAATAATCAATCTCTTCTTTGCAACGATTGATAGAGTTTTCTCTTCCACTGATTGGGATAGCCATTTTCGTCTAACCACCCTATGTACCTAGGGTGAGAAGTGATCATGTCCCCTCCTCCTTGATATTGATGTTAGTAGAAGATGTGTTGGCAAGCCTTTCATATTTGAAAAATGGTGGCTATGGCACCCTGATTTTGTTCCATTGGTTCATAAAATCTGGTCCACTCCTTTCCCCTTTTCTTCTGCAATTGAGACTTGGCAATTTAAAGTTAAATTATTTAGATAGAAATTTAAAGGGTAACATTCAAAAGAAAGTTAAAGGGTGGAATATTAATTTGGAAGCTGATATGAAGAAAGACAAGAAATAAGCTTTACTCCAGGAATTTGATATCTTGGATGTTTTCTTAGAGCAACACTTGGTATCTTCTGAGGATATCGTCAGGATGAGAGAAAAAAGTCTGAGTTGCAGGATATTTGGAAGAAAGAGGAGACTGTCATGTGGCAGATCTAGAAATAGGAAAATTTTAGAGGGTGATAGAAATACTGCTTATTTTCATGATGTAGCCAATCAACATAGAAGGAAAAATCACCTCTCTGTCCTGGATGGGCATGACGGGTCTGTGTACTCCACTAAAGATATGCTTGAGGTTGCTACTAAGTTTTATAAAACTTTTTGGGTTTGAACCTAGACCTAACATTCACCTGGGGGGGACCATTTTTGGTCTAATGAGGAATTGCTAATAGTGAAAACGAACTTATGGAAAAGGCTTTATCTACAAGGAAATTAAAGAAGCCATCATGGCGTGATGGACTGTCTTTTTTTACCAAGATTTTTGGGAAGTTATTAAGAATGATTTCATGGCTTTAGTTAGAGACTTTGAGTGTGGGGCTTTAGATATTCAAAAACTTAACTATGGTATTATTACTCTGATTCCTAAAGAGCCAGATGGTACGAATATGAGAAAGTTCAGGCCTATAAGTCTGAGTAACTGTTCTGTGAAGATTCTCAGCAAGGTTACAACCAATAGAATTTCTCCCATTGGTCATCGATTATTGTCTCCCTGCAAGCACCCGTCCACTGGGGGCGGTTTATCCTTGAGAGTGTTGTCACAACTCATGAAACTATCCATGAAGGCATGAACTATGCAATTCTGGTGAGCCTGGAGTTATCCGCAAACTTTTTTCGATAAAGGGCGCTTTTATTATCTCAAAATGTAGCATCAAAGTGATACAAAGCATTAAGAGTATCACCCGGCCTCTGCATAACTAGGATGCACACAGCCAAACACCAGTAGTCTGATAAACAGAAAGATAAAAGACCGACAATTCGGCAACAGTAGAGTCCATAGACCGACACTGTGCCTATGTCGAAAGAGATGGTGGACCTACAGCTTCTCGGTGGCGGCAGAAGCACCTCCACTGAATTCCTACCATCCCAGCAAACTCTTAAGTCCCCATGAACTTTGTTTTATTTGTGACGAATTGTGTTGAGTTTGTTGAATTTGAGCTTATCAATTCATGAACTATGTACCAATTAGTACTATTTGTGTTTTGTTTTTTAGGATTCATTTGACATGAATTTTAATGATCATATCATGATTTGTTTCAATATGTATGCAATTTTGGAGAAGAAAGGTTGTTGCGGTCATGTAAAGTCTTCTCTATCCGTCCCTATAAGGGTTTTTACCCTAAAACTGGCTTGATTCAGTGCTTGTAGTCGTCGCTAGGTGGTATACGAATCAAGATGTAATTTTTATTATTTCTTATGTTCGTTGTACTGGCATGATTGAATATTAATATCTCAGAAATTTGCTCGCAAAAAAAAAGAACAAGCATAGTTTATATCTTGACCGTTACAATAAACTCCAAAACCCGAGGGTTTATCCAACCGCTGACAACTTAGGCGATCACCGTTGTTACTCAAGTTGATATTGGCTTTGAAGCTACCTAATCATCGATGTGTATGTAGGAGAGGGGCTTTGTAGAGCCATTGGCTACCTAATCGTCGATGTGTATATAGTTCCTTCATTACAAATTAATTGAAATTCTAGCTTTGTCCTAAGTCAGATCTGTCTTTCTAAACTAGGCAACAACGACATCTTGAACTTTGCTCTCTCTTGGAGGCATTGCCCTAGAGATGTGATGACTTTTTTGGGCACCTTTTTCTCCTTGATTGTGTGTGGTATCATTAGGGAGCCATGTTAGCTCTTCAACCATTAGTCTTGTCTTGCAGGTGAAAACGCATATTTCTTTTTGAATTGGGCGGTAACCGACATCTTTAATGTTGCTCCCTCCCAGAGGCGATTCCATAGAGATGTGAGCCATCAATTGGCACACGGGACGGCTTTGGGATTGTCAGTACAAGGTCAACTGCTTCAATTTCATGTTTAGCTCTTTAACCATTAGAGTCTCGTCATGCAGGTGAAAATTTAGATCTATCATTCTGAATTGGACAATAACCAGCATCTTGAACATTGAGCCCCTTCGGAAGCTTTGGCACTGTTGGCACGATGTCAATTGCTTCAATTAGGTCGGTGAATGAGCGGCGTTAAGGTCAACTGCTTCAATTTCATGTTTAGCTCTTTAACCATTAGAGTCTCGTCATGCAGGTGAAAATTTAGATCTATCATTCTGAATTGGACAATAACCAGCATCTTGAACATTAAGCCCCTTCGGAAGCTTTGGCACTGTTGGCACGATGTCAATTGCTTCAATTAGGTCGGTGAATGAGCGGCGTTGGCCAAGGTGGTGTGGCTTGTCATTTCAACAAATCTAGAGAGGTACAAACCGCTTTTCTTTAGTTTTGGCTTTTCTCTTCGGCTGTGGAAAACCGATGGTTTTATTATTTTTGTATGTTCATGTCTCAGTACTATGGCTCACGATTTTCTCTCGGTAAAGGACGACTACATTATTCCTTTATGAATATGCCCATGTGGTCTCAAGGTAAAATGCCCTGCACTGTAGTGGTTGAAGTCATGACTTTTTCGCCGGAAATTATAGGAGCAAACATTCCCTCACTATGTTTAGCGCGACGGGATGTTGCCCATGGAATTAAAGTGTGTAGAGCATCTTCATGGATGCATGCTTTTTTTACGAGCAAGGCAAGAGCTCTACTGATTTCATTAAGATAGGAAAAGAAAAATACATAGCTGAACTCTAAAGTTGCCATCCCACTATTGTTGAAGCTGACATTGTATTTGTACTGAATTTACCAATGTGTTAATACCAAAGTTCGGTTTACATGAGAATTTCATAAAAGCAAAAAAAAATCAGGTGGCAACTTTGAAAGCAAAAAAAATAATGTCGAAAAGACGTAACAACATGGGTCTAATTTCAAAGATCTCATCGAGACAAGAACGACAATGAATCCGGATTGTAAATCGAATTAACGGTATGAGAGCTAAAACATACTCCCTCTGTCTAGGTGTGTAAGTCACCTTACGAAAACCGAATAATTCTAAAACACTTAGGCACGGTACATTAACTCCCTCCTCGTTTCTTATTTCGTGACATATCAACCAATAAGAGATGTGGGCCAGTGTGGGGGTGAACATGGGTCTAATTTCTTGTTTCTTTTCTGGCGAGCATGGCACGTGAGAAATGATTTAATCTTTGGAAAAGGGCAAGAATCCATTGCTGCTTCTGCAATTTTTGTGGTAAACTATTGGTCTTTTTTTATGTCCTGTCACGACATTGTCGAGGTTGTTCCTAGTAACAAAGGTAAAGGAAAAATGGGAGGTGCTACACCAGTTTTCGCAACATCACAACAACAGGTTGGATGGAAACCTCCACCAGAAGATTATATCAAGATCAATGTCGATGCCAGCTATGTGGAGAGTATTAATGCGGCCAGTGTGGGGGTGGTTGTTAGGAACTCATCTGCCGAAGTAATTATATCTTCGTGGGACTTTCTGGGTCAGTGCTACAGCGTGAATGAAGCTGAGCTGTGTGCTTGCCTGGCAGGCCTTTACATAGGTATTACTCTTCACCAGTCCATTATTTTGGAGACTGATTGTGCTTTTGTCCGTTCTTTCCTTGCAAATGAGAATCATGACAGGTCCTCGCTAGTTGATCTGAAGAAAGAAGTCTTGAATATATCAAAGATGCTTAAAAATTTTAAAATTGCGAAAATAAATCGGAATGCCAATAAGGTGGCTCATGAAATTGCGAAGTTTAGCTTTATAAGTAAATCTGATCTGATTCTTCTTAATAGCGTTCCGCCCTGTGTGGCGAATTTTGTAATGAACGATTGTAATAACATTATTAATTAATTAATGTGTGGGGTTTTTCAAAATAAAATAAGAGATGTGGGCCGTGCATGCTTTTAATGACTTGAGACTAATAAACATGACATGCAGTGGTTAGTTCATTGTATTCAATGCTATTAATTAGCAAAAAGACATTAAGTTCTCTCGTTTTCCCCTCCGCCTTGGTCGTGGTGCGCAATCTAAGATGGCTTAGACTACCCACAATGGGAGTACTATAGGTAGTAACATCACACATATCTAGATAAAATAGATAATGTGACAAGCAATAAATGAAGAAAGAGAGGCATGTGGTAACATAGCTAGTTACTACTAGTATGAGTAACATCACACATATCAAGGCAAGATGAGTCTATAGCTTAATAAATGAAGTGTTGCATGTTACCACACATATGTTACTCCCCATTATAGAGGTAGTAACATAGAGTAGTAACATGCACATGTTACTACCTTATATTACTACCCATTGTGGCTAGTCTTTATACACCTAGACGGAGGGAGTATTAAAGTTTCAAGAGAAACATTTAAAGTGCCTAAATTCTTGTTCGTGCACGCGCGCTTTTTAGTTAGCGCGAGCGGCCGGCCGGTATGCGTTGGCAGATGCCATTTGGTCGGAGTCTTTCTCCATCACGCGGTTTAAAATGTCTGTCGTTTAGTAGGGTATGCGCTGTGTGTGTCAGGATAACATGCATGTAAGGTAGGTGGGCAATGGATTTATTATTGCATGACAAAAATTTAAAAGGACATAATTTTTAAACCGCGCGTCGGAATTCAAATATGTTTTCACTTTTGGAATCCACGCGACGAGATCTTCGAAACTAGATCCCACATGGGTATGTATCGACAAAAATTTTCCGATGCCAACTTTGGTGCTATATAATGCAACTCTATTACTACATGGTGCAACTTTAGTACTACGCCGTGTAACTTTTTTTAAAACCAATTTTGAAGCTCCATGATCCAATTTCCTATGAGCTTTGCCCCCTAGCAACGTGGACAACCAACTTTTTGTGATGTGTAACTAGTCTGCAGCCCCGGCTAACTACCTAATAATCGATATACTATTCTCCTCCGTACATGTGGATGTGTAGTTTTTACTGTTGGCACACTGTTCCCTACCAATAATATGTGCAACTCAGTCTGTTGTTCCAGCCAACAATCTAGAAGTCCATGTGCAACTTCTTCACCTCCCTATATGTGGATGTGTAGTTTCAGTTGGTAGAGGCAACAGACGAAGTTGCACTACTAGGCAGTTGGTCGGGGTAACAGACGAGGTTGCATATCTCACTCACAAGGGATTATTGAATGGTGAAAAACTGCACACCCATGAGGGTAAAGAAAAGTTGCCTAAAGAGGGGGGGTACAATTGCACATCTCATTAGCAGAGGTGGTTGGGAAGGGATGCTAGCATGAAAACCACACATCCACGAGGTACAAAGGAAAGTTGCACATCAACTATTAGTCAGTTGGCTAGGGCAGCATCCGAAGTTGCACATCCACTGCTAGGCAGTTGGTCAAGGCAACAAACACTTAAAATGGGCATCTACAGACATGGGAAAAGTTGCACATCAACTACTAGGAAGTTGGCCGAGGCAGCAGACGAAGTTGCACATCTCACTGGTAGGAGGGAGTTTGGGGTGGAGGTGCCATCAGTGAAAACCACACATCGGGAGAAATTTGCACATCAACTATCAGGTAGTTGAACATCGACTATCACACAGTTGCACCTAACGGGGCCTAAGTTGCACACAAAAAATTTCGCCGAAACATACACATGCGGGATCTAATTTCGAGGAGCACGTCGCAACGATTCCAATAGTGAAAACGGAACTTAATTTCGATGCACGGTTAGGGAGTTATGACTTTTTGAATTTTAAAACCATGAATTAAATGCACAACAGAACAAAATGCATGGGCAGTGGGATGACCGTGGATACATTAGCCAGTCGTGAAAAAAGTAATCAAGTGAAAAGCTTTCCTAATTGAGGAAGAGGACAAAAAATTTCTAAAATGATCGGCCGCTCCATGGCGCTAGCGGGCAGCCGTTTGCCCGCTAGACGCGTCCTTTAAAGTGATGATACATGCATACATGCACCGCGCGTTTTCACTATCAGCGTCTTTTTAAAAACAACTTTTCCTCCTGTGTGTTGGTTTTATTTTTATGCAAGAAGGTCACGAGTTTCTTCCCCTTCTCCTACCTTAAATGGAAGAATGTGTGGTATCTTGTAGACGCCCCTCGTTTCCCCCCTTCACCTATCCCATTCCTGGCCCCTTTCTGCCAATTTCCAAGGAGAATGCAGGAGCATGTTCTTTCCTTCGGCGATCTCAGAGTTGCATTTCCCAGCAGGCATCCTGACATAGTTTGAAACTCCATCACCTCTCGGCAAGCAACAACGGATACGATCCAGCACGGGAGCTGGTGCTGTTCACCGCCCCCAGCTACCTACCTGCTGCCGACCTTTATCTCTGCAGAAGATCGATGGAAACCCAGGAAGGCGATGCGCATAGGTCCGAATCCGATGCTCACAAAGTGAAAGGGAGAGGTGGATTCGTAGCCCTGCCGTTCATCATAGGTATGTACTAATATTTTCCCCTTACTCTGCCCCGGCATGGACTGGTAGGTGCAGCACTGCCGTAGGAATAGGACACCCAACTGAGAATGATCATTGATGAGACAAGAAAGTCCCCTGGATAAACATGATTTCCTTCAATCCATGTAGGATACCCAACTGCTGTTCATCCATGTAGTATTTCCATATATTTTCACTGACTATACATCCCTTCAATTTGTAATGGTACATAGTGTTCTCTCTGACCTTTGCATCCGCAGCAAATGAAATGTTGGAGAAAGTTGCGGGGTTCGGGCTCAACACCAACATGATCATGTACCTCACCAAGCAGTACCACCTGAGCAACGTCACCGCCGGAGCGACGCTCTTCGTGTGGGCTGCGGCGGCAAATTTCGCGCCCATTCCCGGCGCGCTCATAGCCGACATGTACACAGGCCGATTCATGGCCATCTCGCTAGGCTCCATCGCGTGCCTAACAGTAAGCGTAAAAGCTACTCCCAAATAAGACCGTGTCAATGCTTCACTTGCGCTAAATTTGAACCACTTACTGCAGGGGATCGTTTTCCTATGGCTGAGCGCCATGATACCCGGAGCACGGCCACCGCCGTGCGGCGTCGGCCTTGCCGGGGAGCAGTGCGCGCCCCCGGGGCCGAGGCACCTTGCGTGGCTGATCGCCGGCTTCACGTTCCTGTCCATCGGCGCCGGCGGCATCCGGCCGTGCTCCATGGCCTTCGGCGCGGACCAGTTCTCCCGGCACCCCAAGGAGAGGAGGTCGAGGATCCTGCAGGCCTACTTCAACGCCTACTACGCGTCCATCGGGGTGGCCTTCACGGTCGCCGTCACCGTGATCGTCTACGTGCAGGACAACGTCGGGTGGAAGGCCGGGTTCGCCGTTCCGATGGGCCTCATGATGCTCTCCGCGGTGAGCTTCCTCCTGGGCTCCCGCCTCTACGTCAAGGAGAAGGGGTCCAAGCAAATGTTCGCCGGGATAGGCGCCGCCCTCGTGGCGGCGATCAGGAACTACAGGGTGCAGCTGCCGGCGAAGACGGAGGACGGCGTGTACCATCATCTCAAGGACTGCAAGCTCACTGTCCCCACAGACAGGTTGAGGTGAGTGCAGAGTGAAAGGCATGATCGACTCAATGATTGTTCATCTGTGACATATATGGCGATGTTTGATTTGAATCCGCTCAGGTTCCTGAACAAGGCCTGCATCATCAGCAACAACGGGGGCGTGGACTTACCCGGCACTGGCGCGGCGGCCTCAGAGCGTGATGGCAACGTTGGCGGCAGGAGGCTGTGCACGGTGGACCAGGTGGAGCAGCTCAAGTCGGCCGTCCGGATCCTGCCGATCTGGTCGTCCACCGTGTTCCTGGCGCAGGCCATGAGCCAGAACTACGCCGTGCTGCAGGCCAACGAGATGGACCGGCGCATCGGCGTGGGCCAGTTCCGCGTGCCGGGCTGCTCCCTCACCATGTTCAACATGGTGACCATGTCGCTGTGGTCGGGCAGCTACGACAGGTGGATCGCGCCGGCGCTGCGGCGGGTGACGGGCGACCCGCGGGGGCTCACCATGAAGCAGCGCGTCGGCGTGGGCCTGCTGCTGGCCACCGCGGCGATGGCCGTGTCCGGCGCGGTGGAGGGCGCGCGGCGCAGGCTGGAGCTGGCCGGCGGCGGCGGCGCCGGCATGTCGGCGTTCTGGCTGGTGCCGCAGTTCGCGCTCATGGGGCTGGCGGAGGCGTTCGGCGTGATCGGGGAGCTCGAGTTCTTCTACACGGAGCTGCCCAAGAGCATGGCCAGCTTCAGCATGGCGCTGCTCTACATGGCCATGGGGGTGGGCAACCTGGTCAACAGCCTGATCGTCAAGGTGGTGGACGACGCGAGCAGGCGCGGGGGGAGGACGAGCTGGCTCTCCAGCGATCTCAACGCGGGCCACTACGACTACTACTACTGGCTGCTCGCCGGTTTGGGCGCCGTCAACTTCGTGTACTTCCTCTGGTGCGCCTGGAAGTACGGCGAGGAGGGGAAGAACGTGGAGTGGGAGGAGGGTGAAGGTGAGAGGGAACGGCCGATGGCCTAGTTTTGTAATGCTGAGCTCGGGTGTCACAATGAGGCCATTTTTAACGTGAGTCTGAACTCAGAGGGCAAAAACCGCAGGTTGCGGGGTTGGTTCTCCCTTCTCTGAACCAAACTGCTCTGAACTGTGGTTAATGTTTCAAAGTTCCCCGGGCACGGAAGAAATCTGTGCGGCTCGCCTTGCCATTCATCAGCAAAGCCGGAGTATACACGGTTCTTTCTTTTTTGCAAATGTTTACCTCATTCTTCTTCTCAACAGAGAGGCTAGTTCCTCAGAAAAAAAAAACCTTCAGCCATCTAATTTCAACTAAACAGCACACAAAAATATTTATGCTTATGATTTTCCCTCATGTTTTAGACATCACTAAGTCTTCCCTTATTATGAGCAAAAACTTATATAGATGGTAAGTTTCAGCATATCATATAATGGGGACGGCGACACTAAATAAGTACTCCCTCCGTTCCTAAATATAAGTCTTTTTAGACATTTCAAATAGACTACAACATACGGATGTATGTAGACATATTTTAGAGTGTAGATTCACTCATTTTGCTCCGTATGTAGTCACTTGTTGAAATCTCTAAAAAGACTTATATTTAGGAACGGAGGGAGTACATAACATGTATGCTTATGCTTTTCCCTATGGCACATGGAACTTCTAGTTATTTCACATTCTCGCTTTTAAGATATCATAGGATAGTGTGCATTATTTACTTGCACATTTACTATAGTTGCTCTAAATTATCATTATTGTCGAACAGAACAAAATTATTAGCTGACACCACTATATGTCTGCCTCGCAGAAGGGTGCGATTGAAAAATAGGTACATCAATGTAAATATGGCTACACCTCTAATAATTTCTTAAGCTCCTTCTTGTTAACCTGAAATAAGCAACAATGAAATCAGTAGCAAACTCAACATAGATGCTCCTAAAGATAAAGCATATTATATATTTCCGCACCTTTCCCATGGCATTCCGAGGAAGAGAGTCCCATACGTGCAATCTCGTCGGAATCTACCAATGCGTAGAAAAAGAATTAACTCTATAACGAGAAAACTTAATGTGTTCGGGCTGACAAGATAGTAGCTATGAACATGTACCATATGTGAATTTCTTAAAAATTATCAGATAAATATTTGTTGGCATTACTGAAACTGAATGTTCATTAACATAATTAGAGGATTAATAATTTTAGAATTAGCAGATGCGATTGTAAATATAATTCAGATGGGAAACCACCCTTTGCATAGACCAACACGCAAATTGCGAACTTGATAATACCTGGCAAAGAAAGCTACAGAAAACAACTAGGCGGCGAAAACCATCTAAGAAAGCAATACTGTAAAGCAGCTGGGGAAAAATGGAAGTTCTGTAGGCAAACCTTGTATGGAGCAAGTTTATCTTTTGACCAACTTGTCAATTCTTCTAAGGTTAGTGCTGGCTTCGAAGACTGTTCAGCCCTTTCCTTCGCGTCCTCCTTGGGCACAATTATTGTACATATGACCTCCCCATAAGCTTCATCAGGCAAGCCAAGAACAGCACACTCTAGTACAGTGTCATGCTGAACAACAAAGCAAACCATATAAAGCAAGATGAGTAACGTAGGACTTTAATCAACTGCACCAAGAATCCTTTGGCGAAGCTTTTAGCATAACATTGTCTACTGTGGAGAAAGCAAAACGTTCATTGTCTACTGTGGAGAAAGCAAAACGTTACTGAGAACGGAGACAAATTAGAGCTTCATAAATATCAGCAGTTCTTTCAGTGCAGTAGCTGCTCCAATTTTTCAAATATTTTAGACACTTGAAGAGGCAGTTTTCAGTAAAATGGTAATTTACCTCTAACAGAACCGCCTCAATTTCTAACGCTGACAACTTGTAACCACCAACTTTCATGATATCAGCATTTGTGCCTACACAATTAAAACAATTGAGGCTGAGAATCCCAATATTCTTTTACTGTAGCCATAATATCACTGTCAAAATGAAAACAGGAAACCAGAAGAGCATGCAACTGCAGGGCTGTAAAGTGGTACTTACGCCCTAGAATTATGAAGTATCCGTCCTCATCTACGGTTACCGTATCACCAGTCTTGAAGAACCCACCATCAATAAATGATTCTGCTGTAACCTGCATCAGAAATTTGTCATGTGAATAACAAAGCAATGGTATTAAATTCACAACAATGAATCCTTCATTTGGTTCTTTATAGGTAAGAAAGTATAATAACTTCATATGGTGTAACTTAGAAGTAGAGTACATGCTAAAGCACCTCATAAGTTATATTAATAGATAAGATCGTATTTAAACAAGAAAATGTGCATTTTAGCAAGTGGACTACAGATTGGCTGAACAAATGCAACAATAACATCCTGTAATTAGTAGTATCTGGGGGAAGGAATCATATGATGGCACTGTAAAACTTGTACACCATTGAAGAAACCATACCTATCAGTAGTGAACTAAGGATGCAATCATCAAACTTTATCTACAAATAACGAATCTATACAAAAAAAACGTGAAAAGGAATCCAGTTTCCTTACATGCATCAAAGAATGTAATTAGCATCCGAGGGAAGGAATATATGATGGCACTGTAAAACTTGTACACATTCAAGAAACTGTACCTATTAGTAGTAAACTAAGGATGCAATCATCGGACTTCCTCTACCAATAACTATTCTTATATGATAGAAGTACGAAAAGGACTCCAGTTTTTTTTCACATGCATCTAGAAGCTAATGGGTGATGAATTAGCAGAGGGTTCTTTGAACTGAAATTATACCTCCGGTCTTTTCCAGTACTCCTTGAAAAGGGACGGACTTTTAATACAGAGCTCACCGACTCCAGTTTTAGTTTCAGTACCATCATCCATAATGATCTTGGCCTGAGAAAAAAGATGCTTAAATGCCATGAAGCAATACAGAATAAATCAGTTTGACTATATTCCTAACTACAATGGAGTCATAGCATACCTCAACACGTGGAAGAGGTTTACCGACTGTACCTTCTTTCCGTGCACCATGCAATGGATTAGACAGTGCCATGACAAACTATAACCAAATAAGCTGTTAGGAGCCATTACAAAATTCATATTAAACCAAAGTTAGTGTGCACTGATTTCAGATGGAAGAGTTTATGCTGTAACCTCAGTCATGCCATAGCGTTCCAAAAGACGGTGGCCTGTCACTTCCTGCCACCGTTTCATGAGTGGGGAAGGAAGTGCTGATGATCCACACATCTACAGCGATTCAGTGACTGTTAGTAGCACAGATATAGAGAACTCGCGTAATATCAATGCAAATCAAGATAAATATCAATGCAAATCAAGATAAAGTTAAGTTGTTAACAAAGCGTGCAGGCTAAAACTATTAAGGGCCTCTTTGAATAGTAGAAATGAGAAATATAGTAATAGGAAAAACACCAGAATTCGACACAAATGCAAGTGCAAAAAAGAGGGCTGCAGAGAACTGTCTTCATCGCTCGAGACGGCAGAAAATAAACTTTGGTAGAAGCTCTGGGCAATGCAGCTTGGATCAAGGACATTGAACCCCGTTAACAATCACAGTTGCATCAAACCCTGTTGACAATCAGTCTTCATCCAGGTTCTCAATATCTTTGACATGGTACAAGGAACCACGCTTAACCCTGAAATTCAGGGTTCTTGGCCGTGGAAATGGGAAGCATTGGAGTAGTATTCAGCTAAACCTTGCAGGGAAGATTGTCGGGTGTGGAGTGATCAATGTTAACTATGGTGAAGTGCTCAACTGGCGCAATGTGATCACAATTCACTCCACTATTTGGTCTTCCTTTGAAGATTGGTGGACAAAGTCAAGAGAGGTCCCTCAAGGTCGTAAAAGAAGCAGCTTTGACAACCTTGTTATTCTGGTAGCGTAGAGAATTTGGAAGGGAAGGAATATGATTGAGTTCTCAATCTCATTTATAGGGAATTGTTGACCTTTTCAGGTGGAACATATCAGGGATAGGAAGATATATTCTTCTTTCTACCTAAACAATAGAGATGCAGTGGTTTGCATGTACAGATGTACTCAGCAAAGAAAGGAAGTGCAAGACATGATAAGATTAAGCCAGATCATTAACAAACTTTACAAGGGGCATTCAACATTCAAATTTCAATGCTGAAACCAAGATAAGGGAATCAATATAATTAGTGACAACGTATACATGGGACTTACCATTAGTCTCAGCTGCTTTGCGGCATAAGAACAGGCAGACTGTTGATCAGGATTCATACTATCGTACCCTTGCAGTAGGCGTGTGTACACTGTCGGAACCTGGCATTCAGGACGAATCAAATCACCCTAACAACTCAACCAATTTGACGACGAAAATATGTATATGCCATAGAATCGTACTCCAGTAAATACTGTAATAGCCTCATCATTTTTACTGCCGTCGTTGGGATATGACTCGCGCCATCTCTGCCATACTCCCCTCACACTGAATTTTGGCAAAAATTCGACCTGTAATCAGAGAAAATGTGTTACTAACTTACCATGAAAGCAACTCCACAGATGTGCTAGAAACAATTAATCTTACGTGGCTAAAGAACAAATAAATAGACACATTAAGTGACCAGAAAATAGTTCCAAGAGCTACAAAAGATGACAGAAAATAAATCCAAGAGCTACAGAAGATGGTTCACCTAAACCAAACCATAATACCTATTGATCAAACAAACCATTGTAGATTCCTAGATAAAGCATTTTACGTAATACAACAAGTAAATGAGGGTACTTACCACTGATCCTGAATAGAGAGGCGCAAATAGAGCATTGAAAAGACCATGCACATGTAATCGAAGTTAAGGACCTCATAAAATTGACAAAGCAGAATGGTTCCTCCAAATATAATAATCAGAAGTAAGGGTGTGAAAGCTGTCTAATTGCAATCAGACATTGTGAGTTAGATGAGGTTCTAACTACTATTCTAGTGCGTGTGCTTGGCATTTTAAACCTGAAAAAAAGGCGTGATGACTACAGTATGGGAAAGCTTAACTAGTTAACTGAAGATATGAACCATTTCCCAAGGAAGAAAAGTAGGAGATATCATCCAAACATGTATCTGTATAGCTGAATACTTGAATAAATAACAAAAGAAGGTTCTTGTTTGGAAATCATGCGAATTGATATGTACGTGTAGAATATGGTCCAAGATCCTTATATATTATTTAGTATTAGCATTTGTTGTGGATATGGTGCAGTGGAAGACAGTGGAGAAACTGATCTTCACTTTGATATCCCCATGCCTCTGTCAGAATTTGAACCTGCGAAACCAGTAAATAAAATGGTATGTATATTAAAGACTCACAGACCAGTTCAAATAAATAAAAGGATCATGAAAAGAGTGCGGAAATATCAATAATAGGCTCATAGCAACAGCAAAGTAACCAAAAGTGTTAATTTCAATTAGAATGTTTCTAAAACTGTACGATAGATCTACTTAAAGATGATAAAATGCACCTGAGAAAGTATCCCCTCATGAGTGTGGACTACTCCTTTCGGTTTACCAGTTGTGCCACTTGTGTAAAGGATAAGAGCAGGATCATCTCCTGCATAACAAAATTCCAGCATAATTAGGTTTATAGCAGGAGGATACGACATATTTGGAAAATAATATTAACTGTTGAACATATGTTCATGGTTAACTGTTGAACATATGTTCATGATTAACTAGTGAACATACTCCACTAGTGAAACATCAGCGTAAAAGCAGCAACATAAATGAAATATAAATTTGCGGTAAAATAAACATTAGTAATCACCTTTAATTTTCTTTAAAGTGTCAATCTCAGCCATTAAGCTAGAAACTGATGAAGTCACTACACTACTTAAAGGCTCTTGGGCATCTATCTTCGGAGGTATACTTTCCACAGTTGGAAGAAGAGAATAACGAGTGGAACATTTGGTAGAGATGCTTTCCATAATGCCATGATGCTCTTTTGTGCTTAACACCATAGAAATGTCCTGTAAGTTACGGAAGTTAGAAACAAAGACACATCGGATAGTCCATTGTACTGTAAACATATGTGCGTATACAACAAATTTTTAAATCTAGATATGCTACAAGATGTCTAGGCTCTAGACAGCCCCTCTATGGTGCATTTAAGGAACACCCCTTGCTACATGACCTTCTGTAACTTTTATTTCTAAATTCAACCCTTGCTGACAACAGCAATGTGAAAAATAATACATAATATCCCACTAGAAAATAAAAATGTTTCATACTTAAGCTGATATATTAAAGAGGGGGGGGGGGGATACTGCAATAAATTTGGAACAAACCGAGTCATTCATGACATGCAGAAGTTCAACTTCAGGATAGCTAAGTGCAAGGGGTACTGCAACTCCACCAGAAAGCCAGGTTCCAAATATCCCAGCAACAAATTCAGGAGAGGGTTTAGCCACGATGCCAATACGAGCACCGCAACCTTTTGCTCCATTGACAGAAGAATCTTTACCATCCTGAGCCATTAAAAAGAATAGTTTAACCGAGTTTTCTCTAAGGCATTATCAACATGCATCGGACAGTTAACAGAATGATAAGTTAACCAAAGCTCAGTCGACTTATATATCTTGGTCATAACAAAATTGAATGGTGAACTACCATATTTTTGGGAAGTAAAGGTGGAAGCATAAAAAGAGTAATGACTGCACATGTCCTTCATTAACATAACTGGAGTTTGACTAGAGCTACTAAAAAAACTCGGCTGCACTTTGTAAAGGCTAACTTGTGCAGTCCAGTCATCTTTTTATGGAAATGATAGGGAAGAACCCTATTGAACACTTGTGCAACTTTTGTGACGCCTTCTAGCAAACATGCAAGGATAAGGCAGGGCAGACTAATAGCTTAAGTAGTTATACCCTCCCAGTCTCAGACCCGCACCCTAACCAAAATGATTGTCCTTTTGTATTAGAAGAGGAATGACCAGAAGTCCAGAAGGCACTCAACCTACCAAGAGTGGTTCAGCTAAATCATAAAGTTTGAAGTTGCACTTTTTGGGGAGCTTGAACTTGCATATTATCACGTCAACCCAATTAGTTGAAAATTTCAGTCCCAGCCTTACGAAAAAAGTTATAACAACAAAAGGAGAAGGGAAACTAATAAACTATCAATTTCAGGACCTAGAAATAAGGTCAGGATAGTCATCCTAATCACCTCATGGCTAACGGACATCTCAAGTGAATATACACAAAAAACTACGATATGGAAAAAGGATTGGTGGTACATGTTTTCTGCACAAAATATTGTGGACATCCAGTGCAGACGAAATAAGCTGGACAAGGCTGTAACTCTTCTGGTCAGCTCTTATAGCCGCACGGGCACCATGTGCAGAGCCATGCTTATAGACTTCTCGAACAACCTCCATAAACGTACGAGAACTCTGTCTGGTGCTGTCAACTGAGGCACAAGCAAGATAATAGAAACATCAGGAAAAAAAACTAAATGGAAAATGTAGTCCTATGCTTCAAACTATAACCAGATATTGAGATGAATGATCAACTGCCTTTGCGTGCCATAGAAAGCAGTAAGCAGTAGTTGGTTTGAAAGCAAATGGGAATAGAGAGCCCAATAGTCCTAGCCGACTACCACAGTACCAAAATAAACCTGATCCCTGTGGCCACTTCTTTGAGAAGTATGCTTACAAACCACAATGCAACATCCAGTTTGACCACACACACAAGAGTAACTATGAACTGCTGCATTGCCAAAGTCATTCTGGAAGCGGCACGGCTGCACAATTATAACTAGTTCACTACTCCCTATGATTTACCATGCAAGTCGTTTAGCCTCTCCAGCTCTTATCAAAATGTAAGTGCAATGCATTTTTGCTCATGTTGTCCTATTTAGCCCCTCGTCATTTCATCAATAATTGGCCCTCCAAACTGTAGTAATGGGAGCAGTACTAGCTTAACAGTTAATGCTGCATAGTTCTAGAGAGAACGTGACATCACGAGGCCCAAGAGGCAGGTTCTGAATCCATTAGGACTATTAATCCGTGCTACCATCGCAAGGGCTCCAGTGATCATTTTGTTTTCTTTAGAGAAACAGCTCGAGTGATCACTGATGAGCATATCCTACTCGAATTCGGGCAGATGTACACCGAATTCCTTGTGGAAGCATCAAAATTAGAACGCGGACGCCTGAAGGGACCACCCCGTGAATCGGCGGCTACTGCTACTACTCTCCCCTCTCTGCGCCGGCATCCAGTGAAGCTGAACAGCGGACACCTTCAGCTCCGACAAATCAGAGCAGGGAAGAGTGGCGCACGGATCAGCTTCAGCGCGGAGCGAGCGATGCTAAGCCAGAGCAACGCGACGGCGAGGGACCGCCGACGGCAATTCAAGACAGCCGGACGGCGCGCGGGGTTGAGGCAAAAGGACGAACACCTTGTGCGAAGGCGAAGCAGAAGGAGGGCTGGGAGGGAAAAGGAGCGACGGACGGAGGGGCTGACCTGAGGCTGGCGAGGTGGAGGAGTCCGAGGCGAATTGGCGTCGGAGGCGAGAGGGGAGGAGGCTATAAGAGGAGGAGCGGAGCAGCAGCAGCCGCGGCAGCAGCAGGTGGGGGGAGGAGGCGTGGGCCGTGGGGCAATTGAATGGCGTCATCAAGCGCGCCACCGCCCCCCCGCGCGCCCACGCCTGCGCGCGCATTTACGGGCTGCCCCGGTAGGTGGGGGACTGGGGGTGGAGTGGTGCTGGCCGTGGGGAGGATGCGTCCTACGAGGTTGCTCGTGCCAAGCGGGGAGGGGGCCGCACGCCGCGTAGCTGGTACTGGTGCCGCTCGCGGGTTTCTCCGGTGTGGAGTTGGTTTGGTGCGGCTGGCTGGTCCGCTTGATCGGCTCCGTCGGGGGGTCACACTGACTCCAGGTACCTGGGCGACATCGACATCGTTGTACTGCTTCCGTGCACGACTGCAGCGCTGATGGATGATGTGGGTTGCGCCACGAACAGCACAGGTCGTATATGATGGACAAGGGAGTACTGTGCAATAGAACACGGAAGCAATCATGAGTGTGCAAAAATAGAAAAGGCAGTTTCAGTCGTTTGATTTAGCATGGATTTCCCAGATTAGCCGAGCTGATGGAAGCTTCATGTTCATTTTGCGAACCCCCTTCGCTAATACTCCCTCGGTCCTGAATTACTTGTCGGAGAAATGGATAGTGCGGCAAGTAATTCCGGACGGAGGGAGCAGCTATATACAGATAGATCCTTTCACTATGTGGTTGAGGTTGACTCTTTTTTTTAGAGAGAGATGATTGACTGACTTAAATTGGGTGATTTAAAATCATTAGGCCATCTGAAGGGCTGGCTCACACATCAGTGACCCAAAGTCACATGACTTACGTCAGAAGATCAGCGCCTCTTTCATGTGTCTCATGTTGAGTCTGAAACATACATGCGAGAACCGACAACCAAGGTTTTTTTTTCTTTTTTGCAGACTAAGACATATGTTTTCTTCGTGGTCTTTCTTTGATGGACAGGAGGAAGCGTGCACGCTGATGCGCCATGTGTTCTGACCTAAAATTGGCGTTCAAATGTTTAGTATTTCAATCTCTTTCGCGCGAGGCAAATCCAAGTGCAAGAAAAGAAAAGGACAAAGGTCAAAACCTGCAAAATGATAAGAGTTGTAAAGTGGACGGTTTTAGCAAAAATACGAAGATGAATATGGGTACTTACATCACGTGAATAGTAAATTTACAAAAAAAATACTAGGAAAATTAAAAAAAAATGGGGTATCAAACTTTGCAAACCATTTTACTCACGTGTGAAGTTTAGTGAAGTATTGACACACATATTATTCTTAGGGCATCTTCAACGGCGGCCCGCAAATTTCCTCCCGCATCCATCCGTGGACAGGGGGACTAGTCCGTGGACACAAATGCGGGAGGCCGCCATCCAACACTGCCCGAATACATTTCAACCCACATTTGAACTAATCGGACGAAATTCATGCAAACCGGCCGATATTCATCAAAGTTCGGATAGAAAATATCACAAATCATCCATACATAGCATGCAAAATTAAGTCTAGTATAATAATGTCTCAAATTTGACTAGATTAACCGGATGTCCAACAAGTTTTTCATCAACGGATCATGCCCTCCCACACATGCTCCCCATTCAGCTTCATACAACAGTGTGTGTACATAAATGGTCGGTCTCTGTCTTGTGGTACGTCACGGCAGCGCGTGCGGGCTACAGAATGTGCACGTCAACATTGAGTGAACGAATCAATCAACAAGTTGAGCAAGAGGAAACAATACTTACGATCTCATCATCTGCTACGTGCAATGGCCACCTTGCCTCTAGTTGACGAACCATGTTACAACTTGGTGACGCTGGTATGAATAGCATACCGGCGATACGATGATGACCTCACATTACGTTGTTGAATGATATATATGCCGTAGAGCGTAATGTGTTTTCGTGCGTGAAACAATTCATGCACTTGCTATCAGAAGGTCCTCCCTCTGCTCCTATCTACGAAATCTGCAGATACGACCAACCACGCATCGCACAACAAATGACATAGCGTTCGAAAATAAGCTCAATGACATTTGATCGAACACCTGCCGAGTGTGGTGTCCGCCAGGGGGCCGTCTAAAGGGCGGCAGAGTGTACCTGGGTACAAAAGGCTCCAGGGTGGACAGCGTCGTCGTGTTGGCGAGCGGCGCGTCAGTGCTGGTTGCAGATGTCCGACAATGCCTATTTGGCGGCCAGAGGCATGCAGTAGCGGCAGCGGAGGTGGAGGGTGCGGATGCAAAGCAAGGGGGAGGGACGGAGTGGAAGGAAATGGGATCGAGGGGGGATTGGGTAGGCCGGGGGTGTCGGAGTCTTACGTGTCTGCTGTCCGGACTCCCACAAAACTTCCCCCACTTTATCTCCAATTTGCGGGAGAAAACACATCCTAACCGCTCGGCGAACCGATACAGGTTCGCGTTGGAAGGCTTTCACGGTCCAGACAACGCGCTTTGGACGAATGCGGGCGGTTTGAGGGTCGGCGTTGGAGAAGCCCTCAGTGAACAAAATACAATTGAGACCTTACCATTCATCAAACGGTTTTTTCTAATAAAGCTTCAATTTATCATTTTTTTCTCATAATACAATGGATGCCATTTCTTTGTAAAACATCATGCGGAGCTAAAGCGGTCGACTATGTATGTTATAAAAAAATTGGTTGTTTCTTTATTTTTCTAGTTTTTTTTAATTTACTATTCATAAGGGGTGGGCGTGAAACCATGTTCACCAGATTCGCGTCTGTGTCCATGTCCAAGGAAGGGACCACCTAGTAAATGTTGACTAAAAAAGTTGAAAATGAATCTAAGGAATGCTACTCTTCTTCTTCCTCCTCCTCCTCACGTTGCCGCCTGGACCGGAACCAATCTAGGTCCACCCCCTCATCTGCATTTATGTCATGGTGAGTCGCGTTGTCACCACCTCCGGTGAGATTCGACGATGCGGTCGGTTATGGTGTCCTGTCTTGAGCTCGACAGTTGTCTAATTCAACCGGCGATCCAAACAAAATATCTCAGCCCCACCCTCCCTCCCCATCACCCATGAAGCAATCCCGGGTTGCGATACTCTCTTTCATCGTTGTCTCTCCTATAGCTAAATTGAGAAAATAGTTGCTTGAGGAATAACAATTGTGTGAAATGAATGAAATTAGTTTTTCAAGTTCGTGATGAGGACATCAATACTAATGTTACACCCACAGCCCCTGCTGCTATATATACTGGACCAATTACTAGAGCTCGCGCACGCCTATTAAATTATCACGTACTTTCGTTTCTTGGTAATGATTCTAATGTTCATGAGAATATGATGCTGCCTAAATTGGATACATTTGTTTTGCTTACAAATGAAGGGCTTGGCATGGATAAGAGGGATGAACACTGGAGCAAAACCAAGCATGGAGATGATGGCATGCTCAAGGAGAACAAGAACGGAGTTACAAGTGATGATTTCAGGACTTTGAAGCCACCATAAGGAGTGCAAGAAGCCTTGGACGAAATATACAAGATGCCACTTCATAAATTTCGTCCAGAGGCTATTCTAGGTGCTGCGTCACCTTATTATTGGGTCAAGCCCATGTAATTTCGAAATACTTAAGTATAGGTTGTTTTTAGAGTCCGTATGTGTGGGGAAACAAGAGTTAGGGTTGGTTTCGGACCTCTCCTCCAAGGGCCATGAAATCCCCCCTCTTCCTCCATATATACAGCCCTTAGGGCGTCGTTTAGACTTTGGGTTTTGTTTAGATTAAAGTTCGCCATAGCTGCAACTTCGCGTACTTCGTTTGTGTTCAACGACCAGACAAAGGCGTCACAGAACCCCACCTTGATCAATAAATATTTCCTCTTATATTCGCAATATCCAGATTGCAATCTTAGTTTCTTGCTTGTTCTTCGTTTGCCTGCAGGAAACAGACATTCGTGGTCAGGTTGATCATGCTCCGGTGTGGTCAATAACCTCTCGGAGTTGGTTTAGCGATTGTTAAGGCGCGACGTCCTCGCACGTTCGTAGTCGGATCATCAAAGTCGACTTCCTCCAAAACGATAGCCACCATCTCATCGAAAGACGGGACACCTCTGTCTCTATCAAGTGGTATCAGATTTTCAGGTTGCTCGGTGAGATTTTACAGTTTTTCGTAGTTTAGATCGAGTCTGTTCTTCATACCTACAGTCCACGAAAAAGCCACAAAAAAATTAGGGTTAGTTCATCATATCCAAACCAGTCTGAGTCTTCGCATAGTCTTTTCAGTATTTTGCTTTGTTGAATTTGCGGTTGCATCGTCGTGTCAAGTTGATAGAGGCAAAGGTGTCCCGTCTTTCGATGAGATGGTGGGTATGAGTCCGCTAGTGACTATGATGAGGAGACTTTGGCTCTTATTACACGTGAAGAACATGGTGGAGATGATTCTGATCATGAGACGCAATACATGGCTCCTGAAGATGCTGACAGGTATGAATCTTTGGTTGATCGACGTGTTTTGAGTGTGCAGGTTACACAAGCCGAGCAAAATCAGAGGCATAATGTGTTCCATACAAAGGGAGTTGTGAAGGAACGTTCTATTCACGTTATCATAGATGGAGGGAGCTGCAACAACTTGGCTAGCATGGAGATGGTTGAGAAGCTATCTCTTACCACAAGACCACATCCACATCCTTACTACATCCAATGGTTCAACAACAGCGGCAAGGTTAAGGTAACACATACTGTTCGTGTGCATTTTAGTATCTCTACATATGCTGATTATGTTGATTGTGATGTGGTACCTATGCAAGCATGTTCCTTATTACTTGGTAGACCAGGGCAATTTGATAAAAATTCTGCACACCATGGTAGAAACAATCAGTATACTCTTGTTCATAAGGATAAAAATATTACTTTGCTTCATATGACTCCTAATTCCATTTTGAAAGATGATATTAATAGAGCTAATAAAGCAAAACAGGAGAAAAATAAGAGTGAAAATCAGATTGTGGCAAAAGAATTTGAGCAACAAATGAAGCCTAATAATAAACCACTAGTGTTGCTTCTGAAATTAAATTGAAAAGTGCATGTTTACTTGCCACCAAATCTGATATTGATGAGCTAGATTTTAGCAAATCTGTTTGCTATGCTTTTGTGTGCAAAGAGGCATTATTTTCATTCAAGGATGTGCCTTCCTCTTTGCCCCCTGCTGTCACTAACATTTTGCAGGAGTTCGCTGACGTCTTCCCACAAGACGTGCCACCGGGATTACCACCTAATTCGAGGGATTGAGCATCAAATTGACTTAATTCCCGGTGCATCGCTACCCAACCGTGCACCATACCGTACCAATCCAGAGGAGACGAAGGAGATTATGCGTCAAGTACAAGAGCTGCTCGACAAATGTTATATACGCGAATCTCTTAGTCCTTGTGCTGTTCCTATTATACTAGTGCCTAAAAAGAATGGTACGTCGCGTAGTGTGTTGATTGTATAGGCATTAATAATATTACTATTCGTTATCGTCATCCTATTTCTAGGCTAGATGATATGCTTGATGAATTGAGTGGCTCTACAATATTCTCCGAAGTTGATTTGCGTAGTGGATACCATCAAATTCGTATGAAATTAGGAGATGAATGGAAAACAACATTTAAAACTAAGTTTGGTTTATATGAGTGGTTGGTCATGCCTTTTGTGGTAGTCTATTTTGATGATATACTGATTTATAGCAAATTTTTGGAAGAACATTTGGAACATTTACGTGCTGTTTTTATTGCTCTACGTGATGCACGTTTGTTTGGTAACCTTGGGAAGTGCACCTTTTGCACCGACCGAGTATCTTTTCTTGGCTATGTTGTTACTCCATAGGAAATTGAAGTTGATAAAGCCAAGATTGAAGCTATTGAGAGTTGGCCGCAGCCCAAAACGGTCACACAAGTGAGGAGTTTTCTTGGACTCGCTGGTTTCTATAGGCGTTTTGTGAGAGATTTTAGCACCATTGCTGCACCTCTCAATGAGCTTACAAAGAAGGATGTGCCTTTTGTTTGGGGTACCACACAGGAAGAAGCCTTCACGGTATTGAAAGATAAGTTGACACATGCTCCTTTACTCCAACTTACTGATTTTCGAATGTGATGCTAGTGGAATTGGATTAGGAGGTGTGTTATTACAAGATGGTAAACATGTTGCATACTTTTCTGAAAAATTGAGTGGGCCTAGTCTGAATTATTCTACTTATGATAAAGAATTATATGCTCTTGTTCGGACTTTAGAGACATGGCAACATTATTTATGGCCCAAAGAATTTGTTATACATTCTGATCATGAATCTTTGAAACGTATTAAAAGTCAAGCTAAACTGAATCGTAGACATGCTAAATGGGTTGAATTCATTGAGACTTTCCCTTATGTCATTAAACACAAGAAGGGTAAAGAAAATGTTATTGCTGATGCATTGTCTCGTCGCTATACTATGCTTTCACAAATTGACTTCAAAATATTTGGTTTGGAGACCATCAAAGATCAATATGTTCATGATGCTGATTTTAAAGATGTAATGCAGAATTGTAAAGAAGGAAGAACATGGAACAAGTTTGTTATTAATGATGGCTTTGTGTTCCGTGCTAACAAGCTATGCCTTCCAGCTAGCTTTGTTCGTCTTTTGTTGTTGCAGGAGGCGCATGGTGGAGGATTAATGGGACACTTTGGCGTGAAGAAGACGGGGGACGTACTTGCTACAAATTTTTTTTGGCCAAAGATGAGACGGGATGTTGAGCGTTTTGTTGCTCACTGCACTACATGTCAAAAAGCTAAGTCACGACTCAATCCTCATGGTTTATATATGCTTTTGCCTGTACCTAGTGTTCCTTGGGAAGATATATCTATGGACTTTGTTTTAGGTTTACCTCGAACAAAGAAGGGGAGGGATAGCATATTTGTTGTCGTGGATAGATTCTCGAAAATGGCACACTTTATACCATGTCATAAAAGCGATGATGCTGTTAATGTTGTTGATTTGTTCTTTCGTGAAATTATTCGCTTGCATGGTGCGCCAAATACTATTGTTTCAGATCGTCATACTAAATTTCTTAGCCACTTTTGGAGATGTTTATGGGCTAAGTTGGGGACTAAACTGCTTTTTAGTACTACATGTCATCCCCAAACTGATGGACAAATTGAAGTAGTCAATAGAACATTGTCTACCATGCTTAGGGCTGTTTTGAAGAATAACAAGAAAATGTGGGAAGAATGCTTGCCTCATATTGAATTTGCTTATAATCGGTCGCTGCGTTCTACTACTAAGATGTGCCCTTTTGAAATTGTGTATGGTTCTCTACCTCGTGCACCTATTGATTTGTTGCCTCTTCCATCTTCGGAGAAGGTTAATTTTGATGCTAAACAACGTGCTGAATTGATCTTTAAAATGCATGAGTTAACTAAGGAAAATATTGAGCGCATGAATGCTAAATATAAACTTATTGGAGATAAGGGTAGAAAACGTGTTGTCTTTGCACCTGGAGATCTTGTTTGGTCACATTTGCGTAAGGATAGGTTTCCTAATTTGCGCAAATCAAAGCTAATGCCACGTGTTGATGGTCCTTTTAAGGTGTTAGAGAAAATAGATGATAATGCATATAAACTTGAGCTGCCTGCAGATTTTGGGGTTAGTCCCACTTTTAACATTGCAGATTTGAAGCCTTATTTGGGTGAGGAAGATGAGCTTCCGTCGAGGACGACTTCATTTTAAGAAGGGGAGGATGATGAGGACATCAATACTAATGTTACACCCACAGCCCCTGCTGCTATACATACTGGACCAATTACTAGAGCTCGCACACGCCAATTAAATTATCAGGTACTTTCGTTTCTTGGTAATGATTCTAATGTTCATGAGAATATGATGCTGGCTAAATTGGATACATTTGTTTTTCTTACAAATGAAGGGCCTGGCATGGATAAGAGGGATGAACACTGGAGCAAGACCAAGCATGAAGATGATGGCATGCGCAAGAAGAACAAGAATGGAGTTACAAGTGATGATTTCAGGACTTTGAAGCCACCATAAGGAGTGCAAGAAGCCTTGGACGAAATATACAAGATGCCACTTCATAAATTTTGTCCAGAGGCTATTCTAGGTGCTGCGTCACCTTATTATTGGGTCAGGCCCTTTTGAAATACTTAAGTATAGGTTGTTTTTAGAGTCCATATGTGTGGGGAAACAAGAGTTAGGGTTGGTTTCGGACCCCTCCTCCAAGGGCCACGAAATCCCCCCCCCCCTTCCTCCATATATACAGCCCTTAGGGCGTCGTTTAGACTTTGAGTTTTGTTTAATTAAAGTTCATCATAGCTGCAACTTCGCGTACTTCGTTTGTGTTCAACGACCAGACAAATGCGTCACAGAACCCCACCTTGATCAATAAAGATTTCCTCTTATATTCGCAATATTCAGATTGCAATCTTATTTTCTTGCTTGTTCTTCGTTTGCCTGCAGGAAACAGACCTTCGTGGTCAGGTTGATCGTGCTCCGGTGTGGTCAATAACCTTTCGGAGTTGGTTTAGCGATTGCTAAGGCGCGACGTCCTCGCACGTTCGTAGTCGGATCGTCAAAGTCGACTTCCTCCAAAACGATAGCCACCATCTCATCGAAAGACGAGACAACTTTGCCTCTATCAGTTCGGGATGTAAGGGCATCTCCAAAAAAACCACTGCATTTGCCCATTTTTTGGGACACGTTATACCATGGTATCCAAGTGAGTCCCCACTTGTCCATCAATTTTGTTTAAATTATCATTTTGCAGTCTATTTGTTCCATTCCACCAAATAAAACAACTTGAAAAATAAATATTTTATCACAAACATTTCCACAATTTTTTTTTTAAAATCAAGCAACATAGTGTTCCAAGTTCACACGAGTTGAATCAAATATAGTCTAATAATCATGCACAATTTGATTGCATGATCAAATTCTGGAGTTACGCTCATTGATGTTGGTACGCACAGTATTGATCCAATTCTATTGGTTCGCCTCCATGATGCTAGTGTCAGTAAACATGACTTTTGAAATCCTCGATGAACCTTGTGAGCCCAGCTTGCTTGGTCTTTGTTGCCTTTCACGTCAACGACAATCCCCCTTCTCTCTCTCCCTCTTTCTCTCTATTTGGGTTGTATCTTCATGTAGCCCTTAAACCTTTCACCCTTCTTTTCCTCCTTCCTCTCTTATTGCACTTGGGACCATGCATGGGAAAATATTCGTCATTCTATTGTTCTACCTATATTCAATAAACATTTTGCCAATATACACAATCAAATATAATACTCCAAAGCGCTCTTATATTATGGGACGGAGGGAGTAAGTCGTATGTGTTTAAATTTTTGATTCATGTGTTATTAATCTAAAATTTTGTAATCTGCACAATTCAAGTCTTATTGAAATTCCCCACAAAAAAATCTTATTGAAATATTTCAGTTCACCATGTTGAGAAGGGTATATCTGGTTGCTGAAGCGAACCCTTCCACCGTGTGTGTATTTACCAGCTCCCGCCCGAAAGGGAATATTCAATTCCTCAATTCTGTTCCAGGCTTCCAGCCCTCCGGGATGGACTCCCACCACCCCTCGCCGGAATACAGCTCGCTCCTCCTCGCCGGCCCTCGTGCTGGCGCTCTGAAACAAGCTCACGCGCGCATCATCGTCACAGGCCACAGTCGCTCCCTCCCCTTCATCACCAAGCTGGCCACGCTCGCCGTCGCAGCGGGCGCCGCCCCGTACGCGCACCTCCTCGCGACCTCCCACCCCGCACCCGACTCCTTCCTCTTCTCCTCCCTCACGCGTACGGCCGCGCACCACGGCCTCCCGGTCGCCGCTATTGCCTTCTACCGCATCCTCCTCTCCGCCGCCCTTCCTTTCTCCAGTTTCACCTTCACCGCCGTCGCCAAGGCCTGCGCCGACCTGTCCGCTATCCGAACCGGCACGGCCATCCACGCGCACTCCATCCTCCTCGGGTTTGGCTCGGACCGTTTCGTGCTGACGGCGCTTCTTGTGCTGTACTCCAAGTGCGGCCAACTGGGTGTTGCACGCAAGCTGTTCGATGCAATTCGTGATAGAAGTGTTGTGGCTTGGAATGCAATGATTTCTGGGTACGAACAGAATGGGCTTGCCGAGCGGGCGATTGAGGTGTATAAAGAGATGCAGGCGGTGAAGGCGGTGCCTGACTCCATGACGTTTGTAGCCACGCTCTCTGCTTGCGCACAGGCTGGTGCACTGGACCTGGGGCGTGAAGTGGACAGACGTATTGTTTCTGAAAGAATGGACATCAGTGTTTTTCTTGGCTCTGCTCTTGTCAACATGTATGCCAGGTGTGGTGTTGTGGACAAAGCTCGCAGATGGTTCGATGCGCTCCAGGAGCGGAACGTGGTTACATGGACTTCCATGATCGCTGGATATGGAATGCACGGCCATGGTCATGAGGCGATCAAGCTGTTCCATTTGATGAGACGCGAGGGGCCGCCACCCAATCATGTCACGTTTGTTGCTGTTCTATCTGCATGTGCACACGCTGGGTTAGTTATGGAGGGCCGTGATGCTTTTGCTTGCATGAAGAGGATCTATGGACTGGTCCCTCGTATCGAGCACTATTGTTCTATGGTTGATATGTTTGGAAGGGCTGGACTTCTTGACGAAGCAATGCAATTTATAAGCGATTATATGCCTGGAGAGCCAGGGCCTGAAGTTTGGACAGCAGTACTTGGGGCATGCAAGATGCACAAGAATTTTAATCTTGGGGTGGAGGTGGCTGAGCGATTGATTGCTCTCGAGCCTGAGAATCCATCTTACCATGTTTTGCTTTCTAATATTTATGCTCTGTCTGGTAAAATGCACCATGTTGAGAAGGTGAGGAATACCATGATCAAGAGAAGATTGAAGAAGCAGATAGGATTCAGCTTGATTGAGCTAGGAGGTACTTCCCATTTATTTCGCATGGGTGAAAAGTCTCATCCACAGACTACAGAGATTTACCAGTACTTGGAAGAACTGATTCATAGGATTAGTGCTGCTGGCTACATGCCTGAAACTGAGTCAGTTCTGCATGAGTTAGAGGAGGAGGAGAGAGAGGGTGCACTTAGATATCACAGTGAAAAACTGGCAGTAGCATATGGGCTCATGATGAGCGTTGGGAGCACCACTCCTATCAGAGTAATAAAAAACCTGAGGATATGCGGGGATTGCCATCTCGCCATCAAGTTTATGTCATCTGTGGAGAATCGAGAGATTGTTGTCAGGGATAAGCACCGTTTTCACCATTTTAAAGATGGCAAGTGTTCGTGTCTGGAATATTGGTAACAAACTCTCATCTGTCGTTAGGTACAGTTGCCTGGTACTAATAGTAGTTTCTTGGAAATGAACAACTACATTCACATACACTGCCTGTCCTGGAATTCTGCCATCAGTTATCACCAGTACTAGAAGATAACCTCTTCAGGGTATTCTACTTCAAGCTGTGGGGTGATTTTTGTGATACACAGTCCTGATATTGCATCAAAATACGATTGCTTACCTCCATCCATTTCATTGTCAGATGGGTCCAATGCTTCTCATTTTGCTGAACATCCACAATTCCAGCGACCTACATATTTCTGAACTCCGAACATAATTTAAAGGGTCAGGATGCTGAAAGACAACAAAACAGCTCTGGTATTCTTTGCTAGCTCATCCGAAAGACTGAAGAGTGAGGTACAGTGCATGCATCCAAGTACCATTCTTATGTGGTCGGACTTTTGCTTTCGATAATTCTGTCTCGGTCCTCAATAATGCCTGCAGGTGAGGGCACATCAAGTCCAACACCAGTTTTCTGAAGCAAATTCATCTGTCTAATCGATGCAGCAGGTTGATTCTTTGATGTCCATCTGCCATGTGAATACATTTCTTATTTTCTTGTGCTCGGAGTTGATTATGTGCCTGACTCATTGCGCTCGGAGAATTATCATGCAAAAGCTGTGTATAATCGACTACATTTGAAGCTTTGCTCTGAAGATTGCCCACATTGGTGAGTGGTGACTGACACCCATTAAGGTCGTGTGTAAGTTTGTAAATTGCAACTGCTAAACGGCCAAGACCAGAAGATTATTGAGTTTCATGTACCAAACTTTATATTCCGTTGAGGAATAATGAGCAAAATACACTTCACTTCAATGGAGACTGCCCTTGTAACTTGTGAGCATGGACTTACTTTGTCATTGTCCTTTGGGAAGTACATTATCTTTGTCACTTGCAATCTTGCATGCTACCAGCTTTCATCAGAGCAAATCATGGACACCAGCACCATCACCAACATGGCCCCCTCGTGTAATTGGGGTTGGTGCTTATTGGATGGTTCGACTTTCTTGTCATCGTCGCCAGATGCCGTAGAAAACCTGATGAGGAGCAATAGAGAAGGAAAAATAAAAATAAAATCATAAGTCAAATCCATTTGACTACTTCTACTTCTACTCTAGTATAGTATTTTCTTGTTTCTTAGTTTTAGTTACTGTTTTCTAAAGTCTTCTAGCTATGAGTGGAATATTGTATCTTAAGCAATGTTTTCTAGAGTGTTCTAGCTATAAGTAGAAGTTGAGATGTGAAGACTTCTCAAAGCCTATAAATAGAGATCCTCGTCTCTAGTTTGTATATGTACCCCACTATCTATAACAGAATTTGGTGTTCTTATCTAAGATCTAGGACTAGATCTTGTGCTCTATGAGTTTATGATTGAACTCTTGCTGACATATCAGCATATGTTTGCCTCTAGAGTGATATCTAGCACGTCACCTTGAAGTACCTCCTTCAAGTCTAGCGTTGTACGCTTTGCAGCGAAGGTGGAGTTGTTCCTCCACAACCTTGTGTTTTTTTATGACACTTTAAGATCCAGTTTGGATTGCACAAAGTCCCCTTACCTTTTCCCCAAGGAGTAACCTTGGGTGTCGAATCCATGGAGGATGTACTCTATGACAAAGATTCAAACAAGTTATTGTTCTCGGCTTCTTGCAAAATGTTCTAGTTTTCAATCGGACCTTTTATCAACCTTTTGGATGTAAACAATGATATGGAAATAGGCATGGGTATGAGGACTTACACTCACAACCATGTACTTGTGCTTGTGGTCTCATCTTGATAGTAAACATAGTCCCGGAAGACACCGTTACGATGTGCTCACAACGCGATAAAGTGGGGGGTGCATCCAAAGTACGTCACGACCTGCAGTGGGAGTTGGTTGTCCAATCGCTCTCCCTTACCGTCAAGCGGGGTTACCTTGGTTATTAAGATTATTTCAGACAAAAGTATTGGACGTTTAATGACTACACATCATTTATTCCCAAGGAATTGCTCTCCGCTATCATACTAATTCTTTATGTCACTGGTTTTCATAATAGTGTTCCACGCATCCTCGCCTTTTACCTCCTTGATCGATCTACGGGATCATGTGTACCTGTAGGGCCTTAGAACGAGAAGAAGACAAAAGATAACCCCGTTGCGAATCACACAGACGAATAACATCAATCAAGCAAAGTCATTCCAATGATCCCATGCAAAAATGCATAGGTTTGCAAGACCTTGTCTCAACGTGTTGCCTTAAGAAATTACTCACACATTGTGATCGGATCGTAAGAAGAAATCATTGAAGATGTCATAAAGATGAATGATTGATTGATGAATAGCCTTACAATACTTGCCGACTGCGTTACTACGATTACAATATGGCTAAATCAGGAGAGAATGACTACGGCGGTGATAGCTATGGAGATGAGATGGAAAATGGCAGCGGCTAGGGTTTGTTGATGGCTTATGGTTCTATGTTTTGTCAATGGCGGCTCTCTCTTGTGAATTAGACTTGGGCCCTTTTATAAAGTGTGCTTGGTTGGACGCAACGATGTTGATGGCGTGTGGTATGACCGATGGCACGAGCGCGTAGTCGTATCGTGTGTCGTCGTTTCCTCTGTTGCCTTCCTGGCGAGTGGAGAACCCAATTGGCTTGGCTTGGCTACCACACTTGGTGCTTCTTTCCCTGTGATGTTTCTCTTTCATGTCTGGGTCCATTTCCTATGGAAACACATTAAACAAAGGATTTCGCAATTTCTTGCATTAATTAGTCATTAGTGGTAGTATCTAAGTATTCTCTCAGATATTCCGAAATTATCTGATTTAAACAACGGTGTAATTAGTGCAAAAATATCACTCATCAACCCCACCAAGCTTAAACCTTGATCGTCCTCGAGCAAGATACAAAATCAACCACAAGGAACTCGACTGTTTAAACAAAATAATGGGAAGGCTTTTGTTCACTAACGGTCCGTACACCTCCTTAACCTGAAAACTTAGTATAGCTGTAGCGGTGGCATGGTTATTATGCAAGCACTACAAAAAAATACACTTCCGTGATGATACGTGTTTGTCACAGTAGGTCACGTTTTCTGTCATGCATGTACATCCATGACAAATTTATGACAGAATCAAGATAGTCATACCTGTGCTGTCGTAGAAGTGTTCCATGACATTACCAAAATTATCATCACAGAAGTGTCCACTTCTATGACGATAAATCGCGCGTCACAGAAGTGCTTTCGTCAAGGGTGACCGACACGTGGCATCCACCGTAACGGAACGCCGTTAAGCTATCGGGTCCGGTTTTGGATCCGATAACCCGTTAACAGCCCCGACCAATGGGGGTTTTCCACGTGTAAAATCATCATTGGCTGGAGGAAACACGTGTCGGCTCACCGTTGGGACAGATGTCATCCACTCATTGGACCCAAAGCGCCTATGATACGTCGACACGTGGCACGGCCCAACAGAGGCCCAGGCCCGTTTGACTTGGTCAAAAGGTGGCGGGACGGCCCACGGCAAGCCTGTTAACGGCATGTTCGCATATAGCCCATTTACAACCCGCTAACCCAGGGCCCGTTTACGGCCTATCCGAATTAGGTCCAGTAGCGTCATCTGGGCCGTCCAATATAATTCCAGCCCGTTTTAACTTCCGGCCCATGTATGGCCCATGACGTCTTTTGGCCCATATGAGGCCCTTAGTAACCCTCGGCCCATTAACGACCCATGGTAAAACTGGCCCGTAATGAACAGTGTATCACTTTATACCCATTAATGGCTCATTATTCCGTTGGGCCGTTTCCAGCCCATGATATATTTCGGCCTTCTCAGGGCCCATTTATTCTTGGGCTCATTTCCAGCATTCGGTTACTTACGGCCCGTTACTGTCATTTTCTGCTTGTGGGCCAAATTCAGCCCGTGCTTATAGTCAGCCCGTTTGTGGCCCGTTAATACGTTGGGCCGTTTTCATAGCGTTATTAAATACGACCGATTAACGACGGCCCATTACGGTCGGCCCATGAACGGACGATTCCAACTCTAGCCCGTTTACGGCCATAAAGAGGTATGTTATTGGCCCATGTTTGGGCAATCGATCATATGGCCCGTAGAAAGCCCATTGATGATACGGCCCGTAGAAGGCCCATTGTTTCTACGCCCCGTAGAAGGCCCATTGTTTCTACGGCCCGTAGAAGGCCCAGTGTCACTACAGTAAATATGTAGCCCATGGTTATTGTGGCCTAGTTTAAAAAAAAGGTTATTGCGGCCACTAGCAAACCGCGGAAAAAGAACAGCACTGACTACAAGCAAACAAATAAACAAGACAACAACGAAATAAATAAGCAAGCAACTTACGCTAGGCTATCACGGCTATTACACATATTACATCCACTGGGCATCAAAGTTCGCCACCAGTGCAAATATAGGGAACAAAGCAACATATCATATACACTGGTTGTCAAAGTTGGCGACCAGTGCAAATAAACGCCGCAGCAAAACAAGTCCAGAACTGAAACCACCTCAGAAGATCTCAAGAAACAATATCCTGGGTACCCATAATGCTGGCAAGATGCTTAGCAAGCTTATTAACTTTCTCTTGTTTGGCGCTTAAATCCTCCAGCGCTTGCTGTTGCACCAAAAATTATGCATCTGAATTATGCACGGACTTCCTCAATCCTTCAGCTTCCTGTCGCAACACATCTAATCGATGTCTTTCAACTTGAAGCTGAGACTCAAGAAGACGAACTGATTCAGGCAGCGAGTTCGAAGAGCTTGTGCCAGCAGTAGTGGCCAGTAACTCGAACACTACATCAAGACAGGACTTATGGGTTCTCTCACTGTCGTCAAGGTAGTTTTTATCGGCTTTCTTGGAGACCAACAGGGATGTCTCACTATATTGAACCTTATCTGCATTACTTCCTTCACCATTGCATAACGGGGTACTGTTCTCCAATATTTTGTCCGCATTCTAAAAGAGAAACAAGCAGACACATCACAGGTTTACCATGTTGTATATGAAACTCATTTTGGTAAATTAGTTCAGTAGTAAAGTGCACAGGATAACAACATGAAACAAACATATATCTATGTACCATGGTCACTTTATGGTCTATATCATTCTAGTTTTTGTTGCCAAATCAAGATAGAGACACAGTTCAAATAATATTTGTTCAAGACAAAGCAGAATAGACAGAATATAAGTGTGGGAAACCATAGAGACACTTGTAATGTGCATGACATGAGAACATAATTGTTTATTCAATTGAAACTGAAATCAATATAGAGCAAGTTACAACAGCAAACCAGTTAAAGAAACAAGTTTAAAACATACCTGTTGCGCCATTGGAGTTTCAATTCCATCCTTCAAATTTGAAAATAGTTGGTCTGAGTAAATACAGTGGTGCAAGAGCAAAGGAGTATGAACCATAGCTACAGAACCTGACCTGAGAACAATTCTTCTTCTCCTTTAAGCGTTGAGTTGGGATTCGGAGTGGTGGTCCTTGTGCTTTGGGCACTGCAGTTCCCTTACTAACTGCTCGTGTTTGGGTGCTCTGTGGTGGAGACGGTGTTGTGTCAACTGGAACCGGGTTACTATCTGCTGGGGTTGGGGTTAGAAGGGGTGTAGCTGGTTCTCTGTCCAACTGGGTAGGGGTACAATCTGCGAGAGTCTGGGTTATGTGTGGTGGGGCTGGTTCTTGGGCAAGTACAACCGTGGTTCTATCTGCATCAACTGGTAGCACTATCTTTTCTGAAGACCGTGTTGTTACTCCCTTAGATACTACCATCACCCTCTCCAATTCAAATGGCTGATAAACAAGAAAAGTAATTGAATGTACAGACATTGTATGATAGACAGGTGCAATGGATAGTGGGGAATAAAAGAGGGCATGAAATAATTCACATTTATGTTGTCTAACCAAACAGGATAGCATGACACAATTTCACATATATGATGGCTAACTAAACAGGATAGCATGATACAATTTCACATTGTGATGGCTAACTAAAAAAGATGGAAAGAAATAGTTCAAAATATGATGACTATGTAAACAGGATGACATGATATAACTATATAATGTGTTTATTAAATAGGTTGGCATGCCATAATTCACATACATGCCGCCTATGGAAACATGATAGCATGATATAATTCCCGGATAGAATGACATAATTCAAAATATGATGACTGTAAACACTAAACAGGATGAGATGATATAACTATATGATGTCTTTATTAAATGGGTTGCCATGCCATAATTCAGATAGATGTTGTGTATGTAAACATGATGGCATGATATAATTCAAATATATGATTTATATAGTAAGCAAGTAAGCAGATGGCAATCCATATATGATGTAAAAACTAAGCAATGCAAGACAACATGCATGGCATGGGTAATATAACCCTGCCAAGTTTGAGCATAGACCTCAGGGGGGAAATAGGACTGGTCATCAGTCTCTGAATCCTCCTCTGAGGAGCTCTCTGTATCCAGCAAGATGTCTGCTTCAACAGGTAGCATTGTCTGCTCCGAATACCTTGTTTTCACTCCAGATACTTCCATCACCGCTTCAAATGGCTGATGCACAGGAAGAGTAGTTGAATATACAAACATTGTCGACAAATGGAACACGTAATACAAAAAAATGAAAGCATGATATAATTCACATACATGATGATTGGCTCAACAGCATAGCATTGCATAATTCACATATATAATGCCTTTGCAACAAGACAGCATTGCATAATTCACATATATAATGTCTTGCAACAAGATGGCAATGCATAATTCACATATATGGTAATTAGACACTAAACAGGTGGCATTCACACAAAGCATGTCTAAACTAATCAAATGACATCGCAATGCAAGACACCATATGCACGATATGAGCAACATAACCCTGCCAAGTTAATTAGAGCATACACCTGGGGGGAAATAGGACTGGTCATCTGTCTCTGAATACTCCTCCGAGGAGCTATCCGTAACCAGCGAGATATGCGCTTCGTCAGATAGCATAGTCTGCTCTGAAGACCTTGTTTTCACTCCAGAATTTTCCATCACCGTGTCAAATGGCTGATTGATACGTCTCCAACGTATCTATAATTTTTTATTGCTCCATGCTATATTATCTTCTGTTTTGGACATTATTGGGCTTTATTATACACTTTTATATTATTTTTGGGACTAACCTATTAACCGGAGGGCCAGCCCAGAATTGCTGTTTTTGCCTATTTCAGAGTTTCGCAGAAAAAGAATATCAAACGGAGTCCAAACGGAATGAAACCTTCGGGAACGTGATTTTCGGAACGAACGTGATCCAGAGGACTTGGACCCTACGTCAAGAAAGCTACCAAGAAGCCACGAGGTAGGCGGGCGCACCTACCCCCTGGGCGCGCCCTCCACCCTCGTGGGCCCCATGTTGCTCCACCAACGTACTCCTTCCTCCTATATATACCTACGTACCCCCAAACTACCAGATACGGAGCCAAAAACCTAATTCCACCGCCGCAACCTTCTGTACCCGTGAGATCCCATCTTGGGGCCTGTTCCGGAGCTCCACCGGAGGGGGCATCGATCATGGAGGGCTTCTACATCAACACCATAGCCTCTCCGATGAAGTGTGAGTAGTTTACCTCAGACCTTCAGGTCCATAGTTATTAGCTAGATGGCTTCCTCTCTCTTTTTGGATCTCAATACAATGTTCTCCCCCTCTCTTGTGGAGATCTATTCGATGTAATCTTCTTTTGCGGCGTGTTTGTTGAGACCGATGAATTGTGGGTTTATGATCAAGATTATCTATGAACAATATTTGAATCTTCTCTGAATTCTTTTATGTATGATTGGTTATCTTTGCAAGTCTCTTCAAATTATTAGTTTGGTTTGGCCTACTAGATTGATCTTTCTTGCAATGGGAGAAGTGCTTAGCTTTGGGTTCAATCTTGCGGTGTCCTTTCCCAGTGACAGTAGGGGCAGCAAGGCACGTATAGTATTGTTGCCATTGAGGATAACAAGATGGGGTTTATATCATATTGCATGAGTTTATCCCTCTACATCATGTCATCTTGCTTAAAGAGTTACTCTGTTCTTATGAACTTAATACTCTAGATGCATGCTGGATAGCGGTCGATGTGTGGAGTAATAGTAGTAGATGCAGGCAGGAGTCGGTCTACTTGTTTCGGACGTGATGCCTATATACATGATCATGCCTAGATATTCTCATAACTATGCTCAATTCTGTCAATTGCTCAACAGTAATTTGTTCACCCACTGTAAATACTTATGCTCTCGAGAGAAGCCACTAGTGAAACCTATGGCCCCCGGGTCTATTTTCCATCATATTAATCTTCCAACACTTAGTTATTTTTGTTGCCTTTTATTTTACTTTGCATCTTTATCACAAAAATACCAAAAATATTATCTTATCATATCTATCAGATCTCACTCTCGTAAGTGACCGTGTAGGGATTGACAACCCCTTATCGCGTTGGTTGTGAGGATTTATTTGTTTGTGTAGGTGCGAGGGACTCGTGTGTAGCCTCCTACTGGATTGATACCTTGGTTCACAAAAACTAAGGGAAATACTTACGCTACTTTGTTGCATCACCCTTTTCTCTTCGAGGGAAAACCAACGCAGTGCTCAAGAGGTAGCAAGAAGGATTTCTGGCGCCGTTGCCGGGGAGGTCTACGCAAAAGTCAACATACTAAGTACCCATCACAAACCCTTATCTCCCGCACTACATTATTTGCCATTTGCCTCTCGTTTTCCTCTCCCCCACTTCACCCTTGCCGTTTTATTCACCCTCTCTTTTTTCGTTCACCTCTTTTTCGCTTGCTTCTTGTTTGCTTGTGTGTTGGATTGCTTGTTTGTCACGATGGCTCTGCCTAAATTTGGTGATCTTCACCTTAAAAGGTTGGAAGAGATCGAAGGCAATGTCAGGAGTTTTATGGTCTTACAATTTGAGCATAATAATTTCTTTAGAAATGAGCTTAAGGAACAAAAAATCTTTATGAGTTATATGAATAAAGAGCTCGATGATATGTCTAAAGAATTTGATGGTTTGAGATCCCAAATTGCTCATCTTGAGAAGTTAATAGCTGAAATATCGGATAAGCAGGCTACCTTAGTTAATAAGATGGCCGCTAAGCCGGAAAACTTTGAAAATAAAGATGAAGATCTAAAAGTTATTGATGTGTCCCCTATTAAATCTTTGTTTTGCAATATGAATCTTGATAATAATGGGACTGAATATGATCCACCTTTACCTAGAAGGCATTCCAGAAATTCGGAGTTTTTAGATCTTGATGCTAAAATTGATAAAAGTGAGATTGAAGAGATCAAAACATTAGATATTAATGAACCCACTATTTTGGATTTCAAGGAATTTAATTATGATAGCTGCTCTTTGATAGATTGTATTTCCTTGTTGCAATCTGTGCTAAATTCTCCTCATGCTTATAGTCAAAATAAAGCCTTTACTAAACATATCGTTGATGCTTTGATGCAATCTTATGAAGAAAAACTTGAGTTGGAAGTTTATATCCCTAGAAAACTTTATGATGAGTGGGAACCTACTATTAAAATTAAAATTAAAGATCATGAATGCTATGCTTTGTGTGATTTGGGTGCTAGTGTTTCCACAATTTCAAAAACTTTGTGTGATTTGCTAGGTTTCCGTGATTTTGATGATTGCTCTTTAAACTTGCACCTTGCGGATTCCACTATTAAGAAACCTATAGGAAGAATTAATGATGTTCTTATTGTTGCAAATAGGAACTCTGTGCACATATATTTTATCGTTCTTGACATAGATTGCAATCCATCATGTCCTATTATTCTTGGTAGACCTTTTCTTAGAACGATTGGTGCAATCATTGATATGAAGGAAGGGAATATTAGATTCCAATTTCCATTAAAGAAAGGCATGGAACACTTCCCTAGGAAGAAAATAAAATTACCATATGAATCTATTATGAGAGCCACTTATGGATTGCCTACCAAAGATGCCAACACCTAGATCTATCCTTGCTTTTATGCCTAGCTAGGGGCGTTAAACGATAGCGCTTGTTGGGAGGCAACCTAATTTTATTTTTATTTTTTTATTTTTGCTTCTGTTTAGGAATAAATATTTGTTCTAGCCTCTGGTTAGATGAGTTTTTATGTTTTAATTAGTGTTTGTGCCAAGTTAAACCTATAGGATCTTCTTGGATGATAGTTATTTGATCTTGCTGAAAATTCCAGAAACTTTCTGTTCACGAAAATAATTTTAAAAAATCACCAGAACGTGATAAAATATTTATTCCAATTGCTGCTGATCAACAAACAAATTGTCTAGGTCGTCCTATTTTAGCTGATTTTTTGGAGTTCCAGAAGTTTGCGTTAGTTACAGATTACTACAGACTGTTCTGTTTTTGATAGATTCTGTTTTTCGTGTGTTGTTTGCTTATTTTGATGAATCTATGGCTAGTAAAATAGTTTATAAACCATAGAGAAGTTGGAATACAGTAGGTTTAACACCAATATTAATAAATAATGAGTTCATTACAGTACCTTGAAGTGGTCTTTTGTTTTCTTTCGCTAACGGAGCTCACGAGATTTTCTGCTGAGTTTTGTGTTGTGAAGTTTTCAAGTTTTGGGTGAAAGATTTGATGGATTATGGAACAAGGAGTGGCAAGAGCCTAATATTGGGGATGCCCATGGCACCCCAAGATAATCTAAGGACACCTAAAAGCCAAAGCTTGGGGATTCCCCGGAAGGCATCCCCTCTTTCGTCCACTTCCATCGGTAACTTTACTTGGAGCTATATTTTTATTCACCACATGATATGTGTTTCGCTTGGACCGTCTTGTATGATTTAAGTCTTTGCTTTTTAGTTTACCACAATCATCTTTGCTGTACACACCTTTTGAGAGAGACACACATGATTCGGAAATTATTAGAATACTCTATGTGCTTCACTTATATCTTTTGAGTTATATAGTTTTTGCTCTAGTAATTCACTTATATCTTTTAGAACACGGTGGTGGATTTGTTTTATAGAAACTATTGATCTCTCATGCTTCACTTAGATTATTTTGAGAGTCTTAAATAGCATGGCAATTTGCTTAAATAATCCTAATATGCTAGGTATTCAAAATTAGTAAAAACTTTCTTACGAGTGCGTTGAATACTAAGAGAAGTCTGATGCTTGATGATTGTTTTGAGACATGGAGGTAGTGATATTAAAGTTGTGCTAGTTGAGTAGTTGTGAATTTGAGAAATACTTGTGTTGAAGTTTGCAAGTCCCGTAGCATGCACGTATGGTAAATGTTATGTAACAAATTTGAAACATGAGGTGTTCTTTGATTGTCTTCCTTATGAGTGGCGGTCGGGGACGAGCGATGGTCTTTTCCTACCAATCTATCCCCTAGGAGCATGCGCGTAGTGCTTGGTTTTTGATGACTTGTAGATTTTTGCAATAAGTATGTGAGTTCTTTATGACTAATGTTGAGTCCATGGATTATACGCACTCTCACCTTTCCACCATTGCTAGCCTCTTCGGTACCGTGCATTGCCCTTTCTCACATTGAGAGTTGGTGCAAACTTCGCCGGTGCATCCAAACCCCGTGATATGATACGCTCTTTCACACATAAACCTCCTTATATCTTCCTCAAAACAGCCACCATACCTACCTATTATGGCATTTCCATAGCCATTCCGAGATATATTGCCATGCAACTTTCCACCATTCCGTTTATCATGACACGTTCATCATTGTCATATTGCTTTGCATGATCATGTAGTTGACATGGTATTTGTGGCAAAGCCACCGTTCATAATTCTTTCATACATGTCACTCTTGGTTCATTGCATATCCCGGTACACCGCCGGAGGCATTCATATAGAGTCATACTTTGTTCTAGTATCGAGTTGTAATCATTGAGTTGTAAATAAATTGAAGTGTGATGATCATCATTTTCTAGAGCATTGTCCCAAGTGAGGAATAAAAAAAAGAGAGAAAGGCCATAAAAAAAGAGAAGGCCCAAAAAATGAGAGAAAAAGAGAGAATGGGACAATGTTACTATCCTTTTACCACACTTGTGCTTCAAAGTAGCACCATGATCTTCATAATAGAGAGTCTCTTGTTTTGTCACTTTCATATACTAGTGGGAATTTTTCATTATAGAACTTGGCTTGTATATTCCAACAATGGGCCTCCTCAAGTGCCCTAGGTCTTCGTGAGCAAGCAAGTTGGATGGACACCCACTTAGTTTCTTTTGTTGAGCTTTCATATTATTATAGCTCTAGTGCATCCGTTGCATGGCAATACCTACTCCTTGCATTAACATCAATCGATGGGCATCTCCATAGCTCATTGATTAGCCTCGTTGATGCGAGACTTTCTCCTTTTTTGTCTTCTCCACATAACCCCCATCATCATATTCTATTCCACCCATAGTGCTATGTCCATGGCTCACGCTCATGTATTGCGTGAAGGTTGAAAAGTTTGAGATTACTAAAGTATGAAACAATTGCTTGGCTTGTCATCGGGGTTGTGCATGATGAGAGCATTCTTGTGTGATGAAAATGGAGCATGACTAAACTATATGATTTTGTAGGGATGAACTTTCTTTGGCCATGTTATTTTGAGAGGACATAATTGCTTAGTTAGTATGCTTGAAGTATTATTATTTTTATGTCAATATTGAACTTTTATCTTTAATCTTTCGGATCTGAATATTCATACCACAATTAAGAAGAATTACATTGAAATTATGCCAAGTAGCATTCCACATCAAAAATTCTGTTTTTATCATTTACCTACTCGAGGACGAGCAAGAATTAAGCTTGGGGATGCTTGATACGTCTCCAACGTATCTATAACTTTTGATTGCTCCATGCTATATTATCTTCTGTTTTGGACATTATGGGGCTTTATTATACACTTTTATATTATTTTTGGGTCTAACCTATTAACCGGGGGCCCAGCCCAGAATTGCTGTTTTTTTGCCTATTTCAGAGTTTCGCAGAAAAAGAATATCAAACGGAGTCCAAACGGAATGAAACCTTCGGGAACGTGATTTTCGGAATGAACGTGATCCAGAGGACTTGGACCCTACGTCAAGAAAGCTACCAGGAAGCCACGAGGTAGGGGGGCGCGCCTACCCCCCTGGGCATGCCCTCCACCCTCGCGGGCCCCATGTTGCTCCACCGACGTACTCCTTCCTCCTATATATACCTACGTACCCCCAAACTACCAGATACGGAGCCAAAAACCTAATTCCACCGCCGCAACCTTCTGTACCCGTGAGATCCCATCTTGGGGCCTGTTCCGGAGCTCCGCCGGAGGGGGCATCGATCACGGAGGGCTTCTACATCAACACCATAGCCTCTCCGATGAAGTGTGAGTAGTTTACCTCAGACCTTCGGGTCCATAGTTATTAGCTAGATGGCTTCCTCTCTCTTTTTGGATCTCAATACAATGTTCTCCCCCTCTCTTGTGGAGATCTATTCGATGTAATCTTCTTTTGCGGTGTGTTTGTTGAGACCGATGAATTGTGGGTTTATGATCAAGTTTATCTATGAACAATATTTGAATCTTCTCTGAATTCTTTTATGTATGATTGGTTATCTTTGCAAGTCTCTTCGAATTATCAGTTTGGTTTGGCCTACTAGATTGATCATTCTTGCAATGGGAGAAGTGCTTAACTTTTGGTTCAATCTTGCGGTGTCCTTTCCCAGTGACAGTAGGGGCAGCAAGGCACGTATAGTATTGTTGCCATCGAGGATAACAAGATGGGGTTTATATCATATTGCATGAGTTTATCCCTCTACATCATGTCATCTTGCTTAAAGCGTTACTCCGTTCTTATGAACTTAATACTCTAGATGCATGCTGGATAGCGGTCAATGTGTGGAGTAATAGTAGTAGATGCAGGCAGGAGTCGGTCTACTTGTTTCGGGCGTGATGCCTATATACATGATCATGCCTAGATATTCTCATAATTATGCTCAATTCTGTCAATTGCTCAACAGTAATTTGTTCACCCACCGTAAATACTTATGTTCTCGAGAGAAGCCACTAGTGAAACCTATGGCCCCCGGGTCTATTTTCCATCATATTAATCTTCCAACACTTAGTTATTTTTGTTGCCTTTTATTTTACTTTGCATCTTTATCACAAAAATACCAAAAATATTATCTTATCATATCTATCAGATCTCACTCTCGTAAGTGACCGTGTAGGGATTGACAACCCCTTATCGCGTTGGTTGTGAGGATTTATTTGTTTGTGTAGGTGCGAGGGACTCGTGTGTAGCCTCCTACTGGATTGATACCTTGGTTATCAAAAACTGAGGGAAATACTTACGCTACTTTGCTGCATCACCCTTTCCTCTTCAAGGGAAATCCAACGCAGTGCTCAAGAGGTAGCAATACGGATTTCTAGCGCCGTTGCCGGGGAGTTCTACGCAAAAGTCAACATACCAAGTACCCATCACAAACCCTTATCTCCCGCATTACATTATTTGCCATTCGCCTCTCGTTTTCCTCTCCCCCACTTCACCCTTGCCGTTTTATTCGCCCTCTCTTTTTTCGTTCGCCTCTTTTTTGCTTGCTTCTTGTTTGCTCGTGTGTTGGATTGCTTGTTTGTCACGATGGCTCTGCCTAAATTTGGTGATCTTCACCTTAAAAGGTTGGAAGAGATCGATGGCAATGTCAGGAGTTTTATGGTCTTACAACTTGAGCATAATAATTTCTTTAGAAACGAGGTTAAGGAACAAAAAAGCTTTATGAGTTATATGAATAAAGAGCTCGATGATATGTCTAAAGAATTTGATGGTTTGAGATCCCAAATTGCTCATCTTGAGAAGTTAATAGCTGAAATATCGGATAAGTAGGCTACCTTAGTTAATAAGATGGCCGCTAAGCCGGAAAACTTTGAAAATAAAGATGAAGATCTAAAAGTTATTGATGTGTCCCCTATTAAATCTTTGTTTTGCAATAGGAATCTTGATAATAATGGGATTGAATATGATCCACCTTTACCTAGAAAGCGTTCCAAAAATTCGGAGTTTTTAGATCTTGATGCTAAAATTGATAAAAGTGGGATTGAAGAGATCAAAACATTAGATATTAATGAACCCACTATTTTGGATTTCAAGGAATTTGATTATGATAGCTGCTCTTTGATAGATTGTATTTCCTTGTTGCAATCCGTGCTAAATTCTTCTCATGCTTATAGTCAAAATAAAGCCTTTACTAAACATATCGTTGATGCTTTGATGCAATCTTATGAAGAAAAACTTGAGTTGGAAGTTTCTATCCCTATAAAACTTTATGATGAGTGGGAACCTACTATTAAAATTAAAATTAAAGATCATGAATGCTATGCTTTGTGTGATTTGGGTGCTAGTGTTTCCACAATTTCAAAAACTTTGTGTGATTTGCTAGGTTTCCGTGATTTTGATGATTGCTCTTTAAACTTGCACCTTGCGGATTCCACTATTAAGAAACCTATGGGAAGAATTAATGATGTTCTTATTGTTGCAAATAGGAACTATGTGCCCGTAGATTTTATCATTCTTGACATAGATTGCAATCCATCATGTCCTATTATTCTTGGTAGACCTTTCCTTAGAACGATTGGTGCAATCATTGATATGAAGGAAGGGAATATTAGATTCCAATTTCCATTAAAGAAAGGCATGGAACACTTCCCTAGGAAGAAAATAAAATTACCATATGAATCTATTATGAGAGCCACTTATGGATTGCCTACCAAAGATGCCAACACCTAGATCTATCCTTGCTTTTATGCCTAGCTAGGGGCGTTAAACGATAGCGCTTGTTGGGAGGCAACCTAATTTTATTTTTATTTTTTTATTTTTGCTTCTGTTTAGGAATAAATATTTGTTCTATCCTCTGGTTAGATGAGTTTTTATGTTTTAATTAGTGTTTGTGCCAAGTTAAACCTATAGGATCTTCTTGGATGATAGTTATTTGATCTTGCTGAAAATTCCAGAAACTTTCTGTTCACGAAAATAATTATAAAAAATCACCAGAACGTGATAAAATATTTATTCTAATTTCTGCTGATAAACAAACAAATTGTCTAGGTCTTCCTATTTTGGCTGATTTTTTGGAGTTCCAGAAGTTTGCGTTAGTTACAGATTACTACAGACTGTTCTGTTTTTGATAGATTCTGTTTTTCGTGTGTTGTTTGGTTATTTTGATGAATCTATGGCTAGTAAAATAGTTTATAAACCATAGAGAAGTTGGAATACAGTAGGTTTAACACCAATATTAATAAAGAATGAGTTCATTACAGTACCTTGAAGTGGTCTTTTGTTTTCTTTCGCTAACGGAGCTCACGAGATTTTCTGCTGAGTTTTGTGTTGTGAAGTTTTCAAGTTTTGGGTGAAAGATTTGATGGATTATGGAACAAGGAGTGGCAAGAGCCTAAGATTGGGGATGCCCATGGCACCCCAAGATAATCTAAGGACACCTAAAAGCCAAAGCTTGGGGATGCCCCGGAAGGCATCCCCCCTTTCGTCCACTTCCATCTGTAACTGTACTTGGAGCTATATTTTTATTCACCACATGACATGTGTTTGGCTTGGAGCGTCTTGTATGATTTGAGTCTTTGCTTTTTAGTTTACCACAATCATCTTTGCTGTACACACCTTTTGAGAGAGACACACATGATTCGGAAATTATTAGAATACTCTATGTGCTTCACTTATATCTTTTGAGTTATATAGTTTTTGCTCTTGTACTTCACTTATATCTTTTAGAGCACGGTGGTGGATTTGTTTTATAGAAACTATTGATCTCTCATGCTTCACTTATATTATTTTGAGAGTCTTAAATAGCATGGTAATTTGCTTAAATAATCCTAATATGCTAGGTATTCAAGATTAGTAAAAACTTTCTTACGAGTGCGTTGAATACTAAGAGAAATTTGATGCTTGATGATTGTTTTGAGACATGGAGGTAGTGATATTAAAGTTGTGCTAGTTGAGTAGTTGTGAATTTGAGAAATACTTGTGTTGAAGTTTTCAAGTCCCGTAGCATGCACGTATGGTAAATGTTATGTAACAAATTTGAAACATGAGGTGTTCTTTGATTGTCTTCCTTATGAGTGGCGGTCGGGGACGAGCGATGGTCTTTTCCTACCAATCTATCCCCCTAGGAGCATGTGCGTAGTGCTTGGTTTTTGATGACTTGTAGATTTTTGCAATAAGTATGTGAGTTCTTTATGACTAATGTTGAGTCCATGGATTATACGCACTCTCACCTTTCCACCATTGCTAGCCTCTTCGGTACCGTGCATTGCCCTTTCTCACATTGAGAGTTGGTGCAAACTTCGCCGGTGCATCCAAACCCCGTTATATGATACACTCTTTCACACATAAACCTCCTTATATCTTCCTCAAAACAACCACCATACCTACCTATTATGGCATTTCCATAGCCATTCCGAGATATATTGCCATGCAACTTTCCACCATTCCGTTTATCATGACACGTTCATCATTGTCATATTGCTTTGCATGATCATGTAGTTGACATAGTATTTGTGGCAAAGCCACCGTTCATAATTCTTTCATACATGTCACTCTTGGTTCATTGCATATCCCGGTACACCGCCGGAGGCATTCATATAGAGTCATACTTTGTTCTAGTATCGAGTTGTAATCATTGAGTTGTAAATAAATTGAAGTGTGATGATCATCATTTTCTAGAGCATTGTCCCAAGTGAGGAATAAAAAAAAGAGAGAAAGGCCATAAAAAAGAGAAGGCCCAAAAAAAAGAAGAGAAAAAGAGAGAAGGGACAATGTTACTATCCTTTTACCACACTCGTGCTTCAAAGTAGCACCATGATCTTCATAATAGAGAGTCTCTTGTTTTGTCACTTTCATATACTAGTGGGAATTTTTCATTATAGAACTTGGCTTGTATATTCCAACAATGGGCCTCCTCTAGTGCCCTAGGTCTTCGTGAGCAAGCAAGTTGGATGCACACCCACTTAGTTTCTTTTGTTGAGCTTTCATATATTTATAGCTCTAGTGCATCCGTTTCATGGCAATCCCTACTCCTTGCATTAACATCAATCGATGGGCATCTCCATAGCTCATTGATTAGCCTCATTGATGTGAGACTTTCTCCTTTTTTGTCTTCTCCACATAACCCCCATCATCATATTCTATTCCACCCATAGTGCTATGTCCATGGCTCACGCTCATGTATTGCGTGAAGGTTGAAAAAGTTTGAGATTACTAAAGTATGAAACAATTGCTTGGCTTGTCATCGGGGTTGTGCATGATGAGAGCATTCTTGTGTGACGAAAATGGAGCATGAATAAACTATATGATTTTGCAGGGATGAACTTTGTTTGGCCATGTTATTCTGAGAGGACATAATTGCTTAGTTAGTATGCTTGAAGTATTATTATTTTGAAAAAAGTCCATTTTACTACCCTGAAAAAAGTGGGTGGTTCACATTACCCCCTGATCTATTTTTCGGTTCCTTTACCCCCCTAAACAATCTCATACCGGACAAAAAAAACACCCTAAGTGGTTTACCCAGACCGGATGGTGACGTGGACACGGCCAAAGGTGGTATTTGACCTGCAGGTGGGTTGTAACATCCCAAATTTTCAATTTGGAATGTTATACATTAGATCATCATTGCATAGCATATTTTATTGCATTTTGGCAAATCCTCGAAATCCTAAGCAACTCAAGGACCCTCGGAGAGAGTTGGGGATTTTCCCGGTTTTCATGTTTGATTTTTATCAAATAATGAAACGAGGATTTTTGGTTTTAGTTATTTTTCACTCCGAAAAATATTTCATATTAAAATATATGAGAGGAGAAAATATGACTCTCCAAAATAATTGAAATATTGGAGGAAAAATATTAAAATCAAATATTTGATTTTATCGGATTTTTATTTGCAATTTTATTTGCATTAGAAAAATTGCACGTTTTCAAAACTGCATTTTTAGGGCCAAGAAAATGTTCATCTCGTTCTAATTATTTTAATTAGACGGTGAAAATTTTATTCTGGCATTTTTAGATTTTTATTTATTTTTCTAGGATTTTTTTTGTTTTGGTGAAATTATTAAAAAAAAGAGATCCCGCACCCGACTGGGCCGAGGCCCAGCCGACATCACTATGGGACGCATTGGGGAAGTCTACCACAGGGAGCTTAAGGATACTATTTATCAGATTTGTGGACGCGGGGATGAGCAATGGGAGATGATCAGCACCAAGAAGGATGGATCAATTGCAGCTTTCATCCAGGAGCAAAACGAACACATTCGTCGCCAGGAGAACCAGATGTGCGCAGACATGATAGATCTGAAGAAGGCATTGACCAAGATCACGGAGTTGGAGGAAGAACTCAGGCTACACGCGAGGATTATATGGAGGAAATCATCGCACTGGTGGAGAAGAATGACGACCTGATAAAGAAGGTCGGAGTATTCATGGGAGACCCAGCACCAGGAGGAGAAGATGATGATTGCGCTTGCCCGGATAACTACATCATCATCTACGACACCAACTCGGACCCCAGTGAAGATGATTTTGTTGATGAAGCTAGAGCAAATATCATGGAGTCTTCGACCGAACAAAATTTCTAGTAGACCACCATAATCAGTAGTAGTATTCCCCCATGTATATATAGTATAGTCCGAGCACTTTGTAACGATAGTTAGATCGATTGTATGCCTTGTTTGAATTGATTGAGTGATATTGATTGTGTTTGCCTCATGAGCATATGGGTAGTGTTTTCTCTCTAGACCTCATTCTATTCTAAATTCTCATCTTTTCTAAACCTATCAGATGCCTCCGAGACGCGACATCGGATTTGTTTTCCCACCGGAGATCACTCAGTTGATTTAGCAGCAGAATGCCCTGATGCAAGTGTTAGTACAGAACCAAGGCAACAACAACAACAACCACAACAACCCACCACCACCCCCTATTGATCACTTAACCCGTTTCTTGAGACTGAACCCGCCGGTGTTTTCCAGCAGCACCGAGCCGATTGTTGCAGATGATTGGCTCCGCAAAGTTGGAAGGGAGTTGACCACTGCAGGATGCACAGATGCGGAGAGAGTGCGTTTTGCCGCACATCAGCTTGATGGACCCGCATCATCATGGTGGGAGAATTACACAGCCACACACCCTATTGACACTGTCACATGGGACCAGTTTCAGCAAGCTTTCCGTACTGCCCATGTTTCAGCAGGAGCTATGGCTATGAAGAAGCGTGAGTTTCACAACCTACGCCAAGGAGGACGCACCATAGGCCAGTATGTGGAGGACTTTAGTAAGTTAGCACGTTATGCTCCAGATGACGTTGCTACAGATGCAGCCAAGCAGGAGAAGTTTCTGGAAGGACTGAATGATGAGCTGAGTATGCAGTTGATGGTAGCAACCTTCAACAACTACCAGGAGTTGGTAGATAGAGCTCTCATGATTGAAGGGAAGCAACAGCAGATTGAAAGCCGCAAGAGGAAGTATGGACAAGGGAATACAATTCTGGAGCTCATCAGAAGCCACGTTTTACCCCAAATTCGGGAGGACCTTTTCAGCATACCCATGGAGCAGGAGGTTCGCACAACCATAGTGGACCCAAGAATGGTAACTGGAATGGAGGAAGCAACGGCCAGAACCGTACCAACCCATCAACCCCAGCCAAGAGAGATCTGAGCCAAGTCACTTGTTTCAAGTGCCAGAAGACTGGGCATTATGCTAATGAATGTCCCGAAGCTAAAAATGGAAATGGCAATGGAAGCTCCGGGAAGAAGCCGAACCCTTTCAACAAAGGACATGTGAACCATGTTAGCGTGGAGGAGGTTGAAACTCAGCCAGATGCAGTAATAGGTAAGGTTTTGGTTAAGTCATTTACTGCACTCGTTCTTTTTGATACTGGTGCATCACATTCATACATATCAAGGGGATTTGTGGATAAGTATAAACTGCCAACCCAAGCCCTTAGGTCACCCATGTTAGTAACCTCGCCAGGAGCAGAGTATATGGCTAGTTTATGGTGTGATCGGTTACCATTAAGGATTGGTAACTACGTGTTTCCCTCGGACCTAATAGTACTGGAATCGCAAGGATTGGATGTGATATTAGGCATGGATTGGTTATCGAAGTCTGGAGGGAATATTGAGTGCGCCAGTAAGTCGATTTTTTTTACCACCCCAGAAGGAAGAAGGATTAAGTATGTATCCCGGCATGTGCCGAAGAGGACTCAAGTAAATTCCTTATCAGGAGTTGTATAGGAGGAAGTACCAGTGGTGAAGGATTACCCGGATGTATTTCCAGAAGAGTTGCCAGGCATGCCACCGGATAGAGACATTGAGTTTTTGATTGAACTTTTGCCAGGCACAGGGCCAATATCTAAGAGACCGTACAGAATGCCCGCAAAAGATTTGGAGGAGATTAAGAAGCAGATTAAGGAGTTACTGGATAAAGGCTATATTCGCCCAAGTTCTTCACCTTGGGGATCGCCAGTGCTTCTAGTGGAGAAGAAGGATGGATCGTTAAGGATGGTTGTTGATTATCGAGGACTGAATGAAGTGACCATCAAGAACAAGTACCCACTGCCGATGATCAATGATTTGTTTGACCGATTGCAAGGAGCTAAGGTATTTTCCAAGATCGATCTGCGATCGGGATACCATCAGTTGAAGATTCGAGAGCAGGATATACCTAAGACGGCTTTTACCACCAGGTATGGGCTATATGAGTATACCGTTATGTCATTTGGTCTGACTAACGCACCTGCTTATTTCATGAACCTGATGAACAAAGTGTTTATGGAGTTTCTGGATAAGTTCGTCGTAGTATTCATTGATGACATTTTGGTCTACTCAAAGAACGAAGAGGAGCATAAGGAGCATTTGCGTTTGGTACTTGAGAAGCTCAGAGAACATCAGTTATACGCCAAGTTCAGCAAATGTGAGTTTTGGCTGAAGGAAGTTGGATTCCTCGGACACGTTATATCCGGAGAAGGAATAGCAGTAGACCCCACCAAAGTTGACACAGTAACAAGCTGGGAATCACCCCCGTCAGTTGGAGAAATCCGGAGTTTTCTTGGACTCGCAGGATACTACCGGAGATTCATTGAGAATTTCTCGAAGATTGCAAAACCCATGACGAAGCTATTGAAGAAAGACACCAAGTTCAATTGGACGGAGGAATGTAAAGCTAGTTTCAGGAATTGAAGAAACGTTTGGTTACATCACCAGTGTTGATTTTGCCAGATCAGCGCAAGGATTATGAAGTTTACTGCGAAGCTTCACGTCGAGGACTTGGAGCAGTGCTGATGCAGGAAGGAAGAGTTGTTTCATATGCCTCACGACAGCTTAAGCCCCATGAGCTGAATTACGCTACGCATGATTTGGAGTTAGCAGCCGTAGTACATGCGCTAAAGACATGGAGACATTTTCTCATCGGAAACCACTGTGAGGTGTACACGGATCACAAGAGTTTGAAATACATCTTCACGTAGAAGGAGTTGAATCTTAGGCAAAGGAGATGGTTGGAGCTCATAAAGGATTATGATATGAGATTGCATTATCACCCCGGAAAGGCTAACGTAGTAGCAGACGCGTTGAGCCGCAAGAGCCATGTCAACACACTCATGACCGGAGAGTTACCGAAAGAATTAGCCGAGGATCTTCGCGAGCTATGTTTGGAGATAGTTCCGAGAGGCTATGTAGCAGCATTAGAAATTCAGTCTACTCTGATGGATAAGATCAGGGAAGCTCAGAAGACCGACAAGGAGATTGCCAAGATAAAGGAGAACATGAGCAAAGGAAAGGCCAAGGGATTTCGTGAGGACGAGCACGATACATTATGGTTTGAGGACCGCGTTTATGTGCCTAACGACCCCGAGATTAGGAAGTTGATTCTGCAAGAGGCCCATGATTCACCGTATTCGATTCACCCAGGAAATACCAAGATGTATTTGGATTTGAAGGATACTTTCTGGTGGACCGAAAGAAGAAAGATATTGCGGAGTATGTAGCAGTTTGTGATGTATGTCAGAGAGTGAAGGCAGAGCATCAGAAGCCAGCAGGACTATTACAGCCATTGCCGATACCCGAATGGAAGTGGGACAAGTTAGGAATGGATTTTATCACTGGATTGCCAAGGACTCGTTCAGGCTATGGCTCAATATGGGTTGTAGTCGATCGTTTAACGAAAGTAGCTCATTTCATCCCAGTGAAGACCACTTACAACAGTGCTAAGTTGGCAAAGATATACATGACCAGGATCGTATGTCTGCATGGAGTTCCGAGGACCATTGTATTAGATAGAGGAACCCAGTTTACTTCAAAGTTTTGGAATCAGTTACATGAAACTTTGGGTACCAGGCTAGAGTTCAGTACAGCCTTTCACCCACAGACGACGGACAGACCGAGAGAGTCAATCAGATTTTGGAAGATATGCTGAGAGCTTGTGCGCTAGATTATGGATCTAGTTGGGATGACAATTTGCCGTATGCAGAGTTTTCTTACAACAACAGTTATCAATCCAGTTTGAAGATGGCCCCTTTCGAAGCTTTATACGGAAGGAGGTGTAGAACACCATTGTTATGGGACGAAGTTGGAGACTGCCAGTTGTTTGGACCAGATTTGATTAAAGAGTCTGAACAGAAAGTGAAGTTGATTCGCGATAGACTCAAGGTATCCCAATCCAGGCAGAAGAGCTATGCGGATTCTAAACGCAAGGAGACAGTTTACGAAGTCGGAGACAGAGTTTACCTACGAGTATCACCACTTCGAGGAGTTAAGCGCTTTGGAGTTAAGGGAAAGTTAGCGCCACGTTTTGTAGGACCATACAAAGTTTTGGAGCGTATGGGAGAAGTTGCTTACAAGCTGGAATTGCCTGAAGGATTGTCAGGAGTTCATGATGTATTTCACATTTCCCAGTTGAAGAAGTGCCACGCAGAGATGGCTGAGATACCACTGAGAGATACGGTGCCTTTGGAAGCGATTCAGCTGGATAGTGACTTGACCTATGAGGAGAAACCAGTTAAGATTCTTGAGTATGCCAGCCGAGTCACCCGCAGCAAGGTTATCAAGTTTTGCAAAGTTCAGTGGAGTCACCATACCGAGGACGAAGCCACCTGGGAGCGAGAGGAAGATCTACGAAAGGACCACTCTCACCTATTTTCTAGCCAACCCGAATCTCGAGGGCGAGATTCCTCTTAAGGGGGTAGGTTTGTAACATCCCAAATTTTTAATTTGGAATGTTATACATTAGATCATCATTGCATAGCATATTTATTGCATTTTGGCAAATCCTCGAAATCCTAAGCAACTCAAGGACCCTCGGAGAGAGTTGGGGATTTTCCCGGTTTTCATATTTGATTTTTATCAAATAATGAAACGAGGATTTTTGGTTTTAATTATTTTTCACTCCGAAAAATATTTCATATTAAAATATATGAGAGGAGAAAATATGACTTCTCCAAAATAATTGAAATATTGGAGGAAAAATATTAAAATCAAATATTTGATTTTATCGGATTTTTATTTGCATTATTTGCATTAGAAAAATTGCACGTTTTCAAAACTGCATTTTTAGGGCCAAGAAATTGTTCATCTCGTTCTAATTATTTTAATTAGACGGTGAAAATTTTATTCTGGCATTTTTAGATTTTTATTTATTTTTCTAGGATTTTTTTTGTTTCGGTGAAATTATTTATAAAAAAAAAAGAGATCCCGCGCCCGACTGGGCCGAGGCCTAGCCGAGCCAGGCCGGCCCATGCCCGCGTCGCCGTCTCCCACCTGGAGTCCGCTAGGACGCCGCCGCCGGATGCGAGTCCGACCGGGACTCCTCCCCGAGGTCGCCCCCTCCCCCAAGCCACCTCCCCCACCTATATATACCGCCACCGCCGCCCCGTTCCCCGCCACCCCCGACTGGACCCGCCGCCGCCAAAACCCGCCCCGCCGGAGTCGCCGAACGCCGCCGCCGCGAGGAGCCGCCGCCCCGACGCCGAACATCGCTGCCGTCGCCTCCCGTCGACCCCGCCGCCCCACCCGCAGCCCCGCCGCCCCTCGCTGCCCTCTCCCGAAGCCCGCCGGAGCCCCGCCCGACCCCCCCGAATCCCGCCGGACCGAGGTAGCCGCCGCGCCGGTTTTCGCCGGAAAACCGATTCGGTTTATTTTGAAACCCTAGGTTAATTTTTTATAGATCGGTTTATTTTATTTTGGTTTAGTTAGTTAGTGAACGTTCGCCGGTCCGTTCGTTTTAACGAACGTGTTCACCGTTTAGTTGCTGTTAACGAACGTCCGTTCGATTAATTGTTCGTCAGTTTTCTTTTTCGTCGGATTTTCCGCGATTTTTCCCGATCGCGATTTCCGATCTGTTTTTCGTTTTAGTTTAACTTTTCGCTCGTGTATCGGAATCAGGCGATTCAAGCGCCTAGAGTTTCGTCTCGAAATTCTCTTTCCGTTTAACCAACTCAAACAAGTTTTTGCTACTGTAAAATTTGACCTAGATCCAGATTAGTAAACGAAGCTTGTTTCTTTCGCCGTTTGACTTTCGTTGCTTCGTTTGATTTGATTCTTTTTGCAAACCGGAGTTCTTAAGTTGAACTTTCTGGTTAGATCTTTTATTTGAGTTTTACTTATGCATTAGTTGAGTGCTTACTGTATGCTTGTTTGTTTGCGATAGAGTACCCGAAGTGCGCCGCTTGCTACTTCGAATCTCTAGGTTTCACGGATCATCAGCAAGGCAAGTAACACTTTGATCATACTTCTTTTACTACCCAGTTTTATTGCATTAGATCGACCCTCAAACATTGCATGATTAGGATCTAATTAAATTGTGGGTTCTGGGAAGTAGATGAGGTAGTACCTATTGCCCTGTTTATTATCAAACCCTTGGGAGTTACTTCTACGTTGCTTATATCGTTATGCTATGCTAGTAGACGTGGATTGGGTTTGAGTGTTACCATGACAGATGTGAGATTGTTAATTAATGGTTAAACTTAAGGTGGCAACTAAAACACACATCTGGGTGGATTGAGGTACCTGGGTATTTTAGGACTGCCTGTTTTTCTTTGGACCGCCACCCAGGCTCAAAGGGATCATGAGATTATTCATGCTAGAAACTTCCGTGTGCAGCCACAAGCTATTATGGGCTCTAGCATAGTTGAGTAGGTCGTGTGAACTCTTACAGTGGTAGACTAGCAGATGTAGGGGATGTAGGTGGTACTGTCTACCCATTCGTAAAGTGCAAACACTTCTGAAAGACTGTGTCTCGGTCATCCGTTTCTCAAACACCATGTAGTGCGAGAAATCTAACAGAGGAGATTGAGTCTTGTGGGGAAAAGTGCACAAACCTCTGCAGAGTGCATAAACTAATCATGGTTAGCCGTGTCCCCGGTTATGGACACCTTGAGTATCTAGTATCTGGATTATCATGTGAATCTCATCATGTTACTTTAATTAATTTTGTTGGGTTTTGATGATGATACTTAATTGGGATTGAGAATGCTGTCAACCATTCTCAATGTTTAACAACCACCATGATAGTTAAATAAAATTTATTCCTTTGCAGTAGGGAAAAATTGGCTTTTCGCAAAACTGTAACCATAGAGCCTTCTACCAGCCATATATGCATGTAGTATAGCATTATTCTGTTCATTACTCTCTATGTGTTACATTGCCAGCATATTCCATGTGCTGACCCGTTTTCGGGCTGCAACGTTTCATGTTGCAGACTTTTCAGACGACGAGTAAGGTGCCTTAGGTCGTGGTCTTATACTCAGTGATGCCGTTGGAGTTGATGGACTCACTTATCTTCCAAGTCTTCCGCTGTTATCGTTCTAGATGGCCTTAAGCCATATTTGTCATACTTATTTCTCTCTTGAGATACTCGATGTAATAAGTGTGTGATTGCTACTCTGTTATAAATCCTCCAAGTACTGTGCGTGTCAGCATTACTGATCCAGGGATGACACTGGTGCACGGTAGATCAGACTGTTTGAGGTCTGGTCGCTACATGGGTCCCACTCATCAGTTTTTTAAAAAAAATCAAAGAAATAGAAGAAAAAAAGGGGCGCCCCCCTACTGCAGTAGCAGCCGGCCAGAGCGGTGGCAGCCGGTGCGCGCGGAGCCGGCAGGCGGCCGGACCGGCGCTGGGGCAGGCGGAGACAGCGCGCCGAGTGGGGGAGGCCGGGCGCGGCCAGGCGCAGCGACGCGGGCGCGGCCAGTGCAGAGCGGCGAGGAGCGGCACAGGGCGCGGACGGGGACGGCGGCGCAAGCTTGGGGAGGAGGCGGGGTGGCGCAGGCGCGTGGCCGGAGCGGCGACGGGGCGGATGGCGGCGGAGCCAACGCCGCGGAGGAGCGAGGCGAGGGCGAGCGGGGTCCGGCGACCGGGGCGTGCAACGCGCGGGGGCGGCCGGGGACGACGGCGCAAGCTCGGGGAGGAGGCGGGGCGGCGCAGGCGCGCGGCCGGAGCGGTGACGGGGCGGATGGCGACGGAGTCGACACCGCGGAGAAGTGAGGCGAGGTCGAGCGGGGTGCGGCGACCCGAGAGAGAGAGAGACCTGACAAGGGGGCCCCACCCAGGTCAAAACCGCCGTTGACTAGTGCCACATCAGCAACAGGTGGAGACAAACCAGCCAGGGGGGTGCTTTGTCCGGTTTTGGTTTGTTTGGGGGGTAGAAGAGGCCGAAAAATAGATCAGGGGGTTAAGTGGACGACCCATTTTATTCAGGATAGTAAAATGGACTTTTTTCTATTATTTTTTATGTCAATATTGAACTTTTATCTTGAATCTTTCGGATCTGAATATTCATACCACAATTAAGAAGAATTACATTGAAATTATGCCAAGTAGCATTCCACATAAAACATTCTATTTTTATCATTTACCTACTCGAGGACGAGCAGGAATTAAGCTTGGGGATGCTTGATACGTCTCCAACGTATCTATAATTTTTGATTGCTCCATGCTATATTATCTTCTATTTTGGACATTATTGGGCTTTATTATACACTTTTATATTATTTGTGGGACTAACCTATTAACCGGAGGCCCAGCCCAGAATTGCTGTTTTTTTGCCAATTTCAGAGTTTCGCAGAAAAAGAATATCAAACGGAGTCCAAACGGAATGAAACCTTCGGGAACGTGATTTTCGGAATGAACGTGATCCAGAGGACTTGGACCCTACTTCAAGAAAGCTACCAGGAAGCCACGAGGTAAGGGGGCGCGCCCTCCACCCTCGTGGGCCCCATGTTGCTCCACCGACGTACTCCTTCCTCCTATATATACCTACGTACCCCCAAATTACCAGATACGGAGCTAAAAACCTAATTCCACCGCCGCAACCTTCTATACCCGTGAGATCCCATCTTGGGGCCTGTTCCGGAGCTCCGACGGAGGGGGCATCGATCACGGAGGGCTTCTACATCAACACCATAGCCTCTCCGATGAAGTGTGAGTAGTTTACCTCAAACCTTCGGGTCCATAGTTATTAGCTAGATGGCTTCCTCTCTCTTTTTGGATCTCAATACAATGTTCTCCCCCTCTCTTGTGGAGATCTATTCGATGTAATCTTCTTTTGCGGTGTGTTTGTTGAGACCGATGAATTGTGGGTTTATGATCAAGTTTATCTATGAACAATATTTGAATCTTCTCTGAATTCTTTTATGTATGATTGGTTATCTTTGCAAGTCTCTTCGAATTATCAGTTTGGTTTGGCCTACTAGATTGATCTTTCTTGCAATGGGAGAAGTGCTTAGCTTTGGGTTCAATCTTGCGGTGTCCTTTCCCAGTGACAGTAGGGGCAGCAAGGCACGTATAGTATTGTTGCCATCGAGGATAACAAGATGGGGTTTATATCACATTGCATGAGTTTATCCCTCTACATCATGTCATCTTGCTTAAAGCGCTACTCTGTTCTTATGAACTTAATACTCTAGATGCATGCTGGATAGCGGTCGATGTGTGGAGTAATAGTAGTAGATGCAGGCAGGATTCAGTCTACTTGTTTCGGACGTGATGCCTATATACATGATCATGCCTAGATATTCTCATAACTATGCTCAATTCTGTCAATTGCTCAACAGTAATTTGTTCACCCACCGTAAATACTTATGCTCTCGAGAGAAGCCATTAGTGAAACCTATGGCCCCCGGGTCTATTTTCCATCATATTAATCTTCCAACACTTAGTTATTTTCGTTGCCTTTTATTTTACTTTGCATCTTTATCACAAAAATACCAAAAATATTATCATATCTATCAGATCTCACTCTCGTAAGTGACCGTGTAGGGATTGACAACCCCTTATCGCGTTGGTTGCGAGGATTTATTTGTTTGTGTAGGTGCGAGGGACTCGTGTGTAGCCTCCTACTGGATTGATACCTTGGTTCTAAAAAACTGAGGGAAATACTTACGCTACTTTGCTGCATCACCCTTTCCTCTTCAAGGGAAAACCAACGCAGTGCTCAAGAGGTAGCACTGATGCACACGAAGAGTAGTTGAATGTACTAACATTGTTGACAAATGTAATACGTAACGAAAAAAAGGATGGCCTGATATAATTCACATATAAGATGACTGGCTAAGCAGGATGGCATTGCAAAATTCACATATATGATGCCTGGCTAAACAAGATGGCATTGCATAATTCACATAAACGATGAATAAACTAAACATATGGCATTCACACAAAGCATGTCTAAACTAAGCAGTTGACATATTTGATGTATAAAGTAAGTAATGCAAGGCACCATATGCATGATATAACCAACATCAGCATGCCAAATTAGAGTGAAGACCTCATGGGGTAAATAGGAGTGGTCTTCTGCTTCTGAATCCCCCTCAGAACAGTTATCTTCCTCTTGATTACGATCCGAAATGGGTGGAGGGGGGGCTGCCTTTGCACCCACCATGGAGCGACGTCTGCATGAAATTTTATTGCCACGCAAGGCTCCTCTCTTTTGCTCTACATGTTCAGTTCCATTGTGTACAATAACTGACATGCATAGGAATAAAACATAGTGAGATTATGTAAGGAGTGCATGCACAAATCCAGAGTGATGGTAGCAAACTGTGGATAGATCCAAAACCAATGATAGCAGGCAGATAATATCTTTAGTTAAAAAATACAGATAATGGCTCCTTTAATGTTTGTTTGCACCCAACATGAAACTCATAGTAGACACCCGAGATTAACCAGATAGTAGATAGATAGTACTGATTGCTGCCCCAATATGTACCCCACAACCATTTAAAAACTCAAGTTTCAGCATAAGTTTGGACCTGACTCGGAGTCTAATAGGTGAACACGACGATAAAGTAGCATGTCATCATATTAAGCGATGCATAACGTAAGCAGACACGGAAGAGTGCGACCTCTCTTGCGGACCCGTGTAGTCCTCAAGGTCATCTGCTCAGTTGATGATGGTAATGTAGTTGTCGTGGCTGCCAACGGCGGGGAAGAAGATCTGAGGCGGCAAAAGACAGTCTGGAGAGCGGATCCCTGCTGTGGTGATCCCTTCCGTCGTTGGAGCAGCTGAGCTGGGGTGGAACACAGCACTGCAGGAGCAGGACAAACCACACAAGGCTTTCTTTGACACATATCTGTAATAGAAGTAATTGTGTAAGGGCTTGTTTGAATTTGAGGATTCTAACAATGCAGGGATAGGAAATAAACAGGAATAGGATAGGAATGCACGTGCAAAACAGAGAATTTAAAAACACAGGATTTCTGCCAATCTGGGTGTTTGGTTCACAAGAATTGGAAGATCACAGGATGCAAAGAAGCATGGTGAGATTAAGTCAAACCACAAGAAAATGTACGGTTATAATGCTATTATGCTACTATCTCTTAGTCTTGTGCTTCATGAATAGGAATTTGAAAAGGAGGACAAGTGGAAATTAAAATTCCTACGGTTTTTCTTTCAAGGAGACACTAAAGGAACAAATCCTACAGTTTTCCTTTGCTCCATTCCTTTGCACCAAATTCATGAAAAGTAGTACCATACAAAACTTTCCAATTCCTATGTTTTTCATTCACTTTTTCGTTGAAGCACTGGCGATTCCAGTAGGCAGGCTTGAGCAAGGAAAAGCCTACACTAAAAAAAATGTTTTTTTGTGCTACTTCTATTACTTTGGACCCAGGCCACTGCTACTAGCTCAACTCCCAGGGCCGTCGACAAATGCACAGCTCAAACCCGCAGAGATAAATAATGATGGCGTTCAAGAGAGTCCATCACGGATAGCTAAGTTGCCTGGTACCTCACTGCTTGTCATATAGTAGGATAAAATAATCATATTTCCCGTTACTCCGTGTGCTCAGTGGACAATATATATAACATGTAGAGTAAAAAAGATATGCAACAAGTGTACAACCTCTTTGGCGAAGCCATGTCGATCTCAGCGTGATTGGGTTGGCCGGTGAGGATGCTCCGGCTGACTTGGCTGTCAGAGGAGGGGAAGAAGATCTTAGACGTCTGGAGATGGAGCCTAAGGTACTGCTCCACTGTGATGGAGGGTTTCGTCGTTGGAGCAGCTCCGGTGAGTTGTACGACGCCGAGGCTAAAGCAGGACAAGAGAGACAACGTTAACTTGAGTGGAATTCTAATAGCCTCTCCAATAGATGACGTAAAATACATAAACACAAAGTGCTAGATGTATACATCAGCCGTTCATCTCTGAACTTAACTGTCGAAACTGAATTTAACTGTCAAAACAGAACTTAACTGTCGAAACTGAATTTTGCTGCCGAAACTGAATTTTACTGTCGAAACTGAACGCACTAGTGGTGAGGCTACACGTTAGTCGACTGACTTTTTCATCTCTGGTCAGTCGATTTTGCAGCTGTTGGATACGAAATCAAGGGCCTGCAGTTCATCTTCAACCTCCACCACCCTGAGCCGCCAGCCACCACCGGCCAAATAGCCGTCCCCGCCGCCCCGCCCGCCCCGAAAACACTCCCCACCGCCGGTCCACCGCCGCCCCGGCCATCCCTGTAGGCCCCCCCCCCGTGCCGAGCTTTTTCTCCGGCGATCCCCACGCCACCGCCCCACCACCGCCGGCGACCACCGCCCCACCCTGAACCCTAAGATAGATAGTGGGGTACCTCTCCGGCGAGCCCCCCTCCCCGCTGCGGCTGGTTCTTCCTTAACTTCGGTGAGCGCCCCCACCACCTGAAAATCGACTGACCCAAAAGTCGATTCAGTCGACTGAAGTGTAGCTAAATCGGAGCAGCATCGCAAGCAAGAGCAAGAGCGAGAGCAGCAGCGCGAGAAAGAGCAAGAGCAAGAGCAGACCAGGCAGGGGACCGAGAGCAAGAGCAGAGTAGCAGCGCGAGCGAGAGCTAAAGCAGCAGCAGCTCCTACTGATGTGGACGTCGCCGCCGAGGGAGCGACACCGTGGAGGAAGTGGCCGGCGATGCCGTCGTGGATGGAGCCGCGCCGTGTCGGCTCGGGACCAAGCACCGGCAGCACCGTGAGATCGAATCAAGAAGAAAATGCGGCGATTAGTGTACAACCTCTTTGGTGGCACCGATTAGGCCGCAGCTTCATCCGAGGAAACGGTGATGATGATGCTCTTCCGGTGGTGCAGGTGAAGACGGCGGTGTGGGAATGTGATGTCTACTACACAACCTTCTTCTTGTAGACGTTGTTGGGCCTCCAAGTGCAGAGGTTTGTAGGACAGCAACAAATTTCCCTCAAGTGATGACCTAAGGTTTATCAATCCGTGGGAGGCGTAGGATGAAGATGGTCTCTCTCAAGCAACCCTGCAACCAAATAACGAAGAGTCTCTTGTGTCCCCAACACACCCGATACAATGGTAAATTGTATAGGTGCACTAGTTCGGCGAAGAGATGGTGATACAAGTGCAATATGGATGGTAGGTATGAGTATTGGTAATCTGAAAATATAAAAACAGCAAGGTAACAAGTGGTAAAAGTGAGCACAAACGGTATTGCAATGCATTGAAACAAGGCCTAGGGTTCATACTTTCACTAGTGCAACTTCTCTCAACAATAATAACATAATTGGATCATATAACTATCCCTCAACATGCAACAAAGAGTCACTCCAAAGACACTAATAGAGGAGAACAAACAAAGAGATTATTGTAGGGTACAACCACCTCAAAGTTATTCTTTCGGATCGATCTATTCAAGAGTTCGTAGTAAAATAACATGAAGCTATTCTTTCCGTTCGATCTATCATAGAGTTCGTACTAGAATAACACCTTAAGATACAAATCAACCAAAACCCTAATGTCACCTAGATACTCCAATGTCACCTCAAGTATCTGTGGGCATGATTATACGATATGCATCACACAATCTCAGATTCATCTATTCAACCAACACAAAGTACTTCAAAGAGTGCCCCAAAGTTTCTACCGGAGAGTCAAGATGAAGACGTGTGCCAACCCCTATGTATAGGTTCATGGGCGGAACCCGCAAGTTGATCACCAAAACATACATCAAGTGGATCACGTGATATCCCATTGTCACCACAGATAAGCACGGCAAGACATACATCAAGTGTTCTCAAATCCTTAAAGACTCAATCCGATAAGATAACTTCAAAGGGAAAACTCAATCCATTATAAGAGAGTAGAGGGGGAGAAACATCATAAGATCCAACTATAATAGCAAAGCTCGCGATACATCAAGATCGTATCACCACAAGAACACGAGAGAGAGAGATCAAACACATAGCTACTGGTACATACCCTCAGCCCCGAGGGTGAACTACTCCCCCCTCGTCATGGAGAGCGCCGGGATGATGAAGATGGCCACCGATGAGGGATCCCCCCTCCGGCAGGGTGCCGGAACAAGGTCCCGATTGGTTTTTGGTGGCTACAGAGGCTTGCGGCGGCCGAACTCCCGATCTATTCTATTCCCCGAAGGTTTTAGGGTATATGGATATATATAGGTGAAAGAAGTCGGTCAGGGGAGCCACGAGGGGCCCACGAGGGTGGAGGGCGCGCCCCCTGCCTCGTGCTCTCCTCGTTGCTTCCCTTATGTGCACTCCAAGTCCCCTGGATTGCTTCCGTTCCAAAAACAACTCTCCCGAAGGTTACATTCCGTTTGGACTCCATTTGATATTCTTTTTCTGCGAAACTCTGAAATAAGCAAAAAAACAGCAGTTTGGGCTGGGCCTCCTGTTAGTAGGCTAGTCCCAAAAATAATATAAAAGTGTATAACAAAGCCCATTAATCACCCAAATTAGAATATAACATAGCATGAAGCAATAAAAATTATAGATACGTTGGAGACGTATCAAGCATCCCCAAGCTTAATTCCTGCTCGTCCTCGAGTAGGTAAATGATAAAAACGGAATTTTTGATGCGGAATGCTACTAGGCATAAATTTATGTAACCCTCTTAATTGTGGTATGAATATTCAGATCCGAAAGATTCAAGATAAAAGTTTAATATTGGCATAAAAGTAATAATACTTCAAGCATATTAACTAAGCAATTATGTCTTCTCAAAATAACATGGCCAAAGAAAGTTCATCCCTACAAAATCATATAGTTTAGTCATGCTCCATTTTCGTCACACAAAAATGCTCTCATCATGCACAACCCCGTTGACAAGCCAAGCAATTGTTTCATAATTTAGTAATCTCAAACTTTTTCAACCTTCACGCAATACATGAGCGTGATCCATGGATATAGCACTATGGGTGGAATAGAATATAATGATGGGGGTTATGTGGAGAAGACAAAAAAGGAGAAAGTCTCACATCAACGCGGCTAATCAACGGGCTATGGAGATGCCCATCGATTGATGTTAATGCAAGGAGTAGGGATTGCCATGCAACGGATGCACTAGAGCTATAAATGCATGAAAGCTCAACAAAAGAAACTAAGTGGGTGTGCATCCAACTTGCTTGCTCACGAAGACCTAGGGCAATTTGAGGAAGCCCATCATTGGAATATACAAGCCAAGTTCTATAATGTAAAATTCCCACTAGTATACGAAAGTGACAACATAAGAGACTCTCTATCATGAAGATCATGGTGCTACTTTAAAGCACAAGTGTGGTAAAAGGATAGTAGCATTGTCCCTTTTTTTTCTCTTTTTTTGGGCCTCCTTTTTTTATTTGGCCTTTCTCTTTTTTTATATTGGGACAATGCTTTATGAATGATGATCATCACACTTCTATTTATTTACAACTCAATGATTACAGCTGGATACTAGAACAAAGTATGACTCTATATGAATACCTCCGGTGGTATACCGGGATGGGTAACGACTCATGAGTGACATGTATGAAAAATTATGAATGGTGGCTTTGCCACAAATACGATGTCAACTACATGATCATGCAAAGCAATATGACAATGATGAACGTGTCATGATAAACGAAACGGTGGAAAGTTGCATGGCAATATATCTCGGAATGGCTATGGAAATGCCATAATAGGTAGGTATGGTGGCAGTTTTGAGGAAGATATAAGGAGGTTTATGTGTGACAGAGCGTATCATATCACGGGGTTTGGATGCACCGGCGAAGTTTGCACCAACTCTCAATGTGAGAAAGGGCAATGCACGGTACCGAAGAGGCTAGCAATGGTGGAAAGGTGAGAGTGCGTATAATGGACTCAACATTAGTCATAAAGAACTCACATACTTATTGCAAAAATCTACAAGTCATCAAAAAACAAGCACTACGCGCATGCTCCTAGGGGGATAGATTGGTAGGAAAAGACCATCGCTCGTCCCCGACCGCCACTCATAAGGAAGACAATCAAAGAACACCTCATGTTTCAAATTTGTTACATAACGTTTACCATACGTGCATGCTACGGGACTTGCAAATTTCAACACAAGTATTTCTAAATTTCACAACTACTCAACTAGAACAACTTTAATATCACTACCTCCATATCTCAAAACAATCATCAAGCATCAAACTTCTCTTAGTATTCAACACACTCATAAGAAAGTTTTTTACTAGTCTTGAATACCTAACATATTAGGATTAATTTCCCAATTTAAGAAAATTACCATGCTGTTTACGACTCTCAAAATAATATAAGTGAAGCATGAGAGTTCATCTATTTCTTCAAAATAAAACTACCGTCGTGCTCTAAAAGATATAAGTGAAGCACTAGAGCAAACAACAAACTACTCCGAAAGATATAAGTGAAGATCAATGAGTAGTTGTATAATTATGTAACTATGTGAAGACTCTCCAACATTCAAGAATTTTAGATCTTGGTATTTTATTCAAACAGCAAGCAAAACAAACGAAAAATAAAATGACGCTCCAAGCAAAACACATATCATGTGGTGAATAAAAATATAGCTCCAAGTAAATTTACCGATGGATGAGGATGAAAGAGGGGATGCCTTCCGGGGCATCCCCAAGCTTTGGATTTTTGGTGTCCTTGGATTTACCTTGGGGTGCCTTGGGAATCCCCAAGCTTAGGCTCTTGCCACTCCTTATTCCATAGTCCATCGAATCTTTACCCAAAACTTGAAAACTTCACAACACAAAACTTAACAGAAAATCTCGTGAGCTCCGTTAGCGAAAGAAAACAAAACTCCACTTCATGGTACTGTAATGAACTCATTCTTTATTTATATTGGTGTTAAACTTAATGTATTCCAACTTCTCTATGGTTTATAAACTCTTTTACTAGCCATAGATTAATCAAAATAAGCAAACAACACACTAAAAACAGAATCTGTCAAAAACAGAACAGTCTGTAGTAATCTGTAACTAACGCAAACTTCTGGAACTCTAAAAATTCTTACAAAATAGGAAGACCTAAATAATTTGTTTATTGATCTTCTTCAATTGGAATCAGTATCATATCACGTTCTGGTAATTTTTAACAATTGTTTTCGTGAACAGAAAGTTTCTGGAATTTTCAGCAAGATCAAATAACCATTATCCAAGAAGATCCTATAGGTTTAACTTGGCACAAACACTAATTAAAACATAAAACCACATCTAAACAGAGGCTAGATAGATTATTTATTACTAAACATAACCAAAAAGCAAGAGACTAAAATAAAATTGGGTTGCCTCCCAACAAGCGCTATCGTTTAACGCCCCTAGCCAGGCATGATGATTTCAATGATGCTCACATAAAAGATAAGAATTGAAATATAAAGAGAGAATCATGAAGCATATGACTAGCACATTTAAGTCTAACCCACTTACTATGCATAGGGATTTTGTGAGCAAACAACTTATGGGAACAATAATCAACTAGCATAGGAAGGTAAAACAAGCAAATCTTCAAGATTTTCAACACATAGAGAGTAAACTTGATATTATTGCAATATGTAGAAGCATATGATCCTCTCTCATAATAATTTTCAGTAGCATCATGAATGAATTCAACCATATAACCATCACATAAAGCATTCTTTTCATGATCTACTTGCATAGAAATTTTACTACTCTCCACATAAGCAAACTTGTTCTCATGAATAGTAGTGGGAGCAAACTCAACAAAATAACTATCATGTGAAGCATAATCCAATTGAAAATTAAAATTATGATGACAAGTTTCATGGTTATCTTTATTCTTTATAGCATACGTGTCATCACAATAATCATCATAAATAGGAGGCATGCTTTCATCATAATAAATTTGCTCATCAAAACTTGGGGACTAAACATATCATCTTTATCAAACATAGCATCCCCAAGCTTGTGGGTTTGCATATCATTAGCATCATGGGTATTCAAAGAATTCATACTAACAATATTGCAATCATGCTCATCATTCACATATTTTATGCCAAGCATTGTATGTAATTCTTCTTCTAGTACTTGAGCACAATTTTCCTTCCCATCATTTCCACGAAAGACATTAAAAAGATGAAGCATATGAGGCACCCTTAATTCCATATTTTTGTAGTTTTCTTTTATAGACTAAACTAGTGATAAAACAAGAAATAAAAAGATTCGATTGCAAGATCTAAAGATATACCTTCGAGCACTAACCTCCCCGGCAACGGCGCCAGAAAAGAGCTTGATGTCTACTACACAACCTTCTTCTTGTAGACATTGTTGGGCCTCCAAGTGCAGAGGTTTGTAGGACAGCAGCAAATTTCCCTCAAGTGGATGACCTACGGTTTATCAATCCGTGGGAGGCGTAGGATGAAGATGGTCTCTCTCAAGCAACCCTGCAACCAAATAACACATAGTCTCTTGTGTCCCCAACACACCCAATACAATGGTAAATTGTATAGGTGCACTAGTTCGGCGAAGAGATGGTGATACAAGTGCAATATGGATGGTAGGTATGAGTATTGGTAATCTGAAAATATAAAAATAGCAAGGTAACAAGTGGTAAAAGTGAGCACAAACGGTATTGCAATGCGTTGAAACAAGGCCTAGGGTTCATACTTTCACTAGTGCAAGTTCTCTCAACAATAATAACATAATTGGATCATATAACTATCCCTCAATATGAAACAAAGAGTCACTCCAAAGACACTAATAGAGGAGAACAAACGAAGAGATTATTGTAGGGTACGAAACCACCTCAAAGTTATTCTTTCGGATCGATCTATTCAAGAGTTCGTAGTAAAATAACATGAAGCTATTCTTTCCGTTCGATCTATCATAGAGTTCGTACTAGAATAACACCTTAAGATACAAATCAACCAAAACCCTAATGTCACCTAGATATTCCAATGTCACCTCAAGTATCCGTGGGCATGATTATACGATATGCATCACACAACCTCAGATTCATCTATTCAACCAACACAAAGTACTTCAAAGAGTGCCCCAAAGTTTCTACCGGAGAGTCAAGACGAAAACGTGTGCCAACCCCTATGCATAGGTTCATGGGCGGAACCCACAAGTTGATCACCAAAACATACATCAAGTGGATCACATGATATCCCATTGTCACCACAGATAAGCACGTCAAGACATACATCAAGTGTTCTCAAATCCTTAAAGACTCAATCCGATAAGATAACTTCAAAGGGAAAACTCAATCCATTACAAGAGAGTAGAGGGGGAGAAACATCATAAGATCCAACTATAATAGCAAAGCTCGCGATACATCAAGATCGTATCACCACAAGAACACGAGAGAGAGAGAGATCAAACACATAGCTACTGGTACATACCCTCAGCCCCGAGGGTGAACTACTCCCTCCTCGTCATGGAGAGCGCCGGGATGATGAAGATGGCCACCGATGAGGGATCCCCCCTCCGGCAGGGTGCCGGAACAAGGTCCCGATTGGTTTTTGGTGGCTACAGAGGCTTGCGGCGGCCGAACTCCCGATCTATTCTGTTCCCCGAAGGTTTTAGGGTATATGGATATATATAGGTGAAAGAAGTCGGTCAGGGGAGCCACGAGGGGCCCACGAGGGTGGAGGGCGTGCACAGGGGGGTAGGCGCGCCCCCTACCTCGTGATCTTCTCATTGATCCCCTGACGTGCACTCCAAGTCCCCTGGGTTGCTTCCGTTCCAAATATAACTCTCCCGAAGGTTTCATTCTGTTTGGACTCCGTTTGATATTCTTTTTCTGCGAAACTCTGAAATAGGCAAAAAACAGCAGTTTGGGCTGGGCCTCCGGTTAATAGGCTAGTCACAAAAATAATATAAAAGTGTATAACAAAGCCCATTAATCATCCAAAACAGAATATAATGTAGCATGAAGCAATCAAAAATTATAGATACGTTGGAGACGTATCAGAATGGAGGTGGCGTGAAAGACGAGGGGAACAACGGGGCAGCTCCTTGGAGGTGGAGGACGGGGTGGCTGAACCGGCGGGACGACCAGATCGACGACGGATCCTCATCTGGTACGGTGGATGAGGGACGTCGAGGTGTTGCTGTGGACGAGTCGTCGGGGAAGAGGCTCTGGCTAGGTGGCGGACGGAGGAGGGTGTGGGGCTTCACGGGTTTTCCCGGCCTCGGTGTACGAATAGGTGGGCCGATGGGATGGGAGTGGGGAACCATGGCTTAGGGACGCGCTTGTCCGAAATGTGGGGTAAGTTACGAAAGTACCCCCCACCGATTTGAGGCAGTTCTTTCGGTTCAGGGGTATCACGGGCATTTCGCGTGTCGGGATTTCACTGGAGGTGGGAGTTTTCGCGTGCGTTGTAATTTTGGAATAGCAAGGCGTGGGTTGAGATGGAGGGAGTTGTCGGAGCACAACGAGACAAAGATTTATCTTAAATATTTCGGGCTAACAAGGCGCAGGTTGAAGAGGCGGGAGTTTCGCAGCACCATAGACAGAGACGCTAGTTTGAAATTTCGGCATAACAAGGCGCGGCTTGAAATTTCGGGAGAACAAGCATAACGTGTACCCAAAAGAAAAAAAATACAATTTAGACTAGTATGATATACTACGTACAATGTGTTTAACACGCACAACACACAGACACCATTTAGACTAGTAAGGTACACGTGCATTGCACGCATGAGATTTGGCAACCAAATTATGAATAAATACCACATTATAGCATGTAAGCTTTGAGTCATATATGCATGATGTAGATGTTCGTTTAATTTTTATAGTTCATTTCATTCAAAATCATCTAGTTTTTATAAGAAAGCTAATCTATTTTAAGATTCATGGAATTGTGCATTGTAAGGCATAAAGTAAAAACAAATCATGTAGAAAAACATTTGGGCAATTCTGATACGGAAGATTCTAGAACAAAGAAGAAGTGCTTGTGTTTTGAGGTTTGTGCATTATGCTTAAGTTCAACCATAGAGTCTTCTAGATTGTTCATGTGGCAAAATCTGGTGGAATCTAGATGATATCCAACGGCCAGTAGTGCTCAAATTTGCGAGCTCTGCACCATCGGATTGGCCTCATCCAACGACCATATTTCAAAGTTAAAGTTATCCGCACACTATATAAAAAATATACAATATAATATATATAGGGGTATAGATATAGATATGTGATGCGAAAGCCACCCATCATCTCCAATTAGAATAGTGTGTCCATGCACGGATGCAATGTGGCCAAACGATGTCTGCCATTGGTATCTCAAATTCAAACCATTCCGACCTTGTTCAATGTGTATACATTACAACATATGCTCGTTTCCAAACCACACCGCGCAGATCTCCGTTATATTCATGCATGCATGGGTTTCAAACATCATGATATCTTATTCAAATATTTGGATTCAACTTTACATTGATTATGACCTCACCTACTCTTTTACACCCACACATTGGTCTTCTCTTTATAATTGTACCACTAACTTTCTCTCGTGCATGCATGCACACACACACTACCAGTTGGCATTATCCATCGCACACATGCAATCTTTCTCTTCAGGTCGGTCTCCCATGAAGGCACACACACACACACACATCCCCCTCTCCATCATATCGGGCATTCTTTATCTCTCACGTGCATGTGCAACGATCGATGTTCCTCTATGTGTGTGTATATAGCTAGGTCTTTCATAGTTTTCCACATAAACCGATCAATCTATATATCTAGTGAGGTCTCACCCTCTTTCCCACGTCCACATCGATCAATCTATACCTCTATATATAGGATTACATATATAGCTAATACACCCACATTAAATATATATCCAACGCCGCCCTCTCATCATCCATGCCTTCCGCTTCATCTCTCACACGCGCGCACAATGGTGAAGACAGGGGCAGCAAGGGCCATGCCCCCCCTAACATCACTATATATCGAGGCTAATATGAATGTGATCATTAGACAATTGCTGGTAAAAATGGTTTAAGTTGATGAATTGGCCCTCCTCGTAAAGGATTTGCAATGCTTGGCCCCCTAGCTCATGGGACATTTTTCATGGCTCCGCCACTGCGCGCAACAGTGCACGTTCTCGCCCCCTCTCTCTAAATATCGATCTCGCAGTTGTGCACTCCTTCATAGTCTCGCTCCACTCGGCCCCTTGCACCATCTTCTAGCCCCCATCGGATTTTGCCACATGTACAATCTAGCAGACTCCATGGTTGAACTTAAGCATAATGCACAAATCTCAAAACACAAGTGGTCCTTTGTTCTAGAATTCCGTATCATAACTGCCCAAACTTTTTTTCTAGTTGAATTGCCATTATTTGTTTTTACTTTATGCTTTACAACGCACAATTCCATGAATCATAACATAGATTAAGGGCTTCTTTGATTCAAAGGATTCTCGAAGGAATTTTGGAGGATTCTAATCCTTAGGAATTTTCCTATCTTGGTTGTTTGATTTGTAGGATTGTAAACCATAGGAATTTTTCCATATGATTCATTTGCACTAGATTTCATAGGAAACATCCCATCCACTCAAACCTCTTTGAAAGAATTCTGCGTTTTTTCTATGCACAATCAAACACTCGTACCATCCTGTAGGATTCAAGACGACATTCCACTCTAATCCCATGTTCCTCCTATTCCCGCGTTTTGGAAATCCTACGAATCAAAGAGGCCCTAGGTTTTGTTTTATAAAAATAATTGATTTTGGATGAGATGAGCTATAAGAATTAAACGAAGGTCTACATCAGGCATATATGACTCAGAGCTTACATGCTACAGTGTGGTATTTATTCATAATTTGGTTGCAAAATCTGACGCGTGCAATGCACGTGTACCTTACTAGTACTTCGAGTATGTGCAAAACAAAATGGCACGCTACACAGTGTCTCTCTTACAGTTCATGAAGCCACATGGCACATGTGGAGGCGTTGTCGCAACATCCTTGTGTGGATTGATCACAGTGACGTGATGCTGGTTCCAGAAGAATGTACTCGTCCTCCCTGAGCCGCACTGGCGGTACATGCATGAAGCGAAGATGTGCACGCATGCCACGCACGCACTCATTCCCTCGCACGCACACGCGGGTACACGGGCTGACATAATTTTGTACCAAGATCCACCCCATGTGATAATTTGACGCGTGTAAAGTCCTTCACTTCATTGATGGTCAATTAATACAGCGCATGCAAATTGAGTGGACGTGAGGGCGGAATAAAGACATTACTACTCCACTGTGCGCATGCGAGTAGTTAAATCATGGGTTGCTAGTAGTACTTCCATTGGTCTCCTTCGTATTTTGTGCCAATTTTTGACAGTAACATAATATTTACGCATCTGAGCAGTGTAGTCTACTTGAAATTTATGTTCCACTAAACTCATCGGGAGCCGTTTCGGGCCTCGAAACCAAAAACCATCAATTAATCTTTACCTTGTTCCCATCACATTCGAAAGTACTAGTGCTACAATTAAGTGCAAGCCTGCTCACACCTACCAGTACGTACCAAACCTGAACGTGTTCCCACTATGCAGGTTTCAGTACTAGTGCTAGTACTTAGGTTATAAAAAGGGGAACTACCTAACCGAAAATTACTCTACCTTCCTCCTCATAAGTCCTCCTTCGTCCGTCCTTGCCATGGCCGGTGTGCAGAGCTCCAGGTCGAGAACTACTCGTAACAAGGGAGTGGCAACCAAGGCTGCGGAAAAAAGAGGGCTCTCCGCCACACAGAGGCCTCGAAAGATCTCTCACGGGCAGGCGATGGCTCCCAGGAGCGCCCTAGACGCGGAGGCGAACATGCCAAGCTGGCGGCGCTGGAGTCGTTATCCCTCGACGGGATGCCCGATCAACTCAATAAGCAGAAGGAGTTCATCCACGGCTTGGTGGAGCTGCTGAAGGAGAGCCTCGACGACATGCCTGCTGAGCTCAATGAGCAGGGGGAGTTGACCGCCAGCTTGGTGATGCTGCTGAAGAAGAGCATTGCCTTGGAGAAGAAGGCGACCGGCGAAATCCTGCAACTTCAGGAGGACATGGCGAAGCTCTGCCACGAGCTCGACCTGCTGAAGGAGGAGAACGCCGGCTGGAAGAAGCTGCATGAGAATAGTAGTTCCTCGATGAAGATGTTGCAGGCCCTCGTCATGGAACAGAAGGAGGAGTTGGCGAAGCTCCGCATCGAGCACCCGGCTGCTGTGAAGGTACATAATGCGGCCGTGGAACAGATGATGAAGGCTCGCGTCGAGAAATCCCGTGTCATGGACACAATGATGAAGATGGCGGAGGAGACGCGCAAGGAGATGGAGGTCGTGGAGGCGATGAAGAAGCAGTTACGACTCCGCGGCCAGCGACCCTTCATGTAGTGAGAGCAGCGCCCCAGACTTGTGTGTGCGTCTTCCTTCTTTTTTTGGGGTGATAATCCTCCTTCTTCTTTTGCTCCTGTGTTTCTTATTTTGCTTCGGGTGTTTGGCCGCACGTGTCACCTTCTCTGCGAGGCATGAATAGAACAATGCTAAAAATGAGATCACTAGCAAATTATATCATTCTTTATCGCCAATAGAACAATGCCTCTTGCTAGTAATATATAATAAGAGTAGAAAGTAGAGGATATGGAACTGGGATGCCGTGTTTCGTGCTCCTCCGTCGTACTCCAGTGGAAAACTTGAGTATACCGCATGGTTCTTTGCTCCTCCTTAGGTCGTCGGCACATTTATACGAGCAATCAAATCACAAGGCCCCGCCTTCCAGCAGTAATGAGCCATCAAATCACAAAGGCCCTCGCCTCTCGTGAAAAGGACCAAGCTAGACTACCCTGCCCTCTAGCCTTTTAAAAAATGTATACATTTGTACAGTAGTAGTATCGATGGATTGCGCCATGGAGCAAAACTAACAAGATGTAATTAAAGAAAAAAAGTGGTACATATAAAGAGCGGTCGTCGCCAAATTATGCATATACTATATGACACTACCCACTATGAAGGTACTAGTAACATAGACTAGTAACTAGTCTATGCTACTCTCCACTATGACCAGCCAAAGTCGAGGCGCGGATACCAACGAGGGCCTGGTTGTGTCTATACTTGGACAACTCACCCGACTGCATGCGCACCAGGCAGACGAAGCTCGTGTCGTGTTGGTGCCGTGTGCGGCCCGCACATTAACCACAACCTCGCGCCTCCATCTTAGCCTCCGCGTTTTAAACTTCTCAATCTCAAGGCCAAGGAGCAACGTGAAACCTATGATAGAGCCAATCGGATAGTTGAGAACACTACAATTCGTAGCTACAGATGCGTGTGTGAGAGAGGACGAGTGCATGCGTGCACCTCTTCTCAGAGTACAAGTGTATGTGGGTGGCATCGACCTAGGGAGCAGTGATGGTGCGTGCGAGAAGTCCCGAGAGATAGGTGTAATGCGTCTGAAAAAAGACTAGTCTATAGCTCGCCACGAGGCTATTCCTGTCGAACGCCAAGCGTAAGTTATGTATCTGACGGTGCCAGTTTTTGCACGTACGCAACAGTAGAAAAAGAACTAGTACCATGGCATATGCTACACCACGGCCGAGAAAACGTGCCGACGTTACGCCATCCGGGAATAGTGCCGCACTTCGAAACTAGAACCGCCAATAAATTTTGAGCGCGTCTCGTCACATTCCAAATTACTACTACTACCACGCTATATTTAATTGCAAACCTGTTCACACCGATCACAACCTAAATGGTTTCCCACTTAGGAGCGTACTAGTAGTACTCGGTTATAAATACTACTATGCTAAGATGACTGCACATTCCTCCTCAACTCCTCATCCACAAAAAACAATCAAGTCAATCAAGCCATGGCCAGCGTGAGTTCTGGGTCGAGAGATTTCCACCAGGGAGAGGTGAGCATGGAAGAGGAAGCAAGAGAGATGTCCCGCCTCGCCGCAAAAGCAGCCGACATGTCCAGTCGCGCAGCAGTAGCAGCACAGAGGTCCCGCCGCGCCGCCGAAGCAGCACGGAGGTCCCGCCGCGCCGTCGATGTAGCAGACTGGTCCGCCCACGCCGCGGAAGCAGCAGAGATGTCCCGCCGCACCGCCGAAGCAGCACGGAGGTCCCGCCGCGCCGCGGTGGCCTGGGAAAATTTCTCGCGGGTAGGCGAGGACTCTTATAGGGCATGCGTGCGATGGTCCATAGCCAGATGGATCAGATCTCCGGCTGGGCGAGGTTGCAGGACGAGGCTACCGGCATCATCCGGCAACTAGGGGAGGGCAATGCGAAGCTCCGGGGCGAGCGCGACCTGCTGAGGGCGAAGATCGCCGGAAGGGCGAAGCAGGCGGAGGAGACCGCTGCCTTATTGCAGAGGACAGGCATCATCGTCAAGAAACTTATGGACGAGAATGTCATGCTCCGCATCGAGCACAACAGGCTGGTGGAGGAATCCGTGGATGCTGCCAAGCAGCGTATTAAGGACATGAAACTGATGAAAGAGATCATCACTTTTTGCGAGAACTAGTCTCCGCGACCTGCAGCGCATAAAGAAAGTAGAGATCAGCGAGCCAGATCGTTGTATGCGTCTTCCTTCTTCTTTTGCCCTTGTGTATTTCGGGCGTAGCCGCATGTGGCTTTTTAATTATGTTCCTAATTATGTAAGACAATTATTATCCACTCTCGTCGTCCTTATATATATTCATCAGTCTTGCTATAAGTCGCAGTAGATGCTATATAGGTCCATCGGATCTTACATCAAGATCCGTGCAAAATTTTCTTTTCAGATTTTCTTTTTTCTCTCTTAAATCTCAGTCGAGTGAGACATTGCCACACCATTAAACAGAGGCTCGGGTGCCATTAATGGAGACCTTGGGAGAGAGGTGGACGGCAGATGGAGGTCAAAGGGCTCTCCTCCCGATAAGCACGCGCAGGGTTCTGATCGCACGCCTCTCATACTCAAATAGCTACCCTGCACGGCGCCTCCTAGCTAATAAAAAAAGGGGACGCGTGGCGGCACGTAAATGGTAAATAGAACGCCCACGGTTTCAATAATACTTGTGTTTCCGATTGTAACGTGACAACACTTGTTCCAAAATGACTTTGTTGATTGTTAATGTGTGCGCCTTCGCAAATCGGACAGCAAAATTACCACAGCATGTTGGTGCCATGTCATGACACCAAGCTAAGTTTCATGAATTTCATGCGTGTTTCGGATTTACAGGAATTAAAAAACCAAGTTCCAGCCGAGCCATGACGCCCAGATGTTTGAATTTCATTCCCATTTCTGGCATGGGACCTAGAAATTTACCCGAGGACACACATGTGATTTTTCAACCAACTTTGGTGCATTGGAGCATGTGCTTGCATTTAAAATTTGAATTATGCACACAAAGGTGACACGTTCCCTCTCAGAACCACGAGCCTTCTTGAGAGAAGCTCCGGTTTGCAAAAAGCTTATACCAAAACTTGTTCCTATTCTGCAATTTTTTTTACCACAGCATGGTAGTACCATGACATGACACCATGCCAAGTTTCATGACTTTCAGGCGTGTTTTGGATTTACAAGAATTTTAAAACCAAGCTTCTCAATGTTCTCGGCCGAACCACGATGCCCGGATGTTTGAATTTCATTCCCATTTCTTGCATGGGGCCTAGAAATTCACCCGAGGACACAGATGTGATTTTTCAGTCAACTTTGGTGCACGGGAGCATGTGCTTGTAGTTCAAATTTGAATTCTGCACATTAAATGACCAGAAACTCAATTAATGTATAAAAAAGGCCAAACGAACCCGGAATAATTCCAAAATTTAACAGGGCACTCATATAGTTCTATGTTGCCTCTGTAAAGAAAATCTGGGGGGAGGCAGCGTATATTGTTTCGCACACAAAGGTATAAAGAAATAAAGAAATTAGCATACCTATTTAATTCTTGGGTTCTTATTATTTATTCCACTAGTTGTGTATCACCACTTAGTTTTGCCATTAGAAGTTACAACTACTCAAAAAATGCCATCGATCCGTGAGATGCCTGCTCAAAAATGCAATTAGATATCTAAAAAATGCCATCGTTAAGTTAGATGTTTGCTCAGAAATGCCATTAGACATTGTTATTTTCACGTCAAACCCGTTGACCATGTTACATGACAAAAATAAGCTGATTCTCACAATGATAAGTTAATGGTGTCCAGCACAACACACCCCTCAAATAAAACTAAGCACCCTGGAATTCTTTGACAAAACTAAGCACCCTAAAATTCTTTGACAACTAAACTGCTGGCTATATGATGTTGGCCATATATATTGTACGTATATAATGTCAAGAAACGAGTGGTAGTACTATACCAACTAAAAGATGAAATGTACGAAATATAACGAGAAGAAACATAACATAGTTCTGCTGGGGGCTCAGCACAACACACCCCTCAAATAAAACTAAGCACACCAGAAATTAAACTAAGCAACTAATCCGGTAGACACTGCATTAGAACCACCATGAGCAATGACACTGCCACCTTATTCGGCGTCCTCGTCCACGTCCTCGACTTCGTCCTTGTCCCTCTTCCTCTTGGGCGATACTTCTTTGCTTGAACCGCACACTTGGCTCTTGCTCTTCATCCAACCCTTGTAGATATTGAAACAAAGGTAGCCATCCATTGCAGCGTAATGGATGTGGTCTATATCTAGTACATTCCACTGCCATGCATGACGATGAAACGTGTATGGAGGTTTCTCTAGTTTACCGTACGAAGGATGAACCATGGCTCCTGCCAGGGTCAGCATTGAAGGCTGATCAAGGGAGGACACCAGGCCGGCCTTCTGGAGATCGAAGGGCTGGCCTACAACGAGGCCTATTCGACCCAGGATTTCCTTGTCGTTCCTAAAGTCTACAGTAACGAATTTGACTCGGCCGCCCTTGAGGAACTTCTTAAATTCCTCGCACTCAACGTCGGCATGGCATATGTGGTAGACCAAGCATAAGTCATGCACGCAAACCTGGATCACGGCGGGCTTCTTCTTCTCTGCCTCCTTTAGTTTCTTCTCGCTTCCCAGGACTGTGGTGTACTCAACATCTAGCCCAGCGATCCACTCATCATTTGAGTTTTCGAACATGCGTGTGAAGCGAGCAAGGCATTCTTTCACCGTTGCAGAAGAACGGGTGTAGATGACGCTGAACTCATCGCCGGTGATGGTTCTTACCTTGTACTCACCGCCGATCATGGAGATTTGGGACGCCATGGATTTGGGAGGAGGGTTAGGATTAGTGGAACTGCCGTAATGTGAAAGGATGGGACGAGTAGGAGCGGTTTATCGATTGTACAAATGTTGAGTGGGGGGGGGGGGGGGGCGTGCGAATGGCAGGGTAGTGGCTTGCCTGGTGGATAAATGGATTCATGCACAGTACTATGGGGGCCATATTAGATGTCATGTCTACTCGACGCCCAATTAAATGGCTTTCGATGTCATGTCAAGCATCGGGAAAATTACAGGTGATATGAAGCTTTCCATTCTCCCATGATACGGGCTTCCGAGAGCCCTTGGATCTGAGATCGAACGGTTGCATGGCGTGATTCTAGACCTATGGGTGAATATCCTATCCTGGAGGGTTATTCTGCAAATTTTCAGCAACTTAGCATGCGACCGTTCGATCTCAGATCCAAGGGCTGCCAGCAGCCCGTATCATGGTCGCGCCTACCACGACCGTCGCCTCGCTCGCGCGGTTGCGCACTTGGAGATTTAAAACGGTGTGTTAGGCTATCTGATGTTGGCATGTCATACATAGTCATCACTTAGTCACTCATACAACAAGGTTAGCTATAAGGTTGGCTATAAGAGTATTTTTGTTTACTTCTCTCCATCTCTTTCTTCGTAGTATTTATTGTATTTGCCAAGGAGTGACCTCTTCCAATGAAATGGTGCTTAGATGAGGTGCTATGGGCATTAAATGGCTTAGCAACTCAAGTCCCCAATGCATAGGTGCTTAGTTTTTCGTTGCTAAGTTTGCTTCATCTAGGTACATGCGCTTATCACCATTTCTTCCTGGGGTCACCAAACTAGTCTCTCTCTTCTTAATTAACTTGCCACATCAGACTTTATGCCTATGTGGCAGGCTTAGCACCTGTAGGATCAAGTACAATAGTGGGCTATAAGCCCGCTTTACATGGCTTTTTTGCATATGTGGGGGAAAGAGGCAAGGAAAAAGTGGAAGAGTGGGCTCTCAAGAAAGAGCCAACCTCTACATGGTGGAGCATCGGGAGAGGCACCTGTATGGAGGTGGTCAGGAATCGGGAGACTCACGCCGGTCGTAGCGCCGCAGTTAAAATGATGATGACAAGTCAAATCACCGGGCCCCCACCTGTCGAGAAGTAACTCGATGTCAAATCACACAGCCCTACATTTGTAGCAGCCTACTCCCTCATCTTCTCGCGTCTCTGTCGAACCGACTAGGTGGAACTGCCCCGCCTACCGCGCGGGAAAAGCCCCGCCCTCGACTTTAAATAGTACCGTATACTAATTTTGTATCCATGGATTGCGCCATGGAGCAAAGCCTCAAGAAAACGGTGGTACACATGTACGGAGTATACAGCACGCCCGTCGCGTTCACGTCGCACCCCAGACGGTCGGTCGGTCTGGCACGCCGCTCTCCGAATGGAACGCGCGTCATATTGCATTTGCACACACATGTGGGACCGCAATTGAGAACCGATCATAGGCACACTCCCTGGCCCCGCAAGTCGGGTGAGTTATAGAAGAGAGAGACGGGCGATAGTACTACTAGAGAAGTGTTGTAGGAGTGCATACGTTGGTACCTGGACGATCCCTGCAAGACACGAAAGATCAGTTCATCCATGCATGTGACCAGACTCCAGCAGACACGCCTGGATTGGCTATCGTCTACATATTGTGCAGGCTGTGTTGTACAGGGTTGTAGTTCTGGTGAGAAATCTAAAAAAAGGTTTCTTGTCATCTCGCAAAATTAGGTGTCATGTGCTTCGGATCACTGCGAGGGTTAAACAGGGACAACTGAGTTGGGCTAGTCATTGGGGGCACATGCACGAAGACTACTCGGCTGCCATCTAGGTCAAGCCGGCTATGTTAATTAGGACATCTATTGACGGACCCCTTTTCTATGAGTTTATCTTTAATTTGATCTTTGATCCTCGTCTAGTTTGTCTGTCGGGATTCATCTTGTCTCCTTTGGGCAGTGAGGTTATGATTTCTTGTCATGTGGCATTTTTTCGTGTTATATGTTATAATCCGGTGCTTCAGATCAAAATGACGACAACCGCGCCTCCGGGGCACGTGCATGAAGACTTCTCGACAGTCATTGCCGAGGTCAAGCCGGCTCCGGCCGGTAGACAAAAGAAAACTAGTACTCCACTATAAAGGCAGGAGCCTCCGCGCTTGCTTGCTAGTGTTTCTCTCTTCACACTGCCTCGTCCTCTCCATATCTAAACACAATAGCGGTGGCCACACACTCTCTCTCTACTCACCGCTGGTCACAGATCCAGCAGGATCCTCTCCGCCGGGGAAGGTGAGAAGGTGTAACGTTCACGCGGTCGTCCTCGGCGACGGCTCATACCCACAGCCGGCGCGTCCCAATCAGCGTGCCTTGCCGTTCTCTCCCAAGCATCGCTGGCGAGGGAGGGCCTCCCACCCCTTCTTCCTCGCCGCCGTAGTGTGGGCAGATCCGGCCTCCCGCCGCCCACCTAGCGACATCCCGGCGACCCTCAGGGATAACTTACTTCTAAACTGGCCTTGCTCTACTTCCCGAGCTCCTGACGTCGCTGCATTTGTATCTTTTACTATTTCTTAGGCCCCCTCGTGTAGATAGGATCGATCGGCTGTTCGAAAACCACCTAATTTTTTACCGTTAAGAGGTAAAACTAGTTCATGCACTTCAATCTAGTAGTACTTGGTTCAAACAAGGAAGAAAGGGGGTGGGGGTGGGGGAAGATTTGTTACCTGAATCTAGGACTTGGTCGAAAGAGGAAATAATGGGGGCGAAAAGTAGCAGAGACTGGCTATCCAACTGGTCTCTAGGTCTAAGGGAAATAAAGGGAACGCAGTACAAACTCAATATAAACTCGATCTATTGGTTGAAAAAGGAAAGAAAGTGGGGACTGGGGGATAAGTCAACAGAGTAAGTCCAGCACTAGATTTGCTAGCCTCACACAGTATAAAGTGGCTATATACCGAACAAAAATGGGACCAACCCAGATATCCTCTTCTGATGTTTGTTACTCCGAGCCGCTCTTATGTAATGCCACTGGTAAAATGTAGCAGTCGCACTGTTAAAAGTAAGGACACGTTAAACCAATGTTGTTTTCAATGTAATGCCTCTAGTAATATGAATCAATGGCACTTTTTTTCATGTCCTGCTAAATTTCCCATTAAGATAAGTTGCTTCTTTTCGTTAGAGATGCAACTGTCCTGGTCCGCCTACTCTCCAGGAGCTTCACAACCAACCTTGATGTTGCTCAATTTTATTGCAACTAATGAAGAAGAAGCTCTGTGGGTTTCGTTTTCTGATGGAAATGGAACCGGGGCTGGAGCCCTTTTCTTAAAAAAAGAAGAAGCTGCTAGCTCATGGGACATTGCTTCATTTTAGGTGAACTGCACCAAAAGGTCCCATGAATTGAATCATCCATGTTGGTGACTGGTGTCATCCCTTCTACGATGGCGTTGACTACAGATATGGTTCCCATCACGAGGTATGTTCCTCTTTGGTCTGACCGTTTGCCAAAGATCCTACATGTTGATCCTGCCCTTGTGCTACTATTTTGGCACTGCCATGATAAAGCTGTAATGTTATTATTTTGCACCTTAATCTAGTGGCACTATTAATTTGAGGCAATGTTTTGGCACCGCTAGTGCCACTGTTTTTTTATATATCGAAAGAGGGGGTTCCCTCCGATTTCATTAAAGAAACCCAACCACAGAGAACCATTATCCGACAACATCTTAGTGTAAACGGGCAGTTATGCAACTACTACTAGAACGGACTGAGTACTAGTAGGAGACAAGTTCGCCACATAAGCTAGGCAGGTAGGGGGACGCAGCACCAGCTCGACCAAGTTTGGATTACAACCCAAATGCTACCACAGAAACAATAGGGGGAAGATAGGGACTGAAAGAGCCAGCTTCAGCATCCCAGTCTAAGCACCACCGGCCTTCATCCTTGCGACGCACAGTACACCTCGTTTGCCACCTGCTTGACCCTAGTGTCACTGATAAAATGAAGTAATAATACAGTTAAAATAGAGCGAGTGTCTTCTCTATCATTTCATTTCCAATGTAGATAAATAAAGTGCTTCTCTTTGTTAATGTATGTTTCATCAACTAGTCCCATTGTTAATGTTTAAGCGTTTATGCAAACTGGGGTGCTTAATTTTAGTTGATCTGCAAAAAAATAGAGATTTGAATGTCTGAAGGCCCCTCCTTGTACTACCGTTGTACACTGATGTTCATCACTGGCAGAAGGTGTATCGGGGAGACTTCGGTCGATTTCCAGTATGATGTAATATTTTCTTCTGTTTATTAGTGTATGTTTCATCAACTAGTGCCCCTATAATGTAATCACGCCTTTTCATTATCTGTGCAAACAGTGTTATTCAGCTGCATTTTGGTGGAACTGCACAAATGTACGGATGGAACCGGCATATATGCAGAGTGCGAGGTGTCAAGTAAAAATTACCGACACCAACCCTGCTCCATCTAAGCATTGGCATCCACCACCATCAGTGGGATGTGTGGCGCTCACTGTGGATGGATCTTTCTCGGCAGCAAATCCTCTAACCAAATACTAGTAGCTTAGACTCAAAAAAATACTAGTAGCTTATATTGGCAGTTTTCTAGGGGTGTACTCTTTTCTGAAAGAAGCACCAATCTATTTTTCTTTATTTGTACACAGTGTCACAACTTTGACCCAACGGTCCAGAGCTATTTTAGGGTGATTGGCGTAGTACTCGGAGACTGATTGTAAGCATGATTTTTATTAGTTGTCACACTGATTGTAAGCATGAGAAGATGGAAGATTAGGTTAGTGCGAAGCTTACCTTAAACCCTACCGACGCCGTTGAAACGAGGCGAGCCTCGAGGGAACCGTGGAGAACGGCGAGGAAGCAACGCCGTGCCATCTGGCCTCCTCTTGCGGTGGGAGAACGAATACTCCTGTGGCTCCGGCTGGCTCTGCACCCTCACGAACGGCACACCGTACTCGATCGATTCGTTATCCCTGGGTGCTCGACCTTCGACCTGCACGCCCACCACCTCCGCTTGACTTTCGCCTCGGGTGAATTTGTCTGCTCCATCGCCCAGAGGAGATACTCGATGAACTCGAAGGACTGCGGCGTGACTGCCACCGAGGAGTACATCGTCGCCCTCATCGCTGTCGTCTCGCTCTTTCGCATACATTGCCAGATGGCCCTCACCGTCCTCGAAATCTCCCACTCATTGTCAAACCAAGTAAGGATCTCCTTTAACCTGGTTAACTTTGCCTGGTCGCCGCCGGCGATCTGCCTGATTCGCTGCTGCATCCCCTCCATAGATGTCCTTCTGAGTGGTTCGGTGCTAGCTTTGGAAGATGGGAGGAGAGACGGTGGTCTTTCAATAGAGAAGAGGGAGAGGCGAGACGGTGGTTTTGGAATGGAGATGATGGAGAGGAGAGGGGGAGGTTTTGAAATGGAGAAGAGGGAGAGGTGAGACGGTGGTTTTGGAATGGAGATGATGGAGAGGAGAGGTTCCCCTGCCTTTCGATCGCTGACAGGTGGGCCCCGCGCTTGGTGGGACCCATGTGTCAGTGTCTCAATGGCAGGATGGGCTACGTCAGGGGATCCTCCTCTGAGGAGAGAGGAGGTGGTTTTGCAATGGAGAAGAGGGAGAGGCGAGACGGTGGTTTTGGAATGGAGATGATGGAGAGGAGAGGAGGTGGTTTTGCAATGGAGAAGAGGGAGAGGAGCGTGCGGCAGCGATTTAGGATTGGACGAGAGGGCCAGCGCCTGTGACGGGATCAAAATCAAAATCAATTTACCCTTCAATTAAGAAAGCGACCCCACATTAACTAGTCTCCCTTTTATTCTGGGTCATAATTGACCATGATTTTCACAAATAAAATATATGTTATACGTTGCAAAAATAATATAATTTGAAAGTACATTCAGATACGAACCAAATGGTACAATTTTTGGTGACATGCATTCACATTTTGCTTGTCAAATACAGTACGTGGTCAAACTTTGACCCAAAATACGCAAAATAAAAAAATACTTCCAAGACCAGCACCGCTCTTCCGCTCTTCTCCTCTTAAACCACCGCTGCTCCTCTCTTGTTCCAATCTAAATCCAGCGTCGCTCCTCTCCTCTTCCATTTCAAAACCACCGCCCCTCCTCTCCTGTTCCAATCCAAAACCAGTGTCGCTCCTCTTCCATTAAAAAACCACCGCCGGCGAGTGAAGGTGCTGTGGAGAAGTAGATCGATGGAGGAGTACAACCGATACGTGAGGATCGCAGACGGCGACCCTGTGAAGCTAGCTAGGATGTTGGAGATACAGTCTTGGTTTGACAACAAGGACCAACTAGCGGCGATGGCGACATCCATGGCCAAATATCTGCAACAGAGCGAAAAGGCGGCGATACTCCCGGAGGGAGTCGCGCGGGAGTACATAGAGCTGCTCCTCTGGGCCATGGAGCAAACAGATTCACCGAATCCGATCGTGAGGGAGCGGTGGTGGGAGTATCGATCCCAGATGGAGCATCCACCAGAGATTGAAGGATCGAGCATCTACAGGGTGCCATTTGTGAGGTTGTCGTGCCAGAGCGAGCCGGTGGAGTCTTCGTCGACCGAAACCAACTCCAAGAGGAGAAAAACAGTTGGCCCGACGACGCTTCCCCGCCATCCTCTCCCTCGCTGTTCACATCGTCTTGGGGCGGCTGTGTTGGATCTGGGGTTCCAGCAAAACCCTTAAGGTTCGAACTCTGGGGTGCGCGCGAAGTTCTTTCCCTCCTACCAATCTACGCCCCAGCTTGCTAAGATCTCGCGGGCGAACTCGACGAACTAGCAACACAAAGACACAAGATTTATACTGGTTTGGGCCACCGTTGTGGTGTAATACCCTACTCCAGTGTGTGGTGGTGGATTGCCTCTTGGGCTGATGTAGAACAGTACAAGGGGAAGAACAGCCTCCTGAGGTTGAGTTGTTCTTGTGTTCGGTGTGGCTAAGGGTTGGCTCTCGATCAGATGAGATCAAGTTGCCCCCTTTGGTGGTGGCTAGTTCTATTTATAGAGGCCCTGGTCCTCTTCCCAAATATTGAGCGGGAAGGGAGCCAGCAACGGCGGCCAATTTGAAGGGTTAATTATCCTTTTGCCCTCAGTGGTGTCCATGTGCTCAGTTTTGCCCTCAGATGCGAATTGTGCTCAGTTTTGCCCCTAGTCCATGCACAGCAACTATGACGAGGCCAAACGGCCATATTTGAGTCCATTCCGTCTGCCGGCGTTAGTGGTTGTGGGTCCGGAGCTTACAGGTCGGACCGCGTGGACGTGGGTCCGGAGCTAACATGTAGGCCCGTGCACCTAAATCCCCAAATCATTCTAGCTCACTCTGCCCATCCGCCGGCCGGCTGTCCTGCGCCGCCGCCGCCACCTGCGCCGCGGCCAGCACCTGCCCCGCCACCAGCTGCACGGCCTGCGCCGCCGCTACCATCCTGGGCCTACGCTCCACGGCTATCTGCGACGCCCGCCACCTTCCTGCGACGCCACGGGTGGGGCGCCCGCCACCTGCTCGACCCGCGGCGCGGCCTCCTTCCGTGCGCCCGGCCAGAGCGCTCAAAGGTGGGGGGCTGCTGGAGCTATTTGAACTAGGAGGAAGAACCCTAGGACGAAATGGCGAGCAACGCCGACCCCGGAGTATTTGGCGAGGCAGTCATCGGGCCGAAGATCCGTCGCGTCCACGACTGGGTTCCCGAGGGGTAAGTCTCGCCTCTTGTTTAGATTGAGCTTAGTTGTGCATTTGAACACTCAATTCGAGTAGGTTTGCCCAATTAGTGTGCTGATTGCGTCTCTGTTTTTCGCCGGTTAGGATGGAGTTGTGGTTTGCTTTCATGGTGCACATTAGAAGGGACCGGTACATGTTCGATGCAAAGGATAATGATACGTCTCCAACGTATCTATAATTTTTGATTGCTTCATGCTATATTATATTCTATTTTGGATGATTAATGGGCTTTGTTATACACTTTTATATTATTTTTGGGACTAACCTATTAACCGGAGGCCCAGCCCAGAATTGCTGTTTTTTGCCTATTTCAGAGTTTCGCAGAAAAAGAATATCAAACGGAGTCCAAACGGAATGAAACCTTCGGGAATGTGATTTTCGGAACGAACGTGATCCAGAGGACTTGGACCCTACGTCAAGACATCAACCAGGAAGGCACGAGGTAGGGGGCGCGCCTACCCCCCTAGGCGCGCCCTCCACCCTCGTGGGGCCCACGTTGCTCCACCGACGTACTTCTTCCTCCTATATATACCTACGTACCCCCAAACCAACAGAAGCATCCACAAAAACCTAATTCCACCGCCGCAACCTTTTGTACCCGTGAGATCCCATCTTGGGGCCTTTTCCGGCGTCCTGCCGGAGGGGGCATTGATCACGGAGGGCTTCTACATCAACACCATAGCCTCTCCGATGATGTGTGAGTAGTTTACCTCAGACCTTCGGGTCCATAGTTATTAGCTAGATGGCTTCTTCTCTCTTTTTGGATCTCAATACAAAGATCTCCACGATTCTCGTGGAGATCTATTCGATGTAATCTTCTTTTGCGGTCTGTTCGTTGAGACCGATGAATTGTGGGTTTATGATCAAGTTTATCTATGAACAATATTTGAATCTTCTCTGAATTCTTTTATGTATGATTGGTTATCTTTGCAAGTCTCTTTGAATTATCAGTTTGGTTTGGCCTACTAGATTGATCTTTCTTGCAATGGGACAAGTGCTTAGCTTTGGGTTCAATTTTGCGGTGTCCTTTCCCAGTGACAGTAGGGGCAGCAAGGCACGTATTGTATTGTTGCCATCGAGGATAACAAGATGGGGTTTATATCATATTGCATGAGTTTATCCCTCTACATCATGTCATCTTACTTAAAGCGTTACTCTGTTCTTTTGAACTTAATACTCTAGATGCATGCTGGATAGCGGTCGATGTGTGGAGTAATAGTAGTCGATGCAGGCAGGAGTCGGTCTACTTGTCGCGGACGTGATGCCTATATACATGATCATACCTATATATTCTCATAACTATGCTCAATTCTATCAATTGCTCAACAGTAGATTGTTTACCCACCGTAATACTTATGCTCATGAGAGAAGCCACTAGTGAAACCTATGGCCCCCAGGTCTATTTCTATCATATTAATCTCCCGTCAGCAAGCTATTTCTTTTGCCGTTTATTTTGCTTTCTTTACTTTGTATCTTTGTCATAAAAATACCAAAAATATTATCTTATCACATCTATCAGATCTCACTTTCGTAAGTGACCGTGAAGGGATTGACAACCCCTTTATTGCGTTGGTTGCGAGGATTTTATTTGTTTGTGTAGGTGCGAGGGACTCGTGCGTGGCCTCCTACTGGATTTATACCTTGGTTCTCAAAAACTGAGGGAAATACTTATGCTACTTTGCTGCATCACCCTTTCCTCTTCAAGGGAAAACCAACGCAGTGCTCAAGAGGTAGCAAGAAGGATTTCTGGCGCCGTTGCCGGGGAGTCTACGCAAAAGTCAACATACCAAGTACCCATCACAAACCCTTATCTCCCGCATTACATTATTTGCCATTTGCCTCTCGTTTTCCTCTCCCCCACTTCACCCTTGCCGTTTTATTCGCCCTCTCTTTTCCGTTCGCCTCTTTTTCACGTGCTTCTTGTTTGCTCGTGTGTTGGATTGCTTGCTTGTCGTTATGGCTAGTCCCCTATCTTCTCCGTTGTCTCCCAAAAATGAAGTTCTTAATTTTAAGCAAAGGGAAGGAGAAAATCTAAAAGACGCTTGGTATAGAATTTGCAATGCTCAAAATAGATCTACCAGGAAGCAATCTACTTCCGTTCTTCTCCGCAATTTTTATGTAGGCGCTACTCCTTGGTACAGATATATCCTTGACACCATTACCGGAGGGAATTTCTTGGGTAGCCATACTTTTGATTCTTATAATGCTTTGATAGATTTGTTTGGCTCACCCCCTCTTTTGGTTAATGGAACTATGTTAACTTTGGAGCATGTAATGCAAAGACTTGAAGTTATTGAAAATAAAGTTGCTACCGTAGAGTTAATTGAAAATTTGGATAAAATGATCCACAACCAAATTACCCAATATGGATCTAAAGTAGGAGTCACTTTGAAAAATATTAAGGAGAAGGAACCCATAGTTAATGAAAGAATAAATCAGGATTCCACTAGAATCGATAAACTTGAGGGTATTATTACCAACTTGGGAACCGCTTTTTCTTCCGTAAATAATACTCCAAGTCCTCCAACTAAAATTGCCAAGCATATGTATGTTACTAAAAATAAGGGTGAATCCTCTAGCAAGGAAACTGCGGATCTCAAATCTATAAGTATTCATCCCAATCTTTTTGCTATCATTAAGGAACCATTTGCTACAAATGAATTTTTCGATTTTGTGCCTAGAAGTTTGATAATTAATAAAAATAAAGAAACTCCTAAGGGTGATAGATGTCTCATTAAAGAAATGCCAACCAAAGATGGCAATACCTAGATCTATCCTTGCTATTATGCCTAGCTAGGGGCGTTAAACGATAGCGCTTGTTGGGAGGCAACCCAATTTTATTTTTAGTTTTTTGCTTTTTTGCTTCTGTTTAGGAATAAGTCTTTGATCTAACCTCTGGTTAGATGTGTTTTTATGTTTTAATTAGTGTTTGTGCCAAGTTAAACCTATAGGATCTTCTTGGATGATAGTTATTTGATCTTGCTGAAAATTCCAGAAACTTTCTGTTCACAAAAATAATTGTTAAAAATCACCAGAACGTGATAAAATATTGATTCCAATTGCTGCTGATCAATAAACAAATTTTCTAGATCGTCCTATTTTGGCTGAATTTTTGGAGTTCCAGAAGTTTGCGTTAGTTACAGATTACTACAGACTGTTCTGTTTTTGACAGATTCTGTTTTTCGTGTGTTGTTTGCTTATTTTGATGAATCTATGGCTGGTAAAATAGTTTATAAACAATAGAGAAGTTGGAGTACAGTATGTTTAACACCAATATAAATAAAGAATGAGTTCGTTACAGTACCGTGGTGTTTTGATTTCTTTCGCTAACGGAGCTCACGAGATTTTCTGTTAAGTTTTGTGTTTTGAAGTTTTCAAGTTTTGGGTAAAAGATTTGATGGATTATGGAACAAGGAGTGGCAAGAGACTAATATTGGGGATGCCCATGGCACCCCAAGATAATCTTAGGACACCAAAAATCCAAAGCTTGGGGATGCCCCGGAAGGCATCCCCTCTTTCGTCTACTTCCATCGGTAACTTTACTTGGAGCTATATGTTTATTCACCACATGATAAGTGTTTTGCTTGGAGCGTCTTGTATGATTTGAGTCTTTGCTTTTTAGTTTACCACAATCATCTTTGCTGTACACACCTTTTGAGAGAAACACACATGATTCGGAATTTATTAGAATACTCTATGCGCTTCACTTATATCCTTTGAGCTATATAGTTTTTGCTTTAGTGCTTGACTTATATCTTTTAGAGCACGGCGGTGGATTTGTTTTATAGAAACTATTATTCTCTCACGCTTCACTTATATTATTTTTAGAGTCTTAAACAGCATGGTAATTTGCTTAAATTGGGAAATTAATCCTAATATGCTAAGTATTCGAGACTAGTAAAAAAAACTTTCTTATGAGTGTGCTGAATACTAAGAGAAGTTTGATGAATGATGATTGTTTTGAGATATGGAGGTAGTGATATTAAAGTTGTGCTAGTTGAGTAGTTGTGAAATTGATAAATACTTGTGTTGAAGTTTGCAAGTCCCGTAGCATGCACGTATGGTAAACGTTATGTAACAAATTTGAAACATGAGGTGTTCTTTGATTGTCTTCCTTATGAGTGGCGGTCGGGGACGAGCGATGGTCTTTTCCTACCAATCTATCCCCCTAGGAGCATGCGTGTAGTGCTTGGTTTTTGATGACTTGTAGATTTTTGCAATAAATATATGAGTTCTTTATGACTAATGTTGAGTCCATGGATTATACGCACTCTTACCCTTCCATCATTGCTAGCCTCTTCGGTACCGTGCATTGCCCTTTCTCACATTGAGAGTTGGTGCAAACTTTGCCGGTGCATCCAAACCCCGTGATATGATACGCTCTTTCACACATAAACCTCCTTATATCTTCCTCAAAACAGCCACCATATCTACCTATTATGGCATTTCCATAGCCATTCCAAGATATATTGCCATGCAACTTTCCATCGTTCCGTTTATCATGACACGTTCATCATTGTCATATTGCTTTGCATAATCATGTATTTGACATCGTATTTGTGGCAAAGCCACCATTCATAATTTTTTATACATGTCACTCTTGATTCATTGCTATCCCGGTATACCGCCGGAGGCATTCATATAGAGTCATACTTTGTTCTAGTATCGAGTTGTAATCATTGAGTTGTAAATAAATAGAAGTGTGATGATCATCATTCATAGAGTATTGTCACAAAAAAAAGAGAAAGGCCAAAAAAAAAGAGAAAGGCCAAAAAAAGGAAGGCCAAAAAAAAAGAAAAAAAGGGACACTGCTACTATCCTTTTTTCCACACTTGTGCTTCAAAGTAGCACCATGATTTTAATGATAGAGAGTCTCTTGTTTTGTCACTTTCATATACTAGTGGGAATTTTTCATTATAGAACTTGGCTCGTATATTCCAACAATGGGCTTCCCCAAATGCCCTAGGTCTTCGTGAGCAAGCAAGTTGGATGCACACCCACTTAGTTTCTTTTGGTGAGCTTTCATGCATTTATAGCTCTAGTGCATCCGTTGCATGGCAATCCCTACTCCTTTAATTAACATCAATCGATGGACATCTCCATAGCCCGTTGATTAGCCGCGTTGATGTGAGACTTTCTCCTTTTTTGTCTTCTCCACATAACCCCCATCATTATATTCTATTCCACCCATAGTGCTATATCCATGGCTCACGCTCATGTATTGCGTGAAGGTTGAAAAAGTTTGAGATTACTAAAGTATGAAACAATTGCTTGGCTTGTCATCGGGGTTGTGCATGATAAGAGCATTCTTGTGTGAGGAAAATGGAGCATGACTAAACTATATGATTTTGTAGGGATGAACTTTCTCTGGCCATGTTATTTTGAGAAGACATAATTGCTTAGTTAGTATGCTTGAAGTATTATTGCTTTTATGTCAATATTAAACTTTTATCTTGAATCTTTCGGATCTGAATATTCATACCACAATTAAGAGGGTTACAAAAAAATTATACTAACTAGCATTCCGCATAAAAAATTCTGTTTTTATCATTTACCTACTCGAGGACGAGCAGGAATTAAGCTTGGGGATGCTTGATACGTCTCCAACGTATCTATAATTTTTGATTGCTTCATGCTATATTATATTCTGTTTTGGATGATTAATGGGATTTGTTATACACTTTTATATTATTTTTGGGACTAACCCATTAACCGGAGGCCCAACCCAGAATTGCTGTTTTTTGCCTATTTCAGAGTTTCGCAGAAAAAGAATATCAAACAGAGTCCAAACGGAATGAAACCTTCGGGAATGTGATTTTCGGAACGAACGTGATCCAGAGGACTTGGACCCTACGTCAAGACATCAACCAGGAAGGCACGAGGTAGGGGGGCGCGCCTACCCCCCTGGGCGCGCCCTCCACCCTCGTGGGGCCCACGTTGCTCCACCGACGTACTTCTTCCTCCTATATATACCTACATACCCCCAAACCAACAGAAGCATCCACGAAAACCTAATTCCACCGCCGCAACCTTTTGTACCCGTGAGATCCCATCTTGGGGCCTTTTCCGGCGTCCTATCGGAGGGGGCATTGATCACAGAGGGCTTCTACATCAACACCATAGCCTCTCCGATGATGTGTGAGTAGTTTACCTCAGACCTTCGGGTCCATAGTTATTAGCTAGATGGCTTCTTCTCTCTTTTTGGATCTCAATACAAAGATCTCCACGATTCTCGTGGAGATCTATTCGATGTAATCTTCTATTGCGGTGTGTTTGTTGAGACCGATGAATTGTGGGTTTATGATCAAGTTTATCTATGAACAATATTTGAATCTTCTCTGAATTCTTTTATGTACGATTGGTTATCTTTGCAAGTCTCTTCGAATTATCAGTTTGGTTTGGCCTACTAGATTGATCTTTCTTGCAATGGGAGAAGTGCTTAGCTTTGGGTTCAATCTTGCGGTGTCCTTTCCTAGTGACAGTAGGGGCAGCAAGGCACGTATTGTATTGTTGCCATCGAGGATAACAAGATGGGGTTTATATCATATTGCATGAGTTTATCCCTCTACATCATGTCATCTTACTTAAAGCGTTACTCTGTTCTTTTGAACTTAATATTCTAGATGCATGCTGGATAGCGGTCGATGTGTGGAGTAATAGTAGTAGATGCAGGCAGGAGTCGGTCTACTTGTCGCGGACGTGATGCCTATATACATGATCATACCTAGATATTCTCATAACTATGCTCAATTCTATCAATTGCTCAACGGTAATTTGTTTACCCACCGTAATACTTATGCTCATGAGAGAAGCCACTAGTGAAACCTATGGCCCCCGGGTCTATTTTCTATCATATTAATCTCCCGTCAACAAGCTATTTATTTTGCCGTTTATTTTGCTTTCTTTACTTTGCATCTTTATCATAAAAGTACCAAAAATATTATCTTATCATATCTATCAGATCTCACTTTCGTAAGTGACCATGAAGGGATTGACAACCTCTTTATTGCGTTGTTGCGAGGATTTTATTTGTTTGTGTAGGTGCGAGGGACTCGTGCGTGGCCTCCTATTGGATTGATACCTTGGTTCTCAAAATCTGAGGGAAATACTTACGCTACTTTGCTGCATCACCCTTTCCTCTTCAAGGGAAAACCAACGCAGTGCTCAAGAGGTATCAGATAAGAAGAAATACCAAGGAGGTTTTAATTATCGGTTGCCAATGGCTAGTAATTGGAGTTTCAGACTATTTGGGGAGGTAATTTGTAGCCAATATCCTTGGGGTTTGCTTGATGAAGTGGTATACAAATACTATGATGGGGAAAAGAATTGGGTGACAGTTAGTAATGATGAAGAGCTAGCTACCATGTTTGTTAGGCATAAAGAGAAAGATAATTTTCTTGTGAGGCTGCAAGTTGATGTGCTTGAGCAGGCATTTGGACCTAGGATGACGGGTGCAACATCTCGGGGAGAACCAAGTCGTCGTAATGGCATCTCTAGCCAGAACAGTTCAGTTGGTGCACGACGACGTCGTGGCTCGACAAGTGTGGGCAACAGCAGTAGGGTCCCCCTTGAAGTGGAGCCTGATGACTACAATTATGGGGTTGATGAAGATAAGCTATATTCTGATGTTATTCAGAATTTACGATGGGCACCTCGGACTGAAAACCAAGATGAGGCTCACAATGCAGTCTGTGTGGATGATGACGCGGTGGGTGAGGACGAAGACCTTGCCGCTGTTGAATGGGACCCTTTGAACCCTCATATGGAAGAAGGTACAGTTTTTGCATCCATGAATGAGTGTAGAAATGCACTTGTGACATACTGCATCAAGGTAGAACGTACTTTCAAAGTTGACAAGAGCGGTCAAGTACGTTACAGTGTGCACTGTCCGAATGAGGGTTGTCCATGGAGGCTGCTCGCATCTAAAATGCGAAATAACACTAATGTTCAGGTCAAAGTGAACCCTTTTAAGCACACATGCCAGGAATCAACCCTTAGGAAGGATACAATCAGTAGAGCCAAGTCAAGATGGGTGGCAGAAGAAGTAAAGAAGTGGGTGAAAGAAAACCAGCAAGTGGGTCCAAAGGAATTGCAGAAGAACATCAAAGATAAGTTCAAGATAGATTTACCATACATGAGGTTGTTCAATGGTAAACAACATGCTATGGATTCTATTTCTGGTAACTGGCAGGAAAGTTTTCAATTGTTGTATTCATTAAAAGGTGAAGTGGAGAGGACAAGCCCAGGTAGTATTGTAGATATTGATCACCACACCGTGGAGTACACATTCAGGGGAGTAACAAAGACCAAGGAATGCTTTAGGAGGGTTTTTGTCTGCTTTGAGGCTTGTCGCCGGGTTTTTTTGGCAGGCTGTAGGCCTTATTTGGCTATTGATGCCACTTTTCTCACAGGGAGGTTTAAAGGGCAGTTAGTAGCAGCTTGTGCAGTTGATGCACACAGTTTTGTATTTCCAGTTGCCTACAGTGTGCTGGAGACAGAGTCTGAGGAGAGCTGGACTTGGTTTTTGCATAATCTGCGCCGGGCTATTGCACATCCCAATGGGTTGGTCATTCATACAGATGCCTGCAAAGGTTTAGAAGTGGTCGTGGACAATGTGTTCCCTGGAGTAGAGCATAGGGAATGCATGCGTCACCTTGCTGCAAATTTCATGAAGAAATTCAAAGGAAAGGTGTATACCAACAATTTATGGCCAGCATCTTGACTTGCAGTGTGAAGAAGCACAACTACCACTTGAGGCAGTTATACATGAATCCCAAAGTGAAAGAATACTTGGAAACACACCACTCCAAGTTATGGGCCAGAAGCCAATTAAGTGAAGTGAGCAAAGTTGACTATGTGCACAATAATCTAGCAGAGTCTTTCAACTCAACGATCCGGAAACTAAAGGGTCATTATGTGGTGGATTTGCTTGACAGGATAAGGATAGAATACATGCAGAAATTTCATTATCGTGCAGGAATAGCCGAGGCAAAATTCATGGGCCACATTATCATCCCTGCCGTGATGAATGAACTGAAGAAGAAGACAACAGGCTTGGAAATGAACATGACTCTTTGCTCGGGTACCACAGCAGAGATATCATATTTGGATAAAGAGAAGAGGGAATGGAGATATCCAGTGGATTTAGAAGCTAGAACTTGCAGTTGTAGGCAATGGCAGATAACTAGGTTGCCATGCATTCATGCCTTGTTTTTCATCACTTCTCTCCCAGGTCCAGCAGGGAACATACAACAATATGTGCATGATTACTACTCTGTTGCAAGGTTCAAAGCCACATATGCTTATGCCTTGCCTGCTATGGAGGGAAAACAACAATGGGACATGGTGGACCCTGGATTCAAGCTTTGCGCTCCAGTTCTGAAGAGAGCAGCAGGTAGACCAAGGAAGAGTCGAATCAGACCTCGCAGCGAAGGAGTTGGACTTGGAGCGAGGAAGCGTAAGTGCAGAAGGTGTGGTGGGTCTGGTCATTTCGGTAAGTATTGTGATAACACAGTAGATCCAGCGTTCGGAGAGAGTTCCGATGAATGCTTCGATGAAAATGTTGGTCAGCAGCCGGTTGCCTCAACAGATGATGAAAATGATGGTCAACAGCCGGTTGCATCATATGAGGATTTTGACGAGGTTCCAAATGATGATGGTCAAATGATTTTGACGATGATCCAAAATATCCTCCAAATAATGATTCAAGTGAGGCTCCAAATGGTGATCCAAGTGAGGCTCCAAATAGTGATCATGGTGATCCAAGTGAGGCTCCAAATGGTGATTATGGTGATCCAAGTGAGGCTCCAAATGATGATCCATGTGAGGCTCCAAATGGTGACCAACCTTCTGTTCTTGTGAGTTCTGCTAGGTATGTAAATCTTGCAAGGGTCAAATACTGCTGTACATTTATCACTTGACATGATCTCATTACCCTTTATGTTTTGCACAGCTCTATGATAGGTTTGAAGAAGACGCGCAAGGTACCGACAACCAAGAGGAGAAGAGAATAAGCAATGAGCACAAGGTGCACGAGGAGCAAAGTGATGGCAAGAAGCTCAAGGAACAGACAGAAGCCCCAACGCTATATATGAATAATTATGAAACATTACGAATAAGGGATGATGTTGTATTATGAAACATTTATCACTTGACATGTTGTATTTCTGTTGGATGATGTTGAACCTATGTTTGAAGTATGTTTGACATGATGTTTAATCTGTTGGATGATGTTTGAATGAGCACATGGTTTTTCCTTTTTTGATTTTTTTGAATTTTGTTTTGCTCATTTGAATTCTGGTCAAACCTAACTTTGACCAAGATTTAAACGAGTCTAAAACATCAAAATGAAAAACTAAGCCTGGATCCTTCTTAGTCAATCCAAAATGAAGCTGTGGTGAGGTTTTTGAATTTTTCATGAAAAATGTGCTAAAAAGAGGGGTCCAAAGGTAGGGTAAACGGCCTCATTTGTAAGCAAGGTTTTTTTCGACCTTGTCTAAATCAGCCAAATAACTTTCCTACACATATATTCTATATATACACACTATGTGAGCAGGTTTTTCCATTTTTTAATTTTTTAATTTGTTTTGCTCATTTGAATTCTGGTCAAACTTAACTTTGACCAAGATTTAAACAAGTGTAAAACATCAAAATGAAAAACTAAGCCTGGATCCTTCTTAGTCACTCCAAAATGAAGCTGTGGTGAGTTTTTTGAAATTTTCATGTTCATTTCCCCAAAACACTTCTCTTCACTTCATACAAGAGAGTTTGAGATACTCGAGATATCACACAATACACATGAACTTATCGTTTAAATGTATGTAAACCTTGTTTATCAACTTAAATCGTATATGACATAAGAAGACTATGTGCGCAGGTTTTTTATTTTTCTGATTTTTATTTAATTTATTATGCTCATTTGAAATCTGGTCAAACATAGCTTTGACTGCTCCAAACCCCTCCCAAACCCCGCTAACCCTAGCGCTGAACAAGGACCGTTCATCTAACCCTAGCGGCGCTCAAGGGCCGTCGATCTAACCCTTCTAGAAGGAATCTGCGGGGAGGAGGGGGGCGATCCGCGAGATGCAATCTGATTGGCTGGGAGATTGTTTTTTTAAACAAATACCGGGCGCGCTGGATGGAACGTTGGGCCGTCTCGTTGTCTGGGCGTGAGACCGCAGTAAATAGCCCATCTCAGCCTTTCCAGGCCTTGCATGCATGGGAGGCGGCGACGTGGGTTTGCATGCGCGGGAGGCGGCGAGGTGCATGCATGCGAGCGAGGCGAGCGAGGCGAGCTAGGCTAGCGAGGCGAGCTAGGTGGTTTAGGGCAGTGGTTCAGGGCAGCGAGTCAGATGCACCGCCCGGTCAAAGAGCTATGCAGTGATTCAGATGCACGCACGCGCCCCATGCATCGTTTTCGTGCAAAAATTGAAGAGTGCAAAACGTAACGGATACACACACGCGTCTGGATTCACACACGCACCATTCTCATCCTTTCTCTCTTCCTCTCCCACCCACAGGCCTATAAATGGGGTGCCTCTCTTCCTCTCCCACCCACAAGCCAGATCCGATCCATTCTCTCCAACTTCAAACACCCAAGCGACCGAGCCCTCCCCAAGCGAGACCAAGTGAAGATGCAGTTCAACGGGCCGACCTTCAACCGTCCGCCTGTCGTGCCGGAGCTGCGCTACCCACCGGGCGTGTTCGTGGAGAGGGAGCTCCGTGTGTGGGCTATTTCAAGGTGGAGGGGTTCCGTCGAACTCACCCGCGCCCTCCTCAGAGCCGGCTATGCCCACCTCCCACGGGGCTCGCCGAGGATGTTCACCCTCAATGAGGTTCGTGACCGCGGCGGCATCCTCCTACTGCTCACGGTCACCTTCACCAACCCGTTTGACGCGCGTGAGCTCCTCGGCCAAGTCTCTTGGTGTGGCAGCGAGGCCATCTTCTTCACCGTCTACAACATCTACACCAACTACGAGAGCATCTTTCCCACTCCAGGCCAGATGCACTCCCTTCCCTACGACGAGGAGGAGGAGGTGTGAAGATGAAGACGGTGTTGAAGGGGTGCGCGCGGCCAAGGTGGAAGAAGGAGGTCAAGAAGAAGATGTTCAAGCCCGGAGTCAAGCTCGTCATGTTTCGCTTTCTATTTTGTTACTTTTCTATGTCGTGTCATGTCATGTTTCGTCATGTGTCCGTGAACTTATTATTGTAATGGTACGGTGTGTTGCATCTTATCTAAGTTATTAGGGTTTATTATGTGTGTTAAAAAATGTCCGTGCCCAAACATATCATTTCTTCCCCAAACCAAGTCATGAAGTTCGAGAACTTGTGGTTTTCATTAATGAAAATTGGAGGGGGTGAGAAGCCCTCTGTTTCATTCAAAACAAAATAAGTCATGAATTAACATGCAAATTTATTCCCTTTAAATCCTAAACCAAGTGCCACTCTAACCAAAATCATGTGGCAGTGCAAACATACGTTTTCAACCTTCCAACCCTCCAAAATTTCAGTGCAAAACAAAGGAAAACCACTCTCACGCGTGTGCAAACATTCACGGTCTCAGTATTTTTTTTGACAAATTTCACAGTCTCACTATGTATACCTTCCTTCCCTACCCATGTCAAAGTCTTGCCATCTGTCCTAGTGGTTACCAACGCAGCCCTAAACACCACAAACCCACGCGGTCCTGGGTTCGAGTCCCCAGCCGCACCAGTTTTTTGTGCATTTTCCACCCTTCATTTTTTTAGACAAATTATTTTTTTCTCAATGTAATGCCCTTAAAAAAATGTTCATTTATTTTGGCACCAGGTGTAAACCTCTACCAGAGCTGAGGCACATTTTCCATGGCATTTTGGTCTTTAATTTAAATCACGGTGTATTTGAATTGGATTAATTAACAGCTCCAAAAAATTTCTAACCTTAATTGTTTGGCTCTGGAATAATTCAATTAGCTTCCACAAAAAGTTTCAGCATTATGATTTACTGCCTAAATTAAATCAGAATAGAAAACAGAAAAATACGCAAGAGAACCCCCGAATGGGCCTAATTGGATGTAGTTGGCCCATTAGTCTAGCCTGCACTTGGCTCTATGCTCTGAATTTGGCCCAAGAGCAACCTTTTTTTTGACAGAAAGGCAGAGCAGAGAGCTACATTTCATTGATCAAAAGTTTCTGAATTCCTCATTTCTTCTCCTTTTTTTCAACATATTTAAATGTTGGTCACTTCTTCTCTTTTTTTCAACATTTAAACAACTTTGACCAACATTTAAACTAGGTGAATTGCTCATACAATTTCAAGATTACAAATTCCTCCATAATGCATGCCTTTCCATACATTTTCAACATTACAACCAGTGCGATTACCATACCTACAAATGCCCAAAAGTATTTGCAAATTGGTATTGGTAGTGCTTGATCTTCAAGCTTCCTAACCTTCTTCTTCAACATCCTAAGCTCAACGGCTAGCTCTCTGTCAGTGCGTGCTTCGCCCTCCATTTGTTCTTCCGGAGATCGTGCTACGACCACTGCCATTTGTGGCAGCATGCGCAACCACTCTTCATGCTCTTCTTGCAGTTCATTCATCAGAGTCTTGGCCAGAGCATCGACCCAAAGAAAGAAGCATGTCACCTACATGAACACCAAACAGATCAACCCATTGCTCAAAGATCCCGACCACGAAATGGTGCAATTGCCCCAATTCTTACCCCATTCTCGCTGCACACGTAGAACAGACGATTCTGGTTCCTTGGTGTGTGAGAAACCCTCCGATCAACGCCCGCCCGGCACCACGGACAGACGAAGACAGGCATGTCCACACGCGCCCGGCTCTGCATCCGCGAGGTGGCGCGGGAGCTTGAGGAAGACATGGGGCTCGGAGCCGAAGGGGATCTCAACGCCGCCGCGCCCTCCACAGCTAGCTTCCCACCACCGCGCCCTCCACAGCTAGCTTCCCACCGCCATGATCTCTCTCTCTCGCCGTGGTCACCGCCGTGCTCTCTGTCGTCGTGGTCACCGCTGCTGTCGCCCGCTTATATAGCACACTTGCAACGGCTCTCCGCTCAACGGCTCTCTGCTGGGTCCCACAAGCCATGCATGCAACGGTCTGAATAAAATTGGCCGTCCCTGCCGCCTGGTCCCACCTATAAGGGCCGAGTCAAAAGGTTGACCTGACGGAGACGGCTGAGTTCACGGAACGAGTCGGTGCGCCCAGACTAGGGGCAAAACTGAGCACAATTCGCATCTGAGGGTAAAACTGAGCACATGTACACCATTGAGGGCAAAATGATAATTAACCCCAATTTGAAAGGGGACATCTAGTACAAGCTATCCTGACAAAAGCGGGCTTCGCCTACAAAAGGGCTCTGGTGCTGACGCCGTCTTGGGCTCCACGGTGACCTCCGTCCTGCTGGCCTGCTGGTCTTGGTCTCGTTGCACCGATATGGAAACCTTTGCCCGATGCCTCGGTACTCCGCGCCTGTGCTGGCCTCCTTAGCACCAAAGAGGAAACAAGACGCTGCGTGCGCTGGCGCCCGCCTGGTGTCAATCGTCATGGCTCACGTCATGAGAGCCTCGCGAGGTTTGCCCCGCCTTGATATCTCCGCTCCTCGTGAGGCAGCCTGGTGAGGCCGCTCCTGAGGAGGTCTTGCGTCGTCCGCCTCACGAGGGTCTTGAATGCCTTGTTGATGAAGATGGGCCATATAGGCCCGCTAGCATAGCCACGCCGTGGGCCGCAGGCAGGCAAGTCTGGGGACCCCCGTTCCCAGAACACCGACAGTAGCCCCCGGGTCCAAGGTGCGCTCGGGCTTGGCTTCGAGGCGAAGCCAAAGGTCAAGTACGGAGCACCGTGGGCCCCAAAAGCCTGCGGCCTTGGTCGACGCATGGCGGTTGATTGGACGTGGGTGTCTCCGCTTCCCCACGCTGCCTTTGAATCCGCCTGGCTATGCAGCCCCCGCAGCCTACATAGTTATTCTTCCTTCGCCCACGCCTGGCTCCCCCAATCTCTCTGCTTTCTCGAGACTCTACTCCTCCCCTCCAATCTAATCTGCGCCCTGCTTGCCTCGTCACTATGATGCCGGGACGAGCAGACAAGGGGAAGAAGCCCCTGCCTTCACCAAGCGCGCCTCTGCCCTTCGAGCCTGCGCTCGGTCGACCCCTGGTGCTCAACGACGAGGCCATGGACAAGGTGCGCCCCATGCTTGCTTCCAGTTTCAACGAGTGGGGAGAGACAGTGGCTTGGCCCGCAGCTCGCACTCGCATTGCCCGGGCAGCCACTGAGGTCCCAATCTTCATAGACGCCCTTTGGGCTGGCCTGATTCCTCCCTTCTCCGCCTTCTTCAACGCGGTGCTCAAGCATTATCAGATCCACATGCTACATCTCGACCCTCAATCTGTGACTCTTCTCGCCGTGTTCGCCTTTGTGTGCGAAGCTATGGTGGGCATCGCTCCTTCGGTGGCCCTCTTCCGCCATTTCTTCTCATTGCATCTGACTGACCCTCGACAGAGCTTGGGGTGCGTGAGCTTCCAGGCCGTGGCCGCGACAACGGGCGCGGGGATCGACTTTGAGCTTCCCCCATCCACGAGCGAGTTTCGGACACAATGGGTGTTTGTCGATGCCGGTGTGCTCAGCCCTCTGCTCCATGCTCCGCCAGGGCCTGCTGTTCCCAACTCCAATTGGGGCCACCAGAGGCTCGCGAGCCCCTGTCTCGTCCCCGTCTAGCTCAGGCTGAGGAGGTTGAAGGACCGCGGCGTGACTGCGCCTATGGTGGCGAAGGAGTTCGTCAAGCGCCGAGTCGCTCCGCTTCAGTGCCATTCCCGCCCGATGTGGGCCTTGCACAGCAGTCAGGACCATATGAGGTTTCAGCAGGAGGGGCTTCCTCTTAAGACGCGGCAAACGGTGAATGCGGTCCTGAAGGGTGCCCCTCTGCCGGACGACATGCCCAGGAAGAGCTATCTGCTGTACCGCTGCGAGAACAAAGCCGAATTTGCCGAGAGCATGCCCTCCTTTGATGAGTGGGGGCTGTGCCCGATCGGCCTGGTGGGGCCCTGCGAGAACCCCGTCGACGTGGTTCCCTTCCTCGCCGCCGGTGCCGAGCTCGCCCCAAGTGAGGGTGCAGGAGGGCGAGCTCCGACGGAGGCCGGTGGCCCAAGTGCTGAGGAGCACGTGCCGCGTGGTGATCCTGGGGCGTCGTCCTCGGGAGCTTGCGATCCCTCCCCTGGGGCGTTGGTTATTGAGGCGACGCAGCATGCGGTTCCTGAGGTCAAAGCCCTGGAAGCCTCGGGAGGTCGTGGTGAGACGGCGCCCGACTGCTCACCGTAGCCGGGCACCCCTGGAGTTGTCCCTCCAAGTTCTTCCTCGGCCTTGCCCCGAGCTGGCTGCCACGTCCAGCGCTTTGGCCGACTTTGCGTGGACTTCGAGGAGCTCCGCAAGAGGAAAGGATCCCCGAGCGGCAATAGCATCTTCGGGCCGCTGAAGCGACGAAAGTACTTCGCTGTCGACGAGTAAGTACTACACCTTGCGATTTCTTGATTGCTGCTTTCCTTCCTGACGCTAGCTATTCAGGACCCCTTCTGCCAGGGCCGTTGGGTCCCTCGTGAAGCAATCCCCGCCTTCCTCGGCACCCCCGTCGGCCTTGAGTAGCCCGAGCTTGCACGTCGTGCCCGGAGTAGGGCCGGCCGAGGGGGTGCGCTCGCCTTCTTGGTGCCTTGAATCTGCGGCCCCGTGGTCCTTCCTTCACGGTCTAGCTTGGAGCTTGGCGGGCATCCCCCGGACCCCTCATCTGGTCATGGATGGTAGCTGGTTGGCTTCGTCCTGTAGCTCTTCTTCAACCGGCGGGCCCCGGCCTCGCGAGGTCGGGCCGGCGCCTGGAGCGGCACCAGCCCCCAGCCCCTTGCCAAAAGGGGGGCGCCACCGCACGCCCCGCCCGCAGCCCCAGTGGCGGAGGACGAGGTGGGGCGTGCGCTGGGGTCCGAGCACGGGCGGAGCGTCGTTTGTCATGAGCTCTTCCATGAGGCAATGGGCGCGATGAGTCGGCTGGGCGAAGAGCTTGCGGGTGTCGACTCGCGTCTTGAGGCTGAAGGTCTTCGGCTGGCGGAGAAGTGGCGCAAGCTGAGGGTGGCCGTCAACCTGGGCCGCTACCAGCGTGATCTTGACAATGCGAAGGCCGAGGCGTCCCTCAAGGTTTCCCGTGAAGCTTGCTCTCGAGCCTTGGAGGAGGCTCGCGAGGCTGACCGCCGTCGCGAGGCTGCGGAGAAGCACGCGTGGGAGCTCCAGGCCTGGAGTGTGTCCCTCGAGCAGCAGGTGGAGGCGCGCAGAGCCGCCCTTGCGTCGCTGAGGGGGACGCCCGCCAAGGAAGAAGAGGTCCGGAAGCGCGAGGAGGCGTTGGCTCTGGAGGCCGTGGAGCGCAGCCTTGAGCTTGAGCAGCTGGAGACGAGGGAGCGCCAAGTTGCCCAAGCAGAAGATGCCGTCGGCGCACGCGAGGCTAGGGCTCAGGAGGAGGTTGATCGTCGGGTGGCCGAAGCTCGCGCAGATCTGGAGGGTAGGTATGACTTGAAGTTGAAGCTCGCGGGAACGGAGGATGCGGGCATGGCCGCTGCCCTCAGGCCCAGGCTCGCTGATGCAGAGAGGCGCGCGAAGGCCACGGCCGTCGCCCTGGCCGTGACGCAGGCGGAGCTGGCCTCCGCCCACGCCGAATTGCTCTCCCTCCGGAGGCGGGTTGATGACACCGAGTCCGTTGCGCGGCAGAGTCGGGAGGAGGTGCTGGAGAGGCGGACGCTGGAGCGCATTCACGCTCCCATGCTCCAGGATCTTCAGAACAGGGCCAACACTGCCCTGGGCCATGTCTGTGACGCGAACGCCCCCCATCCTCAGGTGAATGACTATGCCAGTGACCTCCGATTCTTCACCGATGTGGTGACATGCCTGGAGGCCCGATCTGACGAAGCTCGCAGGCTCGTGGAAGAGAGAAGTCGCGGCCTGCTCGAGCGCGCTTTCTCCCGTGTCTTGAGCTATCTCCTGAACGCCAACCCCGACTTCGATTTCGACGCCGCCATCGCCCCCGTACCTACGGTCGTCCGGGATGACCTAGCGCGGTGGGTAGAGGACAACGTGGACGCGTTGGTCAGGGCCTTCACTTTAGAGGACGACGCGGTGGTGGTCGTCGCGGACGGAGGCGACGTGGTCGATGATGGGGACGTCGGCGCTGGCGACGGTGGCGGTGGTGCCGACGATGGTGACAGCGATGCGAGCGGCGCGTTCGAAGACGACGCGGAGGACGCGGCGAGCGACATATTTGGCTAATTCCTGGTCCCCTTACTGCTTCACCCTGTATGCAAAAACTCGGGCGTGACCCCTAAAGACTGTGAGAGCATTTTGGGAGGGGGAGCCCCTCATGTGAGCTAATCATGATTTCTACTCCTTTATGCCGAACCGAGGGTGTGTTTTGGTCGGTCATGAGTCTGACGACAAGTTTTGCCGCTACGGCTTACCTTAGTTGGAGCGGGCCCTGAATCGGGTTGTAAGGTCGAGAGTCACCACGGGGCTCCTGAAGGGTCTGCTGACCCGCCCGAGAGGGCCTCGCGAGGTTCCTGCGCTGATCGGCGCGAGTGCTGTGCCCAGCCCTGCTCGCGAGGGGCCCGCGAGGGGGAGGCGGCGAGCGTGAGCTCTAGAACAAGGCAAGAACCAGATGGCAAGAAATCGCTTTGAACGAGAAAATACACCCCCCGCACGCATCGACAAAAGCTCGACTTCAACTTAAATCCAAATCCAGAAAGCAAGACTACAGAAGAAGAGATCCAAAGCAAATGGCCGCGTCCGGCGCCTAGTCTAGTCTTCTGGTCTTCGAGTCTTCTCACCAGCGCGGAGCTAAGTGCTGCCACTAGGCGTGGGAGGGAGCCCCAGGGCCTGAGGCCGGCACCCCTGAGACTCCGGGGCGTGTACAGCCCCACTCATTATTACGTGAGAGTGTCATGGGCGGCAAGCTTCATAGGCACTGGGCCTTCTTCACAGGAACCGGCCTTGCTTCATATCGCCAGACGAGGGCCCCGCCTTGCGCCACCCTCGACCACCTTTGAGCCGACCGGCAATCTGGACGACACAAAAGGGGGGAAAGGGGACGCCAGCAGTGCCCTCGGCGACCACAGGTTCTCTGCCGGGGGAAGGCTCCCCGGCACCTCCCCGGCAGAGGGCCTACCTCCGGGCGTTGCCTGGCTTCGCGCGAAGTGGGGAGGGGCCTTGCTCCTGGCTCCCTCCTCGTGGCCCCCAGGGTGCTTCCCCCGGCGAAAGGGATGCTGCTGCGCCGGGGTCGTCGACCGACGCTGTGACCTGATTCACTTGCAGCCCACGGTTAGCGTAAGCCTGCTCCTGAGAGATTATTGGTACCCTGTAGTTGTTGTTGCTGGCGCGATCGTTGCGGTTCTCCGTCGGTTCTTGGAAGGCTTTGACTTCTAGCGTTCCTTCTTCCCAATCTTCTCCGAGGAACGAGCCAGGGTCGTCCTCCGGTGCGTACTCCTGGTCCATCATGCGGGGCACGTAGGCTTCCGGGGCCGTTACCCCGAACACCTCGCCGTAGTGCCCCACACTCCATGTTGCCCGGCCCAGCGTGGCATCCTGAGGATGGTAGCGCGGCATCTCACTGGGACCATGGGAGGCGACGCTCGTGCCCATGCTTGTTGCGGGCGGCATGGGGGCGGTGGAGCCCCCGGCGCTGCCGGCCGTGCTGGTGTTGACGAAGCCCCCAGGCACACCCGATGGCGCGTGGTTGCGGCGAGGCCCGCCGTGAGACCCCATAGTGGCCTGAGAAGGAAGCTGATAGCAGAAGGGCGGCGCTCCCGATGCCGCCGCATCCAGCAGCTCGACGACGCATTCTAGTAGTGCATCCCGGCCGCTCTCCATCAGCCGGCACCGCAGCAGCTCTCGGGCCACCGTGAGCGCTGCCCGCATGTTCGCCTGCTCCCGCCGTGTGTGCGGCGCCGTCGCTGCGGCGTGGCTTGCTGCACTTGCAGCGGCTTGCACTTGTCGTGGAGTGAGGGTGGACGACGCCTGGCCGTGCCGCTCGCGCCCCGCAGCGTTGGACGGTGCTCGCGCCGACTGGAGCGCGGGGTCGAGGTCTTCATGGGCAGGTGATACCGCTCAGGCTGGCCAAGCTGCCCAGCGGTCGGAGTCTGGCCTTGGATTGCCGGACATCGGGGCGCGGGGTGTCGGTGGATCGATCGGCGGGGAAGAGGTTCCGGCGCACCCCTACCTGGCGCGCCAAATGTCGGATCTGGGGTTCTGGCAAAACCCTTAAGGTTCAAACTCTGGGGTGCGCGCGAAGTTCTTTCCCTCCTACCGATCTACGCCCTAGCTCGCTAAGATCTCGCGGGCGAACTCGACGAACTAGCAACACAAAGACACAAGATTTATACTGGTTCGGGCCACCGTTGTGGTGTAATACCCTACTCCAGTGTGTGGTGGTGGATTGTCTCTTGGGCTGATGAAGAATAGTACAAGGGGAAGAACAACCTCCCGAGGTTGAGGTGTTCTTGTGTTCGGTGTGGCTAAGGGTTGGCTCTTGATCAGATGAGATCAAGTTGCCCCCTTTGGTGGTGGCTAGTTCTATTTATAGAGGCCCTGGTCCTCTTCCCAAATATTGAGCGGGAAGGGACCAAACAACGGCGGCCAATTTGAAAGGGGACAGCTAGTACAAGCTATCCTGACAAAAGCGGTCTTCGCTTGCGAAAGGGCTCTGGTGATAACGCCGTCTTGGGCTCCACAGTGACCTCTGTCCTGCTGGTCTTGGTCTCGTTGCACCGATATGGAAACCTTTGCCTGATGCCTCGGTACTCCACGCCTGCGCTGGCCTCCTTAGCACCAAAGAGGAAACAAGGACGCTGCGCGCGCTGGTGCCCGCCTGGTGTCGATCGTCATGGCTCACGTCACGAGAGCCTCGCGAGGTTTTCCCCGCCTTGATATCTCCGCTCCTCGTGAGGCAGCCTGGTGAGGCCGTTCCTGAGGAGGTCTTGCGTCGTCCGCCTCGCGAGGGTCTTGAATGCCTTGTTGATGAAGATGGGCCATAAAGGCCCGCTAGCATAGCCACGCCGTGGGCCGCAGGTAGGCAAGTCTGGGGACCCCCGTTCCTAGAACGCCGACAGGCTGTCTGCCGCCGAGGAATAGGAGGGATTGCCCCCCCAGACCAATAGTCGGGTAGGTTGTGAATTGTCAGGAGGAGCTTAGGGTTGTTAGAATTTGCAGGTTGTGAATTGTGTTTTGTGTTGTGTATTTTGAGAGTACTTTCAGATATGAATGTCTTTTGAATTTCAGATTTGCAGTATTGAGCATATGAAGTATTTTATGAATTCTAGAGATCTATTTTTAGTACTTCAAAAAATGTAGTTTCATAGGAGTATAAAAGTGCAGACAATGTGATTCTTAGAGAAGAAACTGCAAGTTTCAGTTTCAGATAAGAAACACCAAGTTCAGTTTCAGATAAGAAACTGCAACTTTCAGAGGCAGAGCATTTATATTAACACAGCCTTTTCTAAAAGAGTTTTACATCATGCTGGAAGTTTTATTCATGGTCGAAACTAGAACTACTAGCCAGTTAACATCATGCTGATCAACATTCATGCATAGCACATCTTCATATGATGCACAGTCAAAAAGATATGCTATTTTCAAGATGCCCACACAATGTTGAGTGTGCGAAAAACAGAGAAAACGAGGGACGAAGTTTTGGCAAGTGTTGGACATGGTGTGCGTAGATGACAATTGGGACCCACATGTCAATAAAGGCAGAGGCAAAAAATTTGGAGATATTTTCTCTGCACAGGTGGAATCGAACCCGGGCGGAACAGCTGTCGGGCAGTGTCACTCGGCCACTAGGCTAGTTCAGTTGTTTCGTTACTAATAAGGCACTTCCTCAGGTGGTCCGATCTCCTCCTGCGCCTTTGTGCGCTCGCCGCAATGCCGCCGTCTGCCGTTGTGAACATGTTGAACAAACGAGAGGAATCTGGAGAGGACTGTACGTGGAGAGGCGGATAGTCGGGACCCACCAGGTCTATGGCCGTACGCAAGCAAGTGCCTCATCGAAAAAATACCTCCTCCTAATGCTATACTGACGTTGGGGCCCACGGGTTTGTCAACATAGTTACATTTTTTTAGATGCTTCAACGTAGTTACTATAGGAGATAAATTCACAACGAAGTCGGGGAGCTAGCAGGTATCATTTATTATCACTGGGGCAACAAGTATCAGCTGGGTTTTGGGCTGCCCCGTCTAGGATTTCTTTTTTAACATGCGCAGCCCACGACCTCGGATGGGAGGTCCATAGGCCTGTTTGTATTTTCTTGAGGGCCGTCATGTATCGACCGGCCTATGGACCTCCCATCCGAGGTTTTATTTTTCCTGAAACATCGGTAGCCCAATTTATGTATTTTTTTGAAGAAAACGCAGAGGTCTGTTCTATTTTTCTATATAAGAATAGGAACGCCTGGTCCAACTTATGTTTCCCTTCTAACTATATTATATATATTTAGATTATTTTATATGTTATTATATATTATTGTTATTGTCATCATATATGTAACAGATACTTACATATGTAAGAAAACAATATCCCACATCTTATTAACTTATAAAAATAATATCTTAACAATGAAATCCTGGATTTTTTTGGCAACGAAAATCCTGGTGATTGTGTACAAAAGCTTGGTAAGATTTAAGGACCAATGTAATAATGAATCACTTATTATTTAAATAAATATATATATATATATATAACAAAATGCTCAGCCCCTGTTTATTTTTTGATAACATTGCTGCGCCCACCCCAACATTATAATTAGAATAAGCCCAGCAAAATCGTGTATTTCGAGAAAGTGCAAATGGCCTGTATTTTTTTAGGAAAAACATAAATGGGACGCATGGACACTACATTATTTGTTCACCCAGCCCAGCTAATGGACTGTAATTCAAAAAAAGATCAAATGGACTGTAAATTCTACTCCGCAAAAAAAAGACTGTAAATTCTAAAAAAATGGGTTGAATACGTGCCACATTTTTGTAGGCTGAAATGTGGGCCAATAGGTCGAAGCCAATGCAAGTCATTGTCAACTTAGTCAACAAATGATTCTGACATCGTTAGCCATCGGATTTAAATCCAACGACCTGCATCCTTCTCCAATCTCTTGTCTTCTTCCTCCAGCGCCGCCGGGACCACCTGCTCCCGCCTCCTACTGCTAGCAGCTCTGCTTAGCACGCTTCGCTGTGAAGCGCTACTCCACCGTTGGCCAGGCCATCCCTCCACCCCTCCACACCTCATATTCTTCTCCACCGACTACCGAACCACACCGCACCAGAACCAGTTAACCCTCGTACACCTCTCCGTCTGCGACTCTACTCCTGCGTCTTCCGATCTCCGGCTCGTTGCTGTCCGGGGCCTCGCCGTCGTCCACCACCTTGGATGAGCTTGGCGCAGAGTGGTCAACGTGGTCAACAAACGACACCATCGGAAGTAGATTGTGCATGGAGAGGCTGACAGCTGGGTCCATGGCCGCACGCAAGGCAATGCCTCCTTATTACGCGCAAAATAATGATTCCTCCACCTGACAGCTGGGACCCACCGGAAGGGCCTCTGTATTTCACGAAAAACGTTCCCACCGCTGACAGGTCGTACTCACCAGCTATATCTTCGCGCGCAAGGAAGGGCCTCCTTATTATGCACAAAAAAAATGAATACCCCTGCTAGCTGGGACCCACAATAGTGGGAGGCTGACTTGTGGGCCAACTAAGTCGACGGGGATGGAGGGCTTTGCCAACTTAGTCAATATGAACGATTCTAGCTCCAGTGACCGTACGATGTCCATCCAATGGCCGTAGTGCTTCTTCAACCTTTGGTCTTCTTGCTCCAGCCGCCCAAAGCAGCGCCGGTCGTGCCTCGTGCTCCTGCCTCCCGTGGCCGGCTGCGATGCCGCGGAGGCCTCACCGCCCCCTACTACTCCCACCGCTGGCCAGGCCATACCTCTACTCACCCACACCCCCTGTTATTCTGCGGTGACGGTAGCCTCACACCGCAGCAAACCAGTGAACCCTCATACTCCTCTACGCGTGGGCATCCACTGCTGCGTCTTCCCCGGCTCCGCGTCGTCCCCTTCCTAGGCCTCGCCGTCGTCCACCGCCCTGGTGCTCTCGGCGCGGCGTGGTCAACGTGGTCAAGGAACGACTTCCATCGGGCGTGGACTGTACGTGGAGAGGCTGACAGCTGGGTCCACGGCCGCAGCAAGGAAGTGCCTCCTTATTACACGGAAAATAATTATTCCTCCACCTGACAGCAGGGGACCCACCGGATGGGCAACCGTGTTTCACGAAAAAAACGTTTCCCCCTGACTGCTGGGACTACCAGCGACATCTTCGCACGCAAGGAAGTGCGTTCGGGCAAAAAAAAAAACGATTTGCCCCCCTGACTGCTGGGACCCACCAGCTACATCTTCGCACGCAAGGAAGTGCCTGACAGTCGGGACCCACCTGGTCAAAGCGTACGTAGCGTTTTCATTCTGGTCGCGAATGTGTACATACATACTGGTTGATGTAGAGGCGCGCACGTAGCATGTACACGTACGTCCAGCGGCCAGGGTGCAAGAAAGTAAATACGGCCATGTACGTACATACGGGCGGGGTCACGAACGCCTACTCGCGCGTACGTACGGCCAGGGGTCGTGTACATGGCTGGGTCGGAACGGAGAAACTGAGTCGTCGTCGTGTTCATGGGGAGGCAACAGAATGCTTTGTGTTCATCGGGAGGCAACATAACGCGTGGGAGCCAACCGGCTTGGACGGAACAGGCGATGGAAACGAGGCCTGGCGTACCGCAGAACGGAGGAAACGGCCTTGTGTTCGACCGGCCACGTTTGAAACAGGATCCTATTCATCGGGAGGGGTCTGGCGTACCGCAACGGAGGAAACGGACCTCCTACGGTCGAAACGGGGGTCCTGTTGATCGGGAGGGGTGTGGTGTACCGCAAAACGGAGGAACAGACTTGTGTTGGAGCGTTACGGTCGAAACAGGGGTCCTGTTAATTGGGAGGGGTGTGGCGTACCGCAAAACGGGACTCCACGGGATACTGTTCATCTCCACCGTCGACCCCTCCAGCCTCCATGGGCTACTGTTCATCCACCGTCGACCTCCTCCGGCCTCCACCTGCGATTGTTCATCCACGGGCTCCTATTCATCCAGCCTCCACCGCGCGCTACTCCACCGGCTACTGTTCAACCAGCCCTCTCCACGGGCTCCTGTTCAACCACCCCTCCACGGGCCACTGTTCATCCAGCCCTCCACCGTCTACTGTTCATCCTGCCCTCCACGGGGTGGTCCTGTTCATCCAGCCCTCCACGGGGTCCTGTTCATCTAGCCCCAACCGGCTCGATCGATCGGGGTCCTGTTCTTCCAGAGGCAACACCACGGGGTCCTGTTCATCCACCCCCACCGGGAACTGTTCATCCAAGCCCCCCAGCAATGCTCACTGTTCATCCAGAGGCAACACCACGGGGTCCTGTTCATCCACCCCCATCGGGAACTGTTCATCCAAACCCCCCAGCAACACTCATTGTTCATCCAGAGGCAGCATCGATCGGCTTCAGTTAGCAGCAGTAGCGAAGGAATCGCTCGATCGGGTTCAGTTAACAGCCATCGATCGATTGCTCGGGTTCAGTAACACGTAGCCTGCAGTGCAATCGCTCGGGTTCAGTTAGAGCCCAACACCTCGCTCGGGTTCAGTTAGAGCCCAACGCCTCGCACCCATGCGCGTGCGTGTACGAGAGAAACGCGCATCGCTCGGCCCCGACCACCCACCGTAACCGGGAACACCCCGATATTTTCCTCTCCCTCGCTTCTACCACGGTTTTTTCCGTCATGGACGGCCCAAAGAATGTCATGCAGCTGCGTCTCCGGCCCGCCCAGGACGAAAAGCCCATTTTCTGTCATGATTTTTTGTCATAGAAGTAGGACCCCACCACATCTATGATGATACCGTGTTTTGTCACAATTATTGTCATAGAAGTGTCATAAGTATGACAGAAGAAAAATTCGTTCGGCCCAAAATGTCACGGATGTGTCTTTTTTTGCAGTGAAGGTTAGTTAAGACAAGATAATCAACACAAAAAAATTGTTAGTCTAAACAAAATAATCAACTAGGTTTTAGTATGTTTCTTCTAGCTAACACTTGCTTGCTGGGAACACTTTGGAAAATCTTTTGCCAGATTACAAGTCTGGCTAACTGTGGAGAGAATGGCTACAGTGGTGATGGCTATGGAGATGAGGTGGAAAATGGCAATAACTAGGGTTTGTTAATGGCTTTTCTTTTTCTATTCATCGATGGGCTGCTCTCTGTTGCGAATTAGACTTGGGCCCTTTTATAAAGTGTGCTTGGTTTGATGCCACGGTGATGATGGCATGCAGTAGAGCGCTTGTATGTGCACACATGGTCGTACCGTGCACTGCCTTTTGCTTTGTCGCCTTTCCGACGACCCTAATTGGCTTGGCTCCCACACTTGGTGTTTCCTTCCTTGTGGTGATTTTCTTCCATGTTTGGGCCCATTTCATGTGGAAACACATTAAACAAATGATTTCTTAATTTCTTGCATTCATTAGTCCTTAGTGGTAGTATCGAAGTTATTCTCTCGGATATTCCTGGATTATCTGATTTAAACAATGGTGGAATGAGTGCAAAAGTATCACTCATCACTGCTTCATGTGGTATTAGAGCCCCGTTGATCCAAAGTAGTTCCCAGTGTCCTCTTTGAGAGTTAGCTGCAACAAGCATGCGCAATTGGAGAAGAGGATGGGTGTTGCAGAACAACAGATCAAAGTGCTATGTGAAGATCTTAACTGGAGAATGACAACTGGTTCATATGATAAGGGTATTTCCCCTGCTGCCAATGAACAAGGTTCATGAAAAGAAAATGTTCAAAAACGAAGAAGGAGGTGTAATCTTGGAGCATGACTACCAAAAGAACATGTAGTTTAGCGTACTTGCAGGTGAAGACCATGATGATGCCCTTGAAGAACCTGATCTCTATGCATATCAAAGAGTACCCAGCCCTATATATGCAAGCGATACATACAAGGTGAAAGGTGAGATCCCAAATTTTAATGGAAATTTTCATATTGAAGGGTGCCATGATCAGTTGTACAAAGTGGAGACTTTCTTTTGGGTGATTTCTCTAGAAGATCGTAGATATCCTTTGGTCATGTATAAGCTGAAAGGAGACGATGAATGGTGGCATCATCTTCAAGAAGAATGCAGGCTGAGAGGAGAACCTCGTGACGGAGAGGAAAATCGTCAGTGCCTTCGGTAGGGTGCCTGGCGAGGTTGGAAGTACCAGGACACATCCCACACGCACAAGTTACCCAAGTTTGGGCCTGCGAAGAGTAATACCGTACGTCCTGCTCGTTGTTGCTATTCATGATGGGAATACTGTGTGCGAGGTATTATAGTGGTGTAGATGATATTGCCACCGAGAATTGTTCTACGGGATAGGAGATGCATTTAAGGCCCTCTAGCTCCCCCTTATATACACGATGGGAGCTAGGGTTGAGATGAGGGAGATGTGATCTATCCAGACGCCCTCCTGGCTTGGAGTCCGCGAAGGTCCCAGAACCGCCTATAGGCCACCCTGGGCCCTCCTCCCATTCTTGTCTTCTTGGCGGGCCTAGGGTACTATCGTTGGATTGACTGCCGGGTTCCCCTTGGAGAAATCACCCCCGATGTATGGCACCATCAGTAGCCCCTGAGCATGTCCAGAGATCAAGAGCTTTGAGAGTTTGGGCAGGTTCACAGCTTAGTTTCTCGGTATCAAAAATGCGGTTTTGTCGACCTCATGGTTTCCCGGAGTCTCCCTGCCCCGGGACTCGCTATTTCTTCTGTGACAACCCGTTGCCGCGGGTCTCCTTTTGCGACCTCCTCACATCTTGGGGTCACCAAGCTGTCAGATGGCGTTTGATCTGCCATGGGTCATTAAGTAGGACACGGGTCACCACAAAGAACACATGCATCACCTCCGTCTGGGCTATTACTGACCCTCCAACGTCGCCGTTGGTAGCGGCGAAATCGTGGGGAGTCGTTCCATAAATTGCGGGGGGAGCATAGTTCCAACCGTCTTTTTTATTCTTTCGTCTTCCTTGAATCCTCGAAGCCTACCCTCGCCACCGTCAGGTCCAGAGAGCCGCGTATGGAGCCTAAGTCAAGCGAGGCCAATGCACCCTCTGGGAAGAGCCTTGCTTGGGAGCGGGCCGCGAGTCCGCCATCGCCCCCCTTGCCGGTGCTAGTCAATCCTCCAGAGTAGTCGGATGACTGAAAGCTCTCCCCAATCACCAACAAGGTTCTGGATAGGTTGGTGGATCTGGGTTGGCTGCCGAAGTGCAGGTTAATGTATTGGCTTCCTGATGGTCGCGATGACACTCTACCGAATCCTCAGCTTTGAAATCTTGTGGTGCACACTGCTACTTGTGAGTTGTGATGGGATTTCCCCGAAGAGGAGAGGATGATGCAGTACAGTAGAGATAAGTATTTCCCTCAGTTAAGAACATGCAACTCGGATGAATTGTTTGCGATGATAAATAATAACACAAACGTTTGCAAGTGACAATATGTGTGTGATACCAGGCAAACAGGTCACTCGGGTGAACTGTTTGCGATGATAACACAAACGATTTGGCGTAATAAGATGCGTGTGATACTGATGCTTGCTTGAACTACATCGGTATTTCCCCAAAGAGGAAGGGATGATGCAGCACAACAATGGTAGGTATTTCCCTCAGTGATGAGACCAAGGTTATCGAACCAGTAGGAGAACCACGCAACACTACGTGAATAGCACCTGCACACAAATAACAAATACTCGCAACCCGACGTATTAAAGGGGTTGTCAATCCCTTTCGGGTAACAGCGCCAGAAATTGGCAAACGGGCGTGAGAAAGTTGTAATAGATTGATAGATCGAACGCCAAACAAAATAAAGTGCAGCAAGGTAATTTTGTATTTTTGGTTTAATAGATCTGAAAATAAAAGCAAATAAAAATAGATCGCGAAAGCAAATATAATAAAGAAGAGACCCGGGGGCCGTAGATTTCACTAGTGGCTTCTCTCGAGAAAAATAGCAAATGGTGGGTGAACAAATTACTGTTGGGAAATTGATAGAAATTCAAATACTCATGACGGTATCCATGCAATGATCATTATATAGGCATCACGTCCAAGATTAGTAGACCGACTCCTGCCCGCATCTACTACTATTACTCCACACATCGACCGCTATCTAGCATGCATCTAGTGTATTAAGTTCATGGAGAAACGGAGTAATGCAATAAGAACGATGACATGATGTAGAAAAGATCTATTTATGTAGAAATAGACCCCATCTTGTTATCCTTAATGGCAACGATACATACGTGTCGGTTCCCCTTCTGTCACTGGGATCAAGCACAGTAAGATCGAACCCATCACAAAGCACCTCTTCCCATTGCAAAATAAATAGATCAAGTTGGCAAACAAAACCCAAATATCGGAGAAGAAATATGAGGCTATAAGCAATCATGCATATAAGAGACCAAAGAAGACTCAAATAACTTTCATGGATAAAAACATAGATCTGATCATAAACTCAAAGTTCATAGGATCCCAACAAACACACCGCAAAAAGATTTACATCATATGGATCTCCAAGAGACCATTGTATTGAGAATCAAAAGAGAGAGAGGAAGCCATCTAGCTAGTAACTACGGACCCGTAGGTCTACAAAGAACTACTCACGCATCATCGGAGAGGCACCAATGGACATGATGAACCCCTACGTGATGGTGTCTAGATTGGATCTGGTGGTTCTGGAACTTGTGGCGGCTGGAATTGATTTTCGTCGACTCCCCTAGGGTTTCTGGAATATTGGGGTATTTATAGAGCAAAGAGACGGTGCGGGAGGCCACCGAGGTGGGCACAACCCACCAGGGCGCGCCTAGGCCTCCAGACGCGCCCAGGTGTCTTGTGCTCACCTCGGGCGCCCTCTTCGGTACTTCTTTGGCCTACTGGATGTCTTCTAGTCCAGAAAATCCACAAAAGGTTCGCTGCGTTTGGACTCCGTTTGGTCTTGATTTCCTGCGATGTAAAAGAACATGCAGAAAACAACAGGCACTTGGCACTATGTCAATAGGTTAGTACCAAAAAATGATATAAAATGACTATAAAATGATTGTAAAACATCCAAGAATGATAATATAACAGCATGGAACAATAAAAAATTATAGATGCGTTGGAGACGTATCAGCATCCCCAAACTTAATTCCTGCTCGTCCTCGAGTAGGTAAATGATAAAAACAGAATTTTTGATGTGGAATGCTGCCTAACATGTTCATCTCATATTCTTTTATTTGTAGCATGGACATTTGGACTTTTATATGGTTCAAAGCAATAGTCTAGTTTTGACATGAGACTTAAGTACTCAAGCATATCAACAAGCAACCTTGTCTTTCAAAATATCAATGCGAAAATAAGTTATCCCTAGCCCATTATGCTCAATCATTGATCCATTCATGAAACACACTCGCATATTAGCTACACCCAATGCTCAAGTACGATCATAGTGCCCCTTAGTTGGTGCTTGATAAGAGAACATGGAGACTCAAATTAAAAATAAAAATTGCATAAAGTAAAAGAAAGGCCCTTCGCAGAGGGAAGTAGGGATTTGTAGAGGTTCCATTGCTCAAAGCGAAAAAGATAGAGATAAAACATTTTGGGAGGCATGCCTTTCCTATCAATGAGAACGATCGAGTAGTTCCCAATACTTTCCATGCTAGATATATCATAGGCGGTTCCCAAACAGAAATTAAAGTTTATATCTTTTTCAACCATACTTTCACTTTCCATGGCTAACCGTATCCACGGGTGCCTTCCATACCAACACTTTCCAAGGAATTTATTATTTGACAACATAAAGTAAATTCATTTTTCATTTTGGGACTGGGCATCCCTAATACCTTTGCCTTACTCTCGTGCAATGACAAGTGAATAAACACTCATCGTGAGAATAAAATATCTATCATGGAAATATATTAGCCACCCCCTATCGTTTCATGAGCGGTACGAGCACACAAAAGAGAAATTTATTTTGAAAATTAGAGATGGCACATACAAATTTGCTTAGAACGGCACGGAAATACCACATATAGGTAGGTATGGTGGACTCATATGAGAAAACTGGTTTAAAGGATTTTGGATGCACAAGTAGTGATCATACTTAGTGCAAAATGAAGGATAGCAAAAGATTGAGAAGTGACCAACCAAGAAACGAAAAATCTCATAAGCAAGCATTAAGCATAATTAACACCGAGTAATGCACCACAAGTAGGATGTAATTTCATTGCATAACTATTGAATTTTGCGCTTGCATAGGGAATCACAAACCTTAACACCAATATTCTTACTAAAGCATAATTACTCATCAACATGACTCACATATCACATCATCATATCTCAAAACTATTACAAGGAATCAAGTTTATTTTGTCCAATGATCTTCATGAAAGTTTTTATTATATCCTACTTGGATATCTATCACTTTGGAACTAATTTTCATGTGTTGCTTTTGATAAGCTCAAACAAATATAAGTGAAGCTCATGAGCATAAAATTTCTTTCTCTCAAATTAATTTAAGTGAAGCAAGAGAGAATTTCTTAAAAAATTACTAACTCTCAAATAAATCTAAGTGAAGCATTAGAGGATTTCTTCAAGAATACTAAAGCACACCATGCTCAAAAAGATATAAGTGAAGCACTAGAGCAATTTCATAGCTCATAAAAATTTAAGTGAAGCATAGAGAGCAATTCTAACAAGTCATGGCATAATTTTGGCTCTCTCAAATAGGTGTGTCCAGCAAGGATTCAAGACTTAAAACAAAAATAAAAAAAAGCAAAGACTCATATCATACAAGACGCTCCAAGCAAAACTCATAATATGTGATGAATAAAAATATAGCTTCGAGTAAAATACCGATGGTCGTTAGAAGAAAGAGGGGATGCCACTCGGGCATCCCCAAGCTTAGTTGCTTGCTTCTCTTTGGATAATAGCTTGGGATTCCATGGGCATCCCCAGGCTAAGGCTCTTCTTACTCCTTATTCCTTCATCCATCATAATATCACCCAAAACTTGAAAACTTCAATCACACAAAACTCAACAAAACCTTCGTGAGATCCGTTAGTATAAGAAAACAAATCACTACTATAAGTACTGTTGCAAACCCATCATATTTTATTCTTGCATTATATCTACTGTATTCCAACTTTTCTATGGCAAAAACTCTTCAAAGAAAACCATAGAATTATAAAAACAGGCACACAACGCAAAGAAAACAGAATCTGTCAAAAACAGAACAGTCTGTAGCAATCTGAAAACTTTGAATACTTCTGTAACTCCAAAAATTCTGAAAAATTAGGACAACGTCATAAATTTGTATATAAATCTTGTGTAAAAACTTCAGAGCAAAATAACGTTTCTGTGATTTATGAAAATTATTTTCGTGAGCGCAAAATTTTCTGTTTTTCAACAAGATCATATCAACTATCACCCAACATGATCCTAAAGGCTTTGCTTGGCACAAACACTAATTTAAACCACAAGAACACTTCTAACTAGAGGCGTAATTGGGTATTTTATTGAAATAGCAAGAAAACCAAAAAGCAAAAAGATACAAGTTGGGTTGCCTCCCAACGAGCGCTATCGTTTTACGCCCCTAGCTAGGCATAAATCAAGGATCTACGTATTGTCATCTTTGTTTCTAGATCCATAAGATGCCCTCATGATTGATTCATACGGTGGCCTAATTCTTGTTCTAGGGAAGTGTTCCATACCCTTCCTTAGTGGAAATTGAAATTTAATATTGCCTTATTTCATATCAATCACGACACCAATAGTACGTAAAAATGGTCTACGAAGAATAATTGGACAAGACAGATTGCAATCAATATCAAGAACAATAAAATCTATGGGCACATAATTCCTATTTGCAAGAATAAGAACATCATTAATTCTTCCCATAGGCTCTTTAATAGTAGAATCCGCCAAGTGAAAATTCAAAGGACATTCTTCAATATCGGTAAGACCAAGCACATCACATAAAGATTTCGGAATTGTAAAAACACTAGCACCCAAGTCACATAAAGAAAAACACTCATAATTTTTAATCTTGAATTTGATAGTAGGTTCCCATTCATCATGCAATTTTTTAGGAATTGAAACTTCTAATTCTAATTCCAATTTTTCTTCCAAAGCTTTCATCAAAGCATCAACAATATGTTTAGTAAAAGCTTTATTTTGTTCATAAGGATGGGGTGAATTTATCATGGATTGCAACAAAGAAATACAATCAATCAAAGAGCAACTATCATAAATAAAGTCTTTGTAATCCAAAAGAGTGGGCACATCACTAGCTAAAGTCTTGACCTCTTCAAACCCACTTTTATCAATTTTCTCAACAAGATTTTCACCCTCTGAATTATCGGGACGCCTTCTAGCTAAAGTTGACTCTTCTCTAGTCTATTTTTCATCAATCTTAATTTTACTAAACAAGGAATCAATAGAAGAAACACCAATCATTTTAAGATCTTCATCACTTTTATGAAAGCAATCACTAGAAAACGCTTTTTCTAAAAATTCTCTTCTAGCTCTAAGCAAAGCGGTTATTTTATTACTTTCATCCATTGAAACATAAAGCGCTTTAATTGATTCCTCAACCTTAGGCACAAAAAAATTTCATCTTGAGAATTTCTACATCATGAGAAATTCTATCAAGACTTCTAGACAAATCATCAATCTTGTTCAACTTTTCTTCCACTGTAGCATTGAAAACTTTTTGAGTATTGATAAATTCTTTAATATTATTCTCAAGATCAGAGGTGTTCCTATTATTATTATAAGAAGGATTACCATAGGAATTACCATAATCATTAGAGGAATTACTAGGAAAAGGCATAGGATTAAAATTACCTCTATAAGCATTGTTATTGAAATGGTTTCACGAAGTAAAATTCACATCTATGGCATCACTATTTTGCTCAATCAAAGTAGACAAATGCACATCATTAAAATCAATAGGAGCACTTTTATTAGCAGCCAATTTCATAGGAGCATCAACTTTTTCACTCAAAGAAGAAATTTCTTCAACCGAATTAACTTTTTTACTAGTAGGAGCTCTTTCGGTATGCCATTGTGAATAATTTGCCATAATATTGTCTAGCAATTTAGTAGGTTCACCCAAAGTAATTTCCATAAAAGTACCACCTGCGGCGGAATCTAAAAGATTATGAGAAACAAAATTCAACCCCGCGTAAAAAATTCGTATGATCATGCAAAGATTTAACCCATGAGTTGGGCAATTCCTTAGCATCAATTTCATCCTTTCCCAAGATTGTGCAACATGCTCATGTTCAAGTTGCTTGAAATTCATGATCTGGGTTCTAAAGGAAATAATTTTTGCGGGCGAAAAATATTTAGTAATAAAATCATCCTTGCACTTATCCCAAGAATCGATACTATTGCGAGGCAAAGAAGAAGACCAAAATTTTGCATGATCTCGCAAAGAAAATGGAAATAATTTCAACTTCACAACATCATTGTCCACATCTTTTTTCTTTTGCATATCGCATAATTCCACGAATGTGTTAAGATGTGACGCGGCATCCTCATTTGGAGTATCGGAAAATTGATCTTCCACAACAAGATTCAACAAAGCGGTATTAATATCACAAGACTCCGTACTAGTGGCGGGAGGAGCAATCGGAGTGCTAATAAAATCATTGTTGTTGGTATTGGAGAAATCACACAACTTGGTGTTCTCTTGAGTCATTGTGACTACGCAACAAGATTACACTCAAAAATAGATCCGGCAAGAAAACAACGAACGAAAAAGAGGGCGAATAAAACGGCAATTTTTTGTGAAGTGGGGGAGAGGAAAACGGGAGGCAAATGGCAAATAATGTAAATTGCGAGGAGATGAGATTTGTGATTAGGAACCTGGTAGATGTTGATGATCTCTCCCCGACAACGGCGCCAGAAATTCCTTTTGATGCTTGGTTGAACTACGTCGGTATTTCCCCAAAGAGGAAGGGGTGATGCAGCACAACAACGGTAGGTATTTCCCTCAGTGATGCGACCAAGGTTATCGAACCAGTAGGAGAACACGCAACACTATGTGAATAGCACCTGCGCACAAATAACAAATACTCGCAACCCGACGTATTAAACGGGTTGTCAATCCCTTTGGGGTAACGGCGCCAGAAATTGGCAAACAGACATGAGAAAGTTGTAATAAATTGATAGATCGAACGCCAAATAAAATAAAGTGCAGGAAGGTATTTTTGTATTTTTGGTTTAATAGATCTGAAAATAAAAGCAAATAAAAATAGATCGTGAAAGCAAATATAATAAAGAAGAGACCCGGGGCCGTAGATTTCACTAGTGGCTTCTCTCGAGGAAAATAGCAAACGGTGGGTGAACAAATTACTGTTGGGCAATTGATAGAACTTCAAATACTCATGACGATATCCAGACAATGATCATATATAGGCATCACGTCCAAGATTAGTAGACCGACTCCTGCCTGCATCTACTACTATTACTCCACACATCGACCGCTATCCAGCATGCATCTAGTGTATTAAGTTCATGGAGAAACGGAGTAATGCAATAAGAACGATGACATGATGTAGACAAGATCTATTTATGTAGAAATAGACCCCATCTTGTTATCCTTAATGGCAACGATACATACGTGTCGGTTCCCCTTCTATCACTGGGTAGTTTCTTTTTGGAGGTGTGCAGCGGCTAGTTTGAAGGTGTGCAGCGGCTTGATAGTTTCTTTTTATTGTCACGTGCAGGACAAGACCTAGTTGTACATATACGGGATATGTGTTCATCGAGACTAATCAAAGAATCCTAATATGGTACTACTTCTCACGGCCAAGACCGCCGGAGCGACCGTACGTCTACAGGTTTCAATGGTGGAAATTGCGTTGCTTGAAGGATACGGGTTGGGGTCCACCTCCAACATTAATCTGGTTGTTAGATTATCATATCCGCGGAGATGTAAAAGGCAGTTTAGTTCGAGATAAGAGTTTGATTTCATTACGTACGCTAGTTTTATGGTTTGTTGGTCAAGTTAAATGGGTCGGCTATACTAGTATAAATAGCCATAGTAGGGTCAATGTAAAGGCAGGTTATATTTTACGAATAGACACGATGTGTTTTTAGGGTAAATACCCGTATCGAGTTTTGGGGGAAGCTGTCTAAAAATCCCTAAGTTTTGGAGGAAGCTTTAGAAAACCTCTGTGTTGTGATTTCTCTTCGTGGAAATTGTTTTGTGTGTGAGTACCGTCGTCGAGATTGGTTTTGTCGTGCTGGACCGTAAGTTTCAATCCCTCTACTTCGCGTACATCGCGTGCGCGGGCGAGAGGCTACTACTGCTGAAGGTGGAGTGTCATGAAAGGTCGGGCCGCAACAATGGATCGGATCTCACCACGAGGTTCGGTCTACATCAGGTGGTATTTAGAGCAAGGTTGTTCACGGCACTGTGCAAAAGATGACTGGATTATCATGGAAGCTAAGCTATGGATTTCAGTTTGAGGAGGAAGGCCGATGGGATGGACTTTTTCATACTCGTGTTGCGGTGCAAGAGAGATCATGTGCTATGACAATCGACCACATGAGTTTGATTAACGCCGCAAGCACCGAGATGGTGGAGAAGTTGGAACTACCAATGACACTTCCTCCACAACCATACTTGTTCCGTTGGGCTCATGAAGAGCTCACTGTCACGCACCACACCAAGGTACCGTTTCTGCTGGGAAAATATTTTTGTGAGGTTTATGTGATGTGATACCGGTATCGATGATTTCGTGTCACTTGTTGTTGGGCGAGCCATGGTACAAAGAGCATGATGTTGCCTATGATGCCAAACACACAAATATATTGTCAAGAAGGGTAAGAAGTGTGACCTCCTGCCCATGGGTGTGGAGCGTTTTTTTGCTTGGAGGAAAGACCATCAGAAAAAGATAGAAGAACAGGAAGATGCAAAAGAGAACATGGTCGAAGCTACTGAAATTTCTGCGGTCACCGTTCAGTCTATAGATGGAAATAGTGCTGAAAAAGTTGACCCAAAACCGAGGACGGTTTTGTTTCAAGGGAGAGAGGATGATATGACCAACACCAAATTTATTTGTATCGACGACCACCATGATGTACAAGACACTAGCCCGGGTCATGTTATGGCAGCTCCGCCTGTTACCATCAGTGATAACACCATGCAGCCTAACCAGGAGATGATTAAGGTTGAAGCAGAGTCACTGGTTGCTTTTGCACCAAATTATGAGATGCGTGCTACGTTGGAAGAGGAGAACTCCAACATATCCATGTTTGAAGGTGTGCAACGGCTTGATAGTTTCTTTTTGTTGTCACGTGCAGGACAAGACCTAGTTGTACATATAGGGGATATATGTTTTATTGAGACTAATCAAAGAATCCTAATACGGTACTACTTCTCACGGCCAAGACCGCCGGAGCGACCGTACGTCAACAAGTTTTGATGGTGGAAATTGCTTTGCTGGAAGGATACGGGCTGGGGTCCACCTCCAACATTAATCTGGTTGTTAGATTATCATATCTGCCGAGATGTAAAAGGCAATTTAATTAGAGATAAGAGTTTGACTTGTTTACTTAGCTAGTTTTATGGTTTGTTGGTCAAGTTAAAAGAGTCGGCTATACTAGTATAAATAGCCATAGTAGGGTCAATGTAAAGGCAGGTTATATTTTATGAATAGACACGATGTGTTTTTAGGGTAAATACCCATATCGAGTTTTGGGGGAAGCTGTCTAAAAATCCCTAAGTTTTGGAGGAAGCTTTAGAAAACCTCTGTGTTGCGATTTCTCTTCGTGGAAATTGTTTTGTGCATGAGTACCATCGTCGAGATTGGTTTTCTCGTGCTGGACCGTAAGGTTCAATCCCTCTACTTCGCGTACATCGCGTGCGCGGGCGAGAGGCTACTACTGCTGAAGGTGGAGTGTCGTGAAAGGTCGGGCCGAATCAACGGATCGGATCTCGCCACGAGGTTCGGTCTACATCAGATCTGGTGGTTCTGGAACTTGCGGCGGCTAGAACTGATTTTCGTCGACTCCCCTAGGGTTTCTAGAATATTGGGGTATTTATAGAGAGGCGGTGCGGGAGGCCACCGAGGTGGCACAACCCACCAAGGCCCGCCTGGGCCTCCAGGCGCACCCAGGTGTGTTGTGCTCACCTCGACCCCCCTCTTTGGTACTTCTTTGGCCCACTGGATGTCTTCTGGTCCAAAAAAAATCCACAAAAAGTTTCGCTGCATTTGGACTCCGTTTGGTATTGATTTCCTGCGATGTAAAAAACATGCAGAAAACAGCAACTGGCACTTGGCACTATGTCAATAGGTTAGTACCAAAAAATGATATAAAATGACTATAAAATGATTGTAAAACATCCAAGAATGATAATATAACAGCATGGAACAATAAAAAATTATAGATACATTGGAGACGTATCAGATACCCGACAAACAGGTCAGTAATCAGAGTTGTGTAGTAACACGGACCGACAATAACACATATGATTCGTGCTAATAAGCACCTGATTTAGAAAATGATCACACAAATTATCATTCATACTCATACATAATCAACCAAACAACATAATAGCGGCATTACATATCAGTAAGGTTCAGAAAACAACAAATATATAAACAGGTACTCATCGGCATTGTTGCAGGGCTGGCCTGTTGGTGTGACGATGTCGAAATATTACCTGCCCTCATGCAAAATCCTCTCTCGGAAGGAAGGGTCAAGATTCGGATCGGCGACGACCATGTCCTTGAACATTTTATAGGCCCGACCATTCGTCTGCTCCTGCTCCATCACAGGAGCCTCGTCCTCAGGGAAAATCCCGTCCACGGCCAAACACGTGCCTATGAAGCAGCCCTAACGAACATGTTCCAAGCGGCCGTAAACAGCAAAGGCATCTGCTGCGTGTGCTGCTAGATGATAACCCACAAGTATAGGGGATCGCAACAGTTTTCAAGGGTAGAGTATTCAACCCAAATTTATTGATTCGACACAAGGGGAGCCAAAGAATATTCTAAAGTATTAGCAGTTGAGTTGTCAATTCAACCACACCTGAAAGACTTAATATCTGCAGCAAAGTATTTAGTAGCAAAGTAGTATGGAAGTAACGGTAACGGTGGCAAAAGTAACACTAGCAGTTTTATAGCAATCGTAACAGTGGCAACGGAAAAATAACTAAGCAAAGATCAATATGTGAAAAGCTCGTAGGCAATGGATCAATGATGGATAATTATGTCGGATGTGATTCCTCATGCAACAGTTATAACATAGGGTGACACAGAACTAGCTCCAGTTCATCAATGTAATGTAGGCATGTATTCCGAATATAGTCATACGTGCTTATGGAAAAGAACTTGCATGACATCTTTTGTCCTACCCTCCCATGGCAGCGGGGTCCTATTGGAAACTAAGGGATATTAAGGCCTCCTTTTAATAGAGTACCAGACCAAAGCATTAACACTTAGTGAATACATGAACTCCTCAAACTACGGTCATCACCGGGAGTGGTCCCGATTATTGTCACTTCGGGATTGCCGGATCATAACACATAATAGGTGAGTATTGACTTGCCAGATAGGATCAAGAACTCACATATATTCATGAAAACATAATAGGTTCATATCTGAAATCATGGCACTCGGGCCCTAGTGACAAGCATTAAGCATAGCAAAGTCATAGCAACATCGATCTTAGAACATAATGGATACTAGGGATCAAACCCTAACAAAACTAACTCGATTACAAGGTAAATCTCATCCAACCCATCACCGTCCAGCAAGCCTACGATGGAATTACTCACACACGGCGGTGAGCATCATGAAATTGGTGATGGAGGATGGTTGATGATGACGACGGTGACGGATTCCCCTCTCTGGAGCCCCGAACGGACTCCAGATCAGCCCTTCCAAGAGAGATTAGGGCTTGGCGGCGGCTCCGTATCGTAAAACGCGATGAATCCTTCTCTCTGATTTTTTCTCTCCGAACAGGAATATATGGAGTTGGATTTGAGGTCGGTGGAGCTCCAGGGGGCCCATGAGGCAGGGGGCGCAGCCAGGGGGTAGGGCGCGCCCCCACCCTCGTGGCCAGGGTGTGGGCCCCCTTCGGTTGATTCTTTCGCTAGTATTTTTTTATTAATTCCAAAAAGTGGCTCCGTGAAGTTTTAGGTCATTCCGAGAACTTTTATTTCTGCACAAAAATAACACCATGGCAATTCTGCTGAAAACGGCGTCAGTCCGGGTTAGTTCCATTCAAATCATGCAAGTTAGAGTCCAAAACAAGGGCAAAAGTGTTTGGGAAAGTAGATACGTTGGAGACGTATCAACTCCCCCAAGCTTAAACCTTTGCTTGTCCTCAAGCAGTTCAGTTGACAAACTGAAAGTGATAAAGATAAACTTTTACAAACTCTGTTTGCTCTTGTTGTTGCAAATATGTAAAGACAGCATTCAAGTTTTCAACAAAGATTATGAACTAACCACATTCACAATAACATTTAGGTGTCATGTTTGCTCATACCAATGGCATAATCAACTGGCGAGCAATAATAATAAATCTTGGATGACAACACTTTCTCAAAACAATCATAATATGATATAACAAGATGGTATCTCGCTAGCCCTTTCTGAGACTGCAAAACATAAATTCAGAGCACCTATGAAGATCAAGGACTGACTAGACATTGTTATTCATGGTAAAAGAGATCCAGTCATAGTCATACTCAATGTAAATTAATAGTAATGCATGCAAATGACAGCAGTGCACTCCAACTGGTGCCTTTTAATAAGAGGATGATGACTCAACATAAAAGTAAATAGATAGGCCCTTCGCAGAGGGAAGCAGGGATTTGCAGAGGTGCCAGAGCTTGAGTTTTGAAACAGAGATAAATAATATTTTGGGTGGCATACTTTCATTGTCAACATAACAACCAAGAGATCTCGATATCTTCCATGCTACACACATTATAGGCGATTCCCAAACAGAATGGTAAAGTTTTTACTCCCCCTCCACAAATAAGCACACTCCACGGCTGGTCCGAAACAACGGGTACCGTCCAACTAACAACAATCCTGGGGGAGTTTTGTTTGCAATTGTTTTGATTTGATTTGAGCATGGGACTAGGCATCCCGGTTACCGGCCATTTTCTCGTGAGTGATGAGCGGAGTCCACTCATCATGAGAATAACCCACCAAGCATGGAAGATATAGACAGCCCTAGTTGATACATAAGCTATTCGAGCATACAAAACAGAATTTCATTTGAAGGTTTAGAGTTTGGCACATACAAATTTACTTGGAACGGTAGGTAGATACCGCATATAGGAAGGTATGGTGGACTCATATGGAATAACTTTGGGGTTTATGGAAGTGGATGCACAAGCAGTATTCCCACTTAGTACAAGTGAAGGCTAGAAAGAGACTGGGAAGCGACCAACTAGAGAGCGACAACAGTCATGAACATGCATTAAGATTAATCAACAATGAGTGCAAGCATGAGTAGGATATAAATCACCATGAACATGAATATCGTGGAGGCTATGTTGATTTTGTTTCAACTACATGCGTGAACATGTGCCAAGTCAAGCCACTCGAATCGTTCAAAGGAGGATACCACCCTATCATACCACATCACAACCATTTTAATAGCATGTTGGCACGAAAGGTAAACCATTATAAACTCCTAGCTAATTAAGCATGGCATAAGCAACTATAATCTCTAATCGTCATTGCAAACATGTTTCATTCATAATAAGCTGAATCAGGAACGATGAACTAATCATATTTACAAAAACAAGATAGGTCGAGTTCATACCAACTTCTCTCATCTCAATCAGTCCATCATATATCGTCATTATTGCCTTTCACTCGCACGACCGAACGGTGTGGATAATAATAATAGTGCACGTGCATTGGACTAAGCTGGAATCTGCAAGCATTTAATACAAGGAGAAGACAAGGTAATATGGGCTCTTGGTTAAATCAACAATAATGCATATGAGAGCCACTCAACATTTTCATCATGGTCTTCTCCTCTCGACCCCCAAAGAAAAGAAATAAAACTATTTACACGGGAAAGCTCCCAACAAGCAAAAGAAGAACGAGAAATCTTTTTGGATTTTCTTTTAATTACTAGCTAAAAGCTATAAATCATTTTTTTGTTTTTCTTAAGGCTTTTTTTCAAACACACAAGAAAAAGGCTTAGAAAAGAAAATAAACTAGCATGGATAGTACAATGAAAAAGTATGAGCACCGACAACTAGAATGAGTGTGTGAACATGAATGTAATGTCGGTGAGAAATACGTACTCCCCCAAGCTTAGGCTTTTGGCCTAAGTTGGTCTATGGCCACTGCTGGCCTTGCGGATATCCAAAGTCATAGCTAGGGTCATACTGAGATGCAGCGGCTACTGCCTGACGGGCTGCAGCTCGGAGGCGAGCTGCCTCCGTCCTCCTTTCCTACTCGTTCGCCTCCTCCCTAGTTATAACATATCTCCTTTTTGCATACGCGTCAAATTCATCATTGGTGCCTGCCTGGACCATAAACTCCTCTGACGGCCATTCACAAGGCCGCACTTGAGCTTCCCTCGGTGGTTCATCGTCCGGCTCACGTATCGCGAGCCTTGGTCCTTGCTTCCTTGAGGAACCACCTTGGTATATTTTCCTATGCATTTTTCCTTCTCTGAAAAATTTCTGAAATTTTAGTGACTCAAAATAAAAGTGAACCAAACTCAGCAAGATTGATAGCAACTACTCCCACAAGTGCCTAGAGACTATATCATGCATTAAAACTACCTTTGACCATATAAATTTGACATGCAAGCTCAAGAACAGGGTCACCTTAGCCGCAAAAATTTGCAATGAATAAAGCACTAGAACAAAAACTAATTGAACCAGTGGAGGAGTTACATACCGAAGAACAATCCCCCAAAACAGTTTTGTGAATGAAGCTTTGAGCAAGGAGATCGAAAATGGCAGCAAGATGAGCTAGAACACGGGTTTGAGCTATGGGAGGATTTTTTATGGAGGAATACAAAGTGAGTGGGTGTTGGAATAAGTGGAGGGGGCCCACGTGGGGCCCATGAGGCAGGGGGCATGCCCCAGGGGGGTGGGCGCGCCCTGCACCCTCGTGGCCAAATGGTGGGTCCCCCTGGTGTGTTCTCAGTGCCAGATATTCTTAAATATTCTACAAAAAAATTATATTTCATTTTCGGGATGTTTGGAGAACTTTTATTTTCGGGGTATTTTTTATTACAAGGATAGTTCAGAAAACAGACAGAAAATACTATTTTTGCTTTATTTATTTAATCTAAGTAACAGAAAGTAAAAGGAGGGTACAGAGAGTTGTGCTTTCTAACTTCATCCATCTCATGCTCATCAAAAGGAATCCACTAACAAGGTTGATCAAGTCTTGTTAACAAACTCTTTCCGAATGACATGAAATCGGAGAATTTTCGAATAGCACTAGGTTACCTCAACGGGGATATGCATGTCCCCAACAATAAGAATGTCATATTTCTTCTTGACAGTAGGAAGAGGGAGTTCAAAACCTCCAATAGTAATCGTTGAACTTTTTCCAATGGAATTGATACGGTGGACTTGAGGTTGTTTCCTCGGAAAGTGTACCGTATGCTCATTACCATTAACATGAAAAGTGACATTTCCTTTGTTGCAATCAGTAACAGCCCCTGCAGTATTCAAAAAGGGTCTACCAAGGATAATCGACGTACTATCGTCCTCAGGAATATCAAGAATAACAAAGTCCGTTAAAATAGTAACGTTTGCAACCACAACAGGCACATCCTCACAAATACCGACAGGTATAGCAGTTGATTTATTGGCCATTTGCAAATATATTTCAGTAGGTGTCAACTTATTCAAATCAAGTCTACGATATAAAGAGAGAGGCACAACACTAACACCGGCTCCAAGATCACATAAAGCAGTTTTAACATAGTTTCTTTTAATGGAGCATGGTATAGTTGGTACTCCTGGATCTCCTAGTTTCTTTGGTATTCCACCTTTAAAAGTATAATTGGCAAGCATGGTGGAAATTTCAGCTTCCGGTATCTTTCTTTTATTTGTAACAATATCTTTCATATACTTAGCATAAGGATTCATTTTAAGCATATCAGTCAAACGCATACGCAAAAAGATAGGTCTAATCATTTCAGCAAAGCGCTCAAAATCCTCATCATCCTTTTTCTTGGATGGTTTAGGAGGAAAAGGCATGGGTTTCTGAACCCATGGTTCTCTTTCTTTACCATGCTTCCTAGCAACGAAGTCTCTCTTATCATAACATTGATTCTTTGATTGTGGGTTATCAAGATCAACAACAGGTTCAATTTCTACATCGTTGTTATTGCTAGGTTGAGCATCAACATGAACGTCATCATTAACATTTTCACTAGGTTCATGTTCATTACCAGATTGTGTTTCAGCATCAGAAATAGAAATATCATTGGGATTCTCAGGTGTGTCAACAATAGGTTCGCTAGAAGCATGCAAAGTCCTATCATTTTTCTTTTTCTTTTTCTTAGAAGGACTAGGTGCATTAACATTAGTTCTTTGAGAATCTTGCTCAATTCTCTTGGGGTGGCCCTCAGGATACAAAGGTTCCCGAGTCATTCTACCCCCTCTAGTCACAACTCTAACAACATTATCATTTTTCTTATTATGTAATTCATTGAGCAAATCATCTTGTGCTTTAAGCGCTTGTTCTACCTGAGTGGTAACCATAGAAGCATGTTTACTAATGAGTTTAAGTTCACCTTTAACTCTAGACATATAATCACTCAAGTGTTCAATCATATAAGCATTGCATTTCAATTGTCTACCAATATAAGCATTGAAGTTTTCTTCTTCAACAATAAAATTATCAAACTCATCTAAGCATTGGCTAGCAGACTTATTACGAGGAATATCACCCTCATCAAATCTATAGAGAGAATTTACCTTTACTACCTATGTTGGGTGATGACCCACAAGTATAGGGGATCTATCATAGTCCTTTCGATAAGTAAGAGTGTCGAACCCAACGAGGAGCGGAAGGAAATGATAAGCGGTTTTCAGCATGGTATTCTCTGCAAGCACTGAAGTTATAGTAACAGATAGTTTTGTGATAAGATAATTTATAATGAGCAACAAGTAACAAAAGTAAATAAAGTGTAGCAAGGTGGCCCAATCCTTTTTGTAGCAAAGGACAAGCCTGGACAATTTCTTATATAAAGGAAAACTCTCCCAAGGACACATGGGAATTATCGTCAAGCTAGTTTTCATCACGTTCATATGATTCACGTTCGGTACTTTGATAATTTGATATGTGGGTGGACCGGTGCTTGGGTGTTGTTCTTACTTGAACAAGTATCCCACTTATGATTCACCCCTATTGCAAGCATCCGCAACTACAAAAGAAGTATTAAGGTAAACCTAACCATAGCATGAAACATGTAGATCCAAATCAGCCCCTTATGAAGCAACGCATAAACTAGGGTTTAAGCTTCTGTCACTCTAGCAACCCATCATCTACTTATTACTTCCCAATGCCTTCCTCTAGGCCCAAATAATGGTGAAGTGTCATGTAGTCAACGTTCACATAACACCACTAGAGGAGAGACAACATACATCTCATCAAAATATCGAATGAATACCAAATTCACATGACTACTAATAGCAAGACTTCTCCCATGTCCTCAGGAACAAATGTAACTACTCACAAAGCATATTCATGTTCATAATCAGAGGGGTATTAATATGCATAAAGGATCTGAACATATGATCTTCCACCAAATAAACCAACTAGCACCAACTACAAGGAGTAATCAATACTACAAGCAACCTACACGTACCAATCCTAGACTTAGAGACAAGAATTGGATACAAGAGATGAACTAGGGTTTGAGAGGAGATGGTGCTGGTGAAGATGTTGATGGAGATTGGCCCTCTCCCGATGCGAGGAGCGTTGGTGATGACGATAGCGATGATTTCCCCCTCCCGGAGGGAAGTTTCCCCGGCAGAACAGCTCCGCCGGAGCCCTAGATTGGTTCCGCCAAGGTTCCGCCTCGTGGCGGCGGAGTCTCGTCCCGAAAGCTTGCTTATGATTTTTCTTCGGACGAAAGACTTCACAAAGCAGAAGATGGGCACCGAAGGGCCAACAGGGGGCCCACGAGGCAGGGGGCGCGCCCAGGGGGGTAGGGCGCGCCCCCTCCCTCGTGGCCAGGGTGTGGGCCCCCTCTGGTATTTCTTTCGCTCAGTATTTTTTATTATTTCCAAAAACAACTTTCGTGGAGTTTCAGGACTTTTGGAGTTGTGCAGAATAGGTCTCTAATATTTGCTCCTTTTCCAGCCCTGAATTCCAGCTGCCGGCATTCTCCCTCCTTATATAAACCTTGTAAAATAAGAGATAATAGGCATAAGTATTGTGACATAATGTGTAATAACATCCCATAATGCAATAAATATCGATATAAAAGCATGATGCAAAATGGACGTATCAACTCCCCCAAGCTTCGACCTCGCTTGTCCTCAAGCGGAAGCCGATAACGATAAATATGTCCACATGTTTAGAGGTAGAGGTGTCGATAAAATAAAATATGGACATGAGGGCATCATGATTATTCTCATAACAGCAACATATATGGATAATATCATATGATTTCTTATGCTCAAGTAATAATTTATTCACAATGCAAAGTATGAATCAGAAACTTCATTGAGAACTAACAACTATAATCTCGGTCAATGAGGCAATTGCAATTTATCATAACATCAGAAAGAGTCTATGTCAGAGCTTTTTAGCAAGTCCACATACTCAACTATCATTTAGTCTTTCACAATTGCTAACACTCATGCAATACTTGTGGTTACGGAGTTTTAATCGGACACAGAGAAAGATAGGGGATTATAGTTTCGCCTCCCAACCTTTACTTCAAGGGTAATGTCAACAATAATAGTTCATGCTAACTTACATCCAATTAGATATATGTATCAGGATCTTTCCAACACACTGTGCTTGCCAAAGGATAAAATGTAAAAAGGAAAGGTGAAGATCACCATGACTCTTGCATAAGGTAGAAGGTAATAATAAAAGATAGGCCCTTTGCAGAGGGAAGCAGAGGTTGCCATGCGCTTTCAGGGTTGGATGCACAAAATCTTAATGCGAAAGAACGTCACTTTATATTGCCACTTGTGATATAGACCTTTATTATGCAGTCCGTCGCTTTTATTTCTTCCACATCACAAGATCGTATAAAGCTTATTTCGTCCACACCAATCAATCATACATATTTAAAGAGCAATTTTTTATTGCTTGCACCGATGACAACTTACTTGAAGGATCTTACTAATCCATAGGTAGATATGGTGGACTCTCATGGCAAAACTAAGTTTAAGGGTATTTGGAAGCACAAGTAGTATCTCTACTTGGTGCAAAGAATTTTGCTAGCATGAGGGGGAAATGCAAGCTCAACATGTTGGATGATCTATGACAATATACTTTATCTCAGATATAAGAAAACATAACCCATTACGTTGTCTTCCTTGTCCAACATCAACTCTTTAGCATGTCATATTTTAATGAGTGCTCACAATCATAAAATATGTCCAAGATAGTATATTTATATGTGAAACCTCTATTTCTTTATTACTTCCTATTAATTGCAACGATGACCAAAACCATGTTTGTCAACTCTCAACAATTTTTAATCATCATACTCTTTATATGTGAAGTCATTACTCTCCATAAGATCAATATGATCTCTTTGTTTCTTATTATTCTTTTCTTTTCTTTTATTCACTCAAGATCATAGCAAGATAATCAAGCCCTTGATTCAACACTAATCTTTATTATATAGCTCACAGACTCGATTACATAGAGGGTCATAAGCAAAACTCAAAACTAAATCATACTAAAAACTTCATTCTACTAGATCAAGATATTACTAAAAGGATCGAACTAAGAAAAACGGTAAAGATAGAGATGTGATGGTGATATGATACCGGGGCACCTCCCCCAAGCTTGGCAGTTGCCAAGGGGAGTGCCCATTGTCGGCGTTCTGGGAACAGGGGTCCCCAGACTTGCCTGCCTGCGGCCCACGGCGTGGCTACAGCAGGCCGTACGTCCCATCTTCATCAACAAGGCATCCAAGACCCTCGCGAGGGGCCAAGCCTCGCGAGGCGGACAACGCAAGACCTCCTCAGGAGTGGCCTAGTCAGGCAGGCTCACGAGGAGAGGAGATATCAAGGCGGGGCAAACCTCACGAGGCTCTCGTGACGTGAGCCATGATGATCGACACCAGGCGGGCGCCAGCGCGCGCAGCGTCCTTGTTTCCTCTTTGGTGCTAAGGAAGCAGGTGCAGGAGAGGAGTACCGAGGCATCAGGCAAAGGTTGCTATATCGGTGCAACGAGACCAAGGCCAGGAGGACGGCAAGACGGAGGTCATCGTGGAGCCCAAGACGGCGTCACCACCAGAGCCTTTCGCAGGCGAAGACCACTTTTCTTAGGATAGCTTGTACTAGCTGCCCCCTTCAAATTTGCCCGCCGTTGTTGGCTCCCTTCCCGCTCAATATTTGGGAAGAGGACCAGGGCCTATATAAGTAGAACTAGCCACCACAGTAGAGGAGGACGAAGCCTGAGCTGATCGAACCTAGGCATAGAGCAACTCACCCTGCTCTCACCCACTGAGACACCAAGCACAAGAACACCTTAACCTCAGCAGGCTGTTCTTCCCTCTGTACTATTCATCAACAGCCCAAGAGGCAATCCACCACCACCACACTGGAGTAGGGTATTACACCACAACCGTGGCCCGAACCAGTATAAATCTCGTGTCTTTCTATGTTGCGAGTTCGTCAAGTTCGTCCGGGAGATCTTAGCAAGCTAGGGCGTAGATCGGTAGGAGGGAAAGACTTCGCGCGCACCCCAGTGTTCGAACCTTAAGGGTTTGCCGGAACCCCACATCCGACATTTGGCGCGCCGGGTAGGGGTGCGCCGGAGCTTCTTCTCCACCAACCGGCTCGCCGACGCTCCACAGCCCCGATGTCCAGCGACTCAAGGGCCGGCTCCGACCGCTGGACAGCCTGGACAGCCCGGGCAGCGCCGCCTGCCCATGAAAGACCTCGGCCCCACGCTCCAGGCGGCGCCAGCACCGCCAAACTCCGTCGGGCGCGGGCAGCGCGGCCAGGCGTCGTCCACCCTCACCCATGGCAAGTACGATCCGCTGCAAGAGCAGCGAGCCATGCTGCAGCAACGGCGCCGCACTCGCGGCGGGAGCAAGCAAACATGCGGGCAGCACTCACGGTGGCGAGGGAGCTGCTCCGATACAGGCTGATGGAAAGCGGCCGGGATGCGCTGCTGGAGCGTGTTGCCGAGCTGCTGGATGCAGCGGTGTCGGGAGCACCACCTTTCTGCTATCGACTTTCTCCCCAGGCCACTGCAGGGCCACACGGCGGGCCTCACCACAACCGCGCGCCATCAGCTACGCCCGGGGGCTTCATCAACATCAGCACGGCCAGCGGCGTAGGGGGCTCCGCCGCCCCCATGTCGCCCGCAACAAGCATGGGCGCAAGCGTCGCCCCCCATGGTCCTGGCCGGATGCCATGCTGCCACCCTCAGGACGCCACCCTGGGTCGAGCAACATGGAGCGTGGGGCACTACGGCGAGGTGTTCGGGGTGACGGCCCCGGAAGCCTACGTGCCCCGCATGATGGACCAAGAGTACGCACCGGAGGACGACCCCGGCTCATTTGTTGGACAAGATTGGGGAGAGGGGACGCTAGGAGCCGAAGCCTTCCAAGAACCAATGGAGAACCACGACGATCGCGCCGGCAACGGCAACTACTGGGTACCGCTAATCTCTTAGGAACAGGCTTACGCTAACCATGGGCTACAGATGAACCAGGTTGCAGCGTCGATCGACGACCCTGGCGCGGCAGCACCCCTTCCCACAAGGGAAACACGCTGGGGGCCGCCAGGAGGGAGCCAGGGACAAGGCCCCTCCCTACATCGCGCGACGCCTGGCGACACCCGGAGATAGGCCCTCTGCCGGGGAGGCCACGACAACCCTTCCCCCGGCAGAGGACCTGTGGTCGCCGAGGGCACCGCTGGCGTCCTCTTTCCCTCTTTTGTGTCGTCCTGGCGACCGGTCGGCTCAAATGAGGTCAAGGGTGGCGCAAGGCGGGGCCCTCGTCTGGCGATATGAAACAAGGCCGGTACTTGTGAAGAAGGCCCAGTGCCTGTGAAGCTCGCCGCCCGTCACACTCTCACGTAATAATGAGTTGGGGCTGTACACGCCCCGGAGTCTCATGGCTACCGGCCTCAGGCCCTCGGGCTCCCTCCCACGCCTAGTGGCAGCACTTAGCTCCGCACTGGTGAGAAGACTTGAAGACCAGAAGACTAGACTAGGTGCCGGACACGGCCTTTCGCTTTGGATCTCTCTTTCTGTAGCCTTGCTTTCTGGATCTGGATTTAAGTTGAAGCCGAGTTTTTATCGTCGCGCGGGGGGGGGGGGGTGCCTTTTCTCGCTCGAGAAATTTCTTGCTTTTTGGATCTCGTTTCGTCTGGGACTCATGTCCTTCGCCTTCCCCTCACGAGCTCCCCGCGAGTGGGGCTGCTCGAAGCACGCGCACGCCAGGCGTGCGCTAGCACTGCAACTGGTGCTCGTCTTTTGCAGGCCCCCTCCTAACGGGGCGACAAGCTCCGCAGGATTCTCAAAAACTCGATGCCTCGCGACCCAGCTCAAAGCTGGCGCTGACTAAGGTAAACCACGACAGAAAACTCGCACCTGGATTCACGAGTTCACGAGGACACATACTCACATCGCATAGGGAAGTAAAAACCGCAATTTGCTTACATGAGGGGCTCCCCCTCTCAAAATGCTCTTACAAGTTTTCCAAGGGCCGCGCCCGAGTCTTGTGTGCAGGAGGAAACGAAAGGGAAACATGGGATCAGCCAGAAATGTCGCTCGCTGCATCACCCGCGGACGCGTCACTCGCGTCGTCATCATCTTCGTCGGCATCGTCGCCGCCGCCAGCGACGTCCCCATTGCCGTCATTGACAATGTCGCCGTCGTCTGCGATGACCACCACCGTGTCATCATCCAAAGTGAAGGCCTTGACCAACGCGTCCACATTGTCTTCAACCCAGCGCGCCAAGTCACCCCGTACGGCCGTGGGTACGGGGGCGATGGTGGCGTCGAAATCAAAGTTGGGGTCGACATTCAGAAGGTGGCTGAAGACACAGGAGAAAGCGCGCTCAAGCAGGCCACGACCCCTTTCCTCCACAAGTTGGCGAGCTCTGGCGGATCTAGCTTCCAGGCGCGTCATCACCTCGGTGAAGAAGGTCAGGTGGCTGGCATCGTCATTCGAGTGAGGAGCCGATGCATCCACGTCGCAAATATGGCCCAGGGCGGTATTGGCCTTGTTCCGGAGATCCTGAAGCATAGGGGCATGCTCGCGCTCCAGCGTTCGTCGTTGGAGCACTTCCTCCGTGTTTTGCCGTGTGACGGCCTCGACGTCATCAACCCGCCTCCGAAGGGAACGCAGCTCGGCGCGGGCGGAGGCCAAGTCCGCCTGCGCCGTAACCAGGGTGGCGGTCGGGGCTTCCGCGCGCCTCTCAGCCTCATCCAACCTGGGCCTGAGGGCAGCGGCCCTGCCCGCATCCTCCGTACCCGCGAGCTTCAGCTTCAGGTTGTACCTACCCTCCAAGTCCGCGCGAACCTCGGCCACCCGGCGATTCACCTCCTCCTTGACTCTGGCCTCGCGAGCCCCTACGGCATCTTCTGCTTGAGAAACTTGACGCTCCCTCGTCTCCAGTTGCTCGAGCTCGAGGCTGCGCTCCACGGCTTCCAAGACCAGCGCCTCATCTTGCTTCTGGACCTCCTCATCCTCCACGGGCGTTCCTGTCAGCGATGCAAGAGCGGCCCTGCGCGCCTCCACCCGCTGCTCAAGGGACGCGCTCCAGGCCTGGAGCTCCCACGCGCGCTCCTCCGCAGCCTCGCGACGGCGGTCAGCCTCGCGAGCCTCTTCCAAAGCTCGCGAGCGGGCTTCACGGGCAATCTTGAAGGACGCCTCGGCCTTCTCATTCTCAAGTTCGCGCTGATAGCGACCAAGGTTGATGGCCACCCTCAGCTTGCGCCGCTCCTCCACAAGCCGGAGACCCTCAGCCTCAAGGCGCGAGTCGACACCCGCGAGCTCTTCACCAAGTTGGCTCATCGTGCCCATTGCCTCCTGGAAGAGCTCGTGACGAACTATGCTCCGCCCACGCTCGAGCTCGAACGCTCGGCCCAGCTCGTCCTCCACCTCGGGGGCTGCGGGCGGGACGCCAAGCGGCACACCACCTCCCGGTAGGGGGCTGGGGGTTGGCACTCCACCTAACGTCAGCCCGTCCTCGCGAGGAGCCCGGGCCAATCGGGGCACGCTGCCTGAAGAAGAGCCGAAGATAGAAGCCAACCAGCTGCTGTCCGTGAGCGAAGGAGGAGCCTTGGGCTCGCCCGCCAATCTCCACGCCAGACCGTGGGGGAGGGGTGGCCAAGCCGCGGGCTCAGTGCACCACGAAGGCGGAAACGCTCCCCCAACCGACCCTTCTCCAGGGGCGGTAGGCGGACCAGGAACGCTCAAGGCCGATGGGGGAGCTGATGAAGGTGGAGGCTGCTTCTCGGAGGACGCAACAGCTTCAATGGAAGGAGCCCTGAAGGAACGACGTCAGAATAAGGAGACTGCACGCAGGAAGCCATGACAATAAGATACTTACGCGTCAATGGCGATGTACTTTCGCCGCTTCAACGGCCCGAAGATATTGCTGCCGCCAGGGGATCCTTTCCTCTTGCGGAGCTCCTCGAAGTCCACACAAAGACAACCGAAACGCCTGACGTGACGGCCGGTGCGCGGCGGGGCCGAAGAAGAGCTTGGAAGGATGTCTTCAGGGGTGCCCGGTTGCGGCGAACAGTCGGGCACCGTCTCACCACAACCTCCCGAGGCCTCTGGAACCTTGGCCTCGGGAGCCGCATGCTGCGGCTCCTCAGTGACCGACACCTCAGGAGGGGAATCACAAGCTCCCGAGGACGACGCCCCAGGATCACTGCGCGGCACGTGCTCCTCAGCACGTGGGCCACCAGCCTCCGTTAGAGCTCGCCCTCCTGCATCCCCACCTGGGGCGAGCTCGGCACCAGCGGCGAGGAAGGGAACCACGATTACGGGGTTCTCACGGGGCCCCACCAGGCCGATCGGCCGCAGCCCCATTCGTCAAAGGAAGGCATGCTCGCCACATACTCATCCTTGTTCTTGCAGCGATACAGCAGGCAATTCTTCCCAGGCATTTCGGCCGGCAAAGGAACACCCGTCAGGACCTTGAGCAGTGTCTGCCGCGTCCCGAGAGGGAGCCCAGACTCTTGGAACCTCATGTGGTCCTGACTTTTGAGCAAGGTCCACATTGGGCGAGAGTGGCGCTGAAGCGGAGCAACCCGGCTTTTGACAAACTCCTTCACCTCCATAGGCGCGATCACGCCGCGGTCCTTTAGCAGCCTCAGCCTGGCCCAGACGAGAGCGAGGCGAGGGCTCGAGACCTTCTGGTGGCCCCAGCCGGAGTTTGGAACAGGGGGACCCGCCGGGAGAAGAAGCAGGGGGCTGAGCACATCGGCATCAACAAACACCCATCGCGTGCGAAACTCGCTCGTGGATGAAGGGAGCTCGAAGTCAATCCCTACACCTGCCGACGCGGCCACGGCACCCCGAGCGTTGCTGAGGGTCGGTCAGGTGCAGTGAGAAGAAATGACGGAGGAGGGCCACCGAAGGAGCGATACCCACCATGGCTTCGCACACGAAGGCGAAGACAACAAGAAGAGTCACCAATTGGGGGTCGAGATGCAGCATATGGATCTGGTAATGCTCGAGCACCGCGTTGAGAAAGGCGGAGAAGGGAGGAATTAGGCCGGCCCAGAGGGCATCTATGAAGATAGGGACCTCGGTGGCTGCCCGGGCCGTGCGAGTGCGAGATGCGGGCCAAGCCACCGTCTCTCCCCATTCGTTGAAGCTGGAAGCAAGCATTGGGTGCACCTTGTCCATGGCCTCGTCATTAAGCACCCGGGATTGGCCGAGCGCCGGCTCAGCGGCCGGAGGCGCGCTTGGTAAAGGCAGGGGTTTCTTCCCCTGGTCTACTGGTTTCGGCACCATGGCAGTAGGGCTAGCAAGAGGCAGGTCAGATTGGAAGGGAGAAGCAGAGTCTCGAGGGAGCAGAGAGGTAGGGAAGCAAGGCGCAGATAATAGAGGGATAATTGTGTAGGCCGCGGGGGCCGCATAGCTAGGCGGATTCGAAGGCGGCGTGGGGAAGCGGATACGCCCACGTCCAATCAACCGCCACGCGTCAACCAAGGCCGCAGGCTTTTGGGGCCCGCAGTGCTCCGTACTTGACACTTAGCTTCGCTGCGAAGCCAAGCCCGAGCGCACCTTGGGCCCGGGGGCTACTGTCGGCGTTCTGGGAACGGGGGTCCCTAGACTTGCCTGCCTGCGGCCCACGGCGTGGCTGAGCCAGCAGGCCGTACTGCGCATCTTCATCAACAAGGCATCCAAGACCCTCGCGAGGGGCCAAGCCTCGCGAGGCGGACAACGCAAGACCTCCTCAGGAGTGGCCTAGTCAGGCAGGCTCACAAGGAGAGGAGATATCAAGGCGGGGCAAACGTCGAGGCTCTCGTGACGTGAGCCATGATGATCGACACCAGGCGGGCGCCAGCGCGTGCAGCGTCCTTGTTTCCTCTTTGGTGCTAAGGAAGCAGGCGCAGGCGAGGAGTACCGAGGCATCAGGCAAAGGTTGCTATATCGGTGCAACAAGACCAAGGCCAGGAGGACGGCAAGATGGAGGTCATCGTGGAGCCCAAGACGGCGTCACCACCGGAGCCTTTCGCATGCGAAGACCACTTTTGTCAGGATAGCTTGTACTAGCTGTCCCCCTTCAAATTTGCCCGCCGTTGTTGGCTCCCTTCCCGCTCAATATTTGGGAAGAGGACCAGGGCCTCTATAAGTAGAACTAGCCACCACAGTAGAGGAGGACGAAGCTTGAGCTGATCAAACCTAGGCATAGAGCAACTCACCCTGCTCTCACCCACTGAGACACCAAGCACAAGAACACCTCAACCTCAGGAGGATGTCCTTCCCTCTGTACTGTTCATCATCAGCCCAAGAGGCAATCCACCACCACCACACTAGAGTAGGGTATTACACCACAACGGTGGCCCGAACCAGTATAAATCTCGTGTCTTTCTGTGTTGCGAGTTCGTCAAGTTCGTCCGCGAGATCTTAGCAAGCTAGGGCGTAGATCGGCAGGAGCGAAAGACTTCGCGCGCACCCCAGTGTTCGAACCTTAAGGGTTTGCCGGAACCCCACATCCGACATTTGGCGCGCCAGGTAGGTGTGCGCCGGAGCTTCTTCTCCGCCAACCGGCTCGCCGACGCTCCACAGCCCCGATGTCCGGTGACTCAAGGGCCGGCTCCGTCCGCTGGGTAGCCTGGCCAGCCCGGGCAGCGCCGCCTGCCCATGAATACCTCGTCCCCGCGCTCCAGGCGGCGCCGGCACCGCCAAACTCCACCGGGCGCGGGCAGCGTGGCCAGGCGTCGTCCACCCTCACCCCACGGCAAGTACGAGCCGCTGCAAGAGCAGCGAGCCATGCCGCAGCAACGGCACCGCACTCGCGGCGGGAGCAAGCAAACATGCGGGCAGCACTCACGATGGCGAGGGAGCTGCTGCGATGCAGGCTGATGGAAACCGGCCGGGATGCACTGCTGGAGCGTGTTGCCGAGCTGCTGGATGCAGCGGCGTCGGGAGCACCACCTTTCTGCTATCGACTTTCTCCTCAGGCCACCGCAGGGCCACACGGCGGGCCTCACCACAACTGCATGCCATCAGCTACGCCCGGGGGCTTCATCAACATCAGCACGGCCAGCGGCGTAGGGGGCTCCGCCGCCCCCATGTCTCCCGCAACAAGCATGGGCGCAAGCGTCGCCCCCATGGTCCTGGCCGGATGCCACGCTGCCACCCTCAGGACGCCACCCTGGGCCGAGCAACATGGAGTGTGGGGCACTACGGTGAGGTGTTCGGGGTGACGGCCCCGGAAGCCTACGTGCCCCGCATGATGGACCAAGAGTACGCACCGGAGGACGACCCCGGCTCATTCGTTGGAGAAGATTGGGGAGAGGGGACGCTAGGAGCCGAAGCCTTCCAAGAACCAACAGAGAACCACGACGATCGCGCCGGCAACGGCAACTACCGCGTACCGCTAATCTCTCAGGAACAGGCTTACGCTAACCATGGGCTACAGATGGACCAGGTTGCAGCGTCGATCGACGACCCTGGCGCGGCAGCACCCCTTCCCACAAGGGAAACACGCTGGGGTCCGCCAGGGGGGAGCCAGGGACAAGGCCCCTCCCCGTGTCGCGCGATGCCTGGCGACACTCAGAGGTAGGCCCTCTGCCGGGGAGGCCTCGACAACCCTTCCCCCGGCAGAGGACCTGTGGTCGCCGAGGGCACCGCTGGCGTCCTCTTTCCCTCTTTTGTGTCGTCCTGGCGACCGGTCGGCTCAAATGAGGTCAAGGGTGGCACAAGGCGGGGCCCTCGTCTGGCGATATGAAGCAAGGTCGGTACCTGTGAAGAAGGCCCAATGCCTGTGAAGCTCGCCGCCCGTGACACTCTCACGTAATAACGAGTTGGGGTTGTACACGCCCCGGAGTCTCAGGGGTGTCGGCCTCAGGCCCTGGGGCTCCCTCCCACGCCTAGTGGTAGCACTTAGCTCCGCGCTGGTGAGAATACTTGAAGACCAGAAGACTAGACTAGGTGCCGGACGCGGCCTTTTGCTTTGGATCTCTCTTTCTGTAGCCTTGCTTTCTGGATCTGGATTTAAGTTGAAGCCGAGTTTTTATCGTCGCGCGCGGGGGGTGCCTTTTCTCGCTCGAGAAATTTCTTGCTTTTTGGATCTCGTTTCGTCTGGGACTCATGTCCTTCGCCTTCCCCTCACGAGCTCCCCGCGAGCGGGGCTGCTCGAAGCACGCGCACGCCAGGCGTGCGCTAGCACTGCAACTGGTGCTCGTCTTTTGCGGGGCCCCTCCTAAAGGGGCGACAAGCTCCGCAGGATTCTCAAAAACTCGACGCCTTGCGACCTAGCTCAAAGCTGGCACTGACTAAGGTAAACCATGACAGAAAACTCACACCTGGATTCACGAGTTCACGAGGACACATACTCACATCGCATAGGGAAGTAAAAACCGCAATTTGCTTACATGAGGGGCTCCCCCTCTCAAAATGCTCTTACAAGTTTTCCAAGGGTCGTGCCCGAGTCTTGTGTGCAGGAGGAAACGAAAGGGAAACATGGGATCAGCCAGAAATGTCGCTCGGCGCATCACCCGCGGACGTGTCACTCATGTCGTCATCATCTTCGTCGGCATCATCGCCGCCGCCGTTGATGTCCCCATCGCCGTCGTCGACCACGTCGCCTTCGTCTGCGACGGCCACCACCGCGTCATCATCCGAAGTGAAGGCCCTGACCAACGCGTCCATTGCTTCGAGCCTCGTCTCCACGCTTCCGGTCCCCTTCGGTCCCTCAACATCGCGGATGTGCAGCAACCCATCACGCATCTCAATGGTTTGAGGATTTCGCAGCACCTCCGCGAGGTAAGGGTTGATAACCATCTCGAAGAACTTGTCCTTGGAGGCGCTTGGAGACGTCATGATGATCTAGATCTGTCAGAAAAATGGCTCAAAACGAAAACAGAGGACAATTGCGTGATACAGGAGTCAAAACCTTCGGGAGATTATGTAATGAATTTTTACCGACCAAAATACGCATCGTGCAAGAAAACGGTGTCCGGAGAGCACACGAGGTGCCCACGAGGTAGGGGGGCGCGCCCAGGAGGGTAGGGCGCGCCCTCCGCCCTCGTGGAGGCCTCGTGTCCTTCCCGGACTGCTTCTTATTTTTCTATTTTTCTAAATATTCCAAAATGGAGAAAAATTGCCATTAGAACTGTTTTGGAGTCGGTTTACTTACCGTACCACATACCTATTCCTTTTCGGAGTCTGAAACGTTCCGGAAAGTGTCCCTTATGTATTCCTCCGGTGTTACGGTTTTAGTAACATTAGTTTCAACATTTATGGGATTACCTGAGATATAGTGTTTGGTGCTTTGACCGTTTACCACCTTTGGATTTGTGCCTTCGAAATTGTTGATTTTTATAGCACCGGAACGATAGACTTCCTCGATAACGTAAGGACCTTCCCATTTAGAGAGAAGTTTTCCTGCAAAAAAATCTTAAACGACAGTTGTATAGCAATACATAATCACCTACATTAAACTCACGCTTTTGTATCCTTTTGTCATGCCATCTTTTAACTTTTTCTTTAAACAACTTGGCATTCTCGTAGGCTTGGGTTCTCCATTCATCAAGTGACCTAATGTCAAATAACCTCTTCTCACCGGCAAGTTTGAAATCATAATTGAGCTCTTTAATAGCCCAATAAGCCTTATGTTCTAGTTCGAGAGGTAAGTGACATGCTTTTCCATAAACCATTTTATACGGAGAAATACCCATAGGATTTTTATATGCAGTTCTATAGGCCCATAATGCATCAAGTTTCTTGGACCAATTCTTTCTAGATCTATTAACAGTCTTTTGCAAAATTAATTTGAGCTCTCTATTGCTCAATTCTACTTGACCACTAGACTTCAGGTGATAAGGTGATGCAATTCTATGATTAACATCATACTTAGCAAGCATTTTACGGAAAGCACCATGAATAAAATGTGAACCACCATCAGTCATTAAATATCTAGGGACTCCAAACCTCGGAAAAATAACTTCTTTAAGCATCTTAATAGAAGTGTTATGATCAACACTACTAGTTGGAATAGCTTCTACCCACTTAGTAACGTAAGCAACAACAACTAAAATATGAGTATACCCATTAGAGGCAGGAAACGGTCCCATATAATCAAAGCCCCAAACATCGAATGGTTCAATAACAAGTGAATAATTCATAGGCATTTCTTGATGTCTACTAATATTACCAATTCTTTCACATTCATCATAGGATAGTACAAACTTACGGGCATCCTTGAAGAGAGTAGGCCAATAAAAACCGGATTGCAATACCTTATGTGCAGTTCTATCTCCAGCGTGGTGTCCTCCATAAGCCTCGGAGTGACACTTGCGTAGGATCTGTTCCCGCTCATGCTTAGGTACACAACGTCTAATAACACCATCTACTCCTTCTTTATAAAGATGTGGGCCATCCCAAAAGTAATGTCTCAAATCATAGAAAAACTTTTTCTTTTGCTGGTATGTGAAATTAGGTGGTATAAATTGAGCAACAATTTAATTAGCATAATCAGCATACCATGGAGTAGCACGAGAAGCATTTATGACATTTAATTGTTCATCAGGAAAGCTATCATCAATAGGTAGTGGGTCATCAAGAACATTTTCTAACCTAGACAAGTTGTCTGCAACGGGGTTCTCATCTCCCTTTCTATCAATAATATGCAAATCAAATTCTTGTAGCAAGAGAACCCATCTAATAAGTCTAGGTTTAGCGTCTTTCTTTTCCATAAGATATTTAATAGCAGCATGATCCGTGTGAATAGTTACTTTAGAATCAACAATATAAGGTCTGAACTTATCACAAGCAAATACAACTGCTAAGAATTCTTTTTCAGTAGTAGCATAATTTCTCTGAGCATTGTCTAGAGTTTTACTAGCATATTGAATAACATTTAATTTCTTATCAACTCTTTGCCCTAGAACAACACCTACAACATAATCACTAGCATCACACATGATTTCAAAGGGTAAATTCCAATCACGTGGCTGAACAATAGGTGCAGAAATCAATGCTTTCCTAAGTATTTCAAAAGCTTCTACACAATCATTATCGAAGACAAATGGTATATCTTTTTGTAATAAATTAGTCAGAGGCCGAGAGATTTTTGAGAAGTCCTTAATGAACCTCCTATAAAACCCGGCATGACCAAGGAAACTTCTTATACCTTTGATGTCCTTGGGACATGGCATCTTTTCAATAGCATCAACTTTAGCTTAATCAACTTCAATACGTCTTTCAGAAATTTTATGCCCCAAGACAATACCTTCATTAACCATAAAGTGGCACTTTTCCCAATTCAAGACAAGATTAGTTTCTTCACATGTCTGCAAAACTCGATCAAGGTTGCTCAAGCAATCATCAAAAGAGGATCCATAAACGGAGAAATCGTCCATGAAAACCTCACAAATCTTTTCACAAAAGTCAGAGAATATAGCCATCATGCATCTTTCAAAGGTAGCGGGTGCATTACATAAAACAAAAGGCATACATCTATAAGCAAAAGTACCGAAAGGGCAAGTAAAAGTGGTCTTAGCCAGATCATCGGCTGACACAGGTATTTGAGAGAAACCAAAATAACCATCTAGAAAGCAAAAATGTGTATGTTTGGATAATCTTTCTAGCATTTTATCAATAAAATGTAAGGGGTAATGATCCTTTTTAGTAGGTTTATTTAATTTGCGGAAATCAATTACCATCCTATAACCTGTAATAATTCTTTGAGGAATCAATTCATCTTTATCATTAGGAATGATAGTAATACCTCCCTTCTTAGGGACACAATGGACAGGACTTACCCACTGACCATCAGCAACGGGATAAATTATACCTGCTTCAAGGAGCTTTAGTATTTCCTTTCTTACCACTTCTTTCATTTTAGGATTCAGCCGTCGTTGATGATCAATAACTGGTTTGGCATCTTTCTCCAAATTTATTTTGTGTTGGCATAGAGTGAGACTAATGCCCTTAAGATCATCAAGAGTATATCCAATAGCAGCATGGTGCTTCTTCAGAGTTTTCAATAATCTTTCTTCCTCCTTCTCTGAAAGGTTAGCACTAATAATAACAGGATATATCTTATTTTCATCAAGATAAGTATATTTAAGAGTATCAGGCAATGGTTTAAGCTCAAACATGGGATCACCCTTGGGTGGAGGAGGATCCCCTAGGATTTCAACAGGCAAGTTGTGTTTCAGAATAGGTCCCTGTTTAAAGAACACTTCATCTATTTCCCTTCTTTCATTCATAAACATATCATTTCCATGGTCTAGCAAATATTGTTCTAAAGGATCACTAGGTGGTATGGAAATAGAAGCAATACCAATAATTTCATCTTTGCTAGGCAATTCCGCTTCATGGCGTTGTCTACGAAATTTAGAGAAGTTAAACTCATGAGACATATCACCTAGACCAATAGTAACAACATCCTTTTCGCAGTCTATCTTAGCATTAACAGTGTTTAAGAAGGGTCTACCAAATATAATGGGACAGAAGCTATCTTGTGGGGAACCGAGAACAAGAAAATCAGCAGGATATTTAGTTTTCCCACACAAAACTTCAACATCTCTAACAATTCCAATTGGTGATATAGTATCTCTATTGGCAAGCTTAATGGTAACATCAATCTCTTCTATCTCAGCAGGTGCGATATCATGCATAATTTCTTTGTATAAGTCATGAGGTATTGCACTAGCACTAGCACCCATGTCACATAAGCCATGATAACAATGATCTCCTATTTTAACAGAAATAACAGGCATGCCTACCACATGTCTATGCTTATCTTTAGCACAAGGTTTAGCAATTCTAGCAGTTTCAGCACAGAAATAAGTAACATGCCCATCAATATTATCAGCCAAGAGATCTTTACCATAGCAATATTAGGTTCAACTTTAACTTGCTCAGGAGGTGTATAAGTTCTAATATTGCTTTTATGAACCAGAGTTGAAGCTTTAGCATGATCCTTTATTCTAACAGGGAAAGGTGGTTTCTCAGCATAAGCAGTAGGAACAATAGGATCATTATAAGTGATAGTCTTTTATTCAACTTTAATAGGTGCAGCTACTTTCACTTCTATGGGAGGATGATATTTAAACCACTTCTCCTTAGGGAGATGAACATGAGCAGCAAAAGATTCACAGAAAGAAGCTACTATCTCAGAGTCAAGTCCATATTAGTGCTAAATTTACGGAAAACTTCGGTATCCATAAAAGATTTAACACAATAAAACTTAGGTGTCATACCTGACTCCTTACCTTCGTCGAGATCCCAATCTTCAGAATTGCGTTTAATTCTTTCCAATAAATCCCATTTGAATTCAATAGTCTTCATCATAAAAGGGCCAACACAAGAAGTATCGAGCATGGTGCGATTGTTATCAGAAAGCCGAGCATAAATTTTTTGAATAATCATTTCTCTTGAGAGCTCATGATTGGGGCATGAATATAACATTGATTTAAGCCTCCCCCAAGCTTGAGCGATGCTTTCTCCTTCGCGAGGCCAAAAATTATATATATAATTACGATCACGATGAACAAGATGCATAGGATAAAACTTCTGATGAAATTCCAATTTCATTCGTTTGTAGTTCCATGATCCCATATCATCACATAGCCTATACCATGTCAATGCATCTCCCTTCAAAGATAAAGGGAAGACCTTCTTCTTGATAACATCATCGGGCACACCTCAAGCTTAAATAATCCACAAACTTCATCCACATATATTAGGTGCTCATCAGGATGTAATGTTCCATCTCCTGTAAAAGGATTAGCTAGCAGTTTTTCCAACATACCCGAAGGAATTTCAAAGTAGACATTTTCAGCAGGTTCAGTAGGTTGAGGAGCAACTCTTTGCTCTACTGGTCGGGGTAAAGATACCCCGAACAAGCCCCTCAGAGGATTACTTTCCATAGTAACAAGTGACAGTAAATTTCAGCACACTATATAAATTTTTCCTTACCAAATTCCACCTACCAAAGGCGCTTCACTCCCCAGCAACGGCGCCAGAAAAGAGTCTTGATGACCCACAAGTATAGGGGATCTATCATAGTCCTTTCGATAAGTAAGAGTGTCGAACCCAACAAGGAGCAGAAGGAAATGATAAGCGGTTTTCAGCAAGGTATTCTCTGCAAGCACTGAAGTTATAGGTAACAGATAGTTTTGTGATAAGATAATTTGTAACGAGCAACAAGTAACAAAAGTAAATAAAGTACAGCAAGGTGGCCCAATCCTTTTTGTAGCAAAGGACAAACCTGGAAAATTTCTTATATAAATGAAAACGCTCCCGAGGACACATGGGAATTATCGTCAAGCTAGTTTTCATCATGTTCATATGATTCACGTTCGGTACTTTGATAATTTGATATGTGGGTGGACCGGTGCTTGGGTGCTGTTCTTACTTGAACAAGCATCCAACTTATGATTAACCCCTATTGCAAGCATCCGCAACTACAAAAGAAGTATTAAGGTAAACCTAACCATAGCATGAAACATGTGGATCCAAATCAGCCCCTTACGAAGCAACGCATAAACTAGGGTTTAAGCTTCTGTCACTCTAGCAACCCATGATCTACTTATTACTTCCCAATGCCTTCCTCTAGGCCCAAATAATGGTGAAGTGTCATGTAGTCGACGTTCACATAACACAACTAGAGGAGAGACAACATACATCTCATCAAAATATCGAACGAATACCAAATTCACATGACTACTAATAGCAAGACTTATCCCATGTCCTTAGGAACAAACGTAACTACTCACAAAGCATATTCATGTTCATAATCAGAGGGGTATTAATATGCATAAAGGATCTGAACATATGATCTTCCACCAAATAAATCAACTAGCATCAACTACAAGGTGTAATCAATACTACTAGCAACCTACAGGTAGCAACCCCAGACTTAGAAACAAGAATTGGATACAAGAGATGAACTAGGGTTTGAGAGGAGATGGTGCTGTTGAAGATGTTGATGGAGATTGGCCCTCTCCCGAGGAGAGGAGCGTTGGTGATGACGATGGCGATGATTTCCCCCTCCCGGAGGGAAGTTTCCCCGGCAAAACAGCTCCGCCGGAGCCCTAGATTGGTTCCGCCAAGGTTCCGCCTCGTGGGGGCAGAGTCTCGTCCTGAAAGCTTGCTTATGATTTTTCTTCGTACGAAAGTCTTCATATAGCGGAAGATGGGCACCGGAGGGCCAACAGGGGGGCCACGAGGCAGGGGGCACGCCCCCACCCTCGTGGCCAGGGTGAGGGCCCCCTCCGGTATTTCTTCTGCTCAGTATTTTTTCTTATTTCCAAAAACAACTTTCGTGGAGTTTCAGGACTTTTGGAGTTGTGCAGAATAGGTCTCTAATATTTGCTCCTTTTCCAGCCCTGAATTCCAGCTGCCGGCATTCTCCCTCCTTATATAAACCTTGTAAAATAAGAGAGAATAGGCATAAGTATTGTGACATAATGTGTAATAACAGCGCATAATGCAATAAATATCGATATAAAAGCATGATGCAAAATGGACGTATCATTGGGTTATCAAGACCATGTATTTCTTCAATAGGTGGTAAATTCTTAACATCTTCAGCTTTAATACCCTTTTCTTTATTAGATTTCTTTGCCTCTTGCATATCTTCAGGACTGAGAAATAGAATACCCCTTTTCTTCGGAGTTGGCTTAGGAGTTGGTTTAGGAAGTGTCCAATCATTATCATTGCTCAATATATTATTCAATAGCAATTCAGCTTGCTCAAAAGTTCTTTCCCTGAAAACACAACCACCACAACTATCCAGGTGGTCTCTGGAAGCATCAGTTAGTCCATTATAAAAGATATCAAGTATTTTGTTTTTCTTGAGAGGATGATCAGGCAAAGCATTAAGTAATCGGAGAAGCCTCCCCCAAGCTTGTGGGAGACTCTCTTCTTCAATTTGCACAAAATTATATATTTCCCTTAAGGCAGCTAGATTCTTATGAGCGGGGAAATATTTAGCAGAGAAGTAATAAATCATATCCTGGGGACTACGCACACAACCAGGAGCAAGAGCATTAAACCATGTTTTAGCATCACCCTTTAGTGAGAACGGAAATAACTTAAGGATATAGTAGTAATGAATTTTTTCCTCATGAGTGAATAGGGTGGCTATATCATTCAATTTAGTAAGATGTGCCACAACATTTTCAGATTCATAGCCATAAAAAGGATCAGATTCAACCAAAGTAATTAACTCAGGATCGACAGAGAAATCATAATCCTTATCAGAAATACAGATAGGTGAAGTGGCAAAAGGAGGGTCATATTTCATTCTAGCATTCAAAGATTTTTCTTTCAGCTTAGCTAACAGTTTCTTAAGATCATATCTCTCTTTGCAAGCAAAATGGTCTCTAGCAGTTTCTTCATCCATAACATAACCCTCAGGCACATCAGGCAATTCATATCTAGGGGGAGAATCTTCATCATCACTTTCATCAATATTATCTGTTTCAATAATTTCATTCTCTCTAACCCTAGGAAGTTGTTCATCAAGAAATTCACCTAATGGCATAGTATTATCAAGCATAGAAGTAGTTTCATCATAAGCATCATGCATAGCAGAAGTGGCATCATCAATAACATGCGACATATCAGAATCAATAACAGGAGTAGGTGTCGCAAGTTTATTCAAAACAGAAGGTGAATCAAGTGCAGAGCTAGATGGCAGTTCCTTACCTCCCCTCGTAGTTGAGGCAAAAATCTTAGTTCTTTCGTCTTTCAAGTTCCACATAGTGATCAACAAATATAAATCCCAAGTGACTCAAAGAATAGAGCTATGCTCCCCGGCAACGGCGCTAGAAAATAGTCTTGATAACCCACAAGTATAGGGGATCGCAACAGTTTTCGAGGGTAGAGTATTCAACCCAAATTTATTGATTCGACACAAGGGGAGCCAAAGAATATTCTCAAGTATTAGCAGTTGAGTTGTCAATTCAACCACACCTGAAAGACTTAATATCTGCAGCAAACTATTTAGTAGCAAAGTAGTATGGAAGTAATGGTAACGGTGGCAAAAGTAACAGTAGCAGTTTTATAGCAATTGTAACAGTGGCAACGGAAAAATAACTAAGCAAAGATCAATATGTGAAAAGCTCGTAGGCAATGGATCAATGATGTATAATTATGTCGGATGCGATTCCTCATGCAAAAGTTATAACATAGGGTGACACAGAACTAGCTCCAGTTCATCAATGTAATGTAGGCATGTATTCCGAATATAGTCATACGTGCTTATGGAAAAGAACTTGCATGACATCTTTTGTCCTACCCTCCCGTGGCAGCGGGGTCCTATTGGAAACTAAGGGATATTAAGGCCTCCTTTTAATAGAGTACCGGACCAAAGCATTAACACTTAGTGAATACATGAACTCCTCAAACTACGGTCATCACCGGGAGTGGTCCTGATTATTGTCACTTCGGGGTTGCCAGATCATAACACATAATAGGTAATGTTGACTTGCAAGATAGGATCAAGAACTCTCATATATTCATGAAAACATAATAGGTTCATATCTGAAATCATGGCACTCGGGCCCTAGTGACAAGCATTAAGCATAGCAAAGTCATAGCAACATCAATCATAGAACATAATGGATACTAGGGATCAAACCCTAACAAAACTAACTCGATTACATGGTAAATCTCATCCAACCCATCACTGTCCAGCAAGCCTACGATGGGATTACTCACACACTACGGTGAGCATCATGAAATTGGTGATGGAGGATGGTTGATGATGACGACGGCGATGGATTCCCCTCTTCGGAGCCCCGAACAGACTCCAGATCAGCCCTCCCGAGAGAGATTAGGGCTTGGTAGTGGCTCCGTATCGTAAAACGCGATGAATCCTTCTCTCTGATTTTTTTTCTCTTCGAACGTGAATATATGGAGTTGGAGTTGAGGTCGGTGGAGCTCCAGGGGGGCCACGAGGCAGGGGACGCGCCCAGGGGGTAGGGTGCGCCCCCACCCTCGTGGCCAGGGTGTGTGCCCCCCTTCGGTTGATTCTTTTGCCAGTATTCTTTATTAATTCCAAAAAGTGGCTCCGTGAAGTTTCAGGTCATTCCGAGAACTTTTATTTCTGCACAAAAATAACACCATGGCAATTCTGCTGAAAACAGCGTGAGTCCGGGTTAGTTCCATTCAAATCATGCAAGTTAGAGTCCAAAACAAGGGCAAAAGTGTTTGGGAAAGTAGATACGTTGGAGACGTATCACTAGAGCTCTAGCAGACCATAAGTAGGCTGCCGCCCTTACCATGGCAAAATCCGCACCTGCTGCCAACTCCAAGTCAACGGCGGGCTCATCATCGCGTGCTGCCCAGGCCGTGGACTCAACCGCTCGTTCCACGTACAGAACCACACGTGTCCCCAACAAATCTGTTGTAACCGCCAGCTCTTCCGCGCTTGCTACCAAGGCCGCCGCACCTTCATTTAGCGCGTATTGCCGCCGCCGCCGCGAGCTCCGGCGCGCGTGTGAGCTGCGTCTGCCCCGTCTTCCACGATGGAGAGGGTGGTTCGAGTTTTTGAGGACATGTTTGATGTGGAGGATTTCGTGGAGGCGAGGACAGAGGGGAGAAGAAGGCCAGGTTTGGGGGCTGAGAGAGGAAAGAGACGATAGAGAGTGAAGAGATGATATTTATGGTGTCCCTAACCCTTGCTGACAGTTTGAAAGGATCGATACGGTCGACTAGAGGGGGGGTGAATAGGAGACTACAAATTTTAATGTTTCTTGTCAATTTTAAGGTTTGGCGGATAAATAGGGTTCATTAGATATGCAACTAGGTGAACACAACCTATATGACAAGCAAACTTCAAGCAAGGTATGCTAGGCAACAATCTAATTAGAAAGCCAACAAGCATACAAGGCAAAGTAAAGTGCGGGAAAGGATTAACCACAAGTGAGGCGAGGACGCAGATTTTATCCCGAAGTTCACTCTTCCTTGGGGAAGAGCTACTCTTTGTTTAGAGCGGTGCCGGAGCCAAAAGGTTGCAGAACGCCACGAAGGCTCACCGTAGTCTCTTTCGAGTCACCCTCAATAGATGAGCCTCGAATCACACGGGGTTGGTCTTGAAGGCGACCACCACACCTTTACAAACTTCTCTGGAGCACACCACAAGCAAGGAAGCTTCCGGAGGAACCTTTAACCACCTAGGAGCCCAAGCTCCAAGAGTAACAAGTCAATGGGGAAGAAATGTTGCGGGGAATGCGATTTAGTTTGGTCAAGATGTAGATCGGGTCTTGCTCTCCCAATCCCCAAAGTTTCAACAAGTTTGGGTGGAGGGATTAAGAGTATTGAGCAAAATGGCGTGTAGCAATGGTGGAGCTCAACAAGACATTAGGGCTAGGGATGGAGGACGAAGAAGCGGGGCTCTTATAGTGTTCATGCTCAAGTGGCCATTTCTGCCTGTTGGACCCGGTGCGCACGGGCTATGTCAGCCCTGTGCGCACGGGGTACTCAGAGACTTTCACGCCACCCCGTGTGCACGGGGGTCAAAAGACCCCGTGCGCACGGGGTACCTAGAGAGTTTACGCAGTACCCCATGCGCACGGGGGCCCAATGACCCTGTGCGCACGGGGTACCCAGTAACTTTCTGCTGCAAGCTCTTTGAGTACCACATGCACGCACACTATGGATTTAAGTGGTAGAAATGGGTAGGCTAGTGTATATGGTTCGGCGATGGCATTCCCACACAACACTTATCCACACCGACCCCTCTTAATAGTGTGGTCTTTCCTACGACTCGAAGCAAACCAAAACTAAAACCTTCGAATCGTCGGTCGACCACGCCTTTGACCTTTTTGAATTGTGGGGTCGCACATCTCCATCACAAAACACTTGGAACCAATATCCTGAGATGAACTTTAGCAGCCGATATTAGTTCCACTAACCACATTGTCATCACACCAAAATAGAGTTTAAGTGCCACTTGCACTTTCAATCTCCCCCTTTTTGGTGCATTGATGACAACGTGGTTAGAGCATGGCATAAGGGATATTAACTTTTAAATAGCCATGTGACAATGGTTGATCATAGTATCTCCCCCTATATGTGTGCCCGGATAAAATGAATGCTTGAGAATGCATCAAGTTACACACATAGGAGTCTCCCCCAAGATCAACATTGTCAAGACACGAGATCAACATAATAAACCTATAACGGTGCCTAGATCTCATGAGATGGTGTAGTGAGCAAATAACGTGAGACACACAATAAACAACATAATAAGCACAATATAACCATTGCATAGGGTTCAAGATAAATTCTAGAGTCTCACGAGCAAATACGAGTAGCTCACTCCCACACCAAGTCACGCAAATAAGAGTATCTCAAGCCAACTAAAAACAACCAACAAAGCAGAGAAACACGAGACTTGAGACCTCAACACACACTAAAGAGCACCAACACACCACACCACTTCTCCCCCTTTGTCATCAAGACAACAAAAAGGGGAAAAGGCGACACACAGACACACTAGACAAGAGGTGGAACGCTCGAAGCATCATCATCATCATCAAAACGCCATCCCACCATCGGAAAGGAACAAGCCGTGGCCTCACTATCTTTGTCCTCGGACCCAAAGACAACCTCCTCACCAGCCGCAACCCTCCCAGCCTTCATCTCGCGTCACAAGAGCTTATCCTTGTTGACCTCCTTAACCCGACAACGCTGAATGGACTGACACATCTTGAACAAGTTGCTCATGGTCTTGAACAAGATCTTCTTCTCTCCCTTGGTGAAAACAGCCTCAGAATATACCTTCTTGCCCTTACCATGAGGAATCTGTGCGGTGGAGGACATACCAGGGGTGTATGTGGTGCGATCCTCAGGCCTAGGGTTGCGCCCCTTCTTGGTAGTCACATATGGAGCAGGAGCAGCTGGGGTCCAATTGGAGTTGCGCTTGGGAATAGAAGTCTTGTACTGAGAGATATACTTAGCTGGGCAGACGGACTCAATCAATGCCTGGATGAACGAAGCATAGATCAAGGACTTGTTCTCTTGCACACACTGACGGAGCTCATAGAACATGAAGTTCAGAACATCCACTCTCTTCTTCCTATGCAGGTACACAAAGACATCCTACATGGAACTCTATGATGTGGGAATCACCGGCCTTTGGAGTGAGAGTCTACCTCAAGATATGGCACATAGTATCATAGAGGGGCACAAGGTCTTTGATGGGCCCGGTGACAAAAGACTTCTCTTGCTTGTAGGCGAATGCAATCTCATCCTTAGTGCGCTGCCCACTTTCACGAACCCTGCCAAACTCATCAGATGCCTCTTCCTCATCAAAGAACGAATAAGGAATGATCTCAGAAAACATGGCCATAGGAGCGGAGCACCGATGCGTCCCGGACATCCATGTGAGGGTGCGAGCAGAGTCATTGGAGAAAAACAAGGTTGCAAAGAACTACATCACCATATCCTCGTTGTATGGATGGTTGAATGTGACAAAAGGAATGAGGCCCAACCTCCCAAGATCTGAATATACACCGGGACACAGTGTGACGCCCGGATAATTAAGCTACAGTGAACCTCTGCTAATGATGCCATGTCACTTCGATTACTGTTGCTAATCTCACGTTAGTTCGAAACCGATTTAAATTCAAAGTCAAAATCAAGCAAACAATAAAAGTTTTCAAATATTAAAACTAAAATGTTCTTCATGTGCCAAATAATCCATACCTAATATTGGTAGTGAACCAACATTTTTGCAAATGTCTAAGTGCCCTAAACCACTTTAAAACAGTGGCTAAAACTATAGTTTAAATGCCTTTTTAAATTATGAAGGTTGCAAACTATTTCAAAAGCCTCACAATCTTTTTGTGGCAGTGCCCAATAATTCTTTGAAATTGTTTTGGCCAGTGGCATAATTTTGCAAAGTCATTATTGGCTAAACAGAAAATGCAAAAGCTGCTGAAAATAAAAAGAAAAACAAAGGAAAGGAAAAAAAAAGGAAAAGCAGAGAGAGAAAGCCCCTGCCCCACTTGGGCTTCGGCCCACCCGAGCCAGCTGGCCCAGCAGGCCAGCCCACTCCCCCCTCACCGGTCGCTCCCTCCCCTTCCTGTTCCTCTGCTCCGTGTCGCTACAGGGGCGAGGTCGACCCCGACCTCCTCGCCGGCCTCGCCGGGAGAGGATAAGGGCAAAGCCACGGGCTCCCCTCGTCTCCCCACCCCACATGCCCCCTCGCCCTCCCCTGAAACCCTAGCACACCCACAATCCCCCTCTCGTCCCCTTCCTTGCCTCTGTTCGAGATGCCTAAGCGCCACCGTCGCCGTCGATCGCCGTAGCCGTGGCCACCGTCGTCCGTTCGTCGCCCCGGCAAGTCCTACAGCTCCGCCGTGGTCCTCTGCTTCCACTACACCGCTGGATTGAGCCCCGGAGCCCCTCGCGTCGCCGCACTCTTCTTCTTCTCCGGCTCGGCCACCGCATTGTCCTCGTCCTTGATCTACGCCACCGGTCCTCCCCGAGCCCTCTGCCCAGACCCCACGCTCCCCCGGTGAGCTCCTGCGCCGAACGCGCCGTCCCCTGCCCTCTCTAGCCGCCCGTAGCCACTACCCCGACGAAGCCCGAACCACCGCCGCCTCGTTTGGTCGCCGGCGCGTCTCCGGTGACCTTTTGGTCATGGGCTAGTGCCCAACGTGCTCGTCGTGCTGCTTAGAGAACGCCCAGCCCTTCCGTTCAAGCTGCTACACGCCGTAGCGCCGTCTCCGTCGAGCACCCGTACGCGCCGCCGCCACTGCTCGTCGCCGGCGCCGATTCCGGCCAAGTCCGGCTGCGCTACCGCCACCACTCGACGCGCGACACCGTCAGCGTTTGAACGCAAGCAAAACAGCGCAAAATGGTGCCCCATAGCGAATTTCCGAGCGTCTCCGGCGAGCTCGCCGCCGCGGAGAGCTCGCCGGCGCAACTCCGGCGCCGGCCGCCGACGTGGCTGGCCTGGGGCCACCCCAGAGCCACTGCCAGTGGGCCCTGTGGGTCCCAGTTGACTGGGTTGACCCAGTCAACTGCTGACTGGGCATCCCAGTGCCACTGACATGCAGGCCCCACCGCTTAATTAAACTAATTAAAATGTTTTATACTTAAAAATAATTAGTTAAGCTAAATAGTCACTGACATGTGGGGCCCAGCTGCTAATTAGCCATGTTTAATTAAAATAACCCACTGTCAGTCCACTGTCGATGACAGGTGGGACCCACTGGTTAGTTTGGCCTGGTCAGCCGTCCTGTTGACCGCTGACGTCACAATGACGTCATGCTGATGCAATATTCCTTTTATGTTAATATTAATAATTCCAGAAAAGACCTTAACCTTTAGAAATTCATAGTAATTAAACCGTAACTCCGAAGAAAATGTTTTCTATATGAAAGTTGCTCAGAAAAATCCAACGAATCCGAATACGCTGTCCGTTCATCTGTCACATGCCCATAGCATGCTGAACATGGAACATTCCCCCTCCGGTCATCTGACTGACACAGGTCCAGAACCGGGAACACCTTCCCGGTTGAATTCCCCCTTCACCTATATCGTGTAGCCATACGTTAGGTCACACCCGGCACATCATATTGCCACGTTATGCTTTGTGAAGCTATGTTTGCTTTATATTTACTGTTTCTTCCCCCTCTTCTCTCCGGTAGACCCCGAGACCGATGCTGCCCCTATGATCGACTACGTCGACGACGACCCCCTCCTTGCCAGAGCAACCAGGCAAGCCCCCCCTTGATCACCAGATATGGCCTATTCTCCCCTATACTGCTTGCATTAGAGTAGTGTAGCATGTTACTGCTTTCGGTTAATCCTATTCTGATACATAGCCTGTCATTGATGCTACAGTTGTTACCTTTACCTGCAATCCTACTTGCTTAGTATAGGATGCTAGTGTTCCATCAGTGGCCCTACACTCTTGTCCGTCTGCCATGCTATACTACTGGGCCGTGATCACTTCGGGAGGTGATCACGGGTATATACTATATACTTTATATACATGACACATGTGGTGACTAAAGTCGGGTCGGCTCGTTGAGTACCCGCAAGTGATTCTGGTGAGGGGGCTGAAAGGACAGGTGGCTCCATCCCGGTAGAGGTGGGCCTGGGTTCCTGACGGCCCCCGACTGTTACTTTATGGCGGAGCGACAGGGCAGATTGAGACCACCTAGGAGAGAGGTGGGCCTGGCCCTGGTTGACGTTCGCGGATACTTAACACGCTTAACGAGATCTTGGTATTTGATCTGAGTCTAGCCATTTGGTATATCCGCACTAACCAGCTACGCGGGAACAGTTATGGGCACTCGACGTCGTGGTATCAGCCGAAGCTCTTCTTGACGTCAGCGACGGAGCGGCGCGCGCCGGATTGGACCGGAACGCCTGCTAGGCTAGGTCTGCTTCCGGCCGCGTACGCAACGTGCAGGTGTGCAATGGACGATGGGCCCAGACCCCTGCGCGCATAGGATTTAGACCGGCGTGTTGACCTCTCTGTTGAGCCTAGGTGGGGCTGCGACGTGTTGATCTTTCGCGGCCGGGCATGACCCAGAAAAGTGTGTCCGGCCAAATGGGATCGAGCGTGTTGGGTTATGTGGTGCACCCCTGCAGGGAAGTTTATCTATTCGAATAGCCGTGTCCCTCGGTAAAAGGACGACCCGGAGTTGTACCTTGACCTTATGACAACTAGAACTGGATACTTAATAAAACACACCCTTCCAAGTGCCAGATATAACCCGGTGATCGCTCTCTAACAGGGCGACGAGGAGGGGATCGCCGGGTAGGATTATGCTATGCGATGCTACTTGGTGAACTTACCATCTACTCTCTTCTACATGCTGCAAGATGGAGGTGGCCAGAAGCGTAGTCTTCGACAGGACTAGCTATTCCCCCTTATTCTGGCATTCTGCAGTTCAGTCCACTGATATGGTCCTTTACACATATACCCATGCATATGTAGTGTAGCTCCTTGCTTGCGAGTACTTTGGATGAGTACTCACGGTTGCTTTTCTCCCTCTTTTCCCCTTTCTATACCTGGTTTTCGCAACCAGGTGCTGGAGTCCAGGAGCTAGAGATCCCGAGGATGATTCTACATGGAGTTCGGCTTCGAGGAGTAGTTAGGAGGTCCCAGGCAGGAGGCCTTGCCTTTTCGATCGTTGCTACTTTTGTACTAGCCTTCTTAAGGCAAACTTGTTTAACTTATGTCTGTACTCAGATATTGTTGCTTCCGCTGACTCGTCTATGATCGAGCACTTGTATTCGAGCCCTCGAGGCCCCTGGCTTGTATTATGATGCTTGTATGACTTATTTATGTTATAGAGTTGTGTTGTGATATCTTCCCGTGAGTCCCTGATCTTGATCGTACACGTTTGCGTGCATGATTAGTGTATGGTCAAATCGGGGGCGTCACAAGTTGGTATCAGAGCCAACTACCTGTAGGAATCCCCCTTTCCAACTCCTTGGCCGAAGTTGAGTCTAGTCATTGCTAAACTTTTACTGACATGGCTGTGTGGCTTACGGGCCCACGTCGCCATTGGGTGGTATTAGGATCTTTTACTCCTTGTCTATACTCTGGGACTCTGATCTCTGTTCTATTCGGGTTAAGTGAGATTTGCTAAATCTAACATTAGGATCTCGTTATCACTTTCACCCGGAGAGCCCCTTATTACTGATGATCGTCTGTTGCACGTGAAGACCCTGAAGATACTCTCCGTTGATAACCCGAGAACTTGTGTTCATCGCTTTTGCAATTCCCTTTCATCGATAAACTCCTATGGATAACCACGTATACTCGCCATTCATACAATGTTTCCCAGTTGATCTTGTTATTACAAGATACCCCGAAATTCTCTCTGTCGTTCCGAGAATCCTTTGAGCTTACTGCCTTGCTGTTCTTTGTCACCTGAATACCCCTACGGATAATTCTCGCACTTACCGAGTATCCGCTCATCCCCAGTTGATTCAAGTATTTCACAATAGTCTTCAAAATACTATTCGATCTTCCGAAAATCCTCAGGAGCCTATTGCTCTTGAAATTCTTGTTTGCTTGCATTATGGTTAATCCCATAAGTCTCGTAATCTTATTGGCATCTCTTGTCATTATCATTTTGAGTCCGTTGATTCAATTTGTTGCAAATGCTCGCAATCCTCAATCATATCCTAGAATTCATCCTTCCGGCTCAGACGTCATTTTAAACGTGAGCTGGATCTCGGCCTATCAAATTGCCATCAATTGTACCCCTAAGCCTACTCAACTTATCCATCCTTGATCAGAGCGTTGCTTCTGACCCCCTGATTTGGAAATCATAATTCTTTTGCATTTGAACTTTGAGTTAGTCAGTCGTTTCTATAATCAGATCTCCTTGCATTCTTCTTCCTCTGGTTGAGTACCGATGCTCACATCAGATCCCTTGTGGACCATCGGTTCCTTTGTTGGATTTTGTCCGACAGTGTCCTTCATATTGAATAACCTTGTGAGCCTTTCCATGGGTATATAATGCCTTTGGTAAATTGTATCATCTGCTTTTGAACAATGCTCTTCTTTCGAGCTTGTAATATTTACTCCGAAGTTTGTGGTATATGTTCCTAAGATGCCCTGATGGGTTGAACCTATGCTTTCCTTAATCTGTGTGAACCCGAAAGTTTTCCAAGGTTCATACTCCTCAGGTAATTCACCAGGTAGGTCTTCGCACTCAAATTATTTTTAATAGAGCAGTGAATGAAAGGTTATGCATTGCAGAAGTGGGAGTCGACCTTCAACTTTGTGTTCATGCCCATGGACACGATGTAGATCTTATCATTAAAAGCTTCTCTTAAATTAATTATTACCTTGGTATAAGTTCATCTTATATCTGGGATCTGGCCTTTTGCAATCGTGGTTCCGACCATGTTCTCCTTTAAACACCATTTCTCGTGCAAGTTTAAGCACTTGACTTCTGGAGAGCAATACCCAATCCAACCTCTATTTTAATCTGTCGTCGAGTATTACCCCCCTGGTATCTCGAGATTATCACGGAACTGCATAACCTCTTATGAGTTCTCCATCAAGTATTACATTCTCATTGATTCCAATTTTTCACGGGCTCCGAGTTATTAAACACTCAAGGACATCGATAACTGAATCGAGTCCGCATCATGATTAAACAACTCTTAGTAATCTCCTTTGCTTACGAGTTCGTACTCGATCACGACATCCCTAGCCTACTCGGCTATGTCATTATCGTGCCGATTTTAACTGTGCTACCTGGTCCTTCCCAGCGCACAAATTTCGACAGTGAGCTAATCTTGCGTCGATCTTCCTCGTCATATCACTTCTCCTTGAACAGCAAACTTGATTTCGAGTTTGTGTCCTACCCGTGGTTCCAATAACCTTTCGCTTTCATCATTCCTTTGACTTGATGTCATCGTCGATCAATTACATCTTCTTGAAAACCTCTCGACAAAATTGTCGTGATCATTGTCAATAGTTTGACTTCTTCCAAGTTGTGTGTCGAAATTCAGGATGAGAAATACCATCCTTGCCCCTCGATGAATTGTGTTATCATCGACAACATTCTTGCCTCCCCCAACACAAACTTGTTCATATTTTGTGTTGTATCTTGATTTCCCTGCTATCCAACTTATGTTATGTTCTACCGTGGAGTATTACCATCTTTGATGACAAGAATGTCGTGAGCATTACTCCACCTCTTAAGAATTCTTGGTACAGTGATACTTCTCACCATCACCATTCTTTCTTGGTCCCCGTGTTGTTTCTAGACGAAATACCGACAAATGGTCTGTGATGTGTAAATTCTAAACTTCTAGCAACCCTATTGCTTTCAAGTTATTGGTCTATAGTTTCATTCTATGTCTATGGCTTAATGAATCATCATTCGAACATTGATCGTGCTACCTAGCCCATATTTCGGGTGCACATTTCAACCAATGTTTAATTGTGTATGTTTTCCTCGAGCATACATCATTAAGTCATTCGATCTAGCTAATGTTATCTCCTTGTTCACATAGTTGTGGAAATCCATCTTTTGGAAATCTCAATGGATTGTCGCCGAGTCAATCAGTCACCTCCTCACCTCTCCTTGATTTAACGATGAACCCTTGTTCGGAACTCGCTTCCATAGTTCATCTCCCGAGAATCTTCGATGTCGTTTCGACAATTTGTGTTGTACCTTTCTTCTCAGGCATCCTGAGTCTGAGGTATCCTGACACCAATCAGATCTGAATCTTGGTCAGATATGATGGTTGGATCATATTCCCAAGAGTTATAACATTTTGTCGTTGTATGGCCCATTAAGGTGATGTCATGCCTATCACACCTGGCCGGAGGACCTATTATTATAGTTCCCTCTTTAGCAAGGTTAACCATTCTTCATGAGGAAATTGTAAGACTTATTCTATAAGTTGTTCCTAATAAGTCCTTTGTGTATCTAGAGTCTGACCTTTGCCTGAAGATCATGTCAATGCTATCGCGAAGCATGTATGTGGTACTCCGATTTTCAATAAGAACATCTGAAGCACCATGCTGAATTTTCTTTATCAAATTATCCAAACACCGTTGTATGGGTAATGTCATGAAATTTCTCCCCCCTTACCTAAAGAGTTTTCTACATTATATCCTGTCATGGATATCATGCTCTGCTTGTCCTTGGGAAGGATATACCCTTGAAATATGTGTTTAAACACATTTTCCTTTCCATTGTTCTGTTTAATCTGATAATCATATTTTCCTTTCCATTGTTTGGTTTAACCTTTCTGGTGATCTATATGATCTAAGCAGTAGTATTCTCCTGCTTATGTAAACACCTCAGTGTACAATTCTGTCAGTAAGACCCTGTTACTATTGTCGATGACATTCCGGTAACCACCGATGGACGAGAACTTTGCCTATTGGTCCGCCTCATTCAACGAGCAGGAAAATAGTTCTCTTCGTCCCTCGCCCTTGGTATCGACGTTGTTGCCGACATAATCGACAGGCTACCCTCTGACATGCCTTGCTATCATGACCATGCAAGATGTCATCGCTTTTTCTACCTTTATCCCATATGGTGGGCCCATAACCCACAGTTCCACAGGATCGAAACCTGACTCTTCTTTACAACCCGATTCTAATGTATCCTGTGCACCTAGCTTCGTATGTGATTCACGAGCTAAAATCTATACCATTATTCATCATGGAATCAAACACCATGTTATTCTCGTTGCTCTGAACCCCTTCTCACACTTCGTTTCAGGCAACGAACGATTGCATGCCCGCTCGAAACTTCTCATGCTACCTTCATACTTTGCTCTTGATATTTTCTTAAATTTTCAATTCGAGAGTTAATTTCCACCACCTTCCCCGATGTTATCTACCAGATATTCTACCTTGCAGAGGTCCATTCTTCCGCTATGCCCCTTATTCTTTCTTAAGTATGACGGAGATCCTGAAGAAAGGACGACAACTTCATCATGATGACCTGAAGCAGAGAAATAAAGACGTCAATGTAATGGATCGACCTTGTCCAGAAGGGCAACCAAGGCCGAGAAGATCCGTTAGAATTTCATAACTAGACCTCCCCCCCTTCTCTACCTCTTAAATCTCGGGATGAGATTTCTTGTAGTGGAGGAGAATTGTGACGCCCGGATAATTAAGCTACAGTGAACCTCTGCTAATGATGCCACGTCACTTCGATTACTGTTGCTAATCTCACGTTAGTTCGAAACCGATTTAAATTCAAAGTCAAAATCAAGCAAACAATAAAAGTTTTCAAATATTAAAACTAAAATGTTCTTCATGTGCCAAATAATCCATACCTAATATTGGTAGTGAACCAACATTTTTGCAAATGTCTAAGTACCCTAAACCACTTTAAAACAGTGGCTAAAACTATAGTTTAAATGCCTTTTTAAATTATGAAGGTTGCAAACTATTTCAAAAGCCTCACAATCTTTTTGTGGCAGTGCCCAATAATTCTTTGAAATTGTTTTGGCCAGTGGCATAATTTTGCAAAGTCATTACTGGCTAAACAGAAAATGCAAAAGCTGCTGAAAATAAAAAGAAAAACAAAGGAAAGGAAAAAAAGGAAAAGCAGAGAGAGAGAAAGCCCCTGCCCCACTTGGGCTTCGGCCCACCCGAGCCAGCTGGCCCAGCAGGCCAGCCCACTCCCCCCTCACCGGTCGCTCCCTCCCCTTCCTGTTCCTCTGCTCCATGTCGCTACAGGGGCGAGGTCGACCCCGACCTCCTCCCCGGCCTCGCCGGGAGAGGATAAGGGCAAAGCCACGGGTTCCCCTCGTCTCCCCACCCCACATGCCCCCTCGCCCTCCCCCGAAACCCTAGCGCGCCCACAATCCCCCTCTCGTCCCCTTCCTCGCCTCTGTTCGAGATGCCCGAGCGCCCCCGTCGCCGTCGATCGCCGTAGCCGTGGCCACCGTCGTCCGTTCGTCGCCCCGGCAAGTCCTACAGCTCCGCCGTGGTCCTCTGCTTCCACTACACCGCTGGATCGAGCCCCTGAGCCCCTCGCGTCGCCGCACTCTTCTTCTTCTCCGGCTCAGCCACCGCATTGTCCTCGTCCTTGATCTACGCCACCGGTCCACCCCGAGCCCTCTGCCCAGACCCCACGCTCCCCCGATGAGCTCCTGCGCCGAACGCGCCGTCCCCTGCCCTCTCTAGCCGCCGGTAGCCACTACCCCGACGAAGCCCGAACCACCGCCGCCTCGTTTGGTCGCCGGCGCGTCTCGGGTGACCTTTTGGTCACGGGCTAGTGCCCAACGTGCTCGCCGCGCTGCTTAGAGAACGCCCAGCCCTTCCGTTCAAGCTACTACACGCCGTAGCGCCATCTCCGTCGAGCACCCGTACGCGCCGCCGCCTTTGCTCGTCGCCGGCGCCGATTCCAGCCAAGTCCGGCTGCGCTACCGCCACCACTCGACGCGTGACACCGTCAGCGTTCGAACGCAAGCAAAACCGCGCAAAATGGTGCCCCATAGCGAATTTCCGAGCGTCTCCGGCGAACTCGCCGCCGCGGAGAGCTCGCCGGCGCAACTCCGGCGCCGGCCGCCGACGTGGCTGGCCTGGGGCCACCCCAGAGCCACTGCCAGTGGGCCCCGTGGGTCCCAGTTGACTGGGTTGACCCAGTCAACTGCTGACTGGGCAGCCCAGTGCCACTGATATGCAGGCCCCACCGCTTAATTAAACTAATTAAAATGTTTATAATTAAAAATAATTAGTTAAGCTAAATAGTCACTGACATGTGGGGCCCAGCTGCTAATTAGCCATGTTTAATTAAAATAACCCACTGTCAGTCCACTGTCGATGACAGGTGGGACCCACTGGTCAGTTTGACCTGGTCAGCCGTCCTGTTGACCGCTGACGTCACAATGACGTCATGCTGATGCAATATTCCTTTTATGTTAATATTAATAATTCCAGAAAATACCTTAACCTTTAGAAATTCATAGTAATTAAACTGTAACTCCGATGAAAATGTTTTCTATATGAAAGTTGCTCAGAAAAATCCAACGAATCCGAATACGCAGTCCGTTCATCTGTCACATGCCCTTAGCATGTTGAACATGGAACATTCCCCCTCTGGTCATCTGACTGACACAGGTCCGGAACCGGGAACACCTTCCCGGTTGAATTCCCCCTTCACCTATATCGTGTAGCCATACGTTAGGTCACACCCGGCACATCATATTGCCACGTTATGCTTTGTGAAGCTATGTTTGCTTTATATTTACTGTTTCTTCCCCCTCTTCTCTCCGGTAGACCCCGAGACCGATGCTGCCCCTATGATCGACTACGTCGACGACGACCCCCTCCTTGCCAGAGCAACCAGGCAAGCCCCCCCTTGATCACCAGATATGGCCTATTCTCCCCTATACTGCTTGCATTAGAGTAGTGTAGCATGTTACTGCTTTCGGTTAATCCTATTCTGATACATAGCCTGTCATTGATGCTACAGTTGTTACCTTTACCTGCAATCCTACTTGCTTAGTATAGGATGCTAGTGTTCCATCAGTGGCCCTACACTCTTGTCCGTCTGCCATGCTATACTACTGGGCCGTGATCACTTCGGGAGGTGATCACGGGTATATACTATATACTTTATATACATGACACATGTGGTGACTAAAGTCGGGTCGGCTCGTTGAGTACCCGCAAGTGATTCTGGTGAGGGGGCTGAAAGGACAGGTGGCTCCATCCCGGTAGAGGTGGGCCTGGGTTCCTGACGGCCCCCGACTGTTACTTTATGGCGGAGCGACAGGGCAGGTTGAGACCACCTAGGAGAGAGGTGGGCCTGGCCCTGGTCGACGTTCGCGGATACTTAACACGCTTAACGAGATCTTGGTATTTGATCTGAGTCTAGCCATTTGGTCTATCCGCACTAACCAGCTACGCGGGAACAGTTATGGGCACTCGACATCGTGGTATCAGCCGAAGCTCTTCTTGACGTCAGCGACGGAGCGGCGCGCGCCGGATTGGACCGGAACGCCTGCTAGGCTAGGTCTGCTTCCGGCCGCGTACGCAACGTGCAGGTGTGCAATGGGCGATGGGCCCAGACCCCTGCGTGCATAGGATTTAGACCGGCGTGTTGACCTCTCTGTTGAGCCTAGGTGGGGCTGCGACGTGTTGATCTTCCGCGGCCGGGCATGACCCAGAAAGGTGTGTCCGGCCAAATGGGATCGAGCGTGTTGGGTTATGTGGTGCACCCCTGCAGGGAAGTTTATCTATTCGAATAGCCGTGTCTTGGAGGACTTCAATCTACTCTCTTCAATCTACTCTCTTCTACATGCTGCAAGATGGAGATGACCAGAAGCGTAGTCTTCGATAGGACTAGCTATCCCCCTTTTATTCTGGCATTCTGCAGTTCAGTCCACTGATATGCCCCTTTACACATATACCCATGCATATGTAGTGTAGCTCCTTGCTTGCGAGTACTTTGGATGAGTACTCACGGTTGCCTTTCTCCCTCTTTTCCCCCTTTCCGTTCTATCTGGTTGTCGCAACCAGATGTTGGAGTCCAGGAGCCAGACGCCACCGTCGACGACGACACCTACGACACTGGAGGTGCCTACTACTACGTGCAGCCCGTTGACGACGACCAGGAGTAGTTAGGAGGATCCCAGGCAGGAGGCCTGCGCCTCGTTCGATCTGTATCCCAGTTTGTGCTAGCCTTCTTAAGGCAAACTTGTTTAACTTATGTCTGTACTCAGATATTGTTGCTTCCGCTGACTCGTCTGTGATCGAGCACTTGTATTCGAGCCCTCGAGGCCCGTGGCTTGTATTATGATGCTTGTATGACTTATTTATGTTTTAGAGTTGTGTTGTGATATCTTCCCGTGAGTCCCTGATCTTGATCGTACACATTTGCGTGCATGATTAGTGTACGGTCAAATCGGGGGCGTCACAATGATCAACATAGTGATGTTCACCATTGAAACTACTCCATCTCACGTGAAGATCGGACATGGTTTAGTTGATATGGATCACGTGATCACTTAGAGGATTAGAGGGATGTCTATCTAAGTGGGAGTTCTTAAGTAATATGATTAATTGAACTTAAATTTATCATGAACTTAGTCCTGATAGTATTTTGCAAATTATGTTGTAGATCAATAGCTCGCGTTGTTGCTTCCCTGTGTTTATTTTTGATATGTTCCTAGAGAAAATTATGTTGAAAGATGTTAGTAGCAAAGATGCGGATTGGATCCGTGATCTGAGGATTATCCTCATTGCTGCACAGAAAAATTATGTCCTTGATGCACCGCTAGGTGACAGACCAATTGCAGGAGCAGATGCAGACGTTATGAACGTTTGGCTAGCTCAATATGATGACTACTTGATAGTTTAGTGCACCATGCTTAACGGCTTAGAATCGGGACTTCAAAGACGTTTTGAACGTCATGGACCATATGAGATGTTCCAGGAGTTGAAGTTAATATTTCAAGCAAATACCCGAGTTGAGAGATATGAAGTCTCCAACAAGTTCTATAGCTAAAAGATGGAGGAGAATCGCTCAACTAGTGAGCATGTGCTCAGATTGTCTGGCTACTACAATCGCTTGAATCAAGTGGGAGTAAACTTCCAGATAAAATAGTGATTGACAGAATTCTCTAGTCACCATCACCAAGTTAGTAGAACTTCGTGATGAACTATAGTATGCAAGGGATGACGAAAGTAATTCCCGAGCTCTTCGTGATGCTGAAATCGACGAAGGTAGAAATCAAGAAAAACATCAAGTGTTGATGGTTGACGAGACCACTTCAAGTGTTGATGGTTGACGAGACCACTAGTTTCAAGAAAAGGGCAAAGGGAAGAAGGGGAACTTCAAAAAGAACGGCAAGCAAGTTGCTACTCAAGTGAAGAAGCCCAAGTCTGTACCTAAGCCTTGAGACTAAGTGCTTCTACTGCAAAGGGACTGGTCACTGGAAGCGGAACTACCCCAACTATTTGGTGGATAAGAAGGATGGAAAAGTGAACAAAGGTATATTGGAAATACATGTTATTGATGTGTACTTTACTAGTGTTTATAGCAACCCCTCGGTATTTGATACTGGTTCAGTTGCTAAAGAGTAGTAACTTGAAACAGGAGTTGCAGAATAAATAGAGACTAGTAAAAAGGCGAGGTGACGATTTGTGTTGGAAGTAGTTCCAAGATTGATATGATCATCATCGCACACTCCCTATACTTTCGGGATTAGTGTTGAAACTAAATAAGTGTTATTTGGTGTTTGCGTTGAGCATGAATATGATTTGATCATGTTTATTGCAATACGGTTATTCATTTAAGTTAGAGAACAATTGTTGTTCTGTTTACATGAATAAAAACCTTCTATGGTCATACACACCAACGAAAATGGTTTGTTGGATCTCGATCGTAGTGATACACATATTCATAATATTGAAGCCAAAAGATACAAAGTTAATAATAGTGCAACTTATTTGTGGCACTGCCGTTTAGGTCATATTGGTGTAAAGCGCATGAAGAAACTCCATACTGATGGGATTTTGGAATCACTTGATTATGAATCACTTGATGCTTGCGAACCGTGCCTCATGGGCAAGATGACTAAAACGCCGTTCTCCGGAACTATGGAGAGAGCAACAAATTTGTTGGAAATCATACATACAGATGTATGTGGTCCGATGAATATTGAGGCTCGTAGCAGGTATCATTATTTTCTGACCTATACAGATGATTTGAGCAGATATGGGTATATCTACTTAATGAAACAGAAGTCTGAAACATTTGAAAAGTTCATATAATTTCAGAGTGAAGCGGAAAATCATCGTAACAAGAAAATAAAGTTTCTACGATCTGATCGTGGAAAAGAGTATTTTAGTTACGAGTTTGGCCTTCAGTTAAAACAATGTGAAATAGTTTCACTACTCACGCCACCTGGAACACCACAGCATAATGGTGTGTCCGAACGTCATAAACGTACTTTATTGGATATAGTGCAATCTATGATGTCTCTTACCAATTTACCACTATCGTTTTGGGGTTATGCATTAGAGACAGCTACATTCACGTTAAATAGGGCACCATCAAAATCCGATGAGACGACGCCTTATGAACTGTGGTTTGGCAAGAAACCAAAGTTGTCGTTTCTTAAAGTTTGGGGTTGCGATGCTTATGTGAAAAAGTTTCATCCTGATAAGTTCAAACCCAAATCGGAGAAATGTGTCTTCATAGGATACCCAAAGGAGACAGTTGGGTACACCTTCTATCACAGATCCGAAGGCAAGACATTTGTTGCTTAGTATGGATCCTTTCTAGAGAAGGAGTTTCTTTCGAAAGAAGTGAGTGGGAGGAAAGTAGAACTTGATGAGGTAACTGTACCTGCTCCCTTATTGGAAAGTAGTTCATCACAGAAATCTGTTCCGGTGACTTCTACACCAATTAGTGAGGAAGTTAATGATGATGATCATGTAACTTCAGATCAAGTTACTACCAAACCTCGTAGGTAAACCAGAGTAAGATCCGCACCAGAGTGGTACGGTAATCCTGTTCTGGAGGTTATGTTACTAGACCATGACGAACCTACGAACGATGAAGAAGCGATGGTGAGCCCAGATTCCACAAAATGGCTTGAGGCCATGAAATCTGAGATGAGAACCATGTATGAGAACAAAGTATGGACTTTGATTGACTTGCCCAATGATCGGCGAGCCATTGAGATTAAATGGATCTTCAAGAGGAAGACGGACGCTGATAGTAGTGTTACTATCTACAAAGCTAGAATTGTCGCATAAGGTTTTCGACAAGTTTAAGGTGTTGACTACGATGAGAGTTTCTCACTTGTATCTATGCTTAAGTCTGTCCGAATCATGTTAGCAATTGCCGCATTTTATGAAATCTGGCAAATGGATAAACAAAACTGCATTCCTTAATGGATTTATTAAAAAAGAGTTGTATATGATGCAACCAGAAGGTTTTGTCAATCCTAAAGGTGCTAACAAAATATGCAAGCTCCAGCAATCCATCTATGGACTGGTGCAAGTATCTCAGAGTTGGAATATACGCTTTGATAAGTTGATCAAAGGATATAGTTTTATACAGACTTGTGGTGAAGCCTGTATTTACAAGAAAGTGAGTGGGAGCACTACAACATTTCTGATAAGTATATGTGAATGACATATTGTTGATCGGAAATAATGTAGAATTATTCTGCAAAGCATAAAGGAGTGTTTGAAAGGAGTTTTTTCAAAGAAAGACCTTCGTGAAGCTGCTTACATATTGAGCATCAAGATCTATAGAGATAGATGAAGACGCTTGATAAGTTTTTCAATGAGTACATACCTTAACAAGATTTTGAAGTAGTTCAAAATAGAACAGTCAAAGAAAGAGTTCTTGCCTGTGTTACAAGGTGTGAAATTGAGTAAAGACTCAAAGCCCGACCACGGCAGAAGATAGAAAGAGAATGAAAGTCATTCCCTATGCCTTGGCCATAGGTTCTATAAAGTATGCCATGCTGTGTACCAGATCTATTGTATACCCTACATTGATTTTGGCAAGGGAGTACAATAGTGATCTAGGAGTAGATCACTGGACAGCGGTCAAAATTATCCTTAGTGGAATAAGGAAATGTTTCTCGATTATGGAAGTGACAAAAGGTTCGTCGTAAAGGGTTACGTCGATGCAAGTTTTGACACTAAATCTAGATGACTCTAAGTCTCGGTCTAGATACATATTGAAAGTGGGAGCAATTAGCTAGAGTAGCTTCGTGCAGAGCATTGTAGACATAGGAATTTGCAAAATCCTTACGGATCTGAATGTGACAGACCCGTTGACTAAAATTATCTCACAATCAAAACATGATCACACCTTAGTACTCTTTGGGTGTTAATCACATAGCGATGTGAACTAGATTATTGACTCTAGTAAACCCTTTGAGTGTTGGTCACATAGAGATGTGAACTATGGGTGTTAATCACATGGTGATGTGAATTATTGATGTTAAATCACATGGCGATGTGAACTAGATTATTGACTCTAGTGCAAGTGGGAGACTGAAGGAAATATGCCCTAGAGGCAATAATAAAGTATTATATATTTCCTTATATCATGATAAATGTTTATTATTCATGCTAGAATTGTATTAACCGGAAACATAATACATGTGTGAATACATAGACAAATAGAGTGTCACTAGTATGCCTCTACTTGACTAGCTCGTTAATCAAAGATGGTTATGTTTCCTAGCCATAGACATGAGTTGTCATTTGATTAACGAGATCACCTCATTAGGAGAATGACGTGATTGACTTGACACATTCAGTTAGCTTAGCACCCGATCGTTTAGTATGTTGCTATTGCTTTCTTCATGATTTATACATGTTCCTCTGACTATGAGATTATGCAACTCCCGTTTACCGGAGGAACACTTTGTGTGCTACCAAACGTCACAACGTAAATGGGTGATTATAAAGGTGCTCTACAGGTGTCTCCAAAGGTACTTGTTGGGTTGGCGTATTTCGAGATTAGGATTTGTCACTCCGATTGTCGGAGAGGTATCACTGGGCCCACTCGGTAATGCACATCACTATAAGCCTTGCAAGCATTGTGACTAATGAGTTAGTTGCGGGATGATGTATTACGAAACGAGTAAAGAGACTTGCCAGTAACGAGATTGAACTAGGTATCGAGATACCGACGATCGAATCTCGGACAAGTAACATACCGATGACAAAGGGAACAACGTATGTTGTTATGCGGTCTGACCGATAAAGATCTTCGTAGAATATGTGGGAGCCAATATGGGCATCCAGGTCCCGCTATTGGTTATTGACCGGAGAGGTGTCTCGGTCATGTCTACATAGTTCTCGAACCCGAAGGGTCCGCAGGCTTAACGTTACGATGACAGTTTTATTGAGTTTTGATGTACCGAAGGAGTTCGGAGTCCCGGATGAGATCCGGGATATGACGAGGAGTCTCGAAATGGTCGAGATGTAAAAATCGATATATTGGACGACTATATTCGGACTTCGGAAAGGTTCCGAGTGATTCGGGTATTTTTCGGAGTACCGGAGAGTTACGGGAATTCGTATTGGGCCTTAATGGGCCATACGGGAAAGGAGAGAAATGCCTCAAAAGGTGGCCGCACCCCTCCCCATGGTCTGGTCCGAATTGGACTAGGGAAGGGGGGCGCACCCTTCCTTCTTTCTCCTTCCCCCTTCCCTTCTCCTACTCCCACAAGGAAAGGAGGAGTCCTACTCCCGGTGGGAGTAGGACTCCCCCCTATGGCGCGCCTCTCCCCTTGGCCGGCTGCCTCCCCCTTGCTCCTTTATATACGGGGGCAGGGGGGCACCCCATAGACACAACAATTGATCCTTGAGATCTCTTAGCCGTGTGCGGTGCCCCCCTCCACCATATTACACCTCGATAATACCGTTGCGGAGCTTAGGCGAAGCCCTGCGTCGGTGGAACATCATCATCGTCACCACGCCGTCGTGCTGACGAAACTCTCCCTCAACACTCGGCTGGATCGGAGTTCGAGGGACGTCATCGAGCTGAACGTGTGTAGAACTCGGAGGTGCCGTGCGTTCGGTACTTGATCGGTCGGATCGTGAAGACGTACGACTACATCAACCGCGTTGTGATAACGCTTCCGCTTTTGGTCTACGAGGGTACGTGGACAACACTCTCCCCTCTCGTTGCTATGCATCACCATGATCTTGCGTGTGCGTAGGAATTTTTTTGAAATTACTACGTTCCCCAACAAAACGCACCCCTTTTTTTGTACACCGACAGGACCCCTGGGCATGGGCCACACATAAGCGCGACACGTTGTTGGGTCAGGCCCAAAACGGTGCGCGGGCAGGCGGGGCGGTTTTTACTGCGGTAAGACTTTTCGTGCGCTGCACTTCCCACGACCTGCGCGCGCGGCGCGGCGTGGAGGGGCGTGCGTAACGTGGGCGGCATGCGTGGGGCGGTTTCCACACGCATGCGCATCACATCGTAGTAAATGGGTAGCGCGCCCCGCGGCTTCCCCATAGGGAGGGGGCTTCCATTTCCCAGCCAGGTGCAGGTAAGTCGTTCGCCGTTCGTCCCTGCTTATTTTTCTTTCTGGCTGACCTTTGGTCTTGGCCTTGCCTCACCCCCTTCTTCGGCGTCCAGATGCCTCCTCGGTGAACCCGGAGGACGTGGACGTCGTCATCGAGGACGTCGCCAAGGCCGCCGAGGCGGACGCCGAGAAGATCGCCGCCGAGGAAGCTGCCAAGGATGCTGCCGAGGACGCCGCTTGGGCTGCCGAGGAGCCTGCCGGGGAAGCCGGCAAGGCTACTGCTGAGGAGGCCGGCAAGGGGCCTGCCGGGGAGGAGGAGGTGGCTGATCACCAGCCATCCTCCTCTGCTGCTTCCAGCTCTGGCAAGTACTTGAGGGTGAGTGACGACTTGTTCGTCCACCTTCCGGGCGCGTCGAGCACCAGGACGCCTGTCGAGGGAGAGGTGTTCGACGAGGAAGTGCTTGCTGCCGCGGGGCTTGTGGTCATCGACGAGCCGAGCATTGGCGGCGACGGCTCGCAGGAAGAGCGGCTCCTCCACGCCATGGGCGCCAGCTTCCGGAAGCTCCAGGCGCTCCATCGCGCCCGCCTGGACAAGGCTAAGTCCAGGACGGCGGTGGTGGAGAAGGCGGAGGCGGACCTCCAGAAGCGCGTTGCCGAAACGCAGGACTGGTTCCGCGAGGCTTATGAGGATCTGAAGGCCGCCCAGGGCAAACTGCCCAAGCGCAACGTGGAGCTCACCATGAAGCTGGCCGACATCGAGAAGGCCCAGGAAAAGGCGGAGGCTTTGGCCGCTGCAGCCGAGGCCGCCCGGACTCAGCACCAGGCCGCACTGAACTCCTAGGAGGAGGACCTTGCCGCGCGTGAGGAGAAGCTTGCCGCCACGCTTCGTGGCAAGGATGCAGAGGTGGAGAAGCTTGTCTTGCAGCGGACCAGTGAGCTGGAGCAGAGGCACAAAGAGGCACTCGATGCCCAGGCCCAGGTTCACGCCGGCAAGGTGGAGGAGTTGGAGGCGGAGCGCGACGGGCTGAAGGAGCAGGCCCTGAAGCTGTACCATGAGAGGGACACGCTCAACAGTGCCCTGACAGAGGCGCAGGGCGCTGTCGTCAGCAAGGCTGGGGAGCTCTCCGAGGCCAACAACTCCATCAGAGACCTCAAGCTGAAGCTAGAGGGTCTCGAGAAGGTGTTGTCAGAGGCCAAAACCCGAGAGGGGACCCTGGCCAAGGAGCTGGAGGCCGAGAAGTAGTTGCGGGCGAACGAGGGCCTCAACTTCGCGGATCACGTGGCGGGCGAGAACCGTTGGCTCGATCACCTCGCCACCGTCGCCAACTAGGCCGCCGCGCAGCTGGCCATCATGGGGATGCCGGACGTGAGGTATGTCCCGGAGCGGAGCGTGAGCGCCAATTGCAGCCTGACCATGTTCTTTGAGAAGGTCGTCGGCACTCTAGAGCGGCTCCACGCTAACCGGGCGGCCTCACTGGCCGATGAGTCTCGGAGGCTCTGCCAGGGTACCATGACCAAGGTTCTCACCAAGGTGGCACACTAGAACCCCGACCTCAACTTCGACGCCGTGCTGGAGAGCTTGCCGGAGGGTACTGACCTCGCGCCGCTCAGGGAGCTCATCAAGCCCATCATCCGCCGTGCCGGCAGAATTCTGAGGGTGGAGGGCCAGCGTCGGGATTAGGCACCCCGTTCTTTATCGTCACTGCAGGTTCACAACCAAGACAATTGCAATCTCTAGTTAGAACCGCAACAACAATTTGATGTAATATAACTCTGCAGCACTTTCAGTATTATGCATGTTATTTTCCTGTTCGATTTTCCTTTGTATGTCCCCCTACGTTACTAGGTAGGCTCGCCGGCGCGTAAACCCAAGGCGGCGTCTTGGGTACGGATCCCCATTGGCCTGCCGGGTGTGCTTGCTGCCGGGCGAACCACCTTGCCGCCCTTAGCGCGGCCGCCCGAACTGTAGAGCTTGACTCGAGTCAGAGTCGGGAGCATTGCCAAGTGCGGAAGGATACCCCGCCACTCTCAACGCGGCCGCTTTGAGCTGTTGACCGGACTCGAAACAGAACAAGGGTGTTGCCAATTGCGGGAGGGCCCCTTTGCGTGCAGGTTTCTCATATATAGGCGAGATCTCTGAGGACAATAACCTTATATATAGGAGGAAATAACTCAAAGCTCTGAATGACTTAGCTTTTCTGTTGCCGAGCCGGCGTCGTTCTTCCAGTCGCCTTCTTCTCGGGAGTCCATGGCGATGAAGAACTGCTAGGCTAACTACTTGACCAGATTCTCACAATCGCTCCCCCTACCTGGCGCACCAAAGATGTCGGGGTGAAACGACACCTATGGGATCACAAGAATCCCTACTACGGTTGCCGGGGCGCGGGGTTGCAAGAAGAGCAAGGCTAGTAGACAACACAAGGATCGTTTACCCAGGTTCGGGCCGCGTAGATGCGTAAAACCCTAGTCCTACTTTGGTGGGTGTATTTCAGAGAGTTCTTGAGCTCTCGAACTAGCTGTGGTCAGTGCCTGGTTCGAAAGAGCCGAATCCTTCTCCAGTATTCCATGGGCCTCCTTTTATAGTTAGAAGGGGCTGCCACAGTGGCACACAGGAGGTGGAAAGGCATACAGTGCCCTGAGCTTATCGCCCGTATTACACGACAAGACGCATTTAATGCGTAACTTAGGTGTCCTCTCGCTTTATCGGGGACGGGGAGAGGCCCGTCCTGTCCGTCGCCGCTTCTCCTCGCTTCGACACACGCCTCGGCCAGTGATGCGTGCGGTGCCATGTAGGCAGGCAGGCAGCTGAGGTGGTGCGGTGGTGGAGCCTTCACGAAGATCTGTATGCTGCCATGCAGGCGCTCGATGAGTTGGCCTGGGAGCTGCATGTTGCCACGCAGGTGCCCGCCCAGCTGGTTGGGCTGGCAGCTGCATGTGAACGGCGGCGGAAGCTTGGTTGACGTGGGCCTGGCGGTGGCCCTGCTGGCGTCCTTGGTGAGGGCCTTGCCGGGTGGCCCGGCAAGGGTCTTCCCGTGCGGCCCGGCAAGGATCTCGCCGTGGCGCGCTGTCGTCCCCGGCAAGGGCTTTGCCGGGGGTCTGGTGGCCTTCCTCGGCAAGGATCTTGCCGAGGATCGTCGTCTTCTAATCCTCATCTGATCTTGAATATGTCTTCACAAAGATCTGCATGCCACCATAGAGGTGCCTTCCCGAGCCCTGGCCCCACGTGGATGATGGCGTTGGGGACCGTGGGCTCAAGGGTGGCTCGCTCTATTGGTGTGGGGCGAGCGACCCCAGCATGGATCTTGCCGGGGCTGCTGAGGCTGCCCCCGGCAAGGGTCTTGCCGGGGGAACCTGCTTCGTCCCTCTGCTCTTTGTGGTCTTGGCCTTGGCGTTGCTCTGATCATCTTGGGCTTCGGTCTTACCTTGGCTCACCTCCCTTGTTTTGCTTAGCGTGACCGTAGGCGCGGCTCCGACTGCCCCTTTTTTTGTACACCGACAATTTCACAGGTATGATAGCTAACTAAATAGGATAGAATGACATACTTCAAAATACGATGACTATGTAAACAGGATGACATGATATAACTATACGATGTGTCTATTAAAGTGGTTGGCATGCCATAATTCACAAACATGCCGTCGATGGAAACATGATGGCATGATATAATTCACCGATAGAATGACATAATTCAAAATATGATGACTATGTAAATAGGATCTCCAAGGCTTTGTATGGAATTTCCTTGTACATGTTAGCCATTGAGTTGTGGTCTTTCTTCTTCTTGGCATAGACATCCAAGTCATCTTCATGCTCTTCAGGGGCATTGATCAATTTGGCCCACTCAGCAACAGTAGATTGGTACCTTGTACCCTCAGACATCCACGCAATTCTACCATCAGGATAGAAATGAGCTGTGGAGTAGAATTGCATGATGAGTTCATCATTCCACTTGGTCAACTTTTGACCCACAAACTTGTCCACTCCACATTGCTTGAAGCTCTCATGGACACCTGGAAAATGGTCTTCACATTCATCAATGTATTCCCAATCCACCCACTTCATATCATAGACAATGGGCTTCTTATCAAGCAGAACAGTTTCATAGAAGTCCTGCTGCTCTTTGGTGTGGAATCTGTAATCCACGGCAGTCCTTCTCCTCACAGCATATGGATCAGATTGTCTCCAAAGTCTGAGACTTGCATCCTTCCCAATGTTCATGTCTTCTGCCACGGGATGGCTGTCATCATGATCTGGAATCTTAGGTTTGAGCTTCCTAAGCACTTGGGCTTCAGCATCTTCTTCATCAATCTCAAGCATTGGGGCCTTGTTCTTTTCAGCAGCTGGAATGTTTCTAGTGCTCCTCTTTGGTGCAGACTTGGTGGCTTGAGCAGCAGCTTTGGGGGCAATCTTGGGCCTTGAAGGAGCAGCCACAGACTTGATGGAATCCCCCATCAGCTTTTGAGACTTGGGTGCTGGTGCAGCATCCTCTTCTTCTTCCTCTTCATCCTCAGCTGGATCTCTCATCATAGAGGGCTTGACAATAACTTTGGCAATGGTCTTCCTGACTCTTTCTTTCCTCTTCTTGCCTTCTCCAGCCTCCTTTGGTTCAAGTGTAAACTCCATAGTTTCCTGAGTGGAGGCTCTGGCCTTTGACATAGGAACTCTTTTTGCTGGAGCCTTCTTGTGCAGACCTGGCTTTGTTGCGGCAGCAGCAGCAGAATATTTCTTTTTCAGCACCTTCTTCTTGGAGCTGACCTCCTCCTCAACTGCAACAAAATCCTCATCCTCTGAGTCAAAATTTCTCTTCCTACTTGTCCTTGTAGCTGCTTTGGGCAAGTTTCTTGGGGTGCTTCTTCTGCCATCATCAAAGCTGCTAGAGGGACTAGTGCCCTCACTCAGATTGACCTGCTCTTCTGACTTGTTCTGGCTATCAGTCTGATCTGACATTCTGACAAAGCAAACTGACAGCTGACCTTGCGAATAGTTATAGATGAGATAGAGTGGATGAGCATCACAAAGTGCAGAGTTTTTGCAAAGAAAATGAGTCAAAAACTTAGTTTTAGTTTTCCATAGAAAGCATTTCGGAGCTACCGATCTGTTAAACTCGGTGACACCGAAGCAACTTTGGAGTCTAAACTACTGAAATCGGTTAGACCGAGACACAGTTTGGTGACTCCGACATTGCTAGGGTTTCACAGAGAGTTGAACTCGGTCACACCGATTTGCAAGTTTCGGTCAAACTGAGAAGTGCAAGTGCAATGGCCTAAGCCAAATCGGTGAGACCGATTGCCACAACTCGGTCAGTCCGAGATGAGTTCGGCGGAAACCTAACCCTAAATTTTTGAATCAAATCTAATCTAATGGAGGTTTTCTCTGGATAGATTGATCTCATACGTGGTAAAGAACATGGCATTCGCTTTGTGCTAAGAATCGAAGTAAAAGGAATTGCACAAAGGGTCGAACTCATACCCTAGTTCAGTGATGAGCTCGCTACGGCGGCAACGGCGGGGTTGAATTCCGTTGACGATGACAGAGACCAGCGGCGGGAGGTCGCTGGTGACGAGAGGACGATTCGGAGACCCGAGGCGGCAGAGCAGGACACTCGCGGGCAAAGAGGTTTTGAAGAAATTTCCAAAATCTCACCCGTTGGTATATATATCCTGTCCCTGTCTGTGTAAGCGAGTGGAACAACTCAGTGGCACCGAGATGCAAAATCGCAAGCGGTTACTGCAACTCGGTGTGACCGAATAGTTCTAATCGGTTGCACCGAGATTTAAAACCTAGATCAACTCAGTGAACTTGGTTTGACCGAAGTGGATGAATCGCTCAGACCGAAATGCATAGAGAGGTTTTGGAAGTTTAAGTCTATGACGAATCGGGGACTCTGAGTGCTCCTCACATAGAGTGTTCGAATCTGACTTGATCAAACTTTGTGATGTAGCATGAATAGAGTTTGAGACGAGAAAAGCATAGATAGCTAGAGGAAGTTCTTAGGCATTCTTATCCACCCATTTGGAAAAAGAAGAAGAGCGAAACAATCAAAGCAACAAATGGATGTCCTCGAATGAGAAAATATGCAATCAACATGCTCACACAATAAAATGGCAAACGAAATATGTGACAAAGTATGCACACACACTCTAGCATCTATCAAGCAAATGGCAATGACTAGGTCATCTATATATGAGTATATTGACTTAGGAGTCAAATGAGAACATTTGATCATAGGTCATACTCATCGTTTAAGCACAAGTGGGCTTACCACTTTTACATAAAGCATTGTTGTGTTCACACCATTAGAGTTGCTTTAGCTCAATTCTTAGAGTAAAGCTCCCCCTAGATGTGATATCCCCCCTAAGAGGGATGAACTAACCTTGGGTTTTGTCGATGATGGCTTCATGTAGATGTTGAAAGATGTGGATTCTCAATGTTGATGTAGATCATTTGCAGCAATCCATTGGAGTGAGTTGCACTTTCAGTACCTACACGGGTTAGTCCCACAAGGAACAAACAAGGATATCCATGGACATAGAGTGAAGTTCACACAAGATGATGTCCATGAAAGCATTAGGTTACCTTGTCCCTTGTCTTACCAACAAGAGGGTTTGTGACTCCTTGAACTAGTGCAAGATGTGGAAGTTGTTTGCACTCGTTCTTGCCAAAATGATATGAGTGAAGTATGTTGGCGGAGTCACCCTCAAGAACTTTCTAGTTCTTCTTCTTTGGGATCCACATCATCTTGATGGGAATCCTTGGAGTTGTAGTCGTACTTGATGAAGTAGAACTTGATGTAGTCTTTGGAACCCACTTGACCAAGGCCTTGGGAGCTTCTTCAAATGCATCAATCTCCTCTTGAAGCTTGTCCTTGCCTTTTTGCTTGTGGTCTTGTGGTCGAAGATCATCTTGAGCTTGTGTCCCCTTGAAGAAAGTAGGTCATACTTCTCTTGTTGAGGAACAAACTTCGTCTTGGGGTATTGATCTTCTTCCCACTCAACTCCATTGGCATTGAACTTTCATTCAAAACCAACACCTTGATTCTTCCGGTGCCTTCCTTGCTTGCGTACAATTTCCTCAAATTGCTTACTTCCGGCAAGGCTCTTGTAAACACCTTTCTCTATGATTCCCTTCAATAAGCTATTTTCTTGCTCAAGTGTAACTTGGATAAGAGAATCATTAGTGGAATCAAGAGAACTACTAGAAGCAACAATATTGGATTTAAAATGATTATTGTTACTACTAGAAGGAGAATCTTTCTTGTTCTTGTTGCTAGATTTTACTTGTGGCATGTAAGTAGACAATAGTAAACGCTTGGCAATGTAAGAAGAACTTTTCTTACGAAAATCATCATTGATTTCTTTTAAGAACCCATGCTCTTGCTCAAGGTTGAGCTTCTCAAAGCGTAGCTTCTCACGAGTCTTTAAAAGCTCTCGATGATCTTCTAAGGTAGTTTCATGAGCTAACTTAAGAGTGTTTAGTTCTTTAGTTAGACGCTCAATATCCTTCTTATCATCGTCATTCGTTTTAGCATGGTTAATAGCAAGTTCATCATAGTTTTCATAACTAGAGTTGTCAACAAGTAAATCATCATCGCCTAGCAAATCATCTTCATCACTATTGAAATCAACATACTCGGGGTGTGATACCTTTGGGCCTTTAGCCATGAAGCATCTTCCAATTCCTTCATTTGGTGAGTCAAATATGTCATAGGAGTTGGTTGACACAAGTGCTAGACCGGCAAGACCTTCATCTTGAGTATATTCGGAGTCGGAGTGATAACTTCTCTCGGAGCGGTGGTCGGAATCTGAGCCGGATACCCATTCACAAGCGTGAGCTTGATGTCTTTGTTTTGTGTAGCTCCTTGATGACTTATCCTTCCTTTCTGAATCCTTGCTTCTGCAAGAGGTTCTTCATTCGTAACGATCATATCTACTCCTTCTCTCTCTTGGAGGTGATTCTTCTCTTCTGCTTCTTCTTTTAGGTGAGTCTTCTCTCCTTTTGTAGGGAGCCATACACTCATTGGAGTAGTGTCTGGGTCTTCCACAATTGTAGCAATTATGCTCACGACTAGAAGATCTTTTGTCATTGTAGGACCTTGACTTGGAACTTCTTTCCTTGCTTCTACTCTTGTAGAACTTGTTAAAATTCTTCACCATTAGGCTCAATTCCTCGTTGAAGGCTTGTTTCTCACTTGATGATGTAGGAGCATCACATGAGGCTTTGTAAGCACCACTTGACTTGTTGTGAAGCTCTTCTTTATCCTTGAGTGACATCTCATGAGCAACAATTCTTCCAATGACTTTTGTTGGCTTGAGATCTTTGTAATTTGGCATCATTTGAATCAATGTGCACACGGTATCATATTTTCCATCCAAGGCTCTTAGGATCTTCTTGATGATGAATCTGTTGGTCATCTCTTCACTTCCTAAGCCAGCAATCTCATTTGTAATGAGAGCAAGCCTAGAGTACATTTCAGCGACACCTTCACCATCCTTCATTTTTGAACTTGTCAAGCTGACTTTGAAGCACATCCAATTTGGATTCCTTGACGGAGTCGGTACCTTCGTGCATATCAATCAAAGTATCCCAAATTTCCTTTGCATTCTCAAGATGGCTGATTTTGTTGAATTCTTCGGGGCATAATCCATTGAAGAGGATATCGCAAGCTTGAGCATTGTATTGCAGCATCTTCAACTCTTCCGCAGTAGCTTCACGGTTCGGTTCTCTCTCATCAAAGAATTCACCTTGCAAGCCAATACACACAATAGCCCAAACGGCGGGGTTATGTCCAAGAATATGCATTTTCATCTTATGCTTCCAACTAGCAAAATTAGTACCATCAAAGTAAGGACCTCTACAGTGGTAATTTCCCTCGCTAGACGCCATCTCTCCTAGGTTGTGAAACCAAGGCTATGATCACCAAAGCTATGGAAATCAAGGCAAATGGAGACCAAAGCTCTGATACCACTTGTAGGATCGGAAGTATGTCTAGAGGGGGGTGATTAGACTACTTGACCAAATAAAAAATCTAGCCTTTTCCCAATTTTAAGTCTTGGCAGATTTTAGCAACTTAGCACAAGTCAAGCAATCAACCTACACATGCAATTCTAAGAGTATAGCTATGGAATGTAAATCATTGAACATGAAGGTAAAGGGAGGAGTTAGAAGGAGCAAATGCAATGTAGACACGAAGATTTTTGGCGTGGTTTCAATAGGTGGTGCTATCGTACATCCACGTTGATGGAGACTCAACCCATGAAGGGTAACGGTTGCACGAGTCCAGGGAGGGCTCCACCCACAAAGGGTCCATGAAGAAGCAACCTTGTCTATCCCACCATGGCCATCGCCCATGAAGGACTTGCCTCACTAGGGTAGATCTTCACGAAGTAGGCGATCTTCTTGCCCATGCAAACTCCTTGGTTCAACTCCACAATCTTGACGGAGGCTCCCAAGTGACACCTAACCAATCTAGGAGACAACACTCTCCAAAAGGTAATAGATGGTGTGTTGATGATGAACTCCTTGCTCTTGTGCTTCAACTGATAGTCTCCCCAACACTCAACTCTCTCTCATAGATTTGGATTTGGTGGAAAGATGATTTGAGTGGAAAGCAACTTGGGGAAGGCTAGAGATCAAGATTCTTGTGGTTGGATTGGAATATCTTGGTCTCAACACATGAGTAGGTGGTTATCTCTCAGAAAATGTATGCTGGAAGTGTAGGCACGTTCTGATGGCTCTCTCCACGAATGAAGAGTGGGTGGAGGGGTATATATATAGCCTCCACACAAAATCTAACCGTTACACACAAATCACCAAACTCGGTGGGACCGAATCTTGAAACTCGGTCGGACCGATTTAGCTCATAATGTGAACGTTAGGATTTTCGGTGGGACCGACATGTCAACTCGGTGGAACCGATTTCATTAGGGTTAGGGCATAACGTAATATCAGTGAGAACGATCACATAAACACGGTGTGACCGATTTCTGTAATAGGCAAACAGAGAGTTGGTCAGGCAAACTCAGTGGGACCGATTCGCTCATTTCGGTGAGACCGAAATGTTACGAAAAGGAAATAGAGAGTTTGCATTACGAACTCGGTGGGACCGATCGCTCATCTTGGTTGGACCGAAACGTTACGAAGGGAAACAGAGAGTTTGCAAGCCCATCTCTGTGAGACCGAGATCCCTGTCGGTGAGACCGAACTGATTAGGGTTTCTGGCAGTGGCTACGTCAAATGAACTTGGTCGCGCCGAATAGATCAAATCGGTGGGGCCGAGTTTGACTTTCGGTTTGGGACATATGTGGATATGAGAAAGTGGTTGAGGGCTTTTGGAACATATCACTAAGCATTTTGAGCAAGCAAGCCATTAAGCAACACCTCATCCCCTTTTAATAGTATTGGCTTTTCCTATGGACTCAATGCGATCTTGGATCACTAAAATGAAAATGTAGAGTCTTGAGCTTGAGCCAATATGTGTCCTTAGCATTTTGAGGGGTCCACATTCCTAGTCCATGCCATGCCAATCTTTGAACTTTCTGAAATTATCATCTTGAAAGAGCATTAGTTCAATGAGCTATATGTTGTTAGGAATTACCAAAACCACCTAGGGATAGTTGCACTTTCACGATCTCAGCGTGATTGGGTTGGTCGGTGAGGATGCTCCGGTTGATTTGGCTGTAGGAGGAGGGGAAGAAGATCTTAGGCGTCTGGAGATGGAGCCAGGGGTACTGCTCTGCTGTGATAGAGGGTTTCGTTGTTGGAGCAGCTCCGGTGAGTTGTACGACGACGAGGCTGAAGCAGGACAAGAGAGACAACGTTAACCTGAGTGGAATTCTAACATCATCTCCAATAGATGACGTAAAATACATAACCACAAAGTGCTAGATGTAAAATACATCAGCCGCTCATCTCTGAACTTAAATGTCCAAACTGAATTTGACTGTCGAAACTGAATTTAACTGTCGAAACTGAATTTTACTGTCGAAACTGAACGCACTAGTAGTAGAAAAGTAGTAGCACCAGTAGCAGCGCCAGGAGCAGCAGCGCGTGCGAGAGCTGGGGCAGCTAGTCGTATAGCAGCATCTCGGGTAGCAGCTGCAGGGGCTCGAGCGAGAGCAGTATCTGCTGCTCGTGCAGCAGCAGCGCGCGCAAGAGTAGAGCAGCAGGCAGGGTGAGGCTACACGTCAGTTGACTGACTTTTTCATCTCTGGTCAATCGGTTTTCCAGCCGTTGGATACGAAATCAAGGGCCTGCAGTTCATCTTCACCCTCCAAGCTGCCAGCCACCACTGGCCAAACTGCCGGCCCCCGCCGCCAGCGGACGGCGGCGCTTCCGCGCCGCCTCGCCGCCCCGAAACCACTCCCCACCGCCGGTCCGCCGCCGCCCCGGCCATCCCTCTTGGCCTCCCGCGCCGAGCTTTTTCTCTGGCGATCCCCACGCCACCGCCCCCACCCTGAACCCTAAGATAGATAGTGGGGTACCTCTCCGGCGAGCCCCCTGATAACCCACAAGTATAGGGGATCGCAACAGTTTTCGAAGGTAGAGTATTCAACCCAAATTTATTGATTCGACACAAGGGGAGCCAAAGAATATTCTCAAGTATTAGTAGCTGAGTTGTCAATTCAACCACACCTAGATAACTTAATATCTGCAGCAAAGTGTTTAGTAGCAAAGTAGTATGGAAGTAACGGTAACAGTGGCAAAAGTAACGATAGCAGTTTTGTAGTAATTGTAACAGTGGCAACGGTAAAGTAACTAAGCAAAGAGCAATATGTGAAAATCTCGTAGGCATTGGATCGGTGATGGATAATTATGCTGGATGCGATTATTCGTGCAACAGTTGTAACATAGGGTGACACAGAACTAGCTCCAGTTCATCAATGTAATGTAGGCATGTATTCCGAATATAGTCATAGGTGCTTATGGAAAAGAACTTGCATGACATCTTTTGTCCAACCCTCCCGTGGCAGCGGGGTCCTATTGGAAACTAAGGGATATTAAGGCCTCCTTTTAATAGAGTACCGGACCAAAGCATTACACATAGTGAATACATGAACTCCTCAAACTACGGTCATCACCGGGAGTGGTCCCGATTATTGTCACTTCAGGGTTGCCGGATCATAACACATAGTAGGTGACTATAGACTTGCAAGATAGGATCAAGAACTCACATATATTCATGAAAACATAATAGGTTCAGATCTGAAATCATGGCACTCAGGCCCTCCTTGTGTGGACTGATCACAGTGACGTGCTGCTGGTTCCAGAAGAATGTACTCGTCCTCTCTCAGGCACACTGGCAGTACATGCACGAAGCAAAGATGTGCACGCACGCACACGCGGGTACATGGTGGGACACATTTTTGTACCAAGATCCACCCCATGTGATAATTTGACGCGTGTAAAGTCCTTCACTTCATTGATGGTCAATTAATATAGCCCTTGCAAATTGAGTGGAGGTGAGGGAGGAAGTAGTTGAGAAAGACATTACTACTCCACTGCGTGCATGCGAGTAGTTAAATCATGGGTTGCTACTTCCATTGGTCTCCTTCGTATTTTGTGCCAATTTTTGACCATATTTTTAAGTAACATAATATTTATGCATGTCATAAAAAGTGGCACAAAAAATGGGGGCCAATAAACCAGGATGCAGGCAGCATGATCAATTTTTGACAGGGCTACTGTTGGTGGCCTTTGTATTTTAATATGGATGGAGTGGATTAGTACTATCTTTATCTTAGCCTCGTAGGGCTCTCCCAGCACCTAGGCTCACCTCCCCGCCTCGCCCACCGGATCCTGCCATGGAGGATTCCACCATGGATAATCCCTTAGATCCCAGGATCCCGCGGGTTGCCGTCTCACTACAGCAGGATGCTGCTAACGCGACACTACAATCAGAGACCCTTCGAGAAACCGTGTGCGATGCAATAATCGCAAACGGTGCTATATGATAACCGTCAGAAATGTATAAAATGTTTGCGATGACGGATGCATCAAACACGGTTCAGGTTTTAGTTGTGTGTGTGATGAAGGGCATACGGTTCAGTTCAATGAACTGTTTGCGATGAGGAGGAACAAAAGAAACGGGCAGCCAGATGAAGGCGTGTGCGATATAGAGCATATGGTTCACTCGGATGAACTGTTCGTGATTAGGCAACACAAAAGAAACGGGCAGCCAGATGAAGGTGTGTGCGATATACAGCATACGGTTCACTCGGATGAACTGTTTGTGATTAGGCAACACAAAAGAAACGGTCAGCCAGATCAAGGTGTGTGTGATTGAGGGCATACGCTTCACAAGGATTAACTGTTTGTGATTAGGCAACAGAACAGAAACGGGTAAGCCAAATCAAAGTGTCTGCGATTGATGGCATAGACTTCACATGGATGAACTATTTGCGATTAGCCACAACAAGCTGAAACAGTTAGATAGATCAACGTGTGTGCGCTACATGGGCACACCCATTCTAACTAAAAGAAGCGTGCGCGATGGTAATAACGAGCGCGCACGGTTGTTGGAACAAGACGTGTGCTGACATTGCCTATTGCGGTGCACCCTATGGTGCAAACGCCACGTACACGGCCGAGAAGGCGTATGTGCCCACGTTACGCCTTCTGGGAATTGTGCCACACTTATAACCGTCAGTAAATTTTGAGCATTTGTCCCGTCACATTCCAAATTGCAAACCTGTTCACACCGATCAAAACCTAAACGGTTTTCCACTTAGGAGTGTATTACTACGCGGTTATAAATACTACTACTCCAAGATGACTGCACATTCCTCCTCAACTCCTCATTCACAAAAAGTAAAAAACAAACAAGTCATTCATCATCGTTCCCTTGCGTCCGCCATGGCCAGCGTGAGTTCTGGGTCGAGAGATTGCCACCTGGGAGAGGCGAGCCTAGAAGCGGGAGCATGAGAGATGTCCCGCCTCGCCGCGATAGCAGCCAACATGTCCCGCCGCACAGCCGTAGCAACAGAGAGGTCCCGCCCCGCCGCCGAAGCAGCACGGAGGACCCGCCGCACCGTCGATGCAGCAGACTGGTCCGGCCGTGCCGCGGAAGCAGAAGAGATGTCCCGCTGCGCCGCGAATGCAGCAGAGATGTCCTCCCTTGCCGCGGCTGTAACATCCCAAATTTCCAATTTGGAATGTTATACAATAGATCATCATTGCATGGCATATTTTATCGCATTTTTGCAAATCCTCGATAAATCCTAAGCAACTCAAGGACCCTCGGAGAGAGTTGGGAATTTTCCCGATTTTTCATATTTGATTTTCATCAAATATAAAACGAGGATTTTGGTTTTAATTATTTTTCTCTCCAAAAAAATATTTCAAATATGACTTCTCCAAAACAATTGAAATATTGGAGGAAAAATATTAAAATCATATATTGGACTTTATTCGGATTTTATTTGCAAATTTTACTTGCATTAAAAAAATTGCACGTTTTCAAAACTGCATTTTTGGGTCAAAAAATGTTCACCTTGTTCTAATTATTTTAATTAGACGGGGAAAATATGTTTTAACATTTTTGGATTTTTATTTATTTTTCTGCGATATTTTAGATTCGGTGGAATATTTAAAAAAAACCCGCGCCCGACCGGGCCGAGGCCCAGCCGAGCCAGGCCGGCCCACCTCCCGCGCCCGTCTCCCTCCTGGAGACCGAGGCGAGCACGGCCGCCGCCGCCCGAGTCCCGCTCGCCGACGCCGCCTCGCCCCCTCCTCCAAGGCAGCCCCCCTCTTATATACCCCGCCGCCGCCGGAGCCCGACGCCGCCGGCCGAGGAGCCCGACGCCCCGACGCCGTACGCCGCCGCCGACGCCGCCCCGAGCCCCGCCCGAGCCCGCCGCCTCTCGCCAAGCCCCGCCCGAGCCCCGCCGCCCCGCCGGAGTCCCGCCGGAGCTGCCGCCGAGGTAGCCAAGCCGCCGCCGCCCGAGTCCGGTTTTTTTTCAAAAAACCGATTCGGTTTATTTTCAAAAAACCGATTCGGTTTATTTTTTTTCTAAACCCTAGTTTTCATTTTTTTTCCAGATCGGTTTATTTTTGGTTTTATTATTTTGTGAACGTTCACCGACCCGTTCGTTTTAATTAACGTGTTCGTCGGATTGTCGCTGTTAACGAACGTCCGTTCGTTTAACTGTTCGTCAGTTTTCTTTTTCGTCGGATTTTCCGCGATTATTCCAGATCGCGATTTCCGATCAGATCATCGTTTTCGTTTAACTTTTCGCTCGTTTATCAGAATCAGGCGATTCAAGCGCCTAGAGTTTCGTCTCGAAATTCTCTTTCCGTTTAACCAACTCAAACAAGTTTTTGCTACTGTAAAATTTGACCTAGATCCAGATTAGTAAACAAAGCTTGTTTCTTTCGCCGTTTGATTTTCGTTGCTTCGTTCGATTTGAATCTTTTTGCAAACCCGAGTTCTTAAGTTGAACTTTCTGGTTGGATCTTTTATTTGAGTTTTACTTGTGCATTAGATGAGTACTTATTGTTTGCTTGTTTGTTTGCGATAGAGTACCCGGAGTGCGCCGCTTGTTACTTCGAATCTCTAGGTTTCACGGATCATCAGCAAGGCAAGTAACACTTTGATCATACCTTTTTACTACCCAATTTTATTGCATTAGACCAATCCTCAAACATTGCATGGTTAGGATCCAATTTAAATTGTGGGTATTGGGAAGTAGTTGAGGTAGTACCTATTACCTGCTTTATTATCAAACCCTTGGGAGTTACTTCTATGTTGCTTATATTGCCATGCTATGCTTGTAGACGTGGATTGGGTTTGAGAGATATTCACGACAGATGTGAGATTGTTAATTAATGGTTTACTTAAGGTGGCAACTAAAACTCACATCTGGGTGGATTGAGGTACCTGGGTATTCCAGGACTGCCTGTTTTTCTTTTGGACCGCCACCCAGGTTCAAAGGGATCATGAGATTATTCATGCTAGAAACTTCCGTGTGCAGCCGCAAGCTATTATGGGCTCTAGCATAGTTGAATAAGTTGTGTGAACTCTTACAGTGGTAGACTAGCAGATGTAGGGGATGTAGGTGGTACGGTCTATCACATCGTAAGGTGCAAACACTTCTGAAAGACTGTGTCTCGGTCATCCGTTTCTCAAACATCATGTAGTGCGAGAATCAAGCGGAGGCGATCGAGTCTTGTGGGAAAAGTGCACAAACCTCTGCAGAGTGTATAAACTAATCATGGTTAGCCGTGTCCCCGGTTATGGACAACTTGAGTATCTAGTACTTGGATTTTCATATGAATCTCATCATCATGTTACTTTAAATAATTTTGATGGGTTAATGATGATACTTAATTGGGATTGAGAATGCTGTCAACCATTCTCAATGTTTAACAACCACCATGATAGTTAAATAAAATTTATTCCTTTGCAGTAGGGAAAAATTTGCTTTTCGCAAAACTGTAACCATAGAGCTTTCCACCAGCCATATATGCATGTAGTATAGCATTACTATGTTCATTATTCTCTATGTGTTACATTGCCAGCATATTCTATGTGCTGACCCGTTTTCGGGCTGCAACGTTTCATGTTGCAGACTTTTCAGACGACGAGTAAGGTGCCTTAGGTCGTGGTCTTATGCTCAGTGATGTCGTTGGAGTTGATGGACTCACTTATCTTCCAAGCCTTCCGCTGTTATCGTATTAGATGGCCTTAAGCCCTATTTATCATACTTATTTCTCTTTTGAGATATCATTGTAATAAGTGTGTGATTTCTATCCTGTTATAAATCCTCCATTTGTACTGTGCGTGTCAGCATTACTGATCCAGGGATGACACTGGTGCACAGCAGCACAGACTGTTTGAGGTCTGGTCGCTACAAAGGTGGTATCAGAGCACACGCTGACTGTAGGACACGACCACTAAGCTTAAACCCTAGAACACTTCTCTCTTCTCATTTCTGACCCCTCTCCACTTTCTAATCTTTTAGGAATGGCGGATGCAAGGAGCAAGTTCATGCAACCAGATGAAGATACGCCTTTTGGATGACACTTGAAGGAAGTCACCAAGTACTTGAACATAGGAATACCAAGCATCACCGGAACCTACAACGCCACATTACCAGAAGAGGAGAGCTGGAAGATTCAAGTTCAAGTTCCAGGAAGGACGATTGCGCCAGTTACTGAGCCTATAAAGTTGTCTTTTGAAGCACCAACCTGGAGTTTAGGGAATAGCATGGCAGCCCACATCGCTATGGGACGCATTGGAGAAGTCTACCAGAGGGAGCTTAAGGATACTATTTATCAGATTTGTGGACGCCGAGACGAGCAATGGGAGATGATTAGCACCAAGAAGGATGGATCAATTGCAGCTTTCATCCAGGAGCAAAACCAACACATTCGTCGCCAGGAGAACCAGATGTGCTCAGACAAGATAGATCTGAAGAAGGCGTTGACAAAGATCAGGAGCTAGAGGAAGAACTCAAGGCTACACGCGAGGATTATTTGGAGGAAATCGTCGCGCTAGTAGGAAAGAATGACGACCTGGAGAAGAAGATTGGAGTATTCATGGGAAATCCAGTGTCAAGAGCAGAAGATGATGAATGCGCTTGCCCGGATAACTACATCATCATCGACGACACCGACTCGGACCCCAGTGAAGATGACTTTGTTGATGAAGCTGGAGCAGATATCATGGAGTCTTCAACTGATCAGAATTTCTAGTAGACCACCATATCAGTAGTAGTTTTCCCCCATTTATATAGTATAGTTCGAGCACTTTTGTAACGCTAGATAGATCGATTGTATGCCTTGTTTGAATTGATTGAGTGCTATTGATTGTGTTTGTCTCATGAGCATATGGGTAGTGTTTTCTCTCTAGACCTCATTCTATTCTAAACTCTCATCTTTTCTAACCTATCAGATGCCTCCGAGATGCGACACCGGATTTGTTTTCCCACCGGAGATCACTCAGTTGATTCAGCAACAGAATGCCCTGATGCAAGTGTTGGTACAGAACCAAGGCAACAACAACAACAACAACAACAACAACCCACCACCACCACCTGTTGATCACTTAGCCTGTCTCTTGAGGCTAAATCCGCCGGTGTTTTCCAGCAGCACCAAACCGATTGTTGCAGATTGGCTCCGCAAAGTTGGAAGGGAGTTCGCCACTGCAGGATGCATAGATGCGGAAAGAGTGCGTTTTGCCGCACATCAGCTTGATGGACCCGCGGCATTATGGTGGGAGAATTACACAGCCACACACCCTATTGACACTGTCACATGGGACCAGTTTCAGCAAGCTTTCCGTACAGCCCATGTTTCAGCAGGAGCTATGGCTATGAAGAAGCGTGAGTTTCGCAACCTACGCCAAGGAGGACGCACCGTAGGCCAGTATGTGGAGGATTTCAGTAAGTTAGCACGTTATGCACCAGATGACGTTGCTACGGACGCAGCCAAGCAGGAGAAGTTTCTCGAAGGATTGAATGATGAGCTGAGCATGCAGCTAATGGTAGCAACCTTCAACAACTACCAGGAGTTGGTAGATAGAGCGCTCATGATTGAAGGGAAGCAACAGCAGATTGAGAACCGTAAGAGGAAGTATGGACAAGGGAAGTATAATTCTGGAGCTCAGCAGAAGCCACGTTTTGCCCCGAAACCAGGAGGATAGTTTCAGCATACCCATGGAGGAGGTAGTTCGCACAACCATAATGGCTCCAAGAATGGTAATGGGAATGGAGGAAGCAACAGACAGAACCGTAATACCCCATCTACCCCAGCCAAGAGGGACCTAAGTCACATTACTTGTTTCAAGTGCCAGAAGACTGGACATTATGCAACTGATTGTCCTGAAGGCCAGAATGGAAATGGCAATGGAAGCTCTGGGAAGAAGCCGAACCCTTTCAACAAAGGACATGTGAACCACGTGAGCGTGGAAGAGGTTGAAGCACAGCCTGATGCAGTAATAGGTAAGTTTATGGTTAAGTCATTTACTGCACTCATTCTGTTTGATACTGGTGCATCGCATTCATACATATCAAGGGGATTTGTGGATAAGTATAAACTGCCAACCCAAGCCCTTAGGTCACCCATGTTAGTAACCTCGCCAGGAGCAGAGTATATGGCTAGTTTATGGTGTGATCGGTTACCATTAAGGATTGGTAACTACGTGTTTCCCTCAGACCTAATAATATTGGAATCGCAAGGATTGGATGTGATATTAGGCATGGATTGGTTATCAAAGTATGGAGGGAACATCGATTGTGCCAGTAAATCGATTTTTCTTACCACCCCAGAAGGAAGAAGGATTAAGTATGTATCCCGACAAGTGCCGAAGAGGACTCAAGTGAATTCCTTATCAGGAGTTGTACAGGAGGAGGTACCAGTGGTGAAGGATTACCCGGATGTATTTCCAGAAGAGTTGCCAGGCATGCCACCGAATAGAGACATTGAGTTTCTGATTGAACTTTTGCCAGGCACAGGACCAATATCTAAGAGACCGTACAGGATGCCCGCAAAAGATTTGGAGGAAATTAAGAAGCTGATTAAGGAGTTATTGGATAAAGGCTATATTCGCCCAAGTTCGTCACCTTGGGGATCAGCAGTACTTCTAGTGGAGAAGAAAGATGGATCGTTGAGGATGGTTGTTGATTACCGTGGATTGAATGAAGTGACCATCAAAAACAAGTACCCACTGCCGATGATAAATGATTTGTTCGACCGCTTACAAGGAGCTAAGGTATTTTCCAAGATCGATCTACGATCAGGATACCATCAGTTAAAGATTCGAGAGCGGGATATACCTAAGACGGCTTTTACCACCAGGTATGGGCTGTATGAGTATACCGTTATGTCATTTGGTCTGACTAACGCACCTGCTTATTTCATGAACCTGATGAACAAGGTGTTTATGGAGTTTTTGGATAAGTTCGTCATGGTGTTCATTGATGATATTTTAGTCTATTCCAAGAATGAAGAAGAGCATAAGGAGCATTTGCGTTTGGTACTTGAGAAGCTCAGAGAACATCAGTTATACGCCAAGTTCAGCAAATGTGAATTTTGGCTGAAGGAAGTTGGATTCCTCGGACATGTTATATCCGGAGAAGGAATAGCAGTAGACCCCGCCAAAGTTGACACGGTAACAAATTGGGAATCACCCACGTCTGTTGGAGAGATCCGGAGTTTTCTTGGACTTGCAGGATACTACTGGAGGTTTATTGAGAATTTATCAAAGATTGCAAAACCCATGACTGAGCTATTGAAGAAGGATACCAAATTCAATTGGACTGAGGAATGTGAAGCTAGTTTCCAAGAATTGAAGAAACGATTGGTTACATCACCAGTGTTGATTCTGCCAGATCAACGCAAGGATTATGAAGTTTATTGCGATGCTTCTCGTCGAGGACTTGGAGCAGTGCTTATGCAGGAAGGAAGAGTTGTGTCGTATGCTTCACGACAACTTAAACCCCATGAGAAGAATTATGCCACGCATGATTTGGAGTTAGCAGCCGTAGTGCATGCGTTGAAGACATGGAGACATTTTCTCATCGGAAACCATTGTGAGGTGTACACGGATCACAAGAGTTTGAAGTACATTTTCACGCAGAAGGAGTTCAATCTCAGGCAGAGGAGATGGTTGGAGCTTATTAAGGACTATGACATGAGATTGCATTATCACCCAGGGAAGGCTAACGTAGTAGCAGATGCGTTGAGCCGCAAGAGCCACGTCAACACACTCATGACAAGAGAGTTACCCCAGGAGTTAGCCGAGGATCTTCACGAGCTATGTTTGGAGATGGTTCCAAGAGGCTATTTAGCGACATTGGAGATTCAGTCTACCTTGATGGAAAAGATCAGAGAAGCTCAGAAGACAGACAAGGAAATTAACGAGATAAAGGAAAAGTTGAGCAAAGGAAAAGCCAAGGGATTTCGTGGGGATGAACACGATACCTTATGGTTTGAGGACCGCGTTTATGTGCCCAATGATCCGGAGATCAGGAAGTTGATCTTGCAAGAGGCCCATGATTCACCGTACTCGATTCACCCAGGAAATACCAAGATGTATTTGGATTTGAAGGATACTTTCTGGTGGACCGGAATGAAGAAGGACATTGCGGAGTATGTAGCAGTTTGTGATGTATGTCAGAGAGTGAAGGCAGAACATCAGAAGCCAGCGGGATTGCTACAACCATTGCCGATACCCGAATGAAAGTGGGATAAACTAGGCATGGATTTTATCACGGGATTGCCCAGGACTCGTTCAGGCTATGACTCAATATGGGTTGTAGTCGACCGTTTGACGAAAGTAGCTCATTTCATTCCAGTGAAGACCACTTACACCAGTGCTAAGTTGGCAAAGATATACATGACCAGGATCGTATGTTTGCATGGAGTTCCGAGGACCATTGTATCAGATAGAGGAACCCAGTTTACCTCGAAGTTTTGGAATCAGTTACATGAAACATTGGGAACCAGGCTAGAATTTAGTACAGCCTTTCACCCACAGACAGATGGACAGACCGAGAGAGTCAATCAGATTTTGGAAGACATGTTGAGAGCTTGTGCGCTAGATTATGGATCTAGTTGGGACGACAATTTGCCATATGCAGAGTTTTCTTACAACAACAGTTATCAAACCAGTTTGAAGATGGCCCCTTTCGAAGCTTTGTATGGAAGGAGGTGTAGAACACCATTGTTATGGGACGAAGTTGGGGACCGTCAGTTGTTTGGACCAGATTTGATTAAGGAGTCTGAACAGAAAGTGAGGTTGATTCGCGATAGGCTCAAGGTAGCCCAGTCCAGGCAGAAGAGTTATGCGGATTCTAAACATAAGGAGACAGTTCACGAAGTCGGAGATAGAGTTTATCTTCGAGTATCACCACTTCGAGGAGTGAAGCGCTTTGGAGTTAAGGGAAAGCTAGCGCCCCGTTTTATCGGACCATACAGAGTTTTGGAACGTATGGGAGAAGTTGCCTACAAGCTAGAATTGCCTGAAGGATTGTCAGGAGTTCATGATGTATTTCACGTTTCCCAGTTGAAGAAGTGCCACGCAGAGATGGCTGAGATACCACTGAGAGATACAGTGCCACTGGAAGCGATTCAGCTGGAAAGTGATTTGACCTATGAGGAGAAACCAGTAAAGATTCTTGAGTATGCCAGCCGAGTCACCCGCAGTAAGGTTATCAAGTTTTGCAAAGTCCAGTGGAGTCACCATACGAAAGATGAAGCCACCTGGGAGCGAGAGGAAGATCTACGGAAGAACCACTCTCACCTATTTTCTAGCCAACCCGGATCTCGAGGGCGAGATTCATCTTAAGGGGGTAGGTTTGTAACATCCCAAATTTCCAATTTGGAATGTTATACAATAGATCATCATTGCATAGCATATTTTATCGCATTTTGGCAAATCCTCGATAAATCCTAAGCAACTCAAGGACCCTCGGAGAGAGTTGGGGATTTTCCCGATTTTTCATATTTGATTTTCATCAAATATAAAACGAGGATTTTGGTTTTAATTATTTATCTCTCCAAAAAAATATTTCATATTAAAAAAATGAGAGGAGAAAATATGACTTCTCCAAAACAATTGAAATATTGGAGGAAAAATATTAAAATCATATATTGGACTTTATTCGGATTTTATTTGCAAATTTTACTTGCATTAAAAAATTTGCACGTTTTCAAAACTGCATTTTTGGGTCAAAAAAATGTTCACCTTGTTCTAATTATTTTAATTAGACGGGGAAAATTTGTTTTATCATTTTTGGATTTTTATTTATTTTTCTGTGATTTTTTTAGATTCGGCGGAATATTTTAAAAAAAACCCGCGCCCCACCGGGCCGAGGCCCAGCCGAGCCAGGCCGGCCCACCTCCCGCGCCCGTCTCCCTCCTGGAGACCGAGGCGAGCACGGCCGCCGCCGCCCGAGTCCCGCTCGCCGACGCCGCCTCGTCCCCTCCTCCAAGGCAGCCCCCCCTCTTATATACCCCGCCGCCGCCCCTCTCTCTCACCCCGTCCCCGCCCCAAGCCGCCGCCGCCGGAGCCCGACGCCGCCGCCCGAGGAGCCCGCCGCCCCGACGTCGTACGCCGCCGCCGACGCCGCCCCTCGCCGCCCCGAGCCCCGCCCGAGCCCGCCGCCTCTCGCCGAGCCCCGCCCGAGCCCCGCCGCCCCGCCGGAGTCCCGCTGGAGCTGCCGCCGAGGGAGCCGAGCCGCCGCCGCCCGAGTCCGGTTTTTTCAAAAAACCGATTCGGTTTATTTTTTTCTAAACCCTAGTTTTCGTTTTTTTTCAGATCGGTTTATTTTTTTCGGTTTTATTATTTAGTGAACGTTCACCGACCCGTTCGTTTTAACGAACGTGTTCGTCGGATTGTCGCTATTAACGAAGGTCCGTTCGTTTAACTGTTCGTTAGTTTTCTTTTTCGTTGGATTTTCCGCGATTATTCCAGATCACGATTTCCGATCAGATCTTCGTTTTCGTTTAACTTTTCGCTCGTTTATCGGAATCAGACGATTCAAGCGCCTAGAATTTCGTCTCGAAATTCTCTTTCTGTTTGACCTAGTCAAACAAGTTTTTTCTACTGTAAAATTTGACCTAGATCCAGATTAGTAAACGAAGCTTGTTTCTTTCGCCGTTTGATTTTCGTTGCTTCGTTCGATTTGAATCTTTTTGCAAACCGGAGTTCTTAAGTTGAACTTTCTGGTTGGATCTTTTATTTGAGTTTTACTTGTGCATTAGATGAGTACTTATTGTTTGCTTGTTTGTTTGCGATAGAGTACCCGGAGTGCGCCGCTTGTTACTTCGAATCTCTAGGTTTCACGGATCATCAGCAAGGCAAGTAACACTTTGATCATACATTTTTACTACCCAGTTTTATTGCATTAGACTAATCCTCAAACATTGCATGGTTAGGATCCAATTTAAATTGTGGGTATTGGGAAGTAGTTGAGGTAGTACCTATTACCTGATTTATTATCAAACCCTTGGGAGTTACTTCTACGTTGCTTATATTGCCATGCTATGCTTGTAGACGTGGATTGGGTTTGAGAGATATTCACGACAGATGTGAGATTGTTAATTAATGGTTTACTTAAGGTGGCAACTAAAACTCACATCTGGGTGGATTGAGGTACCTGGGTATTCCAGGACTGCCTGTTTTTCTTTTGGACCGCCACCCAGGTTCAAAGGGATCATGAGATTATTCATGCTAGAAACTTCCGTGTGCAGCCGCAAGCTATTATGGGCTCTAGCATAGTTGAATAAGTTGTGTGAACTCTTACAGTGGTAGACTAGCAGATGTAGGGGATGTAGGTGGTACGGTCTATCACATCGTAAGGTGCAAACACTTCTGAAAGACTGTGTCTCGGTCATCCATTTCTCAAACATCATGTAGTGCGAGAATCAAGCGGAGGCGATCGAGTCTTGTGGGAAAAGTGCACAAACCTCTGCAGAGTGTATAAACTAATCATGGTTAGCCGTGTCCCCGGTTATGGACAACTTGAGTATCTAGTACTTGGATTTTCATATGAATCTCATCATCATGTTACTTTAATTAATTTTGATGTGTTAATGATGATACTTAATTGGGATTGAGAATGCTGTCAACCATTCTCAATGTTTAACAACCACAATGATAGTTAAATAAAATTTATTCCTTTGCAGTAGGGAAAAATTTGCTTTTCGCAAAACTGTAACCATAGAGCTTTCCACCAGCCATATATGCATGTAGTATAGCATTACTATGTTCATTATTCTCTATGTGTTACATTGCCAGCATATTCCATGTGTTGACCCATTTTTGGGCTGCAACGTTTCATGTTGCAGACTTTTCAGACGACGAGTAAGGTGCCTTAGGTCGTGGTCTTATACTCAGTGATGCCGTTGGAGTTGATGGACTCACTTATCTTCCAAGCCTTCCGCTGTTATCGTATTAGATGGCCTTAAGCAATATTTATCATACTTACTTCTCTTTTGAGATATCGTTGTAATAAGTGTGTGATTGCTACTCTGTTATAAATCCTCCATTTGTACTGTGCGTGTCAGCATTACTGATCCAGGGATGACACTGGTGCACAACAGCACAGACTGTTTGAGGTCTGGTCGCTACAAAGGTGGTATCAGAGCACACGCTGACTGTAGGACACGACCACTAAGCTTAAACCCTAGAACACTTCTCTCTTCTCATTTCTGACCCCTCTCCACTTTCTAATCTTTTAGGAATGGCGGATGCAAGGAGCAAGTTCATGCAACCAGATGAAGATACGCCTTTTGGACGACACTTGAAGGAAGTCACCAAGTACTTGAACATAGGAATACCAAGCATCACCGGAACCTAGAACGCCACATTACCAGAAGAGGAGAGCTGGAAGATTCAAGTTCAAGTTCCAGGAAGGACAATTGCGCCAGTTACTGAGCCTATAAAGTTGTCTTTTGAAGCACCAACCTGGAGTTTAGGGAAGAGCATGGCAGCCCACATCGCTATGGGACGCATTGGAGAAGTCTACCACAGGGAGCTTAAGGATACTATTTATCAGATTTGTGGACGCCGAGACGAGCAATGGGAGATGATTAGCACCAAGAAGGATGGATCAATTGCAGCTTTCATCCAGGAGCAAAACCAACACATTCGTCGCCAGGAGAACCAGATGTGCTCAGAAAAGATAGATCTAAAGAAGGCGTTGACAAAGATCAAGGAGCTGGAGGAAGAACTCAAGGCTACACGCGAGGATTATTTGGAGGAAATCGTCGCGCTAGTAGGAAAGAATGACGACCTGGAGAAGAAGATTGGAGTATTCATGGGAAATCCAGTGTCAAGAGCAGAAGATGATGAATGCGCTTGCCCGGATAACTACATCATCATCGACGACACCGACTCGGACCCCAGTGAAGATGACTTTGTTGATGAAGCTGGAGCAGATATCATGGAGTCTTCAACTGATCAGAATTTCTAGTAGACCACCATATCAGTAGTAGTTTTCCCCCATTTATATAGTATAGTTCGAGCACTTTTGTAACGCTAGATAGATCGATTGTATGCCTTGTTTGAATTGATTGAGTGCTATTGATTGTGTTTGTCTCATGAGCATATGGGTAGTGTTTTCTATCTAGACCTCATTCTATTCTAAACTCTCATCTTTTCTAACCTATCAGATGCCTCCGAGACGCGACACCGGATTTGTTTTCCCACCGGAGATCACTCAGTTGATTCAGCAACAGAATGCCCTGATGCAAGTGTTGGTACAGAACCAAGGCAACAACAACAACAACAACCCACCACCACCACCTGTTGATCACTTAGCCCGTTTCTTGAGGCTAAATCCGCCGGTGTTTTCCAGCAGCACCAAACCGATTGTTGCAGATGATTGGCTCCGCAAAGTTGGAAGGGAGTTGGCCACTGCAGGATGCACAGATGCGGAAAGAGTGCGTTTTGCCGCACATCAGCTTGATGGACCCGCAGCATTATGGTGGGAGAATTACACAGCCACACACCCTATTGACACTGTCACATGGGACCAGTTTCAGCAAGCTTTCCGTACAGCCCATGTTTCAGCAGGAGCTATGGCTATGAAGAAGCGTGAGTTTCGCAACCTACGCCAAGGAGGACGCACCGTAGGCCAGTATGTGGAGGATTTCAGTAAGTTAGCACGTTATGCACCAGATGACGTTGCTACGGACGCAGCCAAGCAGGAGAAGTTTCTCGAAGGATTGAATGATGAGCTGAGCATGCAGCTAATGGTAGCAACCTTCAACAACTACCAGGAGTTGGTAGATAGAGCGCTCATGATTGAAGGGAAGCAACAGCAGATTGAGAACCGTAAGAGGAAGTATGGACAAGGGAAGTATAATTCTGGAGCTCAGCAGAAGCCACGTTTTGCCCCGAAACCAGGAGGACAGTTTCAGCATACCCATGGAGGAGGTAGTTCGCACAACCATAATGGCTCCAAGAATGGTAATGGGAATGGAGGAAGCAACGGACAGAACCGTAATACCCCATCTACCCCAGCCAAGAGGGACCTAAGTCACATTACTTGTTTCAAGTGCCAGAAGACTGGACATTATGCAACTGATTGTCCTGAAGCCTAGAATGGAAATGGCAATGGAAGCTCTGGGAAGAAGCCGAACCCTTTCAACAAAGGACATGTGAACCACGTGAGCGTGGAAGAGGTTGAAGCACAGCCTGATGCAGTAATAGGTAAGTTTATGGTTAAGTCATTTACTGCACTCGTTCTGTTTGATACTGGTGCATCGCATTCATACATATCAAGGGGATTTGTGGATAAGTATAAACTGCCAACCCAAGCCCTTAGGTCACCCATGTTAGTAACCTCGCCAGGAGCAGAGTATATGGCTAGTTTATGGTGTGATCGGTTACCATTAAGGATTGGTAACTACGTGTTTCCCTCAGACCTAATAATATTGGAATCGCAAGGATTGGATGTGATATTAGGCATGGATTGGTTATCAAAGTATGGAGGGAACATCGCCAGTAAATTGATTTTGCTTACCACCCCAGAAGGAAGAAGGATTAAGTATGTATCCCGGCATGTGCCGAAGAGGACTCAAGTGAATTCCTTATCAGGAGTTGTACAGGAGGAGGTACCAGTGGTGAAGGATTACCCGGATGTATTTCCAGAAGAGTTGCCAGGCATGCCACCGAATAGAGACATTGAGTTTCTGATTGAACTTTTGCCAGGCACAGGACCAATATCTAAGAGACCGTACAGGATGCCCGCAAAAGATTTGGAGGAAATTAAGAAGCAGATTAAGGAGTTATTGGATAAAGGCTATATTCGCCCAAGTTCGTCATCTTGGGGATCACCAGTACTTCTAGTGGAGAAGAAAGATGGATCGTTGAGGATGGTTGTTGATTACCGTGGATTGAATGAAGTGACCATCAAAAACAAGTACCCACTGCCGATGATAAATGATTTGTTCGACCGCTTACAAGGAGCTAAGGTATTTTCCAAGATCGATCTACGATCAGGATACCATCAGTTAAAGATTCGAGAGCAGGATATACCTAAGACGGCTTTTACCACCAGGTATGGGCTGTATGAGTATACCGTTATGTCATTTGGTCTGACTAACGCACCTGCTTATTTCATGAACCTGATGAACAAGGTGTTTATGGAGTTTTTGGATAAGTTCGTCGTGGTGTTCATTGACGATATTTTAGTCTGTTCCAAGAATGAAGAAGAGCATAAGGAGCATTTGCGTTTGGTACTTGAGAAGCTCAGAGTACATCAGTTATACGCCAAGTTCAGCAAATGTGAATTTTGGCTGAAGGAAGTTGGATTCCTCGAACATGTTATATCCGGAGAAGGAATAGCAGTAGACCCCGCCAAAGTTGACATGGTAACAAGTTGGGAATCACCCATGTCTGTTGGAGAGATCCGGAGTTTTCTTGGACTTGCAGGATACTACCGGAGGTTTATTGAGAATTTATCAAAGATTGCAAAACCCATGACTGACCTATTGAAGAAGGACACCAAATTCAATTGGACTGAGGAATGTGAAGCTAGTTTCCAAGAATTGAAGAAACGATTGGTTACATCACCAGTGTTGATTCTGCCAGATCAACGCAAGGATTATGAAGTTTATTGCGATGCTTCTCGTCGAGGACTTGGAGCAGTGCTTATGCAGGAAGGAAGAGTTGTGTCGTATGCTTCACGACAACTTAAACCCCATGAGAAGAATTATGCCACGCATGATTTGGAGTTAGCAGCCGTAGTGCATGCGTTGAAGACATGGAGACATTTTCTCATCGCAAAACTGTAACCATGGAGCTTTCCACCAGCCATATATGCATGGAGTATAGCATTACTATGTTCATTATTCTCTATGTGTTACATTGCCAGCATATTCCATGTGCTGACCCGTTTTTGGGCTGCAACGTTTCATGTTGCAGACTTTTCAAACGACGAGTAAGGTGCCTTAGGTCGTGGTCTTATACTCGGTGATACCGTTGGAGTTGATGGACTCACTTATCTTCCAAGCCTTCCGCTGTTATCGTATTAGATGGCCTTAAGCCATATTTATCATACTTATTTCTCTTTTGAGATATCGTTGTAATAAGTGTGTGATTGCTACTCTGTTATAAATCCTCCATTTGTACTGTGCGTGTCAGCATTACTGATCCAGGGATGACACTGGTGCACAGCAGCACAGACTGTTTGAGGTCTGGTCGCTACAGCGGCGGCCTAGGAAAATGCCTCGCAGGCAGGCGAGGACTCTTACGGGCGCATGCGTGCCCTCGTCCTTAGGCAGATGGATCAAATCTCCAGGTGGGCGAGGTTGTAGGATAACCTGCAAGCCTCGTTTGAACAATCTACCGACGTCATCAGACAACAAAATGAGAGCAATGCGAAGCTCCGGGCCGAGCGCGACCAGCTGAGGGCAAAGATCGTCGGCAGTGCGGAGCAGTAGGAGCAGACCACTGCCTTCTTGAAGAGGACCGGCGTCATCGTCGAGAAACTTATGGACGAGAATGCCATGCTGCGCAACAAGCGCAGAAGGCTGGTGGAGGAATCCATGGATGCTCTCAACCAGCATCTTGAGGACAAGAAAGAGCTCGTCGCCGGCCGTCGCAGAGACTAGTTGTCTTCCTTCTTCTTTTGCCCTTGTGTATATCGGGCGTTGCCGCATGTGGCTTTTTTTAATTATGTTTATAAATATGTAAGACAATTATTATCCAATGTCCTCGTCCTTATATTCATCATGCTTGCTATAAGTCGCAGTCGATGCTGTATAGGTCCGTCGGATCTTACATCAAGATCTGTGCAAAACTTTCTTTTCAGATTTTCATTTTTCTCTCTTAAATCTCAGTCCAGTGAGACATATAGCCACGTCGTAGAACAGGTGCTCGGGCGCCATTAATGGAGAAGTTGGGAGGGAGGTGCGCGGCGGGTAGCGGTCAAAAGGGCTCTCCTCCCGATGAGCACGCGCAGGGGTCTAATCGCATGCCTCCCGTACTCAAATAGCTACCCCGCATGGCACCTCCTAGCCAATAAAAAAAGGGGACGCGTGGCCGCACGTAATTGGTAAGTCGAACGCCCACGGTTTCAATAATACTTCTATTTCCGATTTGTAACGTGACAACACTTGTTCCAAAATGATTTTGTTGATTGCTAATGTGTGCGCCTTCGCAAATCAGACAGAAAAATTACCACCGCATGTTGGTGCTATGTCATGAGACCATGCCAAGTTTCATGATTTTCAGGCGTGTTTTGGAATTATAGGAATTAAAAAACCAAGTATCTCAATCTTTCGGCCGAGCCACGACGCCTAGATGTTTGAATTTCACTCCCATCTCTTGCATGGGACCTAGAAATTCACCCAAGGACACACATGTGATTTTTCAAACAACTTTGGTGCACTGGAGCATGTGCTTGTAGTTCAAATTTGAATTATGCACATGAAATGCCCAGAAACTCAATTAATGTTTAAAAAGGCCAAACGAACCCAGAATAATTCCAAAATTTAGCACGGTACTCCTATTTGGTCTAATCTGGCTGTGTACAAAAATTAAGGCGTGAGAAGGCAGTATACGTATGTCGTTTCAAACATGGAGGTGACACGTTCCCTCTCGGAACCACGAGCCTTCTTGAGGAAGCTCCGGTTTGCAAGAAGCTTACACGAAAGCTTGTCCCAATTCGGCCAAAAAAATTACCGCAGCATATTCGTGCCATGTCATGACACCATGCCAAGTTTCATGATTTTCAGGCGTGTTTTGGAATTACAGGAATTAAAAAACCAAGTTTCTCAATCTTTTCGGCCGAGCCACGACGCCCAGATGTTTGAATTTCACTCCAATCTCTTGCATGGGACCTAGAAATTCACCCAAGGGCACACATGTGATTTTTCAAACAACTTTGGTGCACTGGAGCCTATGCTTGTAGTTCAAATTTGAATTATGCACATTAAATGTCGAGAAACTCAATTAATGTATAAAAAGGGCGAAACGAGCCCGGAATAATTCCAAATTTTAGCACGGTACTTCTATTTGGTCTAATCTGGCTGTGTAAAAAAATTAAGGTTGGAGAAGGCAATGTACATATGTCGTTTCGCACACGGAGGTGACACGTTCCCGCTCGGAACCACGAGCCTTCTTGAGGGAAGCTCCGGTTTGCAAGAAGCTTACACCAAAGCTTGTCCCAAATCGGCCAAAAAAATTACTGCTGCATGTTCATTCCATGTCATGACACCATGCCAAGTTTCATGATTTTTAGGCGTGTTTTGGAATTACAGGAATTAAAAAACCAAGTTTCTCAATCTTTCTGGCCGAGCCACGACGCCCAGATGTTTGAATTTCACTCCAATCTCTTGCATGGGACCTAGAAATTCACCCAAGGGCACACATGTGATTTTTCAAACAACTTTGGTACACTGGAGCCTGTGCTTGTAGTTCAAATTTGAATTATGCACATTAAATGCCTAGAAACTCAACTAATGTATAAAAAAGGCCAAACGAACCCGGAATAATTCCAAAATTTAGCATGGTACTTCGATTTGGTCTAATCTGGCTGTGTAAAAAAATTAAGGCGGGAGAAGGCAGTGTACGTATGTCGTTTCGCACACGGAGGTGACACGTTCCCTCTCGGAACCACGAGCCTTCTTGAGGGAAGCTCCGGTTTTCAAGAAGCCTACACCAAAGCTTGTCCCAAATCGGCCAAAAAAATTACCGCAGCATGTTGGTGCCATGTCATGAGACCATGCCAAGTTTCATGATTTTCAGGCGTGTTTTGGAATTACAGGAATTAAAAAACCAAGTTTATCAATCTTTCCAGCCGAGCCACGACGCCCAGATGTTTGAATTTCAGTCCCATTTCTTGCATGGGACCTAGAAATTCATCCAAGGACACACATGTGATTTTTTTAAACAACTTTGGTGCACTGGAGCCTGTGCTTGTAGTTCAAATTTGAATTATGCACATTAAATGCCCAGAAACTCAGTTAATGTATAAAAAGACAAAATGAGCCTGGAATAATTCCAAAATTTAGCACGGTACTTCTATTTGGTCTAATATGTCTGTGTAAAAAATTTAAGGCGGGAGAAGGCAGTGTACGTATGTCGTTTCGCACACGGAGGTGACACGTTCCCTCTCGGAACCACGAGCCTTCTTGAGGGAAGCTCCGGTTTGGAAGAAGCTTACACCAAAACTTGTCCCAATTCGGCCAAAAAAATTACTGCAGCATGTTGGTGCCATGTCATGACACCATGCCAAGTTTCATGATTTTCAGCCATGTTCTGGATTTACAGGAATTAAAAAACCAAGTTTCTCAATCATTCCGGCCGAGCCACGACACCCAGATGTTTGAATTTTATTCCCATTTCTTGCATGGGACCTATAAATTCACCCAAAGACACACATATGATTTTTCAGCAAACTTTGGTGCATTGGAGCATGTGCTTGTAGTTCAAATTTGAATTATGCACATTAAGTGCCCAGGAACTCAATTAATGCATAAAAATGCCAAACGAACCCGGAATAATTCCAAATTTAAACACGACACTCATGTACTAGTTGCATGTTTACTGTACGTAAATGTTCTAGCAATTCAAACACCACCCTTTCCCTCCGTAACACCATTTTGTCTTTCAAAACATAATGAAAAAATTAGGTATACCACAAACAGTTTACTAGAAAGAATCGTGTGGGATGCGATATAAAATATCTTGGCGCACCGTCTTGTCTGGTTTACGCAGGAAGCTTCGTCGTCTACAGTCCACCGCCCCCGCTTGAACCACACTTGGGCGCCAGTTTCTCGCGGCACCGAGCGAAAAAAAATTCCACCGCGGAAATATCTATCTCCCCGCCCCTCCCTCCTACCAAAAGCCACATTTCCACTGTTCCTCCTTGCTTTCCAAGTTCAAACCTTCACTGCTGCTTACTGGCAGCTCAGCCTCCTCCCCGGTGACCCTTCTAATTGCAGTGCCGCCTCCTCGCCGGCTACCCTTCTTCTTGCAGCGCTGCCTCCTCGCCGGCGACCCTTCTTCTTGCAGCGCCGGCGACCCTTCTTCTTGCTGCGCAGCCTCCTCGCCGCCGACCCTTCTTCTTGCTGCGCAGCCTCGTCGATATGGTCAGGTAATCCACACCCCGCCCACACTATCCTCCTCCTTTCCCATCCCACATGCCCCGACTGACGGAGCGACACCTTCCACCGAAATCACTGCCCCCCTCCTCCAATTAAGCGCCGCCCACAGCCATTTTACATGCAGTATAACATGGAGCTGAGTAGCATGCGGCCGCACGCGTGAACAAAGTCGCTATGGCTGACATGTGTGTCGACCGCCAGATCTTGGAGGAGCACCTCGTCTTCGAGGCCACCGTCGACACCGCCGCACGGTTGTCTACTTTAAAATACAGTTCCTGATGTTTTCTCGAGGCCACCGCCAGTGCCTTCTAATGATTTGTCCTCTGTAATGTTAATATGCAATCTGATGTTCAGTTAATAGTTTGGTCCTCTGAAATGTAATGTTCAGTTAACACTTTGGTCCAACAATTGCTACATTTCGTCGTACTGTTCTCAAGCATTCTTTGTTTTGTTAACTATCTTATCTTCTAGTACATGTTTCTATTCTGCAATGTCGTGCTCAGTTAACTATTTTGGTTCATTTGGTCTGCTGTCCATTTAACTATTTGGTTCAGTTCTGCAATTTGATTTTCATTTGCTGTGGGTACAATTTTGTATTGTTATGCATGTGACACCAATCGAATTTGGTTGTACTCAATACATATTCTACTGATAGTATGGCAACTCTTAGTTAACCTGATCAAGATCTTCCTTATGTGTGTTGCAGGGAAACAATGGGAGACACTGCGGTTTACCATCAAGGTTTGTTCAAGCAGGGTCCTTTGGCTAATAGCACATTATTGTGCAGTTGCAGGAATCATTCTAACATTTAGGTTTCTTACGATTTGGTCTTGCACATGTAGGTCCTGCTGTCAGAGGCTTAGACCCACTTTTCGACCCATTTTGCATATGAGGAAATGAGATGTCCATGAATACCAGTCAAGTCAAGAAACTCAGAAACATTGTTAGGATGAAGAAACTTGCGACGAATAACAGCAAGATCTTTGTTTGCACAATGAAGAAGACATCAGTCAACTATAGGATGGTACCAACTATTTTACCTTGTTTTTACCCCTTGCGCCATTTCAAAATTTACAACAGCGATTTATGCATAGCTTTGTTTTCAATACTTTTCAAAGAAGTTCACCGATGATTACATCTCAAACCAACTGCATGGTCAAGAGGCGAGGAAGGTATTCATTCAACACCCACGGTACAATATTGAAGTCTTGCTGAAGAGGACGAAGGTTGGGCGGGCAATTATCCGTAGCCACTGGCCTAAAGTTGCAAGGACATTCAACATCACTGAAGGCTCAATATTTGCCTTTCGCTTCTGTAGTTTCCCAGATGAGATTCATCTGTCTATTTACCGTGTATGGTGCTACTTTCCAAAGGTTTTTGATGCTGCATGTGAAACTTGGTGCTGTTGTGTAATGGCGTAACTGAGTGCCGAAGCTATCTGATGTAATTCGATTATGAAATCCTGGTTGCTTTTATACGGATATGAAATATCTGGCGTGTTTTATAAGAAATATCAGTTTGATTAGTACATGGATTATCAATAATAGGCTAATTACACTGCTTGTTGGGGTTTTCTATTGCAAACTGTTACTCAGACAACACCGTGGGCGATGAACTCAAACAACCCACACGGTTTCTAGAAAGTAGGCATGTTCGATCAACTAACAATCACACACAGCTTCCGGCAGCGAACTGTTTGCGTTAGGCCACCTTGCACAAACGTTTCCACACAAAGAACTGTGTGGGATGTACATACCTAGGGAAATGATTTTCTGGGATTCACCGTGTGGGATGTACATACCTAGGGAAATGATTTCTGGGATTCACCGTGTGGGATGTACATACCTACAGAAATGATTTCTGGGATTCACCGTGTGGGGTGTACATACCTACAGAAATGATTTCTGGGATTCACCGTGTGGGATGTACATACCTACGGAAATGATTTCTGGGATTCACTGTGTGGGATGTACATACCTACGGAAATGATTGGGTTTCCATGCCTCACCCAATCGCACACGGCCCCAACCTGGGTCCCACGAGGGCCTATCCTCGACGATTTCTGGGTCGTGTGGGAAGGACCCCCCTATCGCCCACACTCACTTGGCGACGGTTCCAAATGCCGTCGCGGAAAGGGGTTTTAAACCGTTTGTTTAGGACGTCGTTGTACCAATGTTTCGCTGCGGCCCGCAACACTGCTGCCTTTGAGTGAAACCCACATGTGTTTTAGAGGGGATCCATTGCTCTGGAATCACAGATCGGTGGTGCCGGAGGACATGCCAGGCTGCGTTTCAGGTGGTGGGCAACAAGGGCAAATCCGATCGAGGAAGCGTCGCATCGATTGTAGAGAAGTTCGAAGGAGCTGCGCCTGGCGCAGCACAAGGCGGAGACGCAAGTCGATCTCATGGGAGAGATGCTGAGGGATGTCAGCATCTGGCAGCGTCGCGTTAATTTCGAGCTAGGGCTAATGGCAGAGATCATATTCACGGAGTCAACTGCAGAGGAAAGAACGCGCATGCCTGCGGAATGGCATGAGCAGCCGGTGCAACTATTCAAATGGGCGGTAGGAGAAGCCAAATCGCGGGACCAGCTATGGCAGCGCCGCTGGGCATGCATCGTAGGCGAGGTGAGCTGCCCTCCTTCCCCGCCGACGATGCAGTGACCTACTCGGTTGCTGCTGAAGTGAACTTGCGGCGCCATGGCGGTTTGCAACCGTGACAATCACTCCATCTATATGTATTGTATTCCTATGAAAATACTCTTGGCCGTTCGGAAAAAGATGGTAATTGATTTATCACTAGTTTTTGAATGCTTGGTCGTGACAATCACCCGAAGCCACAACCAAAAGCCTCCATCGCGTAATACTTACGGTCGGTCGCACCAATAGTCGGGCGGTCGGACCCGCGACACGCATCGGCTTGGTCTGACATGTACGACCAGTTACATCACTGACTTGTGCGACTGTATTTGAGCAGTAGTACTTGAAATTTGTGTTCCAGGAAACTCATCGGAAGCCGTTTCGGGCCTTGAAACCAAAACATCAATTAATCTTTAGCTTGTTTCCATCACATTCCAAAGTGTATAGTATAATTATGTGCAAACCTTCTCACACCTAGTAGTACGTATCAAACCTGAACGTGTTCCCACTATGCAGGTTTTAGTACTGGTGCTAGTACTAGGTTATAAAAAGGGGAACTAGTACCTAGCCGAAAATCACTCTACCTCTTCCTCCTCATAAGTCTTTCTTGTTTGTCCATCCTTGCCATGGCCGGTGTGCAGAGCTCTAGGTCGATAACTACTCGTAACAAGGGAGCTGCAACCAAGGCCACGGAAAAAAAGAGGGCTCGCCGCCTGGCAGAGACAGGCGAGGGCTCCCAGGAGCGCCCTAGCCGCGGAGGAAAACATGCCGAGCTGGCGGCGCTGGAGTCGTTATCCCTTGATGACATGCCCGATCAGCTCAATAAGCAGGAGGAGTTCATCGACGGCTTGGTGGAGTTGCTGAAGGAGAGCCTCAATGACATGCCCGCTGAGCTCAATGAGCAGGAGGAGTTGACCGCCGGCTTGGTGATGCTACTGAAGAAGAGCACTGCGTCGGATAAGAAGGTAACCGGCGAAATCCTGCAACTTCAGGAGGATAGGGCGAAGCTATGCCACGAGCTCGACCTGCTGAAGGAGGAGAACGCCGGTTGGAAGAAGCTACATGAGAAGAGTAGTTCCTCGATGAAGATGCTGTAGGCCCTCATCATGGAACAGAAGGAGGAGTTGGCGAAGCTCCGCATCGAGCACCCGGCTGCTGTCAAGGTACATAATGCGGCTGTGGAACAGATGATGAAGGCTCGCATCGAGAAATCCCGCGTCATGGACAGAATGAAGAAGATGGCGGAGGAGACACGCAAGGAGATGGAGGTCGTGGAGGCGATGAAGAAGCAGTTACGACTCCGCGGCCAGCAACCCTTCATGTAGTAGAGTGCAGTGCCCCAGACTTGTGTGTGCGTCTTCCTTCTTTTTTTGGGGTGATAATCTTCCTTCTTCTTTTGCTCCTGTGTTTCTTCTTTTGCTTCGTGTGTTTCGCCACACATGTCACGTTCTCTGTGAGGCATGAATAGAACAATGCTAATGATGAGCAGCGCAGTGGGATCGATGACTAGCAAATTAGATCATTTTTATCGCCATATGGCACTGGGCTGCCGTGTTTTGTGCTCCTCCGTCGTACTAGTACTCCAGTGGAAAACTTGAGTATACCACACGGTTCTTTGCTCCTCCTCGGGTCGCCGGCAACATTTATACGAGCAGTCAAATCACAAGGCCCCGCCTTCCAGCAGTAATGAGCCGTCAAATCACAAAGGCCCTCGCCTCTCGTGAAACCAACCAAGCGAGACTGCCCCGCCCTCTAGCCTTTTAAAAATGTATACTTTTGTACAGTAGTAGTATCGATGGATTGCACCATGGAGCAAAACTAAGAAGATGGAATTAAAGAAACAAGGTGGTACATATAGAGAGCGCTCGTCGCAAAATTATGCATGTAGTACTATTAAAAAAGCTAGTACGTGCTTAAATGGGGTGCTAAATTCTATTAAAGAAATTAGCATACCTATTTAATTCTTGGGTTCTTATTATTTATGCCACTAGTTGTGTATCACAACTCATTTTTGCCATTAGAAGTTACAACTACTTAAAAATGCCATCGATCCGTGAGATGCTTGCTCAAAAATGCAATTAGATATCTCAAAAATGCCATCGTTTTGTTAGATGTTTGCTCAAAAATGCCATTAGACATTGTTATTTTCACGTCAAACCGGTTGACCATGTTATATGACAAAAATAAGCCGATTCTCACAATGATAAGTGTGGCCCCACTTGTCAGGAGTAACCAAGCGAATAATTTTACAAGAAAATAAGAACGATGTTGGGATCAAGTAGGCCCCACACTTTATTGTACTGTAGTGAGATAGAGGGAGAGCTGGCATGTTGGTCCATAGGTATTTATGTCATTATAACGTGGCAAAAGAGATTTGAGTCACAATAATTGTGTCCAGCACAACACACCCCTCAAATAAAACTAAGCACCCTGAAATTCTTTGACAACTAAACTGCTTGGTATATGATGTTGGCCATATATATTGTACATATATAATGTGAAGAAACGAGTGGTAGTCCTATACCAACTAAAAGATGAACTGTAAGAAATAATAGTATGTACGTACTGAAGAGTTAAAGTAACGAGAAGGGACATAACATAGTTCTGTTGGGGGCTCAACACAACACACCCCTCAAATAAAACTAAGCACCCCTGAAATTAAACTAAACAACTAATCAGGTAGACACTGCATTAGAACCACCATGAGCAATGGCACTGCCACCTTACTCGTACTCCTCGTCCACATGCTCGACTTCGTCCTTGTCCCTCTTCCTCTTGGTCGATACTTCTTTGCTTGAACCGCACACTTGGCTCTTGCTCTTGATCCAACCCTTGTAGATATTGAAACAAAGGTAGGCATCCATTGCAGCGTACTGGATGTGGTCTATATCTAGTACATTCCACTGCCATGCATGACGATGAAACTTGTGCAGAGGTTTCTTCAGTTTACCGTACGAAGGATGAACCATGGCTCCTGCTAGGGTCAGCATTGAAGGTTGATCACGGGAGGGCACCAGCCCATTCTTCTGGAGGTCGAAGGGCTCGCCTACAATGAGGCCTATCCGACCCAAGACTGTTCTGTCGTTTGTGAAGTCTACAGTAACGAATTTGACTAGGCCGCCCGCGAGGAAGTTCTTAAATTCCTCGCACTCAACGTCGGCATGGCATATGTGGTAGACCAAGCATAGGTTGTGCACGCAAACCTGGATCACAGCGGGCTTCATATTCTCTTCCTCCTTTAGATTCTTCTCTTTGTCCAGGGTTGTGGTGTACTCAACATCTAGCCCAATAACCCACTCATCATTTGACTTTTCAAACATGCGTCTGAAGGGAGCAAGGCATCCTTTCACCATCGCGAAAGAACGGGTGTAGATGACGTCGAACTCATCGCCGGTGATTGTTCTAACCTTGTACTCACCGCCGATCATGGAGATTTGGGACGCCATGGATTTGGGAGGAGGGTTAGGATTAGTGGAAATATCGTAATGTGAAAGGACGGGACGACTAGGAGCAAACTGCTGTAATGTTAAAGGGCGTCCAGGGACGAGTAGGAGCGAACTGCTAGCGGTTTTTCGATTGTAAAAATGTTGAGTGGGGCGTGCGAACAGCAGGGTAGTGGTTTGCCTAGTGGATAAATGGATTCATGCACAATACTATGGGGGGCCAATTAGATGTCATGTCTACTCGACGCCCAATTAAATGGCTTCATGCATCTGCGTGTTCGCACGTCAAGCGTCTTGAAAATTACAGGTGATACGAAGCTTTCCATGATCCCATGATACGGGCTTCCGAGAGCCCTTGGATCTGAGATCGTACGGTTGCATGGCGTGATTCTAGACCTATGGTTGAATATCCTATCCTGGAGGGTTATTTTGGAAAGTTTCAGCAACTTAGCATGCGACCGTTCGATCTCAGATCCAAGGGCTGCCAGCAGCCCGTATCATGGTCGCGCCTACCACGACTGTCGCCTTGCTCACTCGGTCGCACCCTTGGAGATTTCACACAGTGCGTTAGGCTATCTGATGTTGGCATGTCATACATAGTCATCACTTAGTCACTCATACAACATGGTTAGCTATAAGGTTGGCTATAAGAGTATTTTTTACTTCTCTCTATCTCTTTCTTCGTAGTATTTATTGCATTTGCCAAGGAGTGACATCTTCCAATGAAATGGTGCTTAGATGAGGTGCTAAGGGCATTAAATGGCTTAGAAACTCAAGTCCCCAATGCATAGGTGCTTAGTTTTTTGTTACTAAGCTTGCTTCATTTAATTAGCTATAGACTCAAAATTGTCTTTTCACCTAGGTACACACGCTTAGCACCGTTTCTTCCTGGGGTCACCAAACTAGTCTCTCTATTCTTAATTAACTTGCCACATCGGACTTTATGCCTATGTGGCAGGCTTAGCACCAGTATGAGCAAGTACAATAGTGGGCTATAAGCCCGCTTACATGGCATTTTTGCATATGTGGAGGAGAGAGGCAAGGAAAAAGTGGAGGAGTGGGCTCTCATGCAAGAGCCAGCCTCTACACGTGCTCCTAGACAAAAGCATTTAATACAAGGAGAGAGATAGAGAGAAAGTGAGAAAAACCTTATAGCCAACCCTATTGTATGACTAATAAATAATACTACTAACTTTTGATGATATGGCATGTTTATATACTCATGCAGCACCAGCAGCTGGCTATACTAACCATGCTCTACATGGTGGAGCATTGGGAGAGGCACCTGTATAGCATGGAGGTGGTCAGGAATCGGGAGACTCACGCCAGTCGTAGCGCCGCAGTTAAAATGATGGGACAATTGCATTTTTGCCCCTAGTTGGAACCTACCCACGGGTTTTGCCCTTACTTTTCGACTCTGCTCATTTTTGTTCTTAGTTTTTCCTCCTAGGTCACTTGAATGCCCTTTGACCATTTGACCAATACTTTGAAAATTCATAACAAATTGATATGAACTCAGAAAAATGCAAATCAGATATCAAAATGTTTAGATAAACATTACCTTTATGTGTATGTCATTTCCATTTAGGACAAAAGTACCATTTAAACAACCTAAGGTTATTAATGTTATTAACATTATTAAAAATAAAAGGTATAAGCAAACTTTTTCAGGAATAAAAAGTACATGCAAATGTGGGTGACATTTTTTGAACATCCTGATATCTTATTTGCATTTTTCTGAGTTCATATCAACTTGTTATGAATGTTGTCGGATTTCGGGTTCCGCAGACCCTAGAGAGGTTCGAACTCTGGGGTGTGCACGAAGAACACTATCTCCCCAGCGCGCTCGCTCAACGATCCCACGGCCTAGATCGACAAACTCAAGGAACAAGAGACACGGGGGTTTATACTGGTTTGGGCCACCCTGCGGTGTAATACCCTACTCCAGTGTGTGGTGGATTGCCTCGAGGGGCTGAGGATGAACTAGTATAGTGGATGAACAGCCTCAGGAGGTGAGGTGTTGTTGAGCTCGATGAGCTAGTGAAGTGGTTCGGGTGGAATCGATACGTGCCCTTCTATGGTGGTGGCTAGGTCCTATTTATAGTGGCCTTGGTCCTCTTCCCAAATCTAGGTGGGAAGGGACCCCACAACGGCCAAATTTGAAGGGAGACAACTAGTACAAGCTATCTTGACAAGAGTAGTCGTCGCCTGCCAAAGGCTCTGGTGGTGACGCTGCCCCGGGCTCCACGATGACCTCCGTCTAGCCGTCCTGGCGGTCCTTGGTCTTGTTGCACCGATATGGAAACCTTTGCATGATTCCTTGGGACTCCGCGCCTGCGCTTGCCTCCTTAGCACCAAAGGGGAAACTGGCACACTGCACCCGCTGGCGCCCGCCTGGCCTTGGTCTTCATGGTTCACGTCACGTGAACCTCACGAGGTGAACCTTGCATAGATATCTCTTCTCCTCGGGAGCCAGCCTAGTGAGGCTGCCCCCAAGGAGGTCTTGTTGTCATCTGCTTTGCGAGGCTTAGCCTCTAGCGAGGGTCTTGAGCTGTTGTTGTTGACACTAGGTCGTACCAAGCCGTTGATGGAGCCATGTCATGGGCCGCAGGCAGGCAAGTCTGGGTACCCTCGTTCCCAGGACGCTGAAAGTAGCCCCCGAGCCCAAGGCGCGCTCGAACTTGGCTTCGAGGCGAAGCCAAAGGGCAAGTGCGGGGCACCACGGGCCCCAACCGCCTACGGCCTCGGTCAACGCATGGTGACTTGTGATACATGGGCGCCCCCACTCCCCCACGCAGCCTTGATATCCGCCAGGCTAGGCGACCATCGTTGTCAACATAGCTCTGCCTCCCTTGTTGGCAGCGCGCTCCCATAGCTCCTCCGTCTTCCAGAAAACAGCGGCTTCCTCCCCTGGCCTAACCCGGCACCAATCCTTCCCGTCGCCATGGCGCCGAGCCAGAAGAAGAAGAAGGGAAAGTGGAAAACCCGCGCCTCAGCCCTAGCGCCGCCGGTCTTCAAGCCTGCCATTGAGCGGTCGGTGGTGGTCAACCAGGAAGGGTTGGACAAGGTTCGCCCAGCGCTCGCCGCCGATTCCAATGAATGGAAGGCGACGGTGGCTTGGCCGGCTTCCCGCGCCGCGATTGATAGGACAGCCACTGAGATCCCCATCCATCTTCACGCCCTCTGGGCTGGCCTAATTCCCCCCTTCTCCGATTTCTTCAACACCGTGCTCTCGCATTACCAAGTCAATGCACTGCACCTGGATCCCCACTCCATCATCCTCCTCGCCATGTTCGCCTTTGACTGCGAGGTCATGGTGGGCATTGCCCCTTCCGTGGCTTTGCTTCGCCATTTCTTCTCGCTGCATCTGACTGACGCCCGCCAGCGCTCGGGGTGCGTGACCTTCCAGGCCGTAGCGGTGACAGCCGGCTCGGGGATCAACTTCGAGCTCTTGCCAGTTGTGGATGGATTTCAGAAGCGATGGGTATTCGTTGATGTTGGCGTGTTTAGCCCTCTGCTCTTGCTCCCACGGGCTCCGGTCGTCCCAAGCTCCGGCTGGGAGCACGCGAAGCTCGTCGACCGGGGGCTTCCCCATGTCTGGTGTCGGCTGGCCAGGCTGAAGGACCTTGGGTGATGGCGCCTATGGTGGTGAAGGAGTTCATCCGGTGCCGCATTGCTCTGCTCCAGCGTCACTCTCGGCCGATGTGGACCTTCTCCAGCAGCAGGGACCCCATCAGGCTTCACGTGCCCGCGATTCCTTCTGAGGTGCTGCAGACGGTGCTCGAGCTCTTGACGGGCGACCCATCACGGGCCAATCTGCCGGAGGAGGGTTTCCTCTTGTACTGCTGCTCCAACAAGGTAGAGTTCATGAGGCAGATGTCCCTTTTCGATGAATGCGGGCCGCGCCCGGCCGGCCTTGAGGGGCCCGCGAGAACCTAGTCCTCTTGGTTCCTTTGCCTGCCGTCACCTCGGTGCCCACCTCAGAAGCAGGTGCAGGGAGGCGAGCACCGTCGAACGCCAGCGAGGTGGCTGCGGAAGAAGCGGCGTTGGTTACAGCTCCTGAGGCGACAGCTCCTGGGGATGGGGCGAGCTGTCCTGAGGCGGCGGCCGGAGGGCCGACGCGGTCCGAGTCTCCTAGGGTGGAAGCCCCCGAGGCTCGGGCGAGCTGTCCCGAGGCGGAGGCTGAGGGGGTGACGCAGCCTGACGCTCCCGAGGTCGTCCCCTCGGGAGCCCCACCGACTGCCCCAGGCGACGGCGGTCACGCCCAGGGCTTCGGCCAGCTTTGCTTGAACTTCGAGCACTCCGCAGGAGGAAGGTGTCTCCAAGATACAATGGTGACGCCTTCCGACCGTTGAAGCAGAGGAAGTACATAGCCAAAGACGAGTGAGTACCTCATTTGTGTGATTTCCTAAGTGCTGCATCCCCTCCTGACCACAACTCTTCAGGGTGGCTTCGGCTGGTGCGGCGAAATCTCCTGAGAAGCGACCTCCGCCCGTTCCGGGCTCATCACTCGCCTTGAGCGCTCCTTGCCGGGCTGTCGCGTGTGGCACGAGGCCTGTGGAAGAGGTGGACGTGCCATCCGGGTGCCCTGACCCTGCGCTCCTGTCGCCCCTTCTTCACGGCCTTGTCTGGAGTGTTGGAGGTGTGCCGAGGGCTCCTCCATTGGTCGTCGCCTGCAGCTGGGCGACCCTAGCCCTGGCTTCGTCTTCAAGTTGCGGGCCCCGTCCTGCAGCGCCTCTGCCAAGGCCCGGACGGCTGGGGGGAGGTGTCGGCCTCCAGCCCCCTGCCAGAGGCAGGCAAGCCACCTCAAGCTTCCCCGGCGATTGCCGGCGCAGTGGACGGGCCCGGCTGCGCATTTGAATTCGCGTGTGGGCGCGGCGCTGTCCACCATGACCTCTTCTGGGAGGCGATGGGTGCGCTGAGCCGGCTCGGGGAAGAGCTCGTCGACATTGACGCCCGCCTTGAGATAGAGGGGCTTTGGCTGGCGGACGAATGGCACTGGTTGAAGGTGGCCATCAACGGGCGTCTTCATCACGAGCGCGCCAGTGCGAAGGTCGAGGCGTCCCTTGCGACCTCACGCGAGGCAAGCGCCCGGGCCTTGGAGGAGGCCGGGGAGGCTGATCGCCGCCGCGAGGTCGCCGAGGAGCGCCAACGGGAGCTCTAGGCCTTGAATGCTTCCCTCGAGCAGCAGGTCGAAGCGCGTCGAGCAGTCTTGGCGTCAATGAGGGGGGCGCCTTCCGAAGACAAGGAGATCCAGAAGTGTGAGGAGGCGCTGATGCTGGAGGCCTCGGAGCGCAGCCTTGAGCTTGAGTGGCTGGAGACGAGGCAGCGCCATGTGGCCATGGCCGAGGATGCCGTCTCCACGCGCAAGGCCAAGATCCTGGAGGAGGTCGACCGGAGGGCGGCGAAGGCTCTTGCGGATCTTGCCAATGAGTACGACCTGAAGATTAAGTTCCTGGAGGCCGAAGCTGAGGGCAGGACCGCCGCCCTCGGGACAAGGCTGGCCGAGGCGGAGCAACACGAGAGGACCACTGCGGCCGCTCAGACCTCCGCCCAGAACGACCTGGCCTCCGCGCGTGCTGACTTGCTCTCGCTCCAATAGCAAATTGATGATGTCGCGTCCCTTGCGCAGCAGAACAGGGAGGAGGCGTGTCGTCGGCAGACGCTGCAGCGCGAGCATGCTCCCATGCTCCAGGCTCTCAGGGTGAGGGCCAACCAAGCGCTGGGCGTTATCTGCGAAGAGAGCATTCCTCATCCCTGCGTGGAAGATTACGCTAGCCACCTCCGCTTCGTTACCGAAGTCGTGACACGCCTGGAGGACCGTGCTGCGAGGGCTCGTGAGCTTGTCGAAGAGAGGAGTCGGGGCCTCCTTGGGCGCGCGTTCTCGCGCGTCTTCAGTCATCTTCAGAACCTCGACCCCCACTTCGACTTTGACGCCGCCATAGCCCCAGTGCTCGGGGCTATCCGGGACAACTTGTTGCACTGGGTGGACAATCACGTGGACGCTTTGGTCAGGGCATTCACCACCGAGGACAACGCGGGGGTGGTCGCGGTGGACGAAGATGGCGCGGTCGACGACGGCGAAGATGACGCTGGCGATAGCGCAAGCAGCGCGTACGAGAGCGACCGGGGTGATGCTGTGAGCAACGCCCAGTTGAACCCGCATTCCTTCGCTTGAACCTGCACACAAAGACTTGGACATGGCCCCGCAGGGCGTGAGAGCATTTTGGAGGGGGAGCCCCTTGTGTATGTAAATTAATGTTCTATCTTTAAGCTGGACCTGAAACGTGCCTCGCGAACTCGTGAGCCCCCGAGCAGGGTTGTGGCTGAGACTTATCTTGATCCTAGCAGGCCTTGAGCGTGTTTTGAGGGTGTTGATGTGCCTTTCTTCTGAGGGGAGCCCATTAGGGGCTCACCAGATTTTAGATCTCTTGAGGGGCCTGTTGATCCGCCCGAGGGAACCTCACGAGGAGCGAATGCGAGGCTAGGGCAGGGTGTGTCGTCGTGGCACTGCGGCAACAGTACTCTTGATCCTGGGGGGTTTGTCGCCGCCCGGGCTTGCCTGAGCGCGGTCGACGTGCGCATACCATGCCCAGCCCCACTTGCGAGGCGCTCGCAAGGGGAGGGGTAGTAGGCGCGAGCCTCGAAATAAAGCACGCAATCAAAACGCAAGAAATCAACACGAATAAGAGAAGACTCCCCCCATGCTTGGCAGAAAAAAGACTTCAAGTTCAATCCAAAAGGGGCGGCGAATCGAATTGTAGAAAAGGGGATGAAAGCAAATGGCCGTGTCCGGCACCTAGCTAGTCTTCTTGTCTTCCCACCAGCATGGACCTATGTGCTTTCACTGGCTGTGAGCATAGTCATTGGGGGACAGTGTCGACGTCCAGCGCGGAGCATGGTGCTTCCACTAGGACGTGGGCGGGAGCCACCGAGGCCCGAGGGCGGCACTCCGGAGACTCTGGGGCGTGTACAACCCCACTCATTATTATGTGAGAGTGCCATGGGCGGAGACCTTCACAGGCGTGAGCCTTACTTCATATCGCCAGACGAGGGCCCCGCCCTGCGCCACCCCTGACCACCGTTGGGGCGTCCAGAAACCAGGATGAGACCAAGGGGAAAGGGGGGACGCTAGCGGCACCCTCGGCGACCACGGGCCCTCTGCTGGGGGGAAGGGCTCACCGGCGCCTCCCCCGGCAGAGGACCTACCTCTGTGCCGCGCCTTGCTCCATGCGGCGCGGGGAAGGCCCTGGCTCCGGGCCCCTCCTGCGCAGCCTGTAGTGCACCACTCCCGCTGGGGGCGAAGCCATCGCCCTGGGTCTCCGACTGCTGCCGCGGTCTGGTTCACCTGTAGCCCATGGTTAGTGTACGCCTGCTCCCGAGATATTGGTTGTACCCCATCGTCGTCGTCGCTGAAGGGGTCGGTGAAGCCTTCGGGCGACTCATGGAAGGCCCCCGCTTAGGGCCTTCCGCCGACCCATCCTTGCCTGGGGAGCGAGTTGGAGCCTTCCTCCGGCATGTACTCCAGGTTCACCATGCAGGGCACGTAGGCGTCTGCGGCAGCCCTGCCGGAGCCATCACCTGGGTGCCCCGCACCTCGGGTCACTAACCGTGACGCCTGGCCTTGGTGGCCGCTGGGTGGCACTCCAGCGCGTCCTCACGGTGGACCGCCAGCGCTTGCCTCTCCTGGTGAGGGCGCTGTAGCAGCAGGACGGGTTGCGCCGGGGTCCATGTTGGTGTTGTCGGGTCCACCTAGCGCTCCAGGGGACGCGCGAGGTCGCCGAGGCCTCACACGCGCTTCTGCCGCAACATGAGGCATGGGCAAGGAGCAGAAGGGCGGCGTACCTTTGCAGGCAGCGTCCAGCAGCTCGGCGACGCGCTCCAGCAGCGCATCGCGGCCGCTCTCCGCCAGCCTACATCGTAGCAGCTCCCGCACCACGATGAGCGCCGCTCGCATGTTCGCTGCTCCCGTCGGGTGTGCGGTGCCGTTGTTGCAGCGTAGCTTGAAGTTCGCATGGCGCCGCGCGTGCGCCGTGGTGCGAGGGCGGAGGCGGCCGGTGCACGCCGCCCGCATCTGGCGGCATTGGGCGGTGTGCGGGCCGCCTGGAGCGCGGAGTTGAGGTCTTCTTGAGCGGACGGTGCCGCTCGGGCGAGCCAGGCAGCCCAGTGGTCGGCATGAGTCCTCTGACCGTCAGCCATCGGGACAGCAGGGTGACGGCGAACCGATCAACGGAAGAGAGGCTACAGCGCACCCCTACCTGGCGCGCCAAATGTCGGATTTCAGTTTCCGCAGACCCTAGAGAGGTTCGAACTCCGGGGTGCGCATGAAGAACACTCTCTCCCCGGCGCGCTCGCTCAACGATCCCACGGCCTAGCTAGACGAACTCAAGGAACAAGAGACACAGGGGTTTATACTGGTTCGGGCCACCCTGCAGTGTAATACCCTACTCCAGTGTGTGGTGGATTGCCTCGAGGGGCTGAGGATGAACTAGTACAGTTGATGAACAGCCTCAGGAGGTGATGTGTTCTTGAGCTCGATGAGCTGGTGAAGTGGTTCGGGTGGAATCGATCCGTGCCCTTCTATGGTGGTGGCTAGGTCCTATTTATAGTGGCCTTGGTCCTCTTCCCAAATCTAGGCGGGAAGGGATCCCACAACGGCCAAATCTGAAGGGAGACAACTAGTACATGCTATCCTGACAAAAGTAGTCTTCGCCTGCCAAAGGTTCTGGTGGTGACGCTGCCCCGGGCTCCACGATGACCTCCGTCATGCCGTCCTGGCGGTCCTTAGTCTTGTTGCACCGATATGGAAACCTTTGCCTGATTCCTCGGGACTCCGCGCCTGCGCTTGCCTCCTTAGCACCAAAGGGGAAACTGGCACACTGTGCCCGCTGGCGCCCGCCTGGCCTTGGTCGTCATGGCTCATGTCACATGAACCTCGCGAGGTGCACCTTGCATAGATATCTCCGCTCCTCGGAAGCCAGCCTAGTGAGGCTGCCCCAAGGGAGGTCTTGCCGTCGTCCGCCTCGTGAGGCTTGGCCCCTCGCGAGGGTCTTGAGCTGTTGTTGTCGATGCTGGGCCGTACCAGGCCGTTGATGGAGCCACGTCATGGGCCGCAGGCAGGCAAGTCTGGGTACCCCTGTTCCCAGGACGCCGACAAATGTTCTAAGGACTTTGACCATTAATTTGAAACTTCATAACAAGTTGATATGAACTCGGAAAAATGCAAATAAGATATCAGGATGTTTAGAAAATGTCACCTACATTTGCATGCAATTTTTATTCCTGAAAGAAGTATTGTTTATACCTTTTATTTTTAATAATGTTAATAACATTAATAACCTTAGGTTGTTTAAACGGTACTTTTGTCCTAAATGCAAATAACATACACATAAAGGTAATGTTTATCTGAACATTTTGATATCTTATTTGCATTTTTCTGAGTTCATATCAATTTGTTATGAATTTTCAAAGTATTGGTCAAACGGTCAAAGGGCATTCGGGCGACCTGGGAGGAAAATCTAAGGGCAAAACTGAGCAGAGTCGAAAAGTAAGGGCAAAACCCGTGGGTAGGTTCCAACTAGGGGAAAATGCATTTGTCCCTAAAATGATAATGGCAAGTCAAATCACGGGGCCCCACCTGTCCAGCAGTAACTCACTGTCAAATCACACAGCCCTACGTTTGCAACAGCCTACTCCCTCATCTTCTCGCGTCTCTATCGAACCAACTAGGCGGAACTGCCCCGCCTACCGCGCGGGAAAAGCCCCGCCCTCGACTTTTAAATAGTACTCCCTCCATTCCCAAATATAAGTCTTTTTAGAGATTCCAACAAGTGACTACATATGTAGCAAAATCAGTGAATCTACACTCTAGATTATGTCTATATACATCCGTATGTTGTAGTCCATTTGAAATGTCTAAAAAGACTTATATTTAGGAACGGAGGGAGTATAATTTTGCATCCATGGATTGCGCCATGGAGAAAAGCCTCAAGAAAACGGCGGTACACATGTACGGAGTATAGAGCACGCCTGTCGCGTTCGCATCGCACCCCAGACGGTCGGTCGGTCTGGCACGCCGCTCTCCGAATGGAACGCGCGTCATATTGCATTTGCACACACATGTGGGACCGCAATTGAGAACCGACCATAGGCACACTCCCGGCCCCGCAAGTCGGGTGAGTTAATAGAAGAGAGAGACGAGCGATAGTACTGGAGCAGTGTTGTACAGACATCGGTGCCTGGACGATCCCTGCATGACACGGAAGATCAGTTCGTCCATGCATGTGACCAAACTCCGGCAGACACGGCTGGATTGGCTATCGTCTACATATCGTGCAGGCTGTGTTGTACAGGGCTGTAGTTCTGATGAGAAATCTAAAAAAAGGTTTCTTGTCATCTCGCAATATTAGGTGTCATGTGCTTCGGATCACTGCGAAGGTTAAACAGCGACAACTGAGTTCCTCCAAGGCGCTGGTCATTGGGGCACATGCACAAAGACTACTCGGCTGCCATCTAGGTCAAGCCGGCTATGTTAATTAGGACATCTATCGATGGACCCCTTTTCTACGAGTTTATCTTTAATTTGAGTTTTGATCCTCGTCTAGTTTGTCCGTCGGGATTCATGTTGTCTCCTTGGGGCTGTGAGGTTATGGTTTCTTGTCATGTGACATTTTTTTCATGTTATATGTTAATCTGGTGCTTCAGATCAAAATGACGACAACTGCGCCTCCGGGGCACGTGCATGAAGACTTCTCGACAGTCATTGACGAGGTCAAGCCGGCTCCGGTAGACAAAAGAAAACTACTCCACTATATAGGCAGGAGCCTCCGCGCTTGCTTGCTAGTGTTGCTCTCTTCACACTGTCTCGTCCTCTCCAGATCTAAACATGACAGCGGTGGCCACACTCTCTCTCTGCTCACCGCTGGTCACAGATCCAGCCGGATCCTCTCCGCCGGGGAAGGTGAGAAGGTGCAATGTTCACGCGGTCGTCCTCGGCGATGGCTCTTACCCACTGCCGACACGTCCCGATCAGCGTGCCTTGCCGTTCTCTCCCATGCACCGCCGGCTAGGGAGGGCCTCCGACCCCTTCTTCCTCGATGTCGCAGTGTGGGCAGATCCGGCCTCCCGCCGCCCACCTAGCGACATCCCGGCGACCCTCAGGTATAACTTCCTTTGAAACCGGCCTTGCTCTACTTCCCCAGCTCATGAGGTTGCTGCATTTGTATCTTTTACTATTTCTCAGGCCCCCTCATAGATATGATCGATCGGCTGTTCGAAAGCCACCTAAATTTTTACTGTTAAGAGGTAAAACTAGTTCATGTACTCGAATCTAGTACTACTTGGTTCAAACAAGGAAGAAAGGGGGTGGGGTGGGGGAAGATTTTTTACCTGAATCTAGGACTTGGTAGAAAGAGGAAATAATGGGGGCGAAAAGTAGCAGAGACTGGCTATCCAACTGGTCTCTTGGTCTAATAGGGAAATAAAGGGAAACGCAGTACAAACTCAATATAAACCCGATATATTAGTTGAAAAAGGAAAGAAAGAGGGGACTAGGGGACAAGTCAACAGAGTATGTCCCGCACTAGATTTGCTAGCCTCACACAGTATAAGGTGGCTATACCAAACAAAAATGGGACCAACCCAGATATCCTGTTCTGATGTTTGTTGCCCTGAGCCCCTTATGTAATGCCACTGGTAAAATGTAGCAGTCGCACTATTAAAAGTAAGGACACGTTAAACCAATGTTGTTTTCAATGTAATGCCTCAAGTAATACGAATCAATGGCACTGTTTTTCATGTCCTGCTAAATTTCCCATTAAGATAAGTTGCTTCTTTTCGTTAGAAATGCAACTGTCCTAGTCCGGCTACTCTCTTGTGCCCAAATACCAACTCTGTAGCAGTTGTTAATGTAATGTTGCTGGTAAAATGAAGCAATGGCACCATTAAAGTAATGTCGTATTTAACGGTTGCCATAGTTAATCCTAATGCCCACACTAATATCTAGCAATGCTGCTGCTTTAGAAATTGCTACTGTCCTTGTAGGATTGCCATTCAGATAAGGAACATGCTTCTTTGCATTTGATGTATGTTTCATCACTTGTTAGTCACCCTCCTTTCCACCTTTTTGTGCAAACAGAGATATACATTTCACGCTTGATCTTAGTTGAACTGCACAAATGATATCCAAATTATAGTTGAACATTCTACGAGCTTCACAACCAACCTTGATGTTGCTCAATTTTATTGCAACTAATGAAGAAGAAGCTATGTGGGTTTCGTTTTCTGATGGAAATGGAACCGGGGATGGAGCCCTTTTCTTAAAAAAATGAAGAAGAAGCTGCTAGCTCATGGGACATTGCTTCATTTTAGGTGAACTGCACAAAAAAGGTCCCATGAATTGAATCATCCATGTTGGTGACTGGTGTCATCCCTTCTACGATAGCGTTGACTGCAGATATGGTTCCCATCACGAGGTATGTTCCTTTTTGGTCTGACTGTTTGCCAAAGATCTTGCATGTTGGATCTGCTCTTGTGCTACTGTTTTGGCACTCCCATGATAAAGCAGTAATGTTATTATTTTGCACCTTAATCTAGGGGCACTATTAATTTGAGGCAATGTTTTGGCACCGCTAGTGCCACTGATTTTTTATATATCGAAAGAGGGGGTTTCCTCGGATTTCATTAAAGAAACCCAACCATAGAGAACCATTATCCGACAACATCTCAGTGCAAACAAGCAGTTATGCAACTACTACTAGAACGGACTGAGTACTAGCAGGAGACAAGTTTGCCACATAAGCTAGGCAGGTAGGGGGACACAGCACCAGCTCGACCAAGTTTGGATTACAACCCAAATGCTACCACAAAAACATCAGGGGGGAAGATAGGGACTGAAAGAGCCAGCTTCACCATCTCAGTCTAAGCACCCCCGGCCTCCATCCTTGCAACGCATGGTACACCTCGTTTGCCACCTGCTCGACCCTAGTGCCACTGACAAAATGAAGTAATAATACAGTTAAAATAGAGCGAGTTTCCTCTCTATCATTTCATTTCCAATGTAGATAAAGAAAGTGCTTCTCTTTGTTAGTATGTGTTTCATCAACTAGTCCCATTGTTAATGTTTAAGCGTTTCTGCAAACGGGGGTGCTCAATTTTAGTTGATCTGCACAAAAATAGAGACTGGAATGTCTCAAGGCCCCTCCTTGTACTACCAATGTACACTGATGTTCATCACTGGCAGAAGGTGTATCGGGGAGAATTGGGTCGATTTCCAGTATGAGGCCTACCGTATGAGGCGTCGCAGGGCCCATCTCGCCCTCGCAGCATGGCATACTATGATACTATCGCAATATTTTCTTCTATTTATTAGTGTATGTTTCATCAACTAGTGCCACTATAATGTAATCATGCTTTTTAATTATCCGTGCAAACAGGGTTATTCAGCTGCATTTTGGTGGAACTGCACAAATGTATGAATGGAACCGGCATATATGCAGAGTGCGAGGTGTGCCAAGTAAAAATTACTGAGACCAACCATGCTCCATGCACGCATTGGCATCCACCACCACCACCAGTGGGATGTGTGGCGCTCTCTGTGGACGGATCCTTCTCGGCAGCAAATCCTCTAACCAAATACTAGTAGTTTATATTGGCAGTTTTCTAGGGAGTACTCTTTTCTGAAAGAAGCACCAATCTATTTTTCTTTATTTGTACATAGTGTCACAACTTTGACCCAAAGGACCAGAGCTATTTTAGGTTGATTGGCATAGTACTCAGAGACTGATTGTAAGCATGATTTTCATTAGCCGTCACACTGATTGTAAGCACGAGTAGATGGAAGATTAGGTTAGTGTGAAGCTTACCTTAAACCCTACCACCGTCGTTGAAACAAGGCGAGTGTCGAGGGAACCGTGGAGAACGGCGGGGAAGCGACGTCGCGCCATCCAGCCTCCTCTTGCGGTGGGAGAACAAATACTCTTATGGCTCCGGCTGGCTCTTCACCCTCATGAACGACACACTGTACTCGATCGATTCATTATCCTCTGGATGCTCGACCTTCGACCTGTACACCCACCACCTTCGGCTGACTTTCGCCTCGGGCGAATCTGTCTGCTCCATCGCCCAGAGGAGATACTCGATGAACTCAAAGGACTGCAGCGTGACTGCCGCCGAGGACTACATCGCCGCCCTCATCACCACTGTCCTGCTCTTTCGCATACATTGCCATATAGCCCTCACCGTCCTTGAAATCTCCCACTCATTGTCAAACCAAGTAAGGATCTCCTTCAACCTGGCTAACTTTGCCTGGTCGCCGCCGGCGATCTACCCGATTCCCTGCTGCATCCTCTCCATAGATGTCCTTCTGAGAGGTCCGGTGCTAGCTTTGGAAGATGGGAGATGAGATGGTGGTCTTGCAATAGAGAAGAGGGAGAGGCGAGACGGTGGTTTTGCAATGGAGAAGATGGAGAGGAGAGGGGGTGGTATTGCAATGGAGAAGAGGGAGAGGCGAGAAGGTGGTTTTGGAATGGAGATGATGGAGAGGAGAGGAGGTGGTTTTGCAATGGAGAAGAAGGAGAGGAGCGTGCGGCAACGATTTAGGATTGGACGAGAGAGCCGACTCGCTGTGACTGGATCAAAATCAAAATCAATTTACCCTTCAATTAATAAAGCGACCCCACATTAACTAGTCTCCCTTTTATTTTGGGTCATAATTGACCATGATTTTCACAAATAAAATATATGTTATACGTTGCAAAAATAATATAATTTGAAAGTACATTCAGATACGAACCAAACGATACAATTTTTGGTGACATGCATTCACATTTTGCTTGTCAAATACATTACGTGGTCAAACTTTGACCCAAAATACGCAAAACAAAAAAATACTTCCAAGACCAGTGTCGCTCCTCTCCTCTTAAACCACCGCCGCTCCTCTCCTGTTCCAATCTAAATCTAGCGACGCTCCTCTCCTCTTCCATTTCAAAACCACCGCCCCTCCTCTCCTGTTCCAATCCAAAACCAGTGCCGCTACTCTCCCGTTCCAATCCAAAACCAGCGCTGCTCCTCTCCTCTTCCATTCAAAAACCACCGCCGGTGAGTGAAGGTGCTGTGGAGAAGTAGATCGATGGAGGAGTACAACCGGTACATGAGGATCGCAGACGGCGACCCTGTGAAGCTAGCTAGGATGTTGGAGATACAGTATTGGTTTGACAACAAGGACCAACTAGCGGCGACGGCGACATCCCTGGCCAAATATCTGCAACAAAGCGAAAAGGCGGAGATACTCCCGAAGGGAGTCGCGCCGGAGTACATAGAGCTGCTCCTCTAGGCCATGGAGCAAACAGATTCACCGAATCCGATCGTGAGGCAGCGGTGGTGGGAGTATCGATCCCGGATGGAGCATCCACCAGAGATTGAAGGATCGAACATCTACAGGGTACCGTGCCAGAGCGAGCTGGTGGAGTCTTCGTCGACTGAACCCAACTGCAAGAGGAGAAAAGCAGTTGGCCCAACGAAGCTTCCCCGCCATCCTCTCCCTCGCCGTTCACATCGTCTCACAGGGCGGTTGTCTGCTGCCGAGGAATAGGAGGGGACTGCCCCCCAGCCCAATAGTCGGGTAGGTTGTGAATTGTCAGGAGGAGCTTAGGGTTGTCAGTATTTGCAGGTTGTGAATTGTGAATTGTGTTGTGTATTTTGAGAGTACTTTCAGATATGAATGTCTTTTCAATTTTAGATTTACAATATTGAGCATATGAAGTATTTTATGAATTCTAGAGATCTATTTTTAGCACTTAAAAAATGTAGTTTCATAGGAGTATAAAAGTGCAGACAATGTGATTCTCAGAGAAGAAACTGCAAGTTTCAGTTTCAGATAAGAAACTGCAAGTTTCAGAGGCAGAGCATTTATATCAACATGCCCTTTTCAAACAGGGATAACATCATGTTGGAAGTTTTATTCATGGTCAAAAATGGAACTACCAGCCAGTTAACATCATGTTGATCAACATTCATGCATAACACATCTTCATATAATGCACAGTCAAAAAGATATGCTATTTTCAAAATGCCCACACAATGTCGAGTGTGCAAAAAACAGAGAAAACGAGGGACGAAGTTTTGGCAAGTGTTGGACGTGGTGTGCGTAGATGACAATGGGGACCCACATGTCAATAATGGCAGAGGCAAAAAATATGAGATATTTTCCCTGCATCAGGTGGAATCGAACCCGGGCGGAACAACGGTAGGGTAGTGTCACTTGTCCACTGGGCTAGTTCAGTAGTTTCGGTAGAAATAAGGCACTGCTTCAGGTGGTTCGTTCTCGTCCTGCGCCTTTGTCCGCTCGCCGCAGCGCCGCTGTCTGCCGTTGTGAACATGCTGAACAAACGAGAGGAATCTAGAGAGGACTATACATGGAGAGGCGGACATTCGGGACCCACCAGATCTATGGCCGTACGCAAGCAAGTGCCTCATTGAAAAAAATACTTCCTCCTAATGCTATACTAACGTTGGGGCCCACGGGTTTGTCAACATAGTTACATTTTTTTGAGGTGCTTCAACGTAGTTACTAAAGGAGATAAATTTACAACGAAGCTAGGGAGCTGCCAGGTATCATTTACTATCAGTGGGCCAGCAAGTATCAGCTGGGTTGTGGGCTGCCCCGTCTAGGCTTTCTTTTTTAACATGCACAGCCCACGACATGCTGGTTTGTATTTCCTTGAGGGCCGTCATGTATCGACCGGCCTATGGACCTCCCATCCGAGGTTTTATTTTTCCTAAAACATCGGCAACCCAACTTATGTATTTTTTTGAAGAAAACGCAGAGGTCTGTTCTATTTTTCTATATAAGAATAGGAACGCCAGGTCCAACTTATGTTTCCCTTCTAACTATATTATATATATTTAAATTATTTTATATGTTATTATATATTATTGTTATTGTCATCATATATTTAACAGGTACTTACATGTATAAGAAAACAATATCCCACATCTTATTAACTTATAAAAATAATTTCTTAACAATAAAATCCTGGATTTTTTTACATTAAGGCAACGGAAATCCTGGTGATTGTGTAAAAAAGCTTGGTAAGATTTAAGGACCAATGTAATAATAAATCACTTATTATTTAAATATATTTATAACAAAATGTTCAGCCCCTGTTTATTTTTTGATAACATTGCTGCGCCCAACCCAACATTATAATTAGAACCAGCCCGGCAAAATCATGTATTTCGAGAAAGTGCAAATCGCCTATAATTCTTTAGGAAAAAAATAAATGGGCCGCATGGACGCTACATTATTTGTTAAGCCAGCCCAACAAATTCGTGTATTTCGAGAAAGTGAAAATGGGATGTAGTTTTAAAAAAATGGGTCGCATGGACGCTACATTATTTGTTCCCCCAGCCCAGCAAATGGACTGTAATTCTCAAAAAAAGATCAAATGGACTGTAAATTTTGAAAAAATGGGTTGAATATGTGCCACATTTTTTGAGGCTGAAATGTGGGCCAATAGGACGAAGCCAATGCAAGTCGTTGTCAACTTAGTCAACAAATGATTCTGACATCATTAGCCGTTGGATTTACATCCAACGACCGGCATCCATCTTCAATCTCTCGTCTTCTTCCTCTAGCGCCGCCGGGACCACCTGCTCCCGCCTCCTGCTCCTAGCAGCTCTGCTTAGCACGCTTCACTATGAAGCGCTACCCCACCGCCGACCAGGCCATCCATCCACCCCTCCACCCCTCATGTTCTTCTCCATCGACTGCCGAACCACGCCGCACCAGAACCAGTTAACCCTCGTACACCTCTTCGTCTGTGACTCCACTCCCGCGTCTTCCCATCTCCGGCTCGTTGCTGCCTCATCCACCACCTTGGATGCGCTCGACGCGGCATGGTCAACACATAAAAAAATTAATACTCCCCCTGCTAGTTGGGACCCACCATAGTGGGAGGCTGACTTGTGGGCCTACTAAGTTGACGGGACGGAGGGCTTTGTCAACTTAGTCAATATGAACGATTCTAGCTCCAGTGACCGTACGATGTCCATCCAACGGCCGTAGTGCTTCTTCAACCTCTGGTCTTCTTGCTCCAGCCGCCCAAACCAGCGCCGATCGTGCCACGTGCTCCTGCCTCCCGTGGCCGGCTGTGCTGCCGCGGAGGCCTCACCGCCCCCTACTACTCCCGCCGCTGGTCAGGCCATCCCTCTACTCACCCACACCCCCTGTTATTCTGCGGCGACGGCAGCCTCACACCGCAGCCGAACCAGTCAACCCTTGTACTCCTCTTCGCATGGGCATCCACTGCCGCGTCTTCCCCGGCTCCGCGTTGTCCCCTTCCTAGGCCTCGCCATCGTCCACCGCCTTGGTGCTCTCGGCGTGCCGTGGTCAATGTGGTCAAGGAACGACTTCCATCGGAAGAGTACTGTACATGGAGAGGCTGATAGTTGGGTCCACGGCCGGAGCAAGGAAGTGCAGCCTTATTACGCGTAAAATAATGATTCCTCCACCTGACAACAGGGACCCACCGGACGGGCCACCGTATTTCACGAAAAAAATGATTCTCTCCCTGACAGCTGGGACCCACCGACTATATCTTCGCACGCAAGGAAGTGCCTTCTTATCCTCCCTGACAGTCGGGACCCACCTGGTCGAAGCGTCCGTAGCGTTGTCATTCTGGTCGCGAACGTGTACATACATACTGGTCGATCGGTCTGTCTGCAGGCTGTAGCGATGAACCGTGCCGAGTAAGGAAGGGCACGTGTTGTAGTAGAGGCGCAGACATAGCATGTACACGTACGTATAGCCAGGGTGCAAGAAAGTAAATACGGCCATGTACGTACATACGGGTGGGATCTCGAACGCCTACTCGCGCAAACGTACGGCCAGGGCTCGTGTACATGGAGAGGCAGCGATAGTGTCTTGTTCATCGACAGCCAACCGGCTGGGTCAGAACGGAATGCGTCGTGTTCATCGGGAGCCAACCGGCTTGGACGGAACAGCCGATCAAAACGAGGCCTAGCGTACCGCAGAACGGAGGAAATGGCCTTGTGTTCGACCGCATACGGTCGAAACGGGATCCTGTTCACTGGGAGGGGTGTGGCGTACCGCAGAACAAAGGAAACGGACTTCTCTTCGACCTCCTACGGTCGAAACGGGGTCCTGTTGATCGGGAGGGGTGTGGCGTACCACAAAACAGAGGAAACGGACTTCTGTTGGAGCGCTACGGTCGAAACGGGGGTCCTGTTCATCGGGAGGGGTGTGGCGTACCGCAAAACGGGACTCCACGGGCTACTGTTCATCTCCACCGTCGACCTCCTCCAGCCTCCACCTGCGACTGTTCATCCACCGTCGACCTCCTCCTACCTCCACCTGCTCCTGTTCATCCACGGGCTCATGTTCATCCAACCTCCACCGCTCCTCCACCGGCTACTGTTCAACCAACCCTCTCCACGGGGTCCTGTTCAACCACCCCTCCACGGGCTACTGTTCATCCAGCCCTCCACCGACTACTGTTCAACCAGCCCTCCATGGGGTCCTGTTCATCCAGCCCTCCACGGGGTCCTGTTCATCCAGCCCTCCCCGGGGTCCTGTTCATCCACCCCAACCGGCTCGACCGGGGTCCTGTTCATCCAGCGGCGACACCACGGGGTCCTGTTCATCCAACCCCCACCGGGAACTGTTCATCCAACCCTCCAACAATGCTCACTGTTCATCAAGAGGCAGCAGGTTCGATCGGCTTCAGTTAGCAGCAGTAGCGAAGGAATCTCTTGATCGGGTTCAGTTAACAGCCAGATCGATCGAACGCTTGGGTTCAGTAACACATAGCCTGCAGTGCAATCGCTCGGGTTCAGTTAGAGCCCAACGCCTCGCACCCACGCGCGTACGTGTACGAGAGAAACGCGCATCGCTCGGCCCCTGACCACCCACTGTAACCGGGAACTCCCCGATATTTTCCTCGCCCTCACTTCTACCACGGTTTTTTCCATCATAGAAGGTCCAAAGAATGTCATGCAGCTGCGTCTCCGACCCGCCCAGGACGAAAAGCCCATTTTTGTCATGATTTTTTGTCATAGAAGTAGGAGCCCACTAATGACCCACAAGTATAGGGGATCTATCATAGTCCTTTCGATAAGTAAGAGTGTCGAACCCAACGAGGAGCAGAAGGAAATGTAAGCGGTTTTCAGCAAGGTATTCTCTGCAAGTACTGAAATAAGTGGTAACAGATAGTTTTGTGATAGAATAATTTGTAACGAGCAACAAGTAACAAAAGTAAATAAAGTGCATCAAGGTGGCCCAATCCTTTTTGTAGCAAAGGACAAGCCTGGACAAACTCTTATATAGAGAAAAGCGCTCCCGAGGACACATGGGAATTATTGTCAAGCTAGTTTTCATCACGTTCATATGATTCGCGTTCGGTACTTTGATAATTTGATATGTGGGTGGACCGGTGCTTGGGTGCTGTTCTTACTTGAACAAGCATCCCACTTATGATTAACCTCTATTGCAAGCATCCGCAACTACAACAAAAGTATTAAGGTAAACCTAACCATAGCATGAAACATATGGATCCAAATCAGCCCCTTACGAAGCAACGCATAAAATAGGGTTTAAGCTTCTGTCACTCTAGCAACCCATGATCTACTTATTACTTCCCAATGCCTTCCTCTAGGCCCAAATAATGGTGAAGTGTTATGTAGTCGACGTTCACATAACACCACTAGAGGATAGACAACATACATCTCATCAAAATATCGAATGAATACCAAATTCACATGACTACTAATAGCAAGACTTCTCCCATGTCCTCAGGAACAAACGTAACTACTCACAAAGCATATTCATGTTCATAATCAGAGGGGTATTAATATGCATATAGGATCTGAACATATGATCTTCCACCAAATAAACAAACTAGCATCAACTACAAGGAGTAATCAACACTACTAGCAACCTACTAGTACCAATCCCGGACTTGGAGACAAGAATTGGATACAAGAGATGAACTAGGGTTTTGAGAGGAGATGGTGCTGGTGAAGATGTTGATGGAGATTGCCCTCTCCCGATGAGAGGAGCGTTGGTGATGACGATGGCGATGATTTCCCCCTCCCGGAGGGAAGTGTCCCCGGCAAAACAGCTCTGCCGGAGCCCTAGATTGGTTCCGCCAAGGTTCCGCCTCGTGGCGGCGGAGTCTCGTCCCGAAAGGTTGCTTATTATTTTTTCCTCGACGAAAGACTTCATATAGCAGAAGATGGCCACCGGAGAGCCAACGGGGGGCCCACGAGGCAGGGGGCGCGCCCAGGGGGTAGGGCGCGCCCCCCACCCTCGTGGCCAGGTGGGGCCCCCTCTGACGTACTTCTTTCGCTCAATATTTTTTAATATTTCCAAAAATGACTTTCGTGGAGTTTCAGGACTTTTGGAGTTGTGCAGAATAGGTCTCTAATATTTGCTCCTTTTCCAGCCCAGAATTCCAGCTGTCGGCATTCTCCCTCCTTATGTAAACCTTGTAAAATAAGAGAGAATAGGCATAAGTATTGTGACATAACATGTAATAATAGCCCATATTGCAATAAATATCGATATAAAAGCATGATGCAAAATGGACGTATCAACTCCCCCAAGCTTAGACCTCGCTTGTCCTCAAGCGGAAGCCGATAACGATAAATATGTCCACATGTTTAGAGGTAGAGGTGTCGATAAAATAAAATACAGACATGAGAGCATCATGATTATTCTCATAATAGCAACATATATAGATATTGTCATATGATTTCTTATGCTCAAGTAATAATCTATTCACAATGCCAAGTATGAATCAGAAACTTTATTGAGAACCAACAAACTATAATCTCAGTCATTGAAGCAATTGCAATTTATCATAACATCAGAAAGAGTCTATGTTAGAGCTTTCTAGCAAGTCCACATACTCAACTATCGTTTAGTCTTTCATAATTGCTAACACTCACGCAATACTTGTGGTTACCGAGTTTTAATCGGACATAGAGAAAGATAGGGTCTTATAGTTTCGCCTCCCAACCTTTTACCTCAAGGGTAATGTCAACAATAATAACTCATGCTGACTTGCATCCAATTAGATATATCTATCAGGATCTTTCCAACACCCTGTGCTTGCCAAAGGATAAAATGTAAAAAGGAAAGGTGAAGATCACCATGACTCTTGCATAAGGAAGAAAATAATAGTAAAAGATAGGCCCTTCGCAGAGGGAAGCAGAGGTTGCCATGCACTTTCAGGGTTGGATGCACAAAATCTTAATGCGAAAGAACGTCACTTTATATTGCCCCTTGTGATATGAACCTTTATTATGCAGTCCGTCTCTTTTATTTCTTCCACATCACAAGATCGTATAAAGCTTATTTCCTCCACACCAATCAATCATACATATTTAGAGAGCAATTTTTATTGCTTGCACTGATGACAACTTACTTGAAGGATCTTACTCAATCCATAGGTAGGTATGGTGGACTCTCATGGCAAAACTGGTTTAAGGGTTTTTGGAAGCACAAGTAGTATCTCTACTTGGTGCAAAGAATTTGGCTAGCATGAGGGGGAAAGGCAATCTCAACATGTTGGATGATCCATGACAATATACTTTATCTTAGATATAAGAAAACATAACTCATTACGTTATCTTCCTTGTCCAACATCAACTCGTTAGCATGTCTTATTTTAATGAGTGCTCCCAATCATAAAAGATGTCCAAGATAGTATATTTATATGTGAAACCTCTCTTTCTTTATTACTTCCTATTAATTGCAACGATGACCGAAGCTATGCTTGTCAACTCTCAACAATTTTTAATCATCATACTCTTTCTATGTGAAGTCATTACTCTCAATAAGATCAATATGATATCTTTGTTTCTTTTTATTCTTTTCTCTTTTCTTTTATTCACTCAAGATCATAGCAAGATAATCAAGCCCTTGACTCAACACTAATCTTTATTATATAGCTCACGGACTCGATTACATAGAGAGATCATGAAGCAAAACTCAAAACTAGACCATGCTATAAACTTTATTCTACTAGATCAAGATACTACTAATAGGATCGAACTAAGAAAAAGGGTAAAGATAGGAGTGTGATGGTGATACGATACCGGGGCACCTCCCCCAAGCTTTGCAGTTGCCAAGGGGAGTGCTCATACCCATGTGATTATGTCTCCTCTGTTGGTGAAGAAGGTGGAGTTGTTGATGATGCAGGTTTGTCGTCCATCTTCCAAGGCATAGGCTCACCATCATAGAAGGATGATCGAGTCTCCGGGATCCTCAAATCTGCAGCCAAACTCATCCTTTTGAATCTATATTCATACTCACAGTTTTGGTTTTGCAGGTCATAGATTTGGGCTTGCAGGTGCTCGATCTTCTCGTGAAGCTTGAAGATGGTCTCCCCAATGTTGTTGGCATCCAGTTTGTGGTTGCTCGTGAACTCCGCGATCATCATGTGGTTGGAGTTGAGTCCACGTTCCACCATCCCTTGGCACTTGAAAACTTGTTGCTCCATTGCTTCGAGCCTCGTCTCCATGCTTCCGGTCCCCTTCGGTCCCTCAACATCGCGGATGTGCAGCAACCCATCACGCATCTCAATGGTTTGAGGGTGTCACAGCACCTCCGCGAGGTAAGGATTGATGACCTTCTCGAAGAACTTGTCCCTGGGGGTACTTGGAGACGTCATGATAATCTAGATCTGTCAGAAAAACAGCTCGAAACAAGAACAGAGGATAATTGCGTGATACGGTGGTCAAAACCCAGGAGATTATATAATGAATTTTTACCGACCAAAATACATATCGTGCAAGAAAACGGAGTCCGGAGAGCACACGAGGTGCCCACGAGGTAGGGGGCACGCCCTCCACCCTCGTGGGGCCCTCGTGTCCTTCCTGGACTGCTTCTTATTTTTCTATTTTTCTAAATATTCCAAAACGGAGAAATATTGCCATAAAAACTGTTTTAGAGTCGGTTTACTTACCTTACCACATACCTATTCCTTTTCGGAATCTGAAACGTTCTGGAAAGTGTCTCTTATTTATTCCTCAGGGGTTACGGTTTCAATAACATTGGTTTCCACATTTATAGGATTACCTGAGATATAGTGTTTGATTCTTTGACCGTTTACCACCTTCGGATTTGTGCCTTCGAAGTTGTTGATTTTTATGGCACCGGAACGATAGACCTCCTCGATAACGTAAGGGCCTTCCCATTTAGAGAGAAGTTTTCCTGTAAAAAATCTTAAACGAGAGTTGTATAGTAATACATAATCACCTACATTAAACTCACGCTTTTGTATTCTTTTGTCATGCCATCTTTTAACCTTTTCTTTAAACAATTTGGCATTTTCATAAGCTTGGGTTCTCCATTCATCAAGTGAGCTAATGTCAAATAACCTCTTTTCACCGGCAAGTTTGAAATCATAATTAAGCTCTTTAATGGCCCAATATGCCTTATGTTCTAGTTCGAGAGGTAAGTGACATGCTTTTCCATAAACCATTTTATACGGAGACATACCCATAGGATTTTTCTATGCAGTTCTGTAGGCCCATAATGCATCATCAAGTTTCTTGGACCAATTCTTCCTAGATCTATTAACAGTCTTTTGCAAAATTAATTTGAGCTCTCTGTTACTCAATTCTACTTGACCACTAGACTGCGGGTGATAAGGAGATGCAATTCTATGGTTAACATCATACTTAGCAAGCATTTTATGGAAAGCACCATGAATAAAGTGTGAACCACCATCAGTCATTAAATATCTAGGGACTCCAAACCTCGGAAAAATAACTTCTTTAAGCATTTTAATAGAAGTGTTATGATCAGCACTACTAGTTGGAATAGCTTCTACCCACTTAGTAACGTAATCAACAACAACTAAAATATGTGTATAACCATTAGAGGCAGGAAAAGGTCCCATATAATCAAAGCCCCAAACATCGAATGGTTCAATAACGAGTGAATAATTCATAGGCATTTCTTGACGTCTACTAATGTTACCAATTCTTTGGCATTCATCACAAGATAAGACAAACTTACGGGCATCCTTGAAGAGAGTAGGCCAATAAAAACCAGATTGCAATACCTTATGTGCAGTTCTATCTCCAGCGTGGTGTCCTCCATAAGCCTCGGAGTGACACTTGCGTAGGATTTGTTCCTGTTCATGCTCAGGTACACAACGCCTAATAACACCATCTACTCCTTCTTTATAAAGATGTGGGTCATCCCAAAAGTAATGTCTCAAATCATAGAAAAACTTTTTCTTTTGCTGGTACGTGAAACTAGGTGGTATAAATTTAGCAACAATGTAATTAGCATAGTCAGCATACCATGGAGTAGTACGGGAAGCATTTATGACATTTAATTGCTCATCAGGAAAGCTATCATCAATAGGTAGTGGGTCATCAAGAACATTTTCTAACCTAGACAAGTTGTCTGCAACGGGGTTCTCAGCTCCCTTTCTATCAACAATATGCAAATCGAATTCTTGTAGCAGGAGAACCCATCTAATAAGTCTAGGTTTAGCATCTTTCTTTTCCATAAGATATTTAATAGCAGCATGATCCGTGTGGATAGTTACTTTAGAATCAACAATATAAGGTCTGAACTTATCACAAGCAAATACAACTGCTAAGAATTCTTTTTCAGTAGTAGCATAATTTCTTTGAGCATTGTCTAGAGTCTTATTAGCATATTGAATAACATTTAATTTCTTATCAACTCTTTGCCCTAGAACAGCACCTACAGCATAATCACTAGCATCACACATAATTTCAAAGGGTAAATTCCAATCAGGTGGCTGAACAATAGGTGCGGAGATCAATGCTTTCTTAAGTATTTCAAATGCTTCTACACAATCATCATCAAAGACAAATGGTATATCTTTTTGTAATAAATTAGTCAGAGGCCGAGAAATTTTTGAGAAGTCCTTAATGAACCTCCTATAAAAACCGTCATGACCAAGGAAACTTCTTATACCTTTGATGTCCTTGGGGCATGGCATCTTTTCAATAGCATCAACCTTGGCTTTATCAACTTCAATGCCTCTTTCAGAAACTTTATGCCCCAAGACAATACCTTCAGTAACCATAAAGTGGCACTTCTCCCAATTCAAGACAAGGTTAGTTTCTTCACATCTCTGCAAAACTTGATCAAGGTTGCTCAAGCAATCATCAAAAGAGGATCCATAGACGGAGAAATCGTCCATGAAAACCTCACAAATCTTATCACAAAAGTCAGAGAATATAGCCATCATGCATCTTTGAAAGGTAGCAAGTGCATTACATAAACCAAAAGGCATACGTCTATAAGCAAAAGTACTAAAAGGGCAAGTAAAAGTAGTCTTTGATTGATCATTGGCTGACACAGGTATTTGAGAGAAACCAGAATAACCATCTAGAAAGCAAAAATGTGTATGTTTGGATAATCTTTCTAGCATTTGATCGATAAAAGGTAAGGGGTAATGATCTTTCTTAGTAGCTTTATTTAATTTGCGGAAATAAATTACCATCCTATAACCTGTAATAATTCTTTGCGGAATCAATTCATCTTTATCATTAGGAACGACGGTAATGCCACCCTTCTTAGGGACACAATGGACAGGACTTACCCACTGACTATCAGCAACGGGATAAATTATACCTGCCTCAAGGAGCTTTAGTATTTCTTTTCTTACCACTTCCTTCATCTTAGGATTCAGCCGTCGTTGATGATCACGAACTGGTTTGGCATCTTCTTCCAAATTTATTTTATGTTGACATAGAGTGGGACTAATGCCCTTAAGATCATCAAGAGTATATCCAATAGCAGCACGGTGCTTCTTCAGAGTTTTCAATAATCTTTCTTCTTCATGCTCTGAAAGGTTAGCACTAATAATAACAGGATATATCTTTTTCTCATCAAGATAAGCATATTTAAGAGTATCAGGCAACGGTTTAAGCTCAAACACGGGATCACCCTTGGGTGGAGGAGGATCCCCTAGGATTTCAACATGCAAATAGTGTTTCGGGATAGGTTCCTGTTTAAAGAACACTTCATCTATTTCCCTTCTTTCATTCATAACATATCATTTTCATGGTCTAGCAAATATTGTTCTAAAGGATCACTAGGAGGTACGGCGATAGAAGCAAGACCAATAATTTCATCCTTACTAGGCAATTCTTCTTCACGGTGTTGTCTACTAAATTTAGAGAAATTAAACTCATGAGACATATCACCCAAGCCTATAGTAACAACATCCTTTTCGCAGTCTGTCCTAGCATTGACGGTGTTCAAGAAGGGTCTACCAAATATAATGGGACAAAAGCTATCTTGTGGGGAACCAAGAACAAGAAAATCAGCAGGATATTTAGTTTTCCCACACAAGACTTCAACATCTCTTACAATTCCCATTGGTGAAATAGTATCTCTATTGGCAAGTTTAATTGTGGCATCAATATCTTCTATCTCAGCAGGTGCAATATCATGCATAATTTCTTTGTATAAGTCATAAGGTATTGCACTAACACTAGCACCCATATCACACAAGCCATGATAACAATGATCTCCTATTTTAACAGAAATAACAGGCATGCCTACCACAGGTCTATGTTTATCTTTAGCACAAGGTTTGGCAATTCTAGCAGTTTCACCGCAGAAATAAATAACACGCCCATCAATATTATCAGCCAAGAGATCTTTAACAATAGCAACATTAGGTTCAACTTTAACTTGCTCAGGAGGTGTATAAGTTCTAATATTGCTTTTACGAACCACAGTTGAAGCTTTAGCATGATCCTTTATTCTAACAAGGAAAGGTGGTTTCTCAACATAAGAAGTAGGAACAATAGGATCATTATAAGTGATAGTCTTTTCTTCAACTTTAATAGGTGCAGCTACTTTTACTTCTATGGGAGGATGATATTTAAACCACTTCTCCTTGGGGAGATCAACATAAGTAGCAAAAGATTCACAGAATGAAGCTACTATCTCAGAGTCAAGTCCATATTTAGTGCTAAACTTACGGAAAACATTGGTATCCATAAAAGATTTAACACAATCAAACTTAGGTGTCATACCTGACTCCTTACCTTCGTCGAGATCCCAATCTTCGGAGTTGCGTTTAATTCTATCCAATAAATTCCATTTGAATTCAATAGTCTTCATCATAAAAGAGCCAACACAAGAAGTATTGAGCATGGTGCGATTGTTTTCAGAAAGCCGAGTATAAAAACTTTGAAGAATTATTTCTCTTGAGAGCTCATGATTGGGGCATGAATATAACATTGATTTAAGCCTCCCCCAAGCTTGAGCGATGCTTTCTCCTTCGCGAGGCCAAAAATTATATATATAATTGCGATCACGATGAACAAGATGCATAGGATAAAATATCTGATGAAATTCTAATTTCAATCGTTTATAGTTCCATGACCCCATATCATCACATAGCCTATACCATGTCGATGCATCTCCCTTCAAAGATAAAGGGAAGACCTTCCTCTTAACAACATCACCGGGTATACCTGCAAGCTTAAATAATCCAAAAACTTCATCCACATATATTAGGTGCTCATCAGGATGCTTTGTTCCATCTCCTACAAAAGGATTAGCTAGCAGTTTTTCTAACATACCCGAAGGAATCTCAAAGTGGACATTTTCATTTTCAGTAGGTTCAGTAGGTTGAGGAGCAACTCTTTGCTCTAGTGGTCGGGGTGAAGATACCCCGAACAAGCCCCTCAGAGGATTACTTTCCATAGTAACAAGTGACAGTAAATTTCATCACACTATATAAATTTTTCCTTACCAAATTCCACCTACCAAAGGCGCTTCACTCCCCGGCAACGGCGCCAGAAAAGAGTCTTGATGACCCACAAGTATAGGGGATCTATCGTAGTCCTTTAGATAAGTAAGAGTGTCGAACCCAACGAGGAGCAGAAGGAAATGATAAGCGGCTTTCAACAAGGTATTCTCTACAAGCACTGAAGTTATTGGTAACAGATAGTTTTGTGATAAGATAATTTGTAACGAGCAACAAGTAACAAAAGTAAATAACGTGCAGCAAGGTGGCCCAATCCTTTTTGTAGCAAAGGACAAGCCTAGACAATTTCTTATATAAAGGAAAACACTCCCGAGGACACATGGGAATTATCGTCAAGCTAGTTTTCATCACGTTCATATGATTCGTGTTCGGTACTTTGATGATTTGATATATGGGTGGACCGGTTCTTGGGTGTTGTTCTTACTTGAACAAGCATCCCACTTTTGATTAACCCCTATTGCAAGCATCCGCAACTACAAAAGAAGTATTAAGGTAAACCTAACCATAGCATGAAACATGTGGATCCAAATCAGCCCCTTACGAAGCAACGCATAAACTAGGGTTCAAGCTTCTGTCACTCTAGCAACCCATGATCTACTTATTACTTCCCAATGCCTTCTTCTAGGCCCAAATAATGGTGAAGTAATATGTAGTCGACGTTCACATAACACCACTAGAGGATAGACAACATACATCTCATCAAAATGTCGAACGAATACCAAATTCACATGACTACTAATAGCAAGACTTCTCCCATGTCCTCAGGAACAAACGTAACTACTCACAAAGCATATTCATGTTCATAATCAGAGGGGTATTAATATGCATATAGGATCTGAACAAATGATCTTCCACCAAATAAACCAACTAGCATCAACTACAAGGAGTAATCAACACTACTAGCAACCTTCTAGTACCAATCCCGGACTTGGAGACAAGAATTGGATACAAGAGATGAACTAGGGTTTTGAGAGGAGATGGTGCTGGTGAAGATGTTGATGGAGATTGCCCTCTCCCGATGAGAGGAGCGTTGGTGATGACGATGGCGATGATTTCCCCCTCCCGGAGGGAAGTGTCCCCGGCAGAACAGCTCTGTCGGAGCCCTAGATTGGTTCCGCCAAGGTTCCGCCTCGTGGCGGCGGAGTCTCGTCCCGAAAGGTTGCTTATTATTTTTTCCTCGACGAAAGACTTCAACTAGCAGAAGATGGCCACCGGAGAGCCAACAGGGGGCCCACGAGGCAGGGGGCGCGCCCAGGGGGGTAGGGCGCGCCCCCCACCCTCGTGCCCAGGTGGGGCCCCCTCTGACGTACTTCTTCCGATCAATATTTTTTATTATTTCCAAAAATGACTTTCGTGGAGTTTCAGGACTTTTGGAGTTGTGCAGAATAGGTCTCTAATATTTGCTCCTTTTCCAGCCCAGAATTCCAGCTGCCGGCATTCTCCCTCCTTATGTAAACCTTGTAAAATAAGAGAGAATAGGCATAAGTATTGTGACATAACGTGTAGTAATATCCCATATTCCAATAAATATCGATATAAAAGCATGATGCAAAATGGACGTATCACCCACCACATCTATGATGATACCGGGTTTTGTCACAATTATCGTCATAGAAGTGTCATAAGCATGACAAAAAAATCGTTCGGCCCAAAATGTCACGGATGTGTCTTTTTTTGTAGTGTCATCTCCGGACATGTATTCTTCATGTATAAGAGCCTTGTCATCTTTCCTCTTTGCAAACTTGGTGAACTTCTTCTTCTTGAGCACAAGCTTCTCGGATGTGTCTTCACATCTCTCATATGGACGATCATGCACAAAGTGTCTTGGCCTATCACAATTGTAGCATTTCCTTCGTCCAAACGATCTTCCTTGAAGATTCTTCCCTTTGTTTACCACGGTCATGGAATACTTTTTGACTAAGAGAGCCAAGTCTTCTGCAAAGTCATTTGCCGGGCATGAGGTTTCAACATCTTCCTCACATGTCTATTCACTCACTTCTTCATCCCTTGAGGGTTGGCTAATCACTTTCTTGGCCTTCAAGGCAAGATTGGAGTTCTTGGTTGCTTGAGAAATTGCAAAGGTCTTCTTGGACTTGGTCTCCAAAAGAACATGAGTGGAGAAAGTGGAGACAACTTGAGCCGCGGTCAACTTGTGATAATCCGGACGTTGATGTATCATCATGACCATGGTATGTTCCATAGAACCATAGCATCTATGAACTTGTCCTTGATGAAATCATCATTTTCCCAAGTGCACCCAAAGGTTCTCAAGTTGAGCACAAGGGAATTTAACCTTTGGTAGACCTCTTCCGCGGACTCACCCTCATTCCTCACAAAGAGATTGACTTCTTTCTTGAGCAAAGCTAATAGAGATCTTTGAATTGCTTCATCTCCTTCGAGAGCCTCCTCAAGGCAATCCCTGATTTCCTTGGCGGTCTTGAGGAGACCAATGGAGTCACTATAGTCTTCGGTCACAGCGTGCGCAAAATGTTGTGGGTGGTTGCATTGAGTTGATCATCAACCGCTTCTCTTGGAGTGAGATTCATTGGGTGCTTAGGGTTGAATCCATTGATCACAATCCACCAAAGTTGTGTAGAAGCACTGCGAATGTGAGACTCCATATCTATCTTCCATTTAGCAAACACATTAGCTTTCAAAGGGGGCGGAGGCCCAACAGGATTAATGTGAGGACGTTGCAAGGGTTGCGGTGAGTAAAAGGGTTCCACGGCATTGTACTTGGGAACTTGAGTACGAGCCGAAGATGCAAGAGGTTCTCTCGAGTCATCCACATCGTGAATGGCATTTGGATCAAATGAGTTTGATGCGGACGTCGAGGGCTTAAAGCGAGCATCAATTTCCTCCTTGACCGAGGAACGAACTTATTTCAACATAGCGGTTTTGAGGTCCACAAACATTGAAAGAATATCGGTCGCGGTCAATGGGCACCCGGGTTAACAGGAGCGGCCGGGGCAGCGATCGGGGCACCAAGTGCATCGGGCGCAGTGGGGGTAGGTTTTCACCATCCTCCGCAATGGGTGCGCCACCTCCCACATTCCCGAGATCGACCATATCCTCTAAGGTTGCAAAACTGTATATTAGAGCAAGAGGCTCTGATGCCAATTGAAAGTATCGATATGATTGACTAGAGGGGGGTGAATAGGAGACTACACATTTTAATCTTTCTTGTCAATTTTAAGGTTTGGCAGATAAATAGGGTTCACTAGATATGCAACTAGGTGAACACAACCTATATGACAAGCAAACTTCAAGCAAGGTATGCTAGGCAACAATCTAATTAGCAAGCCAACAAGCATACAAGGCAAAGTAAAGTGCAGGAAAGGATTAACCACAAGTGAGATGAGGACGCGGATTTTATCCCGAAGTTCACTCTTCCTTGGGGAAGAGCTACTCTCCGTTTAGAGCGGTGCCGGAGCCAAAGCTTGCGGAATGCCAAGAACGCTCACTGTAGTCTCTTTCGAGTCACCCCCAACGGATGAGCCTCGAATCACTCGGGGTTGGTCTTGAAGGCGACCACCACACCTTTACAAACTTCTTCGGAGCACACCACAAGCAAGGAAGCTTCCGGAGGAACCTCTAACCGCCTAGGAGCCCAAGCTCCAAGAGTAACAAGTCAATGGGGAAGAAATGTTGTGGGGAACGTGATTTGGTTTGGTCAAGATGTAGATCGGGTCTTGCTCTCCCAGTCCCCAAAGTTTCAACAAGTTTGGGTGGAGGGATTGAGAGTATTGAGCAAAATGGAGTGTAGCAATGGTGGAGCTCAACAAGACATTAGGGTTAGGGATGGAGGAGGAATAAGGGGGGCTTTATAGTGTTCAAGCTCAAGTGTCTCTTTCTGCCCGTTGGACCCCGTGCGCATGGGCTAAGTCAGCCCCGTGCGCACGGGGTACTCAGAGACTTTCACGCCACCCCGTGCGCATGGGGCACCCAGAGTGTTTACGTAGTACCCCGTGTGCACGGGGGTCAAAAGACCCCGTGCGCACGGGGTACCCAGAGAGTTACGCAGTACCCCGTGCGCACAGGGGGTCCAAAGACCCCGTGCGCACGGGGTACCCAGTAACTTTGTGTTGCAAGCTCTCTGAATACCACATGCAGGCACACTATGGATTTAAGTGGTAGAAATGGGTAGGCTAGTGTATATGGTTCGGCGATGGCATTCCCACACAACACTTATCCGCACCGATCCCTCTTAATAGTGCGGTCTTTCCTACGACTCGAAGCAAATCAAAACTAAAACCTTCGAATCGCCGGTCGACCACGCCTTTTACCTTTTTGAATTGGGGGGTCACACATCTCCATCACGAAACACTTGGAACCAATATCCTGAGACAAACTTTAGCAACCGATATTAGTTCCAATAACCACATTGTCATCACACCAAAATATAGTTTAAGTGCCACTTGCACTTTCACGGTTGCTACAGTTGTTTCGTATGCGATTATGTGTGTAGAAAAAACTTTGAAAATGCAAACGAGTTGTTTGCGATGGCTAGGAGCATCGCACACGATGCGTGGTGCAAGTACTCGCGTGCGATGATTTATAAGTTACACACACGTGTCCTTATGTTAACACGTGTGTGATAGCACGTGACACAACATACGGTTGTGTGCGGGGAATTGTGTGCTTCACTTAGTCTTCCCACGCTCCAGTGAAGACTTCCTGCGCAGCCGCATGGGCAAATTGTAAAACCCTCAATCCCCTAGCCAATTGCTAGCTATAAATAACCACAACAATGGCTAGCAGCGTCCACTAACTACTAATCCCCTTGCTAGCGAGTTACCCACGCATACCGGCATACTCCCAACGGCTGACGACGAGGCGGAGTTGAGCGACAGCGGGATCGAGGCTGAAGGCACGATGGTCGGCTTGGAGACCGACCGCCATGCGGCCGCCTCTCCCGACGATGGCCAGAGGAAGTAGGAAACATGGTACGAGCAAGCCGCCAAGTTAGCCAGGGTCATCCTATAAGCGGATAGGGATCGCCAGCGGGTGATACTGCTGGCTCAGCGCAGAGTGCGGCGGATGGTGTAAGCGGAGGAGCGGGAACCGTGATGACGCAAGGACAACTACGGTAGTGGCGACCGCCACACGAGGTGCAGGCTTATGCCCCAGATGAAGGAGGGTGCAGTGTCGGATGTCACCGGGGCATGCCTGGGAGCCGTGATGACAGCCCTGGCAAGAGCCAGCATCGTCTCGCCAAACATCGTCAGGGCAGACCCGGCGGTCGCGGTAGCCCTGGTGAGCGCTGCGCCCGAGGCAGTACCGGCAATCCCCAATGTCGAGGCTGCCCCAGCCTTGATTGATCAAGGTGTGTAGGTCATCGACTTGAAGGCCTCCGCTCCCACTGAGCCCAGGATCGACACACTGATTGATGATGGCAGTTGTGTGTGTTGGGTCGGCGTTAGGTGCAGAGTAGCTCTTTTGTGCGTGTGCGGTTCTTCATATTCTTGTAAATTAGCGAGCTAATGGTTTGTAAATTACGCGACGAACTAGGCACTGGACCAATAATTTGAGCATATACGATTGATTTATTCATGCATGTCAAATATGTCAATTGTACGGGTTGGCCTATCTGTATATTATCTGAATTTGCAACACGGACAGTTAATATGCAAATGCCTTCTCGACATCGGTGTTGATTGATATGTCTTAAATGTATCTATAATTTTTTTATGGTTCCATGCTATTATATTATCAATCTTGGATGTTTTATATGCATTATTATGCTATTTTATATCTTTTTTGAGACTAACTTATTAACCTAGTGCCCAGTGCCAGTTGCTGTTTTTCCCTTGTTTTTGGCTTTACAGAAAATCAATACTAAATGGAGTCCAAATGGAACGAAACTTTTTGATGATTTTTCTTGGACCACAAGACACCCTTGAAGCTTCCGGAGGAGGCCAGAAGGGCCACGAGGTGGCCACAAGCTCAGGGGGCACGCCCGGGGGGCGCCCTGCAAGCTTGTGGGCCTCCCGTGGCTCCTCTAACCCTAATTTTTCTTCTATAAAATAGCCAAATATTTCTCAAAGACCAGAGGGCACAAAAAAACTTCTCCGCTGCCGCAAGTTTCTGTCTTCGTGAGTGTCGGGACCCCGATTCCAAGTCACATCGATCTAGCCGGTAACACCTCATATCACTTTGCGGCCTCACGCACGGTATTCCCACGGGTGTCGCCTTACCATGGCCGGGACCGTTTGCGTCTTTTGGCTCACGTATATGATAGTGTCGCTAGCATCCATATGACAGAGAACCCGGGCCGACATGACTAGTCGTGAACCCAAAGTGGCACTAACTTACGGGGACAGGCATACATGAATCAACATCGAGCATGTCGGTCAGCAGCGTGCGAATCCGGGCTGTAGCACTGGGCTAATAGGACTCCGGTGAACCGGGCTGTAGCAGGCTAGGCAGGACTCCGGATGTCACCGCGTGACATTTCCCCGAAGGGATAGACACAGGAACGAAGTGAATCACATGCCGGCCAGTCAAGTGTTCCGGAGCAGTAGTGCTGGGCTAGCAGGACTACGGTGAACCGGGCTGTAGCGGACTACTATGGCTCATGGAAGCACAAGACTACATTTCCCCATAAGAGAGGCTACCAAGGATAAACAAATAGGTTGTCGGATCCCACACATACCAAGCATTTCAATCATACACACAATATGCTCGATATGTGCAAATACAACATGGCATCACAACAAGACTCTACGACTCAGAGTATTTATTCATTAGGCTCCGAAGAGCCAGATATTACTAACATGGGTCTCATGACCCAACATTCAGAGCATATAGGTCAAAGCACATGCAGAAGCCTAACATGTCTGAGTACAGACATCTACAAATGAAAAAGACTGAGAAGCCTGACTATCTACCAGATCCTGCCGAGGGCACAAGATCGTAGCTGAGGTATCAAGCTAAACGTCGAAGTCCACACGGAACTACTAGCGAGACTGACGTCTCTCTGTAAAACATGAAATAGGCAAACGTGAGTACAAATGTACCCAGCAAGACTTACATCAGAACTATCTACATATGCATCGGTATCAACAAAGGGGTGGTGGAGTTTAACTGCAGCAAGCCAGCTTTGACTCGGTGGCTATCCTGAACTACGACTGCAAGTAACTCTTTTGAGGTGGCGCACACGAGTCCACATATTCACCATATCAATACACCACTATGGATCCGCTCCCGTCTCCCTACGAGAACGCTATCCATAGCACTCACGCTTATCTTGCGCATTTTAGAGTATCCACTTTCACTTGTCTATGAACTGTTATAGGCAACCCAGAAGTCCTTTACCGCGGACACGGCTATTCGAATAGATCATATTAACCCTGCAGGGGTGTACTTCGTCACACACGCTCTCGCCACTTACCACCATGTACACGTCGTGTACCTCGGCAACCTTCAAGCGGAAGCCTGGCGAGGGAGTCGGCCACGACCTGACTAACCACACAAGTCTCTCGTCCAGGTTTATCGCCTATTCGGGTTCCATCCGCAAGGAGATCCGGCCGGGGTGTCGCTCACGGCCCCAAACGATGTGTGCAGGGTTCCCGAGCCCACCATCCGGGTGCCACTCGGTACACCAGGCCACGTGTGCCTAGTCTGTCCCAAGCCCACCTGTACCGGGTGCCACTTGGTAGACTACTAACACTACCTACAAACACCAGAAACTAGTTGCAACTCCTGGACAGAGATCGAGGCGGTTAATAAGCCGAGAGGGGTCGAGTTACCGGAACCCAATGTGTGGTAGTAACTGTTCATGGATCACAAACACAGAACTCAGTTCCTGAGGACGGCTTCAATGAGACAACCCACCATGTACTCCTACATGGCCTCTCACCGCTACCTTTACCAAATCGTGTTCACACACTTAGCTCTCACACAGTAGGACATGTTCACCACATTCCAATTCATCCCCGATGAATCAGACCTGACTCAACTCTAAGCAGTAGCAGGCATGACAAACAAGCATGAATGAGTAGGCACATCAGGGCTCAAACAACTCCTACTCATGCTAGTGGGTTTCATTTATTTACTGTGGCAATGGCAGGTCATGCAGAGGAAAGGGGTTCAACTACCGCAGCATGTAACAGTTGAATCGTTGTTGTCCTAATGCAGTAAAAGAGAGCAGGAGCGAGAGAGTGGGATTGTATCGGAATGAACAAGGGGGTTTTGCTTGCCTGGCACTTCTGAAGATAGCATTGAGTCTTTATTAGTGTCAACGATCACAACGCCGGAACATCGTCTACCGAGAGGGGACAAATACCAGCAACAGAGAAGAAATACAATCAATGCAATGCACAATATGATGCATGATCATGACATGGCAATATGAATGTGTTTTGAGCTAATGCAACTAGCAACATATTAAATGGAGTTGGTTTGAATCCAAGATTCAAATTTAAACTCCATATGTGGAAATTCAAATGCCATTTACATGATTTGTCCTAAACAGCAAGGTTAAGTTGCTCTAACATGCATGAAACCAGTGCAGATGGATAGATTGGATTTTTCTGATCATTTTTCATATACAATTTGTTTCATTTGGAGCTACGGTTGAATTTCTATGAATTTTAGAAGTTTAGGGCATTTTCTGGAATTTCCTGTATAAGAATAATTCCAGTAATTAAATTACTGCGTCTGCACTACGTCAGGATGACATCAGCAAGTCAACAGCGGCTGGTCCAGGTCAAACCTGACCAGTGGGGTCCATATGTCAGTGACACAGGGGCTAAACCCGGTCAAACCCAATACTGACTGGGTTTGACCCTGCGGTAGGGCCCGCTGTCAGTGGCTGTTAGGGTGATTAGCTGGTTGGGTTAGCGCCTAATGACGTCCACGTCATCAGTCGCCGGAGTTTCGCCGGCGACGACCATTTCGCGCGGCGGAGATCGTTGGGACTCCGCTACGGTCCACGGTTTGAGGCGGGGTTTGCTCCTGCGTGCTCCTGGGAGCGAGCTGCGTCGACCAGTGGTGGTGGCCGGAGCTGCGGTGGCTAGGATCAACGGCGGCGGCCGGAGCTCGGGCGTCGGTGGTTTTGCTGCTGTAGCGTGCTAGCGGGTGAATGGATGCACTAGCGAGGCGCTACGAGGTGCGGTGAGTGTGTTAGGCACCCGCGCGTGACCAAATGGTCACCGGAGTGATGCTGGCGTCGAGCTCGCGCGGCGGCGTGCTACGGTGAGCAAGGGGCGGCATCTACAATGAGCAAACGGAGCAGAGAAGAGGGGGGTTCAACGCAGGGGCTCACAGCGGATCCAGTAGAGGCAACGGCGAGACCGGGGACGGGCCGGAGCTCGCGAATCCCCGGTGAGGTCGCCGGCGGCCAGAGGTTGAAGACGAGGTCGGGAACGACGCTGCGGGGCTTCCGGCGGGGCGTGACTCGGTGGGGAGGAAGAGTGGGGTCGAGGCGAAGCTTCGGAACACATCGACAAGGCGAGGCAGTGGCTCTGGGCGCGGTGGTGCTCGTCAGCGGCGACGGCGCGCTCGAGCGTTCGCGGGAGAAAGAAACAGAGGGGGGAGGAGCACAGGGAGAGTGAGAGGGGTCGAGGCGGCTGCGTGGCGTTACCAGAGAAGGCCAGGGCGTCGAGGGTGTAACATCCCAAATTTTCAATTTGGTATGTTACACATAGATCATCATTGCATATCATGTTTTATTGCATTTTGACAAATCCTCGATAAATCCTAAGCAACTCAAGGACCCTCGGAGAGAGTTGGGGATTTTTCTCGAATTTTCATATTTGATTTTCATCAAATATTAAGACGAGGATTTTATTTTAATTATTTTCACTCCGGAAAAATATTTCATTCTAAAAATAAACGAGAGGAGAAAATATGACTTCTCCAAAACAATTGAAATACTGGAGGAAAAATGTTAAAATCATTTATTGGAATTATTTGGATTTTATTTGCTATTTTTATTGCATTAAAAATATTGCATGTTTTCAAATATTTATTTTGTGTTAAAAAAATGTTCACCCTATTATAGATTTTCTAACTAGACGGGGAAAATTTATTTTATATTTTTCTGACTTTTATTTATTTTTCTGTGTATTATTTTTCCGTGGAACTTATTTAAAAAAAAACGCGCGACACCCGACCGGGCCGCAGCCCAGCCGAGCGCCGGCCCGCCCGCGCCCCTCTCCTTCTCCAGCACGCGCCCGCCGCCGCCGGAGTTCGCCATGGCCACGGGAGCCGCCTCCCGCTCGGCTTGCTCCCTCCCCCAAGCCACCGGAGGCCCCCATCCCTCCTATATATACCCCCCTCTCTCTCTCTCCTCTCATCTCGCCCGCCGCCGCCGCCGCACTTGCCGCCCCGCCGCCAACGGTGTGAGCTCGGGAGCCGCCGCCGCCGTTCGCCGCCGCCCATCGCCGCCCCTCGCCCTTTCCCCGAGCCCCGCACCCCCGCCGCACCCCTCGCGCCCCGCCGGAGCCCCGCCGGATCCTCGCCGGAGCCGCCCCGATGAGGTATACCCGATGCCTTTCGGTTTGCCGGTTGTCTTTTAAAAAAAACCTTTCGTTTTAAAAAAACCCTAGATCGGTTTTTTTCGGTTTTATTATTTTGCGAGCGTTTACCGAACCGTTCGTTTTAACGAACGCGTTCGTCGGTTTTTCTCTGTTAACGAACGTCCGTTCTTTAACCGTTCGTCCGTTTTTCTTTTTCGCCGGATTTTTTTTCTGCGATTATCTCAGATTCGATTTCTGATCGAATCTTCGATTCTGTTTAACTTCTCGCTCGTTTATCGGAATCAGGCGATTCAAGCGCCTAGAGTTTCGTCTCGAAATTCTCTTTCCGTTTAACCTACTCAAACAAGTTTTTGCTATAGTAAAATTTGACCTAGATCCAGATTAGTAAACGAAGCTATTTTCTTTCGCCGTTTGACTTTCGTTGCTTCTTTCGAGTTGATTCTTTTTGCAAACCGTAGTTCTTAAGTTGGACTTTCTGGTTGGATCTTTCATTCGAGTTTTACCTGTGCATTAGATGAGTACTGATTGTATGTTTGTTTGTTTGCGATAGAGTACCCGGAGTGTGCCGCTTGTTACTTCGAATCGCTAGGTTTTGCGGATCATCAGCAAGGCAAGTAACACTTTGATCATACTTTCCATACCCAGTTTTATTGCATTAGATCTATTCCTCAAACAATTGCATGATTAGGATCTGATTAAATTGTGGGAGCTGGGAAGTAGATGAGGTAGTACCTATTGCCCTGTTTACTATCAAACCCTTGGGAGTTACTTCTACGTTGCTATTATTATTGCCATGCTATGCTCGTAGACGTGGATTGGGTTTGAGAGATATTCATGACAGATGTGAGATGTTTATTAATGGTTAAACTTAAGGTGGCAACTAAAACTCACATCTGGGTGGATTGAGGCACCTGGAGAACCCAGTGTTGTCTGTTTTTATAAGGTCCGCCACCCAGGCTCAAAGGGATCATAAGATTTTTCATGCTAGAAACTTCCGTGTGCAGCCACAAGCTATTATGGGCTCTAGCATAGTTGAGTAGGTTACAAGATCTCTTGAAGAGGTGGACTAGCAGATGTAGGGGAAAGTAGGTGTACCGGTCCACCCGGAGTAAAGAGTGATTGTTCCTGAAAGACTGTGTCTCGGTCATCCGTTTCTCAAACGTCATGCAGTGCGAGAATCAATCGGAGGCGATCGAGTCTTGTGGGGAAAAGTGCGCAAACCTCTGCAGAGTGTACAAACTAATCATGGTTAGCCGTGTCCCTGGTTATGGACAACTTGAGTATCTAGTACCTGGATTATCACTTGAATCTCATCACCATGTTACTTTTAATTAATTTTGTTGGGTTAATGATGACACCTAATTGGGATTGAGTTGGAGGTACCTTCTCAATGTTTCACAACCACCATGATAGTTAAATAAAATTTATTCCTTTGAAGTAGGATAAAATTGGCTTTTCGCAAAACTGTAACCATAGAGCTTTCCACCAGCCATATATGCATGTAGTATAGCATTATTATTGTTCATTGCTCTCTATGTGTTACTTTGCCAGCATATCCTATGTGCTGACCCGTTTTCGGGCTGCAACGTTCATGTTGCAGACTTTTCAGACGACGAGTAAGGTGCCTTAGGTCGTGGTCTTATACTCAGTGATGCCGCTGGAGTTGATGGACTCACTTATCTTCCAAGTCTTCCGTTGTTATCGTTGTTAGATGGCCTTAAGCCATGTTTATCATACTTAATCTCTTCGGCGATATTCGATGTAATAAGTGTGTGATTGCTACTCTGTTATAAATCCTCCATTTGTACTGTGCGTGTCAGCATTACTGATCCAGGGATGACACTGGTGCACAGCAGCACAGACCATTTGAGGTCTGGTCGCTACAAAGTTGGTATCAGAGCACACGCTGACAGTAGGACACGACCACTAAGCTTAAGCCCTAGAAAGCTTCTCTCTTCTCATTTCTGACCCCTCTCCACTTTCTACTCTTTTAGGAATGGCGGATGCAAGGAGCAAGTTCATGCAACCAGATGAAGGCACGCCGTTTGGACGACACTTGAAGGAAGTCACCAAGTACTTGAACATAGGAATACCAAGCATCACCGGAACCTACAATGCCACATTACCTGAAGAGGAGAGCTGGAAGATTCAAGTTCTCATTCCAGGAAGGACGTTTGTGCCAGTTACTGAACCCATAAGATTGGTTTTCGAAGCACCAACCTGGAGTTTAGGGAAGAGCATGGCCGCACACATCGCCATGGGACGCATTGGAGAAGTCTATCACCAGGAGCTTAAGGATACAATTTACCAAATTTGTGGACGCCGAGACGCGCAATGGGAGATGATCAAAACCAAGAAGGATGGATCAATTGCAGCTTTCATCTAGGAGCAGAACCAACATATTCGTCGCCAGGAGAACCAGATGTGCACAGACAAGGAAGAACTGAAGAAGGCATTAACGAAGATCAAAGAGCTCCAAGAAGAACTCAAGGCTACACGCGAAGATTATTTGGAGGAAATCAACGCACTAGTAGGGAAGAATGACGACCTGGAGAAGAAGATTGGAGTATTTATGGGAAATCCAGTGCCGAAAGCAGAAGTCGACGAATGCACTTGTCCGGATAACTACATCATCATCGACGACACCGACTCGGAACCAAGTGAAGATGACTGGGTTGATGAAGCTGGAGCAGACATCATGGAGTCTTCAACAGATTAGAATTTTTTTTATTAGACCACCATATCAGTAGTAGTTTTCCCCCATTTAATAGTATAGTTCAAGCACTTTGTAACGCTAGTTAGATCGATTGTTTTGCCTTGTTTGAATTGATTGAGTGATATTGATTGATTTGTCTCATGAGCATATGGGTAGTGTTTTCTCTCTAGACCTCATTCTATTCTTAACTCTCATCTTTTCTAAACCTATCAGATGCCTCCGAGACGCGACACCGGATTTGTTTTCCTGCCAGAGATCACCCAGTTGATTCAGCAACAGAATGCCCTGAAGCAAGTGTTAGTGCAGAACCAAGGCAACAACAACAACAACCCACCGCCACCGCCACCTGTTGATCACTTAGCCCGTTTCTTGAGGCTAAACCCGCCGGTGTTTTCCAGTAGCACCGAGCCGATTTTAGCAGATGATTGGCTCCGCAAAGTTGGAAGGGAGTTGACCACTGCAGGATGCACAGATGCGGAAAGAGTTCGTTTTGCCGCACATCAGCTTGATGGACCCGCAGCATCATGGTGGGAGAATTATACAGCCACGCACCCTATTGACACTGTCACATGGGACCAGTTTCAGCAAGCTTTCCGTACAGCTCATGTTTCAGCAGGAGCTATGGCTATGAAGAAGCGTGAGTTTCGCAACCTACGCCAAGGAGGACGCACCGTAGGCCAGTATGTGGAGGATTTCAGTAAGTTAGCACGTTATGCACCAGATGACGTTGCTACAGATGCTGCCAAGCAGGAGAAATTTTTGGAAGGGCTGAATGATGAACTGAGTATGCAGTTGATGGTAGCAACCTTCAACAACTACCAGGAGTTGGTAGATAGAGCTCTCATGATTGAAGGGAAGCAACAGCAGATTGAAAATCGTAAGAGGGAGTATGGACAAGGGAAGTACAATTCTGGAGCCCAGCAGAAGCCACGATTTACCCCGAAGCCGGGAGGACAGTTTCAGCATACCCATGGAGGAGGTAGTTCGCACAACCATAATGGCTCCAAGAATGGTAATGGGAATGGAGGAGGAAACGGACAGAACCGCACCAACCCATCTACCCCAACCAAGAGGGATCTAAGTCACATTACTTGTTTCAAGTGCCAGAAGACTGGACATTATGCAACTGATTGTCCTGAAGCCCAAAATGGAAATGGCAATGGAAGCTCTGGGAAGAAGCCGAACCCGTTCAACAAAGGACATGTGAACCACGTGAGCGTGGAGGAGGTTGAAGCTCAGCCTGATGCAGTAATAGGTAAGTTTTTGGTTAAGTCATTTACTGCAACCGTTCTTTTCGATACTGGTGCATCGCATTCATACATATCAAGGGGATTCGTGAATAAGTTTAATATGTCCACCCAAGTTCTCAAAACCCCTATGTTAGTAACCTCGCCAGGAGCAGAGTATATGGCAACCCAAGGATGTTTTCAGATACGTTGGCCATTGGAAGGCATGTTTTCCCCTCAGACCTCATTGTTTTGGAATCGCAAGGTTTGGATGTGATTTTGGGAATGGATTGGCTATCGTTGTATGGAGGAAACATCGATTGTGCCAGCAAGACGATTTTGCTTACCACCCCGGAAGGAAAAAGGATCAAGTATGTATCCCGGCATATGCCAAAGAGGACTCAAGTAAATTCCTTATCAGGAGTTGTACAGGAGGAGGTACCAGTGGTGAAGGATTACCCGGATGTATTTCCAGAAGAGTTGCCAGGCATGCCACCGAATAGAGACATTGAGTTTCTGATTGAACTTTTGCCAGGCACAGGACCAATATCTAAGAGACCGTACAGGATGCCCGCAAAAGATTTGGAGGAAATTAAGAAGCAGATTAAGGAGTTATTTGATAAAGGCTATATTTGCCCAAGTTCGTCACCTTGGGGATCACCAGTACTTCTAGTGGAGAAGAAAGATGGATCGTTGAGGATGGTTGTTGATTACCGTGGATTGAATGAAGTGACCTTCAAAAACAAGTACCCACTGCCGATGATCAATGATTTGTTTGACCGCCTACAAGGAGCTAAAGTATTTTCCAAGATCGATCTACGATCAAGATACCATCAGTTAAAGATTCGAGAGTAGGATATACCTAAGACGGCATTTACCACCAGATATGGACTGTGTGAGTATACCGTTATGTCATTTGGACTGACTAACGCACCTGCCTATTTCATGAACCTGATGAACAAAGTGTTTATGAGTTCTTGGATAAGTTCGTTGTAGTGCTCATTGATGATATTTTAATCTTTTCCAAGGATGAGGAAGAGCATGAGGAGCATTTGTGATTGGTACTTGAGAAGCTCAGAGAACATCAGTTATACGCCAAGTTCAGCAAGTGTGAATTTTGGCTGAAGGAAGTTGGATTCCTTGGACATGTTATTTCTGGAGAAGGAATAGCAGTAGACCCTGCGAAGGTGGACACAGTGACAAGTTGGGAATCACCCACGACAGTTGGAGAAATCCGGAGTTTTCTTGGACTTGCAGGATACTACCGGAGATTTATCGAGAATTTCTCAAGGATTGCTAAGCCCATGACTGAGCTATTGAAGAAGGACACCAAATTCAATTGGACTGAGGAATGTGAAGCTAGTTTCCAAGAGTTGAAGAAACGATTGGTTACCTCACCGGTGTTGATTCTGCCAGATCAACACAAAGACTATGAAGCTTATTGCGGCGCTTCTTGTCGAGGACTTGGAGCAGTGCTTATGCAGGAAGGAAGAGTTGTGTCATATGCTTCACGATAACTTAAACCCCATGAGAAGAATTATGCTACGCATGATTTGGAATTAGCAGCCGTGGTACATGCATTGAAGACATGGAGACATTTCCTCATCGGAAACCATTGTGAGGTGTACACGGATCACAAGAGTTTGAAGTATATTTTCACGCAGAAGGAGTTAAATCTCAGACAGAGGAGATGGCTGGAGCTCATTAAAGATTATGATATGAGATTGCATTACCACCCTGGAAAGGCTAACGTAGTAGCAGACGCGTTGAGCCGCAAGAGTCATATCAACACCCTCATGACAGGAGAGATACCTCAGGAGTTAGCCGAGGACCTTCGCGAGCTATGTTTGGAAATAGTCCCAAGAGGCTATTTAGCGACATTGGAGATTCAGTCTACCTTGATGGAAAGGATCAGAGAAGCTCAGAAGACAGACAAGGAGATTGAAGAGATAAAGGAGAAGATGAGCAAAGGAAAAGCCAAGGGATTTCGTGAGGATGAGCACGATACCTTATGGTTTGAGGACCGCGTATATGTACCAAATGATCCGGAGATCAGGAAGTTGATTTTGCAAGAAGCCCATGATTCACCGTACTCGATTCACCCAGGAAATACGAAGATGTATTTGGATTTGAAGAATATTTTCTGGTGGATCGGAATGAAGAAGGATATTGCGGAATATGTAGCAGTTTGTGATGTGTGTCAGAGAGTGAAGGCAGAGCATCAGAAGCCAGCAGGATTGCTACAACCATTGCCGATACCCGAATAGAAGTGGGATAAAATAGGCATGGATTTTATCACAGGATTACCCAGGACTCGTTCAGGCTATGACTCGATATGGTTTGTAGTCGACCGTTTGACAAAAGTGGCTCATTTCATTCCAGTGAAGACCACTTACACTAGTGCTAAGTTGGCAAAGATATACATGACCAGGATCGTATATTTGCATGGAGTTCCGAGGACCATTGTATCAGACAGAGGAACCCAATTTACCTCGAAGTTTTGGAAGCAGTTACATGAAACATTGGGAACCAGGCTGGAATTTAGTACAACTTTCCACCCGCAGACAGATGGACAGACCGAGAGAGTCAACCAGATTTTGGAGGACATGTTGAGAGCATGTGCACTAGATTATGGATCCAGTTGGGACGACAATTTGCCATATGCGGAGTTTTCTTATAACAACAGTTATCAGACCAGTTTGAAGATGGCCCCTTTCGAAGCCTTGTACGGAAGGAGGTGTAGAACACCGTTGTTATGGGACGAAGTTGGAGACCATCAGTTGTTTGGACCAGATTTGATTAAGGAGTCTGAACATAAAGTGAGGTTGATTCGCGATAGGCTCAAAGTAGCCCAGTCCAGACAGAAGAGTTATGCAGATTCTAAACGAAAGGAGACAGTTCACGAAGTCGGAGACAGAGTGTATCTTCGAGTATCACCCCTTCGAGGAGTGAAGCGCTTTGGAGTTAAGGGAAAGTTAGCGCCCCGTTTTATCGGACCATACAGAGTGTTGGAACGTATGGGAGAAGTTGCTTACAAGCTGGAATTGCCCGAAGGATTGTCTGGAGTTCATGATGTATTTCACGTTTCCCAGTTGAAGAAGTGTCACGCAGAGATGGCTGAGATACCACTGAGAGATACTGTGCCACTGGAAGCGATTCAGCTGGAAAGTGATTTGACCTATGAGGAGAAACCAGTTAAGATTCTTGAGTATGCCAGCCGAGTTACCCGCAGCAAGGTTATCAAGTTTTGCAAAGTTCAGTGGAGTCACCACACGGAAGATGAAGCCACCTGGGAGCGAGAGGAAGATCTACGGAAGGACCACTCCCACCTGTTTTCTAGCCAACCCGAATCTCGAGGGCGAGATTCATCTTAAGGGGGGTAGGTTTGTAACATCCCAAATTTTCAATTTGGTATGTTACACATAGATCATCATTGCATATCATGTTTTATTGCATTTTGGCAAATCCTCGATAAATCCTAAGCAACTCAAGGACCCTCGGAGAGAGTTGGGGATTTTTCTCGAATTTTCATCAAATATTAAGACGAGGATTTTATTTTAATTATTTTCTCTCCGGAAAAATATTTCATTCTAAAAATAAACGAGAGGAGAAAATATGACTTCTCCAAAACAATTGAAATACTGGAGGAAAAATGTTAAAATCATTTATTGGAATTATTTGGATTTTATTTGCTATTTTTATTGCATTAAAAATATTGCATGTTTTCAAATATTTATTTTGTGTTAAAAAAATGTTCACCCTATTCTAGATTTTCTAACTAGACGGGGAAAATTTATTTTATATTTTTCTGACTTTTATTTATTTTTCTGTGTATTATTTTTCCGCGGAACTTATTTAAAAAAAACGCGCGACGCCCGACCGGGCCGCAGCCCAGCCGAGCGCCGGCCCGCCCGCGCCCCTCTCCTTCTCCAGCACGCGCTCGCCGCCGCCGGAGTCCGCCATGGCCACGGGAGCCGCCTCCCGCTCGGCTTGCCCCCTCCCCCAAGCCACCGGAGCCCCCCTCCCTCCTATATATACCCCCCCTCTCTCTCTCCTCTCATCTCGCCCGCCGCCGCTGCCGCACTTGCCGCCCCGCCGCCGCCGGTGTGAGCTCAGGAGCCGTCGCCGCCCCTCGCCCTTTCCCCGAGCCCCGCACCCCCCGCGCCCCGCCGGAGCCCCGCCGGATCCTCGCCGGAGCCGCCCCGACGAGGTATACCCGATGCCTTTCGGTTTGCCGGTTTTCTTTTAAAAAAAAAACCTTTCGTTTTAAAAAAAACCCTAGATCGGTTTTTTTCGGTTTTATTATTTTGCGAGCGTTTACCGAACCGTTCGTTTTAACGAACGCGTTCCTCGGTTTTTCTCTGTTAACGAACGTCTGTTCTTTAACCGTTCGTCCGTTTTTCTTTTTCGCCGGATTTTTTTTCTGCGATTATCTCAGATTCGATTTCTGATCGAATCTTCGATTCTGTTTAACTTCTCGCTCGTTTATCGGAATCAGGCGATTCAAGCGCCTAGAGTTTCGTCTCGAAATTCTCTTTCCGTTTAACCTACTCAAACAAGTTTTTGCTACAGTAAAATTTGACCTAGATCCAGATTAGTAAACGAAGCTATTTTCTTTCGCCGTTTGACTTTCGTTGCTTCTTTCGAGTTGATTCTTTTTGCAAACCGTAGTTCTTAAGTTGGACTTTCTGGTTGGATCTTTCATTCGAGTTTTACCTGTGCATTAGATGAGTACTGATTGTATGTTTGTTTGTTTGCGATAGAGTACCCGGAGTGTGCCGCTTGTTACTTCGAATCGCTAGGTTTTGCGGATCATCAGCAAGGCAAGTAACACTTTGATCATACTTTCCATACCCAGTTTTATTGCATTAGATCTATTCCTCAAACAATTGCATGATTAGGATCTGATTAAATTGTGGGAGCTGGGAAGTAGATGAGGTAGTACCTATTGCCCTGTTTACAATCAAACCCTTGGGAGTTACTTCTACGTTGCTATTATTATTGCCATGCTATGCTCGTAGACGTGGATTGGGTTTGAGAGATATTCATGACAGATGTGAGATGTTTATTAATGGTTAAACTTAAGGTGGCAACTAAAACTCTCATCTGGGTGGATTGAGGCACCTGGAGAACCCAGTGTTGTCTGTTTTTATAAGGTCCGCCACCCAGGCTCAAAGGGATCATAAGATTTTTCATGCTAGAAACTTCCGTGTGCAGCCACAAGCTATTATGGGCTCTAGCATAGTTGAGTAGGTTACAAGATCTCTTGAAGAGGTGGACTAGCAGATGTAGGGGAAAGTAGGTGTACCGGTCCACCCGGAGTAAAGAGTGATTGTTCCTGAAAGACTGTGTCTCGGTCATCCGTTTCTCAAACGTCATGCAGTGCGAGAATCAATCGGAGGCGATCGAGTCTTGTGGGGAAAAGTGCGCAAACCTCTGCAGAGTGTACAAACTAATCATGGTTAGCCGTGTCCCCGGTTATGGACAACTTGAGTATCTAGTACCTGGATTATCACTTGAATCTCATCACCATGTTACTTTTAATTAATTTTGTTGGGTTAATGATGACACCTAATTGGATTGAGTTGGAGGTACCTTCTCAATGTTTCACAACCACCATGATAGTTAAATAAAATTTATTCCTTTGAAGTAGGATAAAATTGGCTTTTCGCAAAACTGTAACCATAGAGCTTTCCACCAGCCATATATGCATGTAGTATAGCATTATTATTGTTCATTGCTCTCTATGTGTTACTTTGCCAGCATATCCTATGTGCTGGCCCATTTTCGGGCTGCAACGTTTCATGTTGCAGACTTTTCAGATGATGAGTAAGGTGCCTTAGGTCGTGGTCTTATACTCAGTGATGCCGCTGGAGTTGATGGACTCACTTATCTTCCAAGTCTTCCGCTGTTATCGTTGTTAGATGGCCTTAAGCCATGTTTATCATACTTAATCTCTTCGGAGATATTCGATGTAATAAGTGTGTGATTGCTACTCTGTTATAAATCCTCCATTTGTACTGTGTGTGTCAGCATTACTGATCCAAGGATGACACTGGTGCACAGCAGCACAGACCATTTGAGGTCTGGTCGCTACAGAGGGAGAGCGGCAAGCAGGAGGTGGCCGGGGCGCGTGTGCGCGCACGGCGGCCACACGCCCTGCCTACTGGCCTAGGGAGGAAGACGACAGGGGAGGTGGAGGTGGGCTGGGCCAGCGAGCTGGGCCGGCCACAGGTAGGTGGGCCAGGTAGTCCTTCTCTCTCTCTTTTATTTCTGTTTTCTGTTTTCCTATTTATTTGATCTGTTTTGAATAAGTAAAAATGCTAACTCATTTTGTAAAATCCTGATAAAAATTGTGGGCACTATTTGAATTATTTCCAATAGCCCCCAATTGTTTTCTGAGGTATTGAAGCATTTAAAATATTTATAGGCATTAAATGCTCCAATTCAAATACAATATGATTCAGCTCAAAAATCCATAAATGGCCAAGAAATATGCTCATCATTTCTGGCAGAGGTTTTCACCTTTATTAGAAATCATGAACATTTTCCATGACATTTTGGGTTCTTTGCACCAGATTTTATTTAAACCTATTTGAATTCTCTCTGGTGCTAGGGTTTGATCAATCCCCATTTCAGCTTTACATAAAAATTTAAACATGATGCAACACCAGATACTAGCACTAGGCATTACTAGAACTAGGGATGTGACAATGAGATCCCATCTAGGGACCTTTTTCGGCACTCTATCGGAGGGGGATTTGATCACGGAGGGCTTCTGCATCAACCTCGTTGCCCTTTCGATGATGCGTGAGTAGTTTACCACATACCTACGGGTTTTCCTCGATGTTCTTTCTCTTTGATTTTCAATACAATGTTCTCCTTGATGTTCTTGGAGATCTATTCGATGTAATCTTCTTTTCTGGTGCGTTTGTTGAGATTCGGTGAATTGTGGGTTTATGATTAGATTATCTATGAATATTATTTGAGTCTTCTTTGAACTCTTTTGTGCATGATTTATATAGCTTTGTATTTCTCTCCGATCTAGGTTTGGCCAACTAGATTGATTTTTCTTGCAATGGGAGAGGTGCTTTGTAATGGGTTCAATCTTGTGGTGCTCAATCCCCATGACAGAAAGGGACATGACACATATTTGTATTGTTGCCATTAAGGATAAAAAGATGGGGTTTGTTCATATTGATTGGATCTATCCCTCTACATCATGTCATCTTGCTTAAGGCGTTACTCTGTTCTTGTTAACTTAAATACTATATGCATGCTGGATAGCGGTTGATGTATGGAGTAATAGTAGTAGATGCTGGAAAGAGTCGGTCTACTTGTCTCGGACGTGATGCCTATATACATGATCATTTCCTTAGGTATCGTCATAACTATGCGCTTTTCTACAATTGCTCAACAGTAATTTGTTTACCCACCGTATGCTTTCTTTCAAGAGAGAAGCCTCTAGTGAAAACTATGGCCCCCCGGGTCTATCTTTTATCATATTATTTTCAGATCTACAAAATAAAAACCCAAAAATACCTTGCTGCAATTTACTTACTTTTATTTTACTTTGCACTTTTACTTATCTTTTATATCTACCACTATCAGATCTCATCCTTGCAAGTAACCGTGAAGGGATTGACAACCCCTTTTTTGCATTGGGTGCAAGTGTTTGTTTGTTCGTGTAGGTACAACTATTGGAGACTTGTGTGTTCCTCCTACTGAATTGATACATTGGTTCTTAACTGAGGGAAATACTTATCTCTGCTTTGCTACATCACTCTTTCCACTTAAAGGGAAAAACCAACGCAATCTCAAGAATTAGTAGGAAGAATTTCTGGCGTCATTGCCGGGGAGGATCTACATCAAGCCTACCAAGTACCTATCGTAAACTTTCATCTCTTGCATTTACATTATTTGTCATTTGCCTCTCGTTTTCCTCTCCCTCACTTCTAAAACACTTCTTGAAAAATACAAAAATATTTGCCTTCTTTTCGTTTGCCTTTTTCGTTTGCTTCTTGTTTGTTTGTGTGCTAGATTGCTTGCTTCGTCATGATGTCTCAAGAAAATACTAAGTTGTGTGATTTTTCCAACACTAATATTAATGATTTTATTAGTACTCCGATTGCTCCCGCCACTAGTGCGGAATCTTATGAAATTAATGCCGCTTTGTTGAATCTTGTTACGAAAGAACAATTTTCTGGTAGTCATAATGAAGATGATGCATCCCATCTTAATATTGTCGTTGAATTGTGTGATATGCAAAAGAAAAAAGATGTGGATAATGATATTGTCAAATTGAAGCTATTTCCGTTCTCACTACGAGATTGTGCTAAAACTTGGTTTTCGTCCTTGCCTAAAAATAGGATCGATTCATGGAATAAGTGTAAGGATGCTTTTATTTCCAAGTATTTTCCTCCCGCTAAAATCATCTCTCTTAGGAACGACACAATGAATTTTAAGCAACTTGATCATGAACATGTTGCACAATCATGGGAGAGGATGAAGTTAATGATAAGAAATTGCCCTACTCATGGTTTAAGTTTATGGATGACCATACAAATTTTTTATGCTGGATGAATTTTGCATCTAGAAATCTTTTAGATTCGGCGGTGGGTGGTACTTTTATGTAAATCACATTAGGAGAAGCTACTAAACTCCCAGATAATATTATGGCAACTTACTCTCAATGGCATACTGAAAGATCTTCTACTAATAAAAAAGTGCATGCTATTGAAGAAATTAATACTTTGAGTGGAAAGATGGATTAACTTATGAAACTGATTGCTAGCAAGAGTGCTCCTATTGATCCTAATGATATGCCTTTTTCTACTTTGATTGAGAATAATAATTAATCTATGGATGTGAATTTTGTTGGTAGGAACAACTTTGGTAATAACGCTTATAAAAGTAATTTTAATCCTAGGTCATTTCCTAGTAATTCCTCTAATAATTATGGTAATTCCTACAACAATTCTTATGGAAATTATAATAAGATACCCTCTGATCTTGAGAATAATATCAAAGATTTTATTAACTCAGAAAATATTTTCAATGCCATGATAGAAGAAAAATTGCTTAAGTTCGATGATGTGGCTAGAAACGTTGATAGAATTTCTCACGAGATTGATTCCCTTAAAATTAGATATATGCCACCCAAGCTTGATATTAATGAGTCTCTGAAATCTATGAATGAGGCATGCATGTACTCATTTTGTTGAACGTTTTTAAGGAAGTAACAAGCACTTTCTGCCTGCATGGTTAGTGATGTAGTAATAGGCAATGCTTCGATAGTTTTCCTGGGCACCCAAATAGCTTTCTTTGGGGGGTCATTCATGCTGTTTAGTCCAACATAGTGAGCAACAGCCTCACCATCGCTACTGCAGGATGCTGCTAATGCGACACTACGATCAGAGACCCTTTCACGAAACTATGTGCGATGCATTAATCACAAACGGGGATGTAAAAAACCCGTCAAAAAAGGTGCAAAACGTTTGCAATGGAGGATGCATCAAACATGGTTCGGATTTTAGTTGCGTGTGTGATCCAGGGCATACGGTTCAGTCCAATGAACCGTTTGCGATGAGGCGGAACAAAAGAAACGGGCAGCCTGATGAAGGCGTGTGTGATGTACAGCATACGGTTCACTCGGATGAACTGTTTGTGATTAGGCAACACAAAAGAAACGGTCAGCCAGATCAAGGTGTGTGCGATGTACATCATACAGTTCACTCGGATGAACTGTTTGTGATTAGGCAGCACAAAAGAAACGGTCAGCCAGATCAAGGTGTGTGCGATGTACGACATGCGGTTCACCCGGATGAACTGTTTGCGTTGAGACAAGAGAACAGAAATGGTTCAATATAACAAATACCATAAATATTGCAAGGTTCAAGTTCAAAGATTACAACGCCCAAATTCAAACATTGGAAGTTGCGTCATTTCTGAAAAGGGATCAGCCGCTGACAAGTCATGTATGGGTTTGACACAATAACTTCCAATTGCTTTGCCATATGCTCTTCCAATACGAAGTTTGGCATTTTTGGAGGCACTTCCATTCCGCAGTACCAGCTGCCTCTGATAATCATACCATTGATCTTTCCTAATTAAATGCGTGTTCAACCTTAGTACCCTCAGCACCTTTGCTCTGTCAAGAAATAACATGGCGAGTGTAATCTCCGGTGGGGTCCATCGGTAGGAGTTCAAAGTAATATTTGAGAGATGCAGATCCAGGCATTCGAAGTGATTGTCGTTATCAACATCTTCCACCGGGCCTAATATGCACTGCAGAAGAAGAGAATGTGTTAGTGCCTACATGCAGTTTTGAACACTGCTACACGCCCATTTGGTTTGCAGGATTTGTAAAATGCACCAACGTGCCATCTTCGATCTGTCATGATTAACATGGGCATTAATTTGATTACAATCTAGAAACATGTAGCCTTCTTCACAAGAGGTTGGATTGGATGAAAAATTCCCTAAGAAAACTAGTACAGATGAATCCAAAGGAGAAATGCTTATGGGCGATTGTAACCATATGAATGAAGCAACCAATATGGGGTGGGGTGTATGTCCTAAAATCCTCCAAAATTCCTTCAGAAATCGTAGTACATAGTCATTGTAAACTTGGGAAAAGGTGCAAAAAATTGAACTCCCTTATGGTTAACATTAAACAGGAAAGGAACATCACCTCGATATACAGCTTCTTCAGGCACGAAAAGCATCTCAGGCAACTGAAAACTTGGTCCAGGTTGGGGACGACAGATTCTAGTGCCAAGACCTTCACTGTGCCAGAGTCTGGGTGAAGCTTCGCTGGATGACAGATGAACATACATCTTCAAAACTAGAAATAACGTTGATATCAAGAAGGAGAGGTATATAAGGCGACTGTTGTACCTGAAAGTTGTAGTATTTGACAGACGAGTAGCCCAACACTTTCAATTTCGGCGCAAAAATGAGATTGATTCTTGTTGATCAACTACAAGTAATCTCTCAAGTGAAGGTGTGTCCTGGATGACCATATTGTGGTCCACCTTTTGTGATCTCTCGTTGCAGCACCAGCAACACACATAAATAGTGCGGAGAGTCCTGGAGGTGATGTGCAAGGTACTCGACCAATTCATCGCCTGAAGACGAAGGAACTCGAGTGCAGTACAGCCACGGAGCAGGCGCTCCATGTCATCCTTTGGGATGCGGACGGCGACGAGCTCGAGGTGCTTCAATCGTGGTAGAAAATGAGCGGGCGCGTCATTAAGGGGGATGGCAGTTCATGAACTTGGCGAGGCGCAGCATGGCGCGAAGCGGAGCGCGGACGTTGGCAGCAAGGTCATATGCCCATCATTATAACTTAGCTTCTCGAGCTGATCTATGGCGCGGGATCGGAACCACTCGTCAAGCTTAGCTCGCTCATTGCCATTGGAACGGAACTTGCCCGCGATAAGGCCTTTGATTGGGCCATGGTGACTGCCGAGGATCTAGGATAACGCATCCAAGCTTTAGCGATAGCCATGGCAGAGCTTGTGGGCGTGGAGGAGGTCGACAGGGGTGTGAAGCCATAGGGTGCGCCACCGCCGGGAAACGGCGGTTGTCCTCGCCCGATTTCTGATTGGGAGGAGGGATATGATGACTATCAACATATCATTGGGGAGGTTGTTGATGAAGTCTAGGCCTGCTGGAGTCGCTTGCGGTTCTTTCTCGACCCGCCTCCGCTTGTTGGCAGCCTCGTTCTCCACCTCGTCGGCGGGGACGGGAACCTCTATCTCCATATTCACGCCGCGCTCCGGTGCTTCAGCAGCCCCAGCGTCGCCACTCCCTCCGATGGGGCGCTTCGGCGGCATCCACGTACACTGACGGCTTTGAGGACTCAGAGCGGCGTCGAGGATGTGGGTGGAGAGAGAGGAATTGTGTGTGTGGCGAGGATGGGGGTGCGGCCACTCGGCGGTGCCATTAATATAGACCAGTGGGAGCGAGGCGGGCGGCGGTCCAAGGCTGTCTCGCTTCCCGGTGAGAATGACTGCTTAATCTCTAGTATGAATGAAATCTATGCTTAATTACTGAATTTTAGTTGCAAAAAATAGATAATGATATTGATTTTTAGCTGCATATTTTGACAAATCGCAGTGTCTCTTGGCTTAGCGCCGAAGTCTGGCTCTAATTTCCATACCGTAATCTGAACCGTTTGCGTTGAAGAGATGCAGAGATCCTGCGTTGAAGAGCTTGTACGCTTCCCAGTGAGCTTGCACACCGGACTGCGCTCGCACGCCTCCCGTTCAGTCAAGCAGCTGTCCACACAGCACCTCCTATAGCCATTAAAACCAAGACACGTGGCGTCATGTGAATGGTTAACCGAACACATACAGTTTGAATTATACAAACGTTTGAGATATTAAAGTGGCAGCTATTTTTTCAAAATGCCTTTGTTGGCTGTCATTATTCGAGTGCACCTTCTCTCAAAATGGACACGAAAAATACCACAGCATGTCGGGTGCCCTTCCATGATAGCATGCCAAGTTTCATGAATTTCAGACGAGTTTTGGATTTACTAGAATTTAAAAACAAGGCATCTCAATGTTTTGCCAGCAATCAACGGTGCCCTAGTGTTTGAAATTCATTCCCATTTCTTGCATGGGACCTAAGCATGCTCCCAAGGACACAGATTTGATTTTTCAACCAATTTATATGCACTGGAGCATGCGCATGTAGTTCAAATTTGAATTATGCACATAAATGCATTGAAAACTCAGTTAATGCATAAAAATGTCCAAACGAACCCCGAAAAATCACAAAAATTCACACAACACTCCTGTTGTTCTATGTTGACATGAGAAAAAACTTGAAAGCAATAAGAGGCAATGGATATCGTTTCGTCCCCAAAGGTGGGACGTTCCCTACCGAAAACCATCATGCTTGTTGTGAGAAGCTCCGGTTTGTGAGAAGCATATACCCAAACCTGCCCCAAATGGGACAAAATTTGTACCACGACATGTTGATGCCGCTCCATGATAGCATGCCAAGTTTCATGAATTTCAGACGAGTTTTGGATTTACTAGAATTTAAAAACCAGGCATCTCAATGTTTTGCCGGCAATCAACGGTGCCCTGGTGTTTGAAATTCATTCCCATTTCTTGCATGGGACCTAAGCATGCACCCAAGGACACATATTTGATTTTTCAACCAATTTATATGCATTGGAGCATGCGCATGTAGTTCAAATTTGAATTATGCACATAAATGCATTGAAAACTCAGTTAATGCATAAAAATGTCCAAACGAACCCCGAAAAATCACAAAAATTCACACAACACTCCTGTTGTTCTATGTTGACACGAGAAAAAAAAAACTTGAAATCAATAAGAGGCAATGGATATCATTTCGTCCCCAAAGGTGGGACGTTCCCTACCAAAAACCATCATGCTTGTTCTGAGAAACTCCGGTTTGTGAGAAGCATATACCCAAACCTGCCCCAAATGGGACAAAATTTGTACCACGGCATGTTGATGCCGCTCCATGATAGCATGCCAAGTTTCATGAATTTCAGACGAGTTTTGGATTTACTAGAATTTAAAAACCAGGCATCTCAATGTTTTGCCGGCAATCAACGGTGCCCTAGTGTTTGAAATTCATTCCCATTTCATGCATGGGACCTAAGAATGCACCCAAGGACACATATTTGATTTTTCAACCAATTTATATGCACTGGAGCATGCGCATGTAGTTCAAATTTGAATTATGCACATAAATGCGTTGAAAACTCAGTTAATGCATAAAAATGTCCAAACGAACCCCGAAAAATCACAAAAATTCACACAACACTCCTGTTGTTTTATGTTGACACGAGAAAAAAACTTGAAAGCAATAAGAGGCAATGGATATCTTTTCGTCCCCAAAGGTGGGACGTTCCCTACCGAAAACCATCATGCTTGTTGTGAGAAGCTCCGGTTTGTGAGAAGCATATACCCAAACCTGCCCCAAATGGGACAAAATTTGTACCACGGCATGTTGATGCCGCTCCATGATAGCATGCCAAGTTTCATGAATTTCAGACGAGTTTTGGATTTACTAGAATTTAAAAACCAGGCATATCAATGTTTTGCCGGCAATCAACAGTGCCCTGGTGTTTGAAATTCATTCCCATTTCTTGCATGGGACCTAAGCATGCACCCAAGGACACAGATTTGATTTTTCAACTAATTTATATGCACTGGAGCATGCACATGTAGTTCAAATTTGAATTATGCACATAAATGCATTGAAAACTCAGTTAACGCATAAAAATGTCCAAACGAACCCCAAAAAATCACAAAAATTCACACAACACTCCTGTTTTTCTATGTTGACACGAGAAAAAAACTTGAAAGCAATAAGAGGCAATGGATATCATTTCGTCCCCAAAGGTGGGACGTTCCCTACCAAAAACCATCATGCTTGTTGTGAGAAGCTCCGGTTTGTGAGAAGCATATACCCAAACCTGCCCCAAATAGGACAAAAGTTGTACCACGGCATGTTGATGCCGCTCCATGATAGCATGCCAAGTTTCATGAATTTCAAACGAGTTTTGGATTTACTAGAATTTAAAAACCATGCATCTCAATGTCTTGCGGGCAATCAACGGTGCCATGGTGTTTGAAATTCATTCCCATTTCTTGCATGGGACCTAAGCATGCACCCAAGGACAAAGATTTGATTTTTCAACGAATTTATATGCACTGGAGCATGCACATGTAGTTCAAATTTGAATTATGCACATAAATGCATTGAAAATTCACTTAATGCGTAAAAATGACCAAACGAACCCTGAATAATTCCAATTCTTTTATGATCACTACAGATAAAAGGTCTAGCAATTCAAACACCGTCCATGGCCGCTGTGACACCATTATGTAATTCAAATCAAGACGAAAAATCAAGTAGATCCCACACAGTTTATTATAACCGACCGTGTGAGATGCAGCACAAAATATCTTCGGACCGTGTCTGATGACACTTTGCGCGCCAGTTTTTTGGCTGAAGCGATTCCAAATTTTCGGCTTCCGCGGAAATATCTACCTCCCTGCCCCCTCCCCCTTACCAAAAGCCACATTTCCCCTCTTTCCGCCTTCCTTTCCAAGCTGAAACCTTCACTACTTGCTTGCAGCGCCGCTGCCTCCTCGCCGGCGACCCTCCTTCCCGCTGCTCGGCCTCGCCTATCCAGGCAGGTATTCCACACCCGACCCCCATCCTCCTCCTCCTTCCACATCCCACATGCCCGACAGCCAGCGCGTGCGCGACACCTTCCACCCAAATCACCGACCCCTCCAGCAAATAAGCGTCGGCCTAAGCCATGGTGCACGCAGTATAGCCAGGACCTCAAGGAGCATTTGGCAGCGGAGAAGCAAATCGTGGCCGCACGCGCGGATGAGGTCGCGATGGCTTCCATTCATGCCGACCCCCATGTCATTGTCAAAACCGGCGGATCTCGAGTAGGGGGTCCCGAACTGTGCGTCTAAGGTCGATGGTAACAGGAGACAGGGGACACGATGTTTACCCAGGTTCGGGCCCTCTCTATGGACGTAATACCCTACTTCCTACTTGATTGATCTTGATGAATATGAGTGTTACAAGAGTTGATCTACCACGAGATCGTAATGGCTAAAACCCTAGAAGTCTAGCCTGTATGACTACGATTATGAGTCTTCGGCCCTACGGGCCTAACCCTCCGGTTTATATAGACAACGGAGGGATCTAGGGTTACATAAAGTCGGTTACAGAGAAAGGAATCTTCAGATTTGGTCGCCAAGCTTGCCTTCCATGCCAAGGAGAGTCCCATCCGGACACGGGTGAGAGTCTTCGGTCTTTGTATCTTCACAGCCCATCAGTCCAGCCCATGGCTAATAGGCCGGACGCCCGAGGACCCCTTAGTCCAGGACTCCCTCAGTAGCCCCCGAACCAGGCTTCAATGACGAGGTGTCCGGTGATAATCCCCAAGTGCAGGGAATCATCGTAGCAATTTCCAAAGGTGGAAGTGATAAGTATGGAGTGTCGAACCCACAAGGAGCTAAAGGTAAGATCAATATTCTCTCAAGCCCTATCTGCCACTAATACGACTCTACGTGCACCGAACGTTTGCTTCCAACTAGAAACGAGAAATAAAACTACGTTGTGGGTATGAAGAGGATAGCTTTGCATGGTATCGGAGAGCTAAAATATAAAAGTAGGTGTTGTTATCATAAAGTTAGAATATATTACTAAATATTATAAATAGCGAGTGTGGAATAATGATGGATCGGTGTGTGGAATTATCCTAGGAAATTGTTAACAAGACCGGTAGTCGTCATTGCAATTTCATATGAGGGAGAGGCATAAGCTAACATACTTTCTCTACTTGGATCATATGCACTTATGATTGGAACTCTAGCAAGCATCCGCAACTACTAAAGATCATTAAGGTAAAACCCAACCATAGCATTAAAGCATCAAGTCCTCTTTATTCCCATACGCAACAACCCCCTTACTCGGGTTTGTGTTTCAGTCACTCACCAACCCACTATAAGCGAATCATGAACGTATTGCAACACCCTACAGCGGGAATCCCTCACGCTTGCGCGACACGGAGGGCACCATAGGACAGCACCAAAATAAAACATACAACTCATACCAATCTAGATCATCAATCAACCCAAAGAGGATATCTACTCAAAACATCATAGGATGGCAACACATCATTGGATCATAATATGTGGCATAAAGCACCATGTTCAAGTAGGGATTACAGCGGGGTGCGGGAGAGTGGACCGCATAAAAGATATGAGGATGGTGATGATGGTGGTGATGTTGATGAAGACGATCACTGCGGCGATGATTCCCCTCCCGATGGCACTCCGGCGCCACCGGGAGAGAGGAGGAGAGGTTCTCCCCCTTGTGCTTCCTCCTCCATGGCCTCCCCCCTAGATGGGGAGAGGGTCTCCCTCTGGTCCTTGGCCTTCATGGCGATGATGGCATCTCCAGGATCCTCCTCCATGGCCACCGGTGATGATGGCCCCCTCTGGCAGGGTGCCGGAGAGGGCCTAGATTGATTTCTCGTGGCTACAGAGGCTTGCGGCGGCGGAACTTCCGATCTAGGTTAATTTTTCGAGGTTTTTGTATTTATAGGAATTTTTGGCATCAGTCTCACGTCAAGGAGGTGTCCGAGGTGTCCACGAGGCAGGCCCACGCACCTGGGGGGTGGGCGCGCCCCCCACCCTTGTGGACGCCCCGGGACTCTCCTGGCCCAACTATTTTACTACGGGGTCTTCTTTTGGTCCATAAAAAATCCTCAAAAATTGTCACGTCAATTGGACTCCGTTTGATATTCCTTTTCTGTAAAACTCAAAAACAAGGAGAAAACAGAAACTGGCACTGGGCTCTAGGTTAATAGGTTAGTCCCAAAAATCATATAAAATAGCATATAAATACATATAAAACATCTAAGATTGATAATATAATAGCATGAAGACTTCATAAATTATAGATACGTTGGAGACGTATCATCCGGCGCGCAGATTGTCTTCCGCATTGCAAGGCAGGTTCCTCCTTCGATGACTTCAAAGTGATGTATTCGGCCTTCCATTTAATGGCGTACCCCTCGGCTTCTGTGTATCAACAACTTCAGCTTCCACGTGTCAAGCGAATGCGAGAGGTCAGGGTATTTTTGCACATAACACCCCGGCCATGTAAGAACAGTGTCTATTTAACGGGATTGGATCGCAGATCCGTTCCACATCACGCAAAAAATCCTCAGAGCCTGCTAGGAAAAACCATTCCAACATGGCCAACGCTCCCATCTCTTCCTCCCGTCCCTGCGGCCCCGAAAAAGGCGAGTGGGAGAGGTGCTCCGTACCCCACGGTCAGCTGGTGAAGCTGCAAACACAGGGATTTCTTCCTCCTGCGGATCTGGTCCCTGTTCGAGCAGGGCTAACCTCCTTCAATGGCGGGGCCCAGGCGGAGAATTTCCCCAATCCATCTGGGGTGGAACGAGTGTGTTCTGTTCCCTACCTGCTAAGAGGCATTGGGTTTCCAATTCATCCGTTCCTCCGAGGGCTCCTGGAGTATTATGGCCTCCAACTGCACAACTTCACTCCAGCCTCCATCATGCACATCGCGGTTTACATCGCTCTTTGCGAGCTATTCCTGGGCTGTGAGGCCCATTTTGATTTGTGGAGAAAGCTATTCTGCCTCATCCCTCGCAACCAAGATGGATCAATATTTGAAGTGGGCGGAGCCGAAGTATGGCGCATTGCCGGGACCGGATACCTGTCCGGCACGCCGAAGAAGGCATCCGAAGAGTGGCCTTCCGAATGGTTCTATATCGAGGACATCGCCCTTCCTGACCTAGTTCGAATGGGTCTTCCTGAATTTACAAGGGTTCCGTTGAAGAAACGCCACAGCTGGCGCCCTCGGAGCCTCGAGGAGGAAGATAGCGCGGAAGTCCCTCAACTGATGAGCAAGATAAAGACGCTTGCCCAGTCCGGATTATCAATAGTCGAGGTGATGGCGACCTCCATAGTGCGAGGGGTTCAGCCACTCCAATACAAAGGGCTTCCTATGTGGCACTACAATGGGGAAGATGACGCCTCCCGTTGTGGTCGAAAAGATCCGGACACCCCCGCCGCTTTGGCCAAGATATTGGCCGAACTATTCAAAGGGGAGGAAGAGGGATTCCTTCGCATTAAGCGTCGGGGTGGATTTTCCATGTACAACCCTCCTAGCTGGGTGAGTTTCAATCCCATTATTCCATTCAATCTACTCCCTGAGTCACTTTTAATGAACATTACTCCGTCCATTTGTAACAGGAATGGCGAAAAATCACCAAGGGGCTACACTGCCCCGCCCCACAGCCAGAGAACCAGGGCCTTGACCCCGGATTCGAAGAGGATCCGGACATATATGTGGAGCTCGAGGGTGGGGTGTTCTACCAGGCGAGCTATGACGGCACGGAAGTGGCCATCACCACCGACTATCCCGGTCTTCTCCCCGCCTCGCACGTAAGTAATCAGGAGATATATCCTCTGGAAGAGCCTCCTCATTCTGCCTCACCCACCGCACTGTCTTGTACTCCAAAGGGGAGATGCTCGGCGCGTCATGCTACACCAGAGGCAACTCCAAAGAGAGCGGCACCCACGCCGGGCAAGCCTTCGAAGAGGAAGGCAAATGAAGATACGACCAGGCCTTCATCGAAGAGGTATGACGTTGTAAATATGCCCTTTGGCAGTCACATCCAACTGTGACATTATCCGTTGTGTCTTATCAGGAAAAGCGTTCGCCGGACTATGTCCGGGAATCTTACCGGCCGCGCCTCCACAAGCCAGGTTCCCGACCCTGCTTTAAAGGCAAGGGCTGATACAGGAGTGACGTCGGATTGTCCTTCGGCGGAGGAGTCAGATAATGTATCTATCACCAACTCGGAAGTGGAGACTGCCATGAATCATCGGCGATGGAGAGCCGTTCTATGCGACCCCGGCTTTACGAATGAGGTGTTCAATGCCTTCAGCTCGGCTGATGCATATATCCAAGCTGCTCGAGACGGGCTTGCCAGAGCCACAAACCAACATGTAAAAGATATATGGGTAAGTTTATTGTACAAAACTGATAATTATATGCCAGTAGCCCCTGAGACTTGAAGCGGTTGATACAACTGATTTAAGGATCATTGTATAACCAGGTGTTGTCGAAGAAAAACAACCTGTTGTCTCGGGAACTAGAAAATTATCGGGCCCAGCTAACTGCTGCTACCGCCGAACCGGAGGAATCCAAGAAGGCATCACCTGGTAATGTTCCCCTCCATTGAGAAAACATAATTATATACCGGCAATGCTAACACTTTTGCTCATCTTATGGCAGGATCGTCAGATCAATTGAAGGAGCAACTGAAAGCCGCCCAAGCGGAAGAACATGAAGCCAAAAGACTGCTGGCCGCGGGCGAGCGTGTGCTGACACGAGTTAGAGAAGAGAAGAACAAGCTGCAGGATGCCCACACTCAGCTGGGCGAGGAACTGAAAGATGTATGGGCCCAGCTGGCTGATTCCGTGAAGGAAAATAAGAGGCTGCGCGGCGGCATATTTGGTATGTGGTCACACTTACCTCCGTGTAGTTCGGAGATGAAAGGGACTGACAGAATTATATCTGTAGGTATGCTGACCGGCCGTCCCGAAGAGGAGATGTCTGGAAACTCGGGCGATCTGCTACAAGAGCTGTCGCAAATGCACGAGCAAGCTCGGCAGGCGATGCGAAGTATTGCCAAGGCCTTATGGCCATCCGCCTCCCCTCTAGGAAGGATAGAGGAGCTTATACAGCTATGCAAGGGAGCGCGGCGGCGCTTCCGATTATGGAAGATATCGGCCTGCCGGGAAGGTGCACGAGAAGCCTGGGCCATGGTGAAAACACGGTACACCAAGCTTGATCTGAATCATATGGCCCGGGTCAGACCTCTAGGGTCAGATGGGAAAGAAATTCCCGTGAATTTGGTATATGACCAAGTAGAAGTAGCCGCCAGGTATTCCCAACAGGATTGTAAGTTAGACAGGCTGTTAGACGGTATAGAGGAGGAAATTTATGAGTCTAAGTGACCATGTACTTTCCTTGACATATTTATCCCTAGGCGGATTGTAAAATGATTGTCATGGCAGACCTTTTCGCTTCGGCCACTGGACCCGAAGGTGCAGAGTGTTTCCAAATACCTGAGCGGCAAAATAGACCGGGGTATGTGTGGAAACCAGGCGTAGGGGTCATGGTTGCTTGATCAGACAAGTTGTATTTGGCTAGCTATGTTATATTACATTGTGATTGTAAGAAACATCTTCCAGAGAGAATAGTTCCGTTAAGGGTTCCTTTCCCTGGGTGTACATGCGTTAATGTGCATGTCCGAACTGTGATTGAAAAAATCGCAGTATATTCAACATCTGGGGGTTCATATTTTAATGATTGGAAAAACATCTTTAGTTCGCCGACCGAATATTTCCTTAAGAATGCTAGCTTTCGGCTTCACCCAGTCTGAGGTACACATTCGGATGACCCGGCAGTAACAATCGCAGAGGTGCTCCCTTTATGCCCTAGCCGAACTAACGGGAACGTAGGGAATAAGCACAGGAGCCAGGCAACCCAGCTTGGCCAAAACTTAAGTCATATCGATGCATATAATGGCGAAGAAAAGGTACATATGGGGAAAGCGCGCATATGTGATGAGCTTAATGCTCGAAAAATAACAATAATAAGCTTCTGTCAAAGAAGCCCCCAGGTATAATTGACGTACATATTTGAGGATGTGTATGTCACAGGTGTACGGTTTAGCCACACAAAAAGTTTTAAGGCTAAAAAGGAAAAAGCAAAAAGAGAGGAAAAGGTAATGGAAACAATAGGCAGAAGGAGACGAACAAAGAGTTCGGCGCTAGGCATAGAATCTTCGAAGTCTGGCCGCATTCTAGGGGTTCAGCTCTAGGCGATTGTCTGACGCATCACGCAGGCGGTATGCTCCTCCAGTGAACTTCATTGATGATGAAGGGACCCTCCCACTTGGGCTTGAGTTTGTCCTTTTTCTTCTCTGGCAGGCGTAGAACAAGTTTGCCAACATTATAAGTCTTGGCCCGCACTTCTCTGCTTTGATACCTGCGAGCCTGCTATTGATAAAATGCGGAACGGGCTTTTGCAACATCGCGCTCCTCCTCCAGGGCATCTAGGCTGTCCCACCGATCAAGCTCGGCCTCTCTCTCTTCGTACATGCGCACTCGAGGTGAGTCATGAATAATGTCGCAGGGTAACACAGCCTCTGCGCCGAACACCATGAAGAAAGGTGTATATCCAGTAGTGTGATTGCGCATGGTCCGTAGCCCCCAGAGTACGGAGTCGAGCTCCTCAACCCAGTGCTTGTCTGATTCTTTCAAAGACCGTACTAGTCTAGGTTTAATGCCGCTCATAATAAGACCATTGGCTCGTTCGACTTGACTGTCTGTTTGCGGGTGATAGACGAAGGCGTTATCGAGCTTAATGCCCAGATTGGTGCACCAGTTTTTCACCTCCTCGGCTGTGAAATTGGAGCCGTTATCGGTGATGATGCTGTGTGGGACACCATAACGGTGTACAACACCGGATATAAAGTCTATCACTGGTCCGGCTTCGGCCGTTTTAACTGGTTTGGCCTCTATCCACTTGGTGAATTTATCCACCATGACCAGCAGATATTTTTTCTTATGGCTTCCTCCTTTAAGGGGTCCAGCCATATCAAGCCCCCAGACCGCAAAAGGCCAAGTGATGGGGATTGTTTGCAGAGCGGTGGGTGGCATATGGCTCTGGTTGGCGAAAAGCTGGCATCCGACGCAACGTTGGACAAGTTCCTGTGCATCTGCTCGGGCCGTCGGCCAATAGAAACCTGTACGGAAAGCCTTGCTTACAAGGGCCCGAGCCGTGGCATGGTGACCACCGAGACCGGCATGAATTTCAGCCAAGAGCTGTCGCCCCTCTTGCTCACAGATACATCTTACGAGTACTCCGGTAGAGCTTTTCTTGTAGAGTTCTCCATCGTGAATCTTGTAGGCTTTAGAGCGCCGGACAATGCGGCGAGCCTCATTCTGATCCTTAGGGAGTTCTCGCCTATTAAGGTAGGCCAAGAAGGGTTCGGTCCATGGGGAAATGACTGCCATTATGAGATGGGCCGATGGTGTTATTTCGATGGCTGAGCCCCCGATGATATCGGTGTATTTGGCATCTGAGGTTATAGTCAGGTCCGGACTTTTGTTGCCGCTCTCCCCTTGCCACACCACGGACGGCTTGAAAAGCCTTTCCAGAAAGATGTTAGGTGGGACGGGTGTCGGTGTCAAAACCGGCGGATCTCGGGTAGGGGGTCCCGAACTGTGCGTCTAGGATCGATGGTAACAGGAGACGGGGGACACGATGTTTACCCAGGTTCGGGCCCTCTCTATGGAGGTAATACCCTACTTCCTGCTTGATTGATCTTGATGAATATGAGTGCTACAAGAGTTGATCTACCACGAGATCGTAATGGCTAAACCCTAGAAGTCTAGCCTATGAGTAGATGGTAATGAATCTGGCCTATCCGGACTATGCTCTCCGGTTTATATAGACACCGGAGAGATCTAGGGTTACATGAGGTCGGTTACATAAGAGGGAATCTTCATAGTCGATCGCCTAGCTTGCCTTCCACGCCAAGTAGAGGCCAATCCAGACACGGGTATGGTCTTCGGTCTTCGTGTCTTCACAGCCCATCAGTCCGGCCCATAGATGACAAGCCGGACGCCCGAGGACCCCTTAGTCCAGGACTCCCTCAGTAGCCCGTGAAACTGGCTTCAATGACGATGTGTTCGGCTCTCGGATTGTCTTCGACATTGCAAGGCGGGTTCCCCTTCTCCGAACTCCAAGATAGTCTTCGGATGGGATGATTGTATCCGGACCTATGTATATAATTGCAGAAAATACAATACTCCACGAGTCCAATCTGCTGACAACTGTTTATGGCATTGCATCACGCCTGCCCGGTTATTATTTCCAACCGTTGGCTAGCCCGTTGCCCCACGTCTCGGGAAGCGGTTTTATTGGCACGTCTTGTCAAAGCAGAGATCGTGTCCCCTAATCCATGGGATTTTCAATAATGTAGGTATGGGTAACCCAATCGTCCCCTGGGTACAACTCTTTGAGGATAGGTAAGTTTCGAGACCCAGGAGGGGACGCTCGATATTCCGGGCCTTTATATAGGGACCCGGGCCTGTCTTTCTCTTCTGTGCTTGCTTCTTCCTCAATCCCAGCCACCTCGAGTTCTAGCCCTCGAGTTCCAATCACCACCAGCCCCAATCATGTCCGGGTTCAGCCGTTCAGGCTGGTGGGTGGCCTCTTCTGTCACGGAGGAGGATATCGTGGAACTCCGCGCGGCGAGGTATCCGACCCCAGAAATCCTTCATCGGCTTCCCGCCGAGGGGCAGGTTATTCCCACCCCTAAATCCGGCGAGAGGGTAGTATTTGTGTCCCACTTCCTCCATGGGTTAGGGTTCGTGCTTAACACCTTCGTCCGGGGGCTCATGTTCTACTATGGATTGGATTTTCACGATTTGGCCCCGGACTCCATTCTTCTCATCTCGACATTCATCGTCACGTGTGAGGCTTTCCTCTGAACTCCTCCGCACTTTGGTTTGTGGCTCAAGACCTTTGGCATGAGGCCGTGGGTGGCGGAGGAGGAGCAGGCAGAGTGCGGCAGCGTTACAATGAGCAAGCTTGCCAGTGCGGTCTGGTTTGAAGGATCTTTCGCCGAGTCTTCCGACCTATGGCGGCAGGGGTGGTTTTATGTCAATGAGCCGCGGGGCTCCACGTGGGTGGCTACGCCTGCTTTCCGACCCGGCCCTCCAATTCAGCTCGCTTCATGGATCAACAAGGGATTGGACTGGGGATCTGTTAATGAGGTGCAGACTCTGCAAAGTCGCATCCGAAGCCTTACCGAGAGAGGCATCGAACTTGTGAACGTTGTTCAAGTAATGCTAGTCCGCCGGATCCTGCCATGTCAGCGGTGACCTCTCCGTATGTGGGAGTTCAATCCAGAAGGGCGGCGCACTCTTCAGTACTTCTTCGGCATTACACACGAAGGAATGTGGAAGTTATATTTCGGGGAGCGGGAGCAATGGCCGGACACCACTGAAGACGTCGGCCTCGACTGCAATCATCCTGACACTTCGGTAAGTATTCAATCTCCGAACACCTTTTATTCCAACATCTTTTGACAAGATACTGAACAATCCGTCCCTACGCAGGGCTGGATAGAGAAAGCGGTATTAATCTGGTGTCCGGCACCCCTTCCCGAGGATTCTGCGACTGCTCTGCTGACGAGAATGCTGACTCCGACACCGTACCAGGTGTCCACAAAGGGGGCGAGAGCGAGGAGCCCAGAGGTGATGCCCGCTCCAAGGACGAATTAGACGTTGTGTTCGGGGGAACCGAAACCCCTTTGCCCAGGGGCAAAGGTGCAGAGGGGGCCCCTCATGGCAAGAAGAGGGCCGCTTCCGGCGGTCAGGAGGGGAAACCTTCCAAGAAAGGGAAGACGCCCTCATCGGCGGCTTCGGCAGAGCAAGCGATGTCGATGTAGAGCCTTGCGAGGAGGACAAACCTCCGGCCAAACCGTAAGTGCGGCGGGGTATTTTGATCATACCCCATTCCCTTCCCGTTACTGAAGTAATCCTCCGATACATGTACGTCCTTGCAGGTTAATGCATGGTGCTTCTTCATCGTCTTCCTCCTCGGGAGATCTTCTTCTAGAGATGATGGAGAGTGAAACGCCGTCTCCGGCCTACTCGCCCAACAGGGCGGATGATTCTGAAGTGTCGTCCCGGAGGGCTCCCCTTGATCGGCAAGTGGCACAGGAAACGAGGAGGGAGTTACCCGAAGGTGGTGCCTCTGTGACTCAGGGTCCAGGGATCAAAAATGATGGCCCCGAACTGTACGGTTTACAGCCGGAGGTTATGCTGGAGGCGGGTAAGCGGATTCCTTCAAAGGAATGTCGTGCTCCGGCAGCGGTGTCCGAAGACCCAGGAGTGCCGGAGACGCTGATGGACATGCTGCGACGAGCGTCCGTTTCAGAGAAGCACCGTGCCTTAATGGTTACGATGGTCGAAAAAGTTGTATCCGCAAAGAGTGGGTTGAACGAGGCCTTTACGAGCCTTCTAAGAGGTTTTGAGGTTTGTGGTGTAATGTTGCCAATTGAACAATATTGACAGAATGCACCTGTTGTGTATGCAGTAGCCCCTGAGACTCGGATCGCCTTCCAAAGGAAGTGATCGGAGGATCGAAAAGATATTTTCAGGTACTAACCTTGGTTTAATTTGGAATGCAGGCTGTCTCCCCTCCTGCCGCTGCCCGAAATTCGGAGGTAACCGAACTGCAGCGAAAGCTGGATATTGCAGAGGATGACATTGCCTTGATCAACAGGCGTTTTGATGACTCGCAAGGTATATATTTTCGAGCGTTCCTTACACCAATGTGCTTATAATGTAAGCATGACTCTGATGAGAGTTTGATATAAAATGTGCATCAATGCAGATGGTGCTGCCGCCGTGGAAGCCCTTCGGGCGGAGCTAGCCCGGGCCAAGGAACAGGCCCAGTTTAGTAATGCGGCTGCCGAAAAGGCATCGGCTAAATTGAAGGCCGAACAAGCCGCGCGGCGCCAGGACAAGGAGGCCATGTCCACCATGGCACGCGAGTTAGAGAATGCGACTGGCCGCTGTAAACTTCTGGAGAAGGAAAATGAAGCCAAAACGGCTGAACTTGACAAGGCCTTACGAGAGGCGAGAGAGGCGCGGTCTGAATCCAGAGCATCCTGTGAGGAGATCCGGCAAGCTGGGGAGATTGTGGCTGGCAAGCCCTTTTTGCTACAGGCTAAGTTCGGCGATCCGAACTATGCTCAGCTTAACCAAGTATGGAGTTCTCCGGACAAATTTTTAGACTTGCCGAAGAGTTCTTCCGATGCGGCGCAGTTTTATCAGGCGCAAGAGGGGTATGCAACAGAGAAGCTTTTCTGGTCGCAATTCGGCGCGTCGAAGCACCCTCTGTTGCTGAATGAACAGATGTCCTAGTGGGCCGAGCTGCATAGGATGTCCGGCGACACCATGAAAAACGTCATAATCCGGTTGTGGCCAAGTGAGCCTATTCCGAGTAGTTATTTTGGCCTGGTGCGGCGGCTTGTCGACGCGGTGCCACATATCGACGCTGTGAAGCGGTCGGCGTGCATTGAGGGTGCACGGATGGCCTTTGCCCGAGTCAGAACATTTTGCGGAAAGATGAAGGCCATCGATGTTGCGGTGAGGAGTCCACCCAAGGGCAAGGACCGTTATGAGCAGGAGCACTATTTTGAAGACGTCTTAGAGGCCGCCCGCTTAGTAGAGGGTCAATGCTCGAAAGACATAATGTTCGAGTAATTTGTATAATGGTTGTAACAGACAACTTTATAGTTAGTCTATTTATATTTTGTGTAAAAGCTTGAATTCCTCCTGTGCGGCCGTTTTAGTATAATCTAAAAGTTTTCTAGTCGTCGGCTTCAGCCCCCTCGTAGGAAATACAGGGGTGTTCGGAAAAGCATTGAATCACTCTTTATCCAACGTCTTGGTCCATAAAGGAGGTGATAATGCGGCGAACCAGGCAATCGGACTATAGGGCGTTAACACTTTCACTTAGCCATAGGAGTTTTATGGTGGGGCTACGACATAGCCCCTGGTATGTATGCAGCGTATTATAATACGGTGCCTTACATGTTTTGATCTAAAAAAGATCCTTCGTGTAACACGGAGAATCGCTAAAGATTCGAATAAGTCGTCAAGTGGTTGACCAGCTCTCGCCGCATCATGACAGTCATTTTTCGGCTTTCTCTACTGAGGTGCTCATCCGGTCAAAGCCAGGGCACAACCGCAGTAGTTCTCCCTTTACTACCCTAGCCGATAGAGCGGACCGTAGGGTAGCAAGCACAGGAGCCAGGCAACCCAACTAATGACCAAAGACAATGATTCGGAGCTAATGCATATAAGGCCAAACTTGCGACGCCGAAGTACGCTATAGAGCTGTTCGGGCTTTTAGTGGCGACTCATTTTCCCATACCGAGCCCCTGGCGGGTTATGCTGAGGTGCGTCTTATAACACCGCCGTTACGGCCGTACTCATTGAAAAAAGAGTATAGAAGATTAGTTCAAATGAAGTTTACTCAGAGTGGAGCAATAAGCCAATGATAAATTCATATATATAAAAAGAAGGGAAAAACCACAACCCGGCTATTTGACATGCTCGGGGTCGGGAACGGAGGAAAAAGGCATAGTATAGGCTCGAAAATAAAGAGTGCGGTCTACAAAAAGATGTTTTGGACCTCCTGTCCCACGTGTGTGTCGCCCGTCCTCTGGGAGGGGAGTCCTTGACTGAAGTAACCCCTTAGGTGAGTGTACGGATCGGAACTCTGACAGAGTCCGTTGTATATGCAGTCCTGTCGGTCACCTGTTTATAATAAAGGAAAATAAAGAAAATGGATAAAAAAGCGTTACGGGAATGTTTGCAGGGTTGTCCGTATTGTGCTTCCGCCGATGCCCATGGTATCTTGAGCGCGTAGTGATGTACGCGTGGTGTAAAACCTGCCGTCATAGTGGGTGGGTGGCGGAAGCCGAACTGCTATTTCCGCTCCGGTAGTGGTCGAACGTCGGAAGGAAACTGCTTCTGGCCCCCGGTGTTCGGCTGGCGAGCCTTGCCATCGTCTTTATCGTTTGGTGGCCTTCTCCCCTTGTATTCAGCATTAAGCTTGCCTGCCTGTTTGAAGACCCAACAGTTTCTGTTGGTATGATTAGCTGGCTTACGAGGGTGGTCGTGAATCTGACAAGGTCGGTCCAATATCCTGTCAAGGGCGGATGGTCCGTTCTGTTTGGCCTTAAATGGCTTCTTCCGTTGGCCGGGTTTCGGATTGTGAAATCCGGCGTTGACCGCTGTGTCATGCAATCTTTCGTTGTTGCTGCGACTGTTATGCTCGTTTAGTCGTGGCTTGCCGTTGCCGTCTCGGATTTCGGAAGTGCCCGGGTCGCTGGCATTGTCGCTTTTGCGAGCGAGCCAGTTGTCTTCTCCCGCACAAAAGTGAGTCATTAGAGCGGTAAGGGCTGTCATGGATTTAGGTCCTTCCTGGCCGAGGTGACGTGCTAGCCATTCATCCCGGACGCTATGTTTGAAGGCCGCGAGGGCTTCCGCGTCCGGACAGTTGACGATTTGGTTCTTTTTGACTAGGAACCTAGTCCAGAGTTCCCTAGCTGACTCGCCGGGTTGTTGGACAATATGACTTAAGTCATCGGCGTCTGGTGGCCGGACATATGTTCCTTGGAAGTTGTCACGAAAGGCATCTTCCAAGTCTTCCCAGCTGCTAATAGAATTTTCTGGCAGACTGTTTAGCCAGTACCGTGCTAGCCCCTTAAGCTTGAGAGGCGGGTATTTGATGGCATGAAGGTCGTCTCCGCGAGCCAGGTGGATATGGAGGAGGTAGTCCTCAATCCATACTGCGGGATCTGTTGTTCCATCGTATGATTCGATGTCGATGGGTTTAAACCCGTCTGGAAATTCATGCTCCATTACCTCGTTGGTGAAGCAAAGAGGGTGTGCGGCTCCTCTATGTTGGGCCACACTGTGAAGCACCTCTGGCAGACTCCGCTTATGGTTTTTGGACCGAGCGTTCTCGGGTCTGTTGTGTCCGAATAGATAACCGTTATTACTGGTCGGGGCATGTCTCCGCGATCTGTGTGTTGATTTTGTGTGTCCTGTTCTACCCTCCAGGTCTTGTTGGATGTCACGAGTGTTCCCACAAGCTTCTTTATTCTTGCTTGGATGGCCGGATGGGTTGGTATGGTGCTCTGCTAGGGCTGCTGTTTTGCCCGGATCGAACTGTGGTCGGCCTACCGGCTTATTCGATGGTGGTGTGGGCTCCAAAGCTTTACCATCATGTTGAGGGAGCCACCTACTGTTGCGGTGGCTTTTGTCTGGGACGCTAAGGCCGTATTCTTTGGCGGCCAGGACCTCGGTCCATCTATCATTGAGCAAATCTTGGCTTACTTGAAGCTGCAGCTGCTTTCTCCTTAGGCTCCTTGCAGTGGCTATGAGCCGGCGTTTAAAGCGCTCCTGTTCTAGCGGTTCCTTAGGCACAATGAATTCCTCGATGCCGAGGCTCTCTTCTTCCTCAGAGAGTGGAAGATAATTACTGTCCTCCGAGTCTCCGTATGCGGCCTGTTCATCAGGGCTATCCTGCCCGCTTTCCTGGTCCTCCTGTTCGGATCCTGTCTCAACAGGGTCTTCGTTGTCCGTAGTATTATCACCTCCGATGCTGGTAGTGTTTTCTCTTGAGTGACGTGACTGAGAGTGGCGGCGGGGGCGCCGGTGTTCGGACTGTGTACCAGGAGGCTTATCCTCGACTGGATCCTCCTTGTCATCGTCGAGATCGTCGCTGGGTGTGTCTACCGTACACACGTCATACCAGGAAGTGGTCGCCCCGTGTCTAGCAAATTGTAAGCTCTGGCTTTGCCCCTCATCGTCGTCCAGACCGTCGATGTCTTTGGTGCAGGGGTCAGGCGTGTTGGTTGGGTCTTCGACGGTGGCTATGAAGTGGGTGGCGGGTGGGAAGCAAAATTCTCCATCATCCGCCGTAAGGTCGAACCGAACATAGTTCGGCGACGAGCCGTCTGCCAGGGATATGTTTTTTAGTGAGTTTAGTAGGTCGCCCATGGAAGATATCCGCGGCGTTGAACTTGAAGATCGATAGCCGATCGAGTTCGGTATCCGCGGGCTCGCAGGGTTCGAAACTCGATACCAGAGACAAGTCCGGGGTTCCATTGATGCAAGTATCGGACGAAGTGGAATCTGCATGTGGCTCCAACGCCGCCGAATTGATAGCCCCCGTGATGGGGTTGAGTTTCCCATCTTCGGACGACTTGATCCGCTCCAAATCTAAGGCCAGAGTTGTTACAGGAGCTATCTCCTGGATGCGGCCCGATGACAGGTTTAAGCCATGTTCATCAGGGCGAAGGGGAGCGGTTGCCGCGGTCTTGAATCCGTCGAAGATCAAGTCTCCATGGATGTCCGCGACGTAATTCAGGCTTCCGAATCTGACCTGATGGCCAGGGGCGTAGCTATCGATCTGCTCCAGATGGCCAAGTGAATTGGCCCGCAGTACGAAGCCGCCGAACAAAGATCTGTCCGGGGAGGAAGGTTTCTCCCTGGATCATGTCATAACTGAAGATTGAAGGGGCCATCAAACCTTTCGTCGACGGCACAGTGGAACTCTCAATGAAAGCACCAATGTCGGTGTCAAAACCGGCGGATCTCGGGTAGGGGGTCCCGAACTGTGCGTCTAGGATCGATGGTAACAAGAGACGGGGGACACGATGTTTACCCAGGTTCGGGCCCTCTCTATGGAGGTAATACCCTACTTCCTGCTTGATTGATCTTGATGAATATGAGTGTTACAAGAGTTGATCTACCACGAGATCGTAATGGCTAATCCCTAGAAGTCTAGCCTATGAGTATATGGTAATGAATCTGGCCTATCCGGACTATGCTCTCAGGTTTATATAGACACCGGAGAGATCTAGGGTTACATGAGGTCGGTTACATAAGAGGGAATCTTCATAGTCGATCGCCTAGCTTGCCTTCCACGCCAAGTAGAGTCCAATCCGGACACGGGTATGGTCTTTGGTCTTCGTGTCTTCACAGCCCATCAGTCCGGCCCATAGATGACAGGCCAGACGCCCGAGGACCCCTTAGTCCAGGACTCCCTCAACGGGGTCGCGCTTGGCACCGATGCGAGCAAGGACGTCCGCCGCTCGATTACTTTCTCGAGCCACATGATGAAACTCGAGCCCCTCAAAACGGGCCGAGATTTTAAGAACGGTGTTGCGGTAAGCCGCCATTTTCGGATCTTTGGCATCGAAATCTCCATTTATTTGGGATATTGCGAGGTTTGAGTCTCCGCGCACTTCCAGGCGTTGTATGCCCATGGAGACAGCTATCTGAAGCCCATGCAACAAGGCCTCATATTCGGCCACATTGTTGGAGTCTGTGTATAATATTTGGAATACGTACTGAACAACGTCTCCAGTGGGGGACGTTAGGACAGCGCCCGCCCCTAACCCTGCCAGCATTTTGGAACCATCGAAGTACATAACCCAGTTGGAATACGTGCCGTACTCTTTAGGGAGTTCGGCCTCTGTCCATCCGGCACTGAAGTCAGCCAGTACTTGGGATTTAATGGCACGGCGTGGTTTGTATGTGATGTCGAATGGAAGGAGCTCAATGGCCCACTTAGCAATCCGGCCCGTGGCATCGCAGTTGTTTATTATGTCGTTGAGTGGTACCTCGGAAGCCACTGTAATCAAGCACTCTTGAAAGTAGTGTCGCGGCTTCCGGGATGCCATGAAAACCGCGTATGCTATCTTTTGGTAAAGAGGCTATCGGGATTTGCACGGTGTGAGGACAGTGGACACATAGTATACTGGTTTTTGCAGCGGGAATTTGTGTCCGTCCTGCTCTCGCTCGACGACGAGCACGGCGCTCACCACCTAATGTGTTGCCGATATGTATAATAACTGTTGGGGAACGTAGTAATTTCAAAAAAATTCCTACGCACACGCAAGATCATGGTGATGCATAGCAACGAGAGGGGAGAGTGTGTCCACGTACCCTCGTAGACCGAAAGCGGAAGCGTTAGCACAACGCGGTTGATGTAGTCGTACGTCTTCATGATCCGACCGATCAAGCACCGAACGTACGACACCTCCGAGTTCTGCACACGTTCAACTCAATGACGTCCCTCGAACTCTGATCCAGCCGAGCTTTGAGGGAGAGTTCCGTCAGCACGACGGTGTGGTGACGATGATGATGTTCTACCGACGCAGGGCTTCGCCTAAGCACCAATACGATATTATCGAGGTGTATTATGGTGGAGGGGGGCACCGCACACGGCTAAGAGATCAAGAGATCAATTGTTGTGTCTTTGGGGTGCCCCCCTCCTCCGTATATAAAGGGGGGAGGAGGAGAGGGCCGGCCAAGGGGAGAGGCGCGCCCAAGGGGGGGCAATCCTACTCCAAGTAGGTTTTGCCCCCCCCCTTCCTATTCCAACTAGGAGAAGGGGGAAGGAGGAGGTGGAGAGAAGGAAGGAGAAGGGGGGCCGCCGCCCCCTTCCCTTTCCCAATTCGGATTGGGGCAAGGGGGGCCGCGCGCCACCTCCTGGCATCCCTATCTCCTTTCCACTAAGGCCCATAAGGCCCAATAGCTTCCCGGGGGGGTTCCGGTAACCCCCGGTACTCCGATAAATGTCCGAAACCTTCCGAAACCTTTCCGGTGTCCGAACATCGTCGTCCAATATATCGATCTTTATGTCTCGACCATTTCGAGACTCCTCGTCATGTCCGTGATCACATCCGGGACTCCGAACTACCTTCGGTACATCAAAACACATAAACTCATAATATAACCATCATCGAACTTTAAGCGTGCGGACCCTACGGGTTCGAGAACTATGTAGACATGACCGAGACACGTCTCCGGTCAATAACCAATAGCAGAACCTGGATGCTCATATTGGCTCCCACATATTCTACGAAGATCTTTATCGGTCAAACCGCATAATAACATACATTGTTCCCTTTGTCATCGGTATGTTACTTGCCCGAGATTCGATCGTCGGTATCTCAATACCTAGTTCCATCTCGTTACCGGCAAGTCTCTTTACTCGTTCCGTAATACATCATCCCGCAACTAACTCATTAGTTGCAATGCTTGCAAGGCTTATAGTGATGTGCATTACCGAGTGGGCCCAGAAATACCTCTCCGACAATCGGAGTGACAAATCCTATCTCGAAATACGCCAACCCAACAAGTACCTTCGGAGACACCTGTAGAGCACCTTTATAATCACCCAGTTACGTTGTGACATTTGGTAGCACACAAAGTGTTCCTCCGGTAAACGGGAGTTGCATAATCTCATAGTCATAGGAACATGTATAAGTCATGAAGAAAGCAATAGCGGAATACTAAACAATCGAGTGCTAAGCTAACGGAATGGGTCAAGTCAATCACATCATTCTCCTAATGATGTGATCCCGTTAATCAAATGACAACCCATGTCAATGGTTAGGAAACATAACCATCTTTGATCAACGAGCTAGTCAAGTAGAGGCATACTAGTGACACTCTGTTTGTCTATGTATTCACACAAGTATTATGTTTCCGGTTAATACAATTCTAGCATGAATAATAAAAATTTATCATGATATAAGGAAATAAATAATAACTTTGTTATTGCCTCTAGGGCATATTTCCTTCAGTCTCCCACTTGCACTAGAGTCAATAATCTAGATTACACAGTAATGATTCTAACATCCATGGAGCCATGGTGCTGATCATGTTTTGCTCGTGGAAGAGGCTTAGTCAACGGGTCTGCAACATTCAGATCCGTATGTATCTTGCAAATTTCTATGTCTCCCACCTGGACTTGATCCCGGATGGAGTTGAAGCGTCTCTTGATGTGCTTGGTTCTCTTGTGAAATCTGGATTCCTTTGCTAAGGCAATTGCACCAGTATTGTCACAAAAGATTTTCATTGGACCCGATGCACTAGGTATGACACCTAGATCGGATATGAACTCCTTCATCCAGACTCCTTCATTTGCTGCTTCCGAAGCAGCTATGTACTCTGCTTCACACGTAGATCCCGCCACAACGCTTTGTTTAGAACTGCACCAACTTACAGCTCCACCGTTCAATGTAAATACGTATCCGGTTTGCGATTTAGAATCGTCCGGATCAGTGTCAAAGCTTGCATCGACGTAACCATTTACGACTAGCTCTTTGTCACCTCCATAAACGAGAAACATATCCTTAGTCCTTTTCAGGTATTTCAGGATGTTCTTGACCGCTGTCCAGTGATCCACTCCTGGATTAGTTTGGTACCTCCCTGCTAAACTTATAGCAAGGCACACATCAGGTCAGGTACATAGCATTGCATACATGATAGAGCCTATGGTTGAAGCATATGGAACATCTTTCATTTTCTCTCTATCTTCTGCAGTGGTCGGGCATTGAGTCTTACTCAACTTCACACCTTGTAACACAGGCAAGAACCCTTTCTTTGCTTGATCCATTTTGAACTTCTTCAAAACTTTGTCAAGGTATGTGCTTTGTGAAAGTCCAATTAAGCGTCTTGATCTATCTCTATAGATTTTGATGCCCAATATATAAGCAGCTTCACCGAGGTCCTTCATTGAAAAACTCTTATTCAAGTATCCATGTATGCTATCCAGAAATTCTATATCATTTCCAATCAGCAATATGTCATCCACATATAATATCAGAAATGCAACACAGCTCCCACTCACTTTCTTGTAAATACAGGCTTCTCCAAAAGTCTGTATAAAACCATATGCTTTGATCACACTATCAAAGCGTTTATTCCAAGTCCGAGAGGCTTGCACCAGTCCATAAATGGATCGCTGGAGCTTGCACACTTTGTTAGTTCCCTTTGGATCGATAAAACCTTCCGGTTGCATCATATACAACTCTTCTTCCAGAAATCCATTCAGGATGCAGTTTTGACATCCATTTGCCAAATTTCATAATCATAAAATGCGGTAATTGCTAACATGATTTGGATAGACTTAAGCATCGCTACGGATGAGAAAGTCTCATCGTAGTCAATCCCTTGAACTTGTCGAAAACCTTTTGCAACAAGTCGAGCTTTATAGACAGTAACATTACCGTCAGCGTCAGTCTTCTTCTTGAAGATCCATTTATTCTCAATGGCTTGCCGATCATCGGGCAAGTCAACCAAAGTCCATACTTTGTTCTCATACATGGATCCCATCTCAGATTTCATGGCCTCAAGCCATTTTGCGGAATCTGGGCTCACCATCGCTTCTTCATAGTTCGTAGGTTCGTCATGGTCTAGTAACATAACCTCCAGAACAGGATTACCGTACCACTCTGGTGCGGATCTTACTCTAGTTGACCTACGAGGTTCAGTAACAACTTGATCTGAAGTTTCATGATCATCATCATTAACTTCCTCACTAATTGGTGTAGGTGTCACGGGAACTGGTTTCTGTGATGAACTACTTTCCAATAAGGGAGCAGGTACAGTTACCTCATCAAGTTCTACTTTCCACGCACTCACTTTTTTCGAGAGAAACTCCTTCTCTAGAAAGGATCCAAATTTAGCAACAAAAGTCTTGCCTTCAGATCTGTGATAGAAGGTGTACCCAACAGTTTCCTTTGGGTATCCTATGAAGACACATTTCTTCGATTTGGGTTCGAGCTTATCAGGTTGAAGCTTTTTCACATAAGCATCGCAGCCCCAAACTTTAAGAAACGACAACTTTGGTTTCTTGCCAAACTACAGTTCATAAGGCGTCGTCTCAACGGATTTTGATGGTGCCCTATTTAACGTGAATGCAGCCGTCTCTAAAGCATAACCCCAAAATGATAGCGGTAAATCAGTAAGAGACATCATAGATCGCACCATATCTAGTAAAGTACGATTACGACATTCGGACACACCATTACGCTGTGGTGTTCCGGGTGGCGTGAGTTGCGAAACTATTCCGCATTGTTTCAAATAAAGACAAACTCGTAACTCAAATATTCTCCTCCACGATCAGGTCGTAGAAACTTTATTTTTCTTGTTATGATGATTTTCAACTTCACTCTGAAATTCTTTGAACTTTTCAAATGTTTCATACTTATGTTTCATTAAGTAGATATACCCATATATGCTTAAATCATCTATGAAGGTGAGAAAATAACGATACCCGCCGCGAGCCTCAACATTCATCGGACCACATACATCTGTATGTATGATTTCCAAAAAATCTGTTGCTTGCTCCATAGTTCCGGAGAATGGCGTTTTAGTCATCTTGTCCATGAGACACGGTTCGCAAGTACCAAGTGATTCATAATCAAGTGGTTCCAAAAGTCCATCAGTATGGAGTTTCTTCATGCGCTTTACACCAATATGACCTAAACGGCAGTGCCACAAATAAGTTGCACTATCATTATCAACTCTGCGTCTTTTGGCTTCAATATTATGAATATGTGTATCACTACTATCGAGATTCAACAAAAATAGACCACTCTTCAAGGGTGCATGACCATAAAAGATATTACTCATATAAATAGAACAACCATTATTCTCTGATTTAAATGAATAACCGTCTCGCATCAAACAAGATCCAGATATAATGTTCATGCTCAACGCTGGCACCAAATAACAATTATTCAGGTCTAAAACTAATCCCGAAGGTAGATGTAGAGGTAGCGTGCCGACCGCGATCACATCGACTTTGGAACCATTTCCCACGCGCATCGTCACCTCGTCCTTAGCCAATCTTCGCTTAATCCGTAGTCCCTGTTTCGAGTTGCAAATATTAGCAACAGAACCAGTATCAAATACCCAGGTGCTACTGCGAGCATTAGTAAGGTACACATCAATAACATGTATATCACATATACCTTTGTTCACCTTGCCATCCTTCTTACCCGCCAAATACTTGGGGCAGTTCCGCTTCCAATGACCAGTCTGTTTGCAGTAGAAGCACTCAGTCTTAGGCTTAGGTCTACACTTGGGTTTCTTCTCCTGAGCAGCAACTTGTTTGCTGTTCTTCTTGAAGTTCCCCTTCTTCTTCCCTTTGCCTTTTTTCTTGAAACTGGTGGTCTTGTTGACCATCAACACTTGATGCTCCTTCTTGATTTCTACCTCCGCAGCCTTTAGCATTGCGAAGAGCTCGGGAATCGTCTTATCCATACCTTGCATGTTATAGTTCATCACGAAGCTCTTGTAGCTTGGTGGCAGTGATTGAAGAATTCTGTCAATGACGCTATCATCCGGAAGATTAACTCCCAGTTGAATCAAGTGATTGTTATATCCAGACATTCTGAGTATATGCTCACTGACAGAACTATTCTCCTCCATCTTACAGCTGTAGAACTTATTGGAGACTTCATATCTCTCAATCCGGGCATTTGCTTGAAATATTAACTTCAACTCCTGGAACATCTCATATGCTCCATGACGTTCAAAATGTCGTTGAAGTCCCGGTTCTAAGCCGTAAAGCATGGCACACTGAACTATCAAGTAGTCATTAGCTTCGCTCTGCCAGGCGTTCATAACATCTGGTGTTGCTCCTGCAGCAGGTCTGGCACCTAGCGGTGCTTCCAGGACGTAATTCTTCTGTGCAGCAATGAGGATAATCCTCAAGTTACGGACCCAGTCCGTGTAATTGCTACCATCATCTTTCAACTTTGCTTTCTCAAGGAATGCATTAAAATTCAATGGAACAACAGCACGGGCCATCTATCTACAATCAACATAGACAAGCAAAATACTATCAGTTACTAAGTTCATGATAAATTTAAGTTCAATTAATCATATTACTTAAGAACTCCCACTTAGATAGACATCCCTCTAATCCTATAAGTGATCGCGTGATCCAAATCAACTAAACCATGTCCGATCATCACGTGAGATGGAGTAGTTTCAATGGTGAACATCACTATGTTGATCATATCTACTATATGATTCACGCTCGACCTTTCGGTCTCAGTGTTCCGAGGCCATATCTGCATATGCTAGGCTCGTCAAGTTTAACCTGAGTATTCCGCGTGTGCAACTGTTTTGCACCCGTTGTATTTGAACGTAGAGCCTATCACACCCGATCATCACGTGGTGTCTCAGCACGAAGAACTTTCGCAACGGTGCATACTCAGGGAGAACACTTATACCTTGATAATTTAGTGAGAGATCATCTTATAATGCTACCGTCAATCAAAGCAAGATAAGATGCATAAAAGATAAACATCACATGCAATCAATATAAGTGATATGATATGGCCATCATCATCTTGTGCTTGTGATCTCCATCTCCGAAGCACCGTCATGATCACCATCGTCACTGGTGCGACACCTTGATCTCCATCGTAGCATCATTGTCATCTCGCCAACTTATGCTTCTACGACTATCGCTACCGCTTAGTGATAAAGTAAAGCATTACAGGGCGATTGCATTGCATACAATAAAGCGACAACCATATGGCTCCTGCCAGTTGCCGATAACTCGGTTACAAAACATGATCATCTCATACAATAAAATATAGCATCATGTCTTGACCATATCACATCACAACATGCCCTGCAAAAACAAGTTAGACGTCCTCTACTTTGTTGTTGCAAGTTTTACGTGGCTGCTACGGGCTGAGCAAGAACCGTTCTTACCTACGCATCAAAACCACAACAATAGTTCGTCAAGTTAGTGTTGTTTTAACCTTCTCAAGGACCAGGGGTAGCCACACTCGGTTCAACTAAAGTTGGAGAAACTGACACCCGCCAGCCACCTGTGCGCAAAGCACGTCGGTAGAACCAGTCTCGCGTAAGCGTACGCGTAATGTCGGTCCGGGCCGCTTCATCCAACAATACCGCTGAACCAAAGTGTGACATGCTGGTAAGCAGTATGACTTGTATCACCCACAACTCACTTGTGTTCTACTCGTGCATATAACATCAACGCATAAAACCAGGCTCTGATACCACTGTTGGGGAACGTAGTAATTTCAAAAAAATTCCTACGCACACTCAAGATCATGGTGATGCATAGCAACGAGAGGGGAGAGTGTGTCCACGTACCCTCGTAGACTGAAAGCGGAAGCGTTAGCACAACGCGGTTGATGTTGTCGTACGTCTTCACGATCCGACCGATCAAGCACCGAACGTACGACACCTCCAAGTTCTGCACACGTTCAACTCGATGACGTCCCTCGAACTCCGATCCAGCCGAGCTTTGAGGGAGAGTTCCGTCAGCACGACAGCGTGGTGACGATGATGATGTTCTACTGACACAGGGCTTCGCCTAAGCACCGCTACGATATTATCGAGGTGTATTATGGTGGAGGGGGCACCGCACACGGCTAAGAGATCAAGAGATCAATTGTTGTGTCTATAGGGTGCCCCCCCCTCCGTATATAAAGGGGGGAGGAGGAGAGGGCCGGCCAAGGGGAGAGGCGTGCCCGGGGGGCAATCCTACTCCAAGTAGGTTTTGCCCCCCCCCCCTTCCTATTCCAACTAGGAGAAGGGGGAAGGAGGAGGTGGAGAGAAGGAAGGAGAAGGGGGGCCGCCGCCCCCTTCCCTTTCCCAATTCGGATTGGGGCAAGGGGGGCCGCGCGCGACCTCCTGGCCTCCCTATCTCCTTTCCACTAAGGCCCATAAGGCCCAATAGCTTCCCGGGGGGTTCCGGTAACCCCCGGTACTCCGATAAATGTTTGAAACCTTCCGGAACCTTTTCGGTGTCCGAACATAGTCGTCCAATATATCGATCTTTATGTCTTGACCATTTCGAGACTCCTCGTCATGTCCGTGATCACATCCGGGACTCCGAACTACCTTCGGTACATCAAAACACATAAACTCATAATATAACCGTCATCGAACTTTAAGCGTGCGGACCCTACGGGTTCGAGAACTATGTAGACATGACCGAGACACGTCTCCGGTCAATAACCAATAGCGGAACCTGGATGCTCATATTGGCTCCCACATATTCTACGAAGATCTTTATCGGTCAAATCGCATAACAACATACGTTGTTCCCTTTGTCATCGGTATGTTACTTGCCCGAGATTCGATCATCGGTATCTCAATACCTAGTTCAATCTCATTACCGACAAGTCTCTTTACTCGTTCCGTAATACATCATCCCGCAACTAACTCATTAGTTGCAATGCTTGCAAGGCTTATAGTGATGTGCATTACCGAGTGGGCCCAGAGATACCTCTCCGACAATCAGAGTGACAAATCCTAATCTCGAAATACGCCAACCCAACAAGTACCTTCGGACACACCTGTAGAGCACCTTTATAATCACCCAGTTACGTTGTGACATTTGGTAGCACACAAAGTGTTCCTCCGGTAAACGGGAGTTGAATAATCTCATAGTTATAGGAACATGTATAAGTCATGAAGAAAGCAATAGCAGAATACTAAATGATCGAGTGCTAAGCTAACGGAATGGGTCAAGTCAATCACATCATTCTCCTAATGATGTGATCCCGTTAATCAAATGACAACCCATGTCAATGGTTAGGAAACATAACCATCTTTGATCAATGAGCTAGTCAAGTAGAGGCATACTAGTGACACTCTGTTTGTCTATGTATTCACACAAGTATTATGTTTCTGGTTAATACAATTCTAGCATGAATACTAAACATTTATCATGATATATGGAAATAAAAAATAACTTTATTATTGCCTCTAGGGCATATTTCCTTCAATAACATGGGTTCGTCGATGTTCGGTGCGGCCAGGATTGGGTTGCTTGCTAAAGGGCCTTTATTTCCTCCAGTCCGGCCGTTGCCATGTCCGTCCACTCAAAGTGGTTGGTGCGTCGGAGAAGGCGATAGAGTGGCAATGCTTTTTCTCCCAATCTGGAAATAAAGCGGCTTAAAGCTGCCACACATCCCGCTAGTTTTTGGACCTATTTAAGGTCTGTTGGCATAGCCAATTGTGACAAAGCTCGGATTTTGGCTGGATTTGCCTCAATTCCTCTATTGGAAACGATGAAGCCCAACAGTTTTCCGGCGGGGACGCCGAAAACACACTTTTCCAGGTTGAGCTTGACGTCATATGTACGGAGGTTGTCGAATGTAAGACTTAAATCATCTATCAATGACTCGACGTGTCTGGTTTTGATGACGACGTCATCCACATATGCTTTAATTGTCTTGCCGATCTGTTTCTCCAGGCATGTTTGAATCATGCGTTGGTAGGTGGCGCTGGCGTTTTTGAGCCCGAAAGGCATAGTGTTGAAGCAGAAAGGCCCATATGGGGTAATGAATGTCGTTGTGGCTTGATTGGACTCCTTCATCTTGATTTGATGGTATCCGGAGTACGCGTCGAGGAAACACAGTGAGTCATGTCATGCGATTGCGTCGATAATCTGATCAATGCGAGGGAGGGGGAAGGGATCCTTAGGGCAAGCCTTGTCGAGGTCTTTGAAATCGACATAGGCACCAGGATTTATCCTTCTTTGGTACCATCACCAGGTTTGCTAGCTAGTCCGGGTGTTTTATTTCTCTGATGAATCTGGCTTTGAGTAACTTGGCTAGCTCCTCTCCCATAGCTTGTCGTTTGGGTTCTGAAAAACGCCGCAGTGTTTGTTTGACCGGTTTATATCCCTTTAAGATATTGAGGCTGCGTTCGGCCAACCTTCGTGGGATTCCTGGCATGTCAGAAGGGTGCCAGGCGAATATGTCCCAGTTCTCGCGCAGGAACTCTCATAGCGCGGCCTCGACCGTTGGGTCGAGTTGTGCCCCGATGGATGCTGTCTTCTTGGGGTCCGTCGGGTGGACTTGAAATTTGACTATTTCATCTGCTGGTTTAAAGGAGGTGGATTTGGGTCGTTTGTCCAAGATTACGTCATCCCTATCCACAGTGGAGCGCAGCGCGGTCAGCTCTTCGGCCGCGAGGGCTTCAGACAGTGCCTCGAGGGCCAGGGATGCGGTTTTATTTTTGGCACGCAGTGCTATGTCCGGATCACTGGCAAGAGTGATGGTGTCGTTGGGCCCGGGCATCTTGAGCTTCATATACCCATAATGAGGTATAGCTTGGAAGCGCGTGAATGTGTGCTACCTCTTGAGCACTGCGTTGGTTTTCCCTTGAAGAGGAAAGGGTGATGTAGTAAAGTAGCGTAAGTATTTCCCTCAGTTTTGAGAACCAAGGTATCAATCCAGTAGGAGACCACGCTCAAGTCCCACGCACCTACACAAACAAATAAGAACCTTGCAACCAACGCGATAAAGGGGTTGTCAATCCCTTCACGACCACTTGCAAAAGTGAGATCTGATAGAGATGATAAGATAATATTTTTGGTATTTTTATGATAAAGACTAAAAGTAAAGAAAGCAAAATAAACGGTAATAGAAATAATGGTAGATTAATATGATAGAGAATAGACCCGGGGGCCATAGGTTTCACTATTGGCTTCTCTCAAAAGCATAAGTATTACGGTGGGTAAACGAATTACTGTCGAGCAATTGATAGAATTGAGCATAGTTATGAGAATATCTAGGTATGATCATGTATATAGGCATCACGTCCGTGACAAGTAGACCGACTTCTGCCTGCATCTACTACTATTACTCCACACATCGACCGCTATCCAACATGCATCTGGAGTATTAAGTTCATAAGAACGGAGTAACGCTTTAAGCAAGATGACATGATGTAGAGGAATAAACTCATGCAATATGATATAAACCCCATCCTTTTATCCTCGATGGCAACAATACAATACGTGTCATTTCCCCTGCTGTCACTGGGATCGAGCACCACAAGATTGAACCCAAAGCTAAGCACTTCTCCCATTGCAAGAAAGATCAATCTAGTAGGCCAAACCAAACTGATAATTCGAAGAGACTTGCAAAGATAACCAATCATACATAAAAGAATTCAGAGAAGATTCAAATATTGTTCATAGATAATCTTGATCATAAACCCACAATTCATCAGATCTCGACAAACACACCACAAAAGAAGATTACATCGAATAGATCTCCAAGAGAATCGAGGAGAACTTTGTATTGAGATCCAAAGAGAGAGAACAAGCCATCTAGCTAATAACTATGGACCCCGAAGATCTGAGGTAAACTACTCACACATCATCGGAGAGGCTATGGTGTTGATGTAGAAGCCCTCCGTGATCAATGCTCCCTCCGGCGGAGCGTCGGAAAAGGCCCCAAGATGGGATCTCACGGATACAGAAGGTTGCAGCGGTGGAAATAGGGTTTTTTGCTCCTGTTCTGATATTCTCGGGGTACGAAGGTATATATAGGAGGAAGAAGTAGGTCGGTGGAGCTACGAGGGGCCCACGAGGGTGGAGGGCGCGCCCCCCTGCCTCGTGGCCTCCTCGTCGATTGCTTGACGTCCACTCCAACTCCTCTGGATCACGTTTGTTCCGAAAATCACATTCCCGAAGGTTTCATTCCGTTTGGACTCCGTTTGATATCCTTTTCCTTCGAAACACTGAAATAGGCAAAAAAACAACAATTTGGGCTGGGCCTCCGGTTAATAGGTTAGTCCCAAAAATAATATAAAAGTGTATAATAAAGCTTATTAAACGTCCAAAATAGAATATATAATAGCATGGAACAATCAAAAATTATAGATACGTTGGAGACGTATCAAGCATCCCCAAGCTTAATTCCTGCTCGTCCTCGAGTAGGTAAATGATAAAAACAGAATTTTTGATGTGGAATGCTACTTAGCATAATTTTCAATGTAACTCTCTCAATTGTGGCATGAATATTCTGATCCGAAAGATTCAAGATAAAAGTTTAATATTGACATAAAATTAATAATACTTCAAGCATACTAACTAAGCAATCATGTCTTCTCAAAATAACATGGCCAAAGAAAGTTCATCCCTACAAAATCATATAGTTTGGTCATGCTCCATTTTCGTCACACAAGAATGTTCTCAACATGCACAACCCCGATGACAAGCCAAGCAATTGTTTCATACTTTAGTAATCTCAAACTTTTTTCAACTTTCACGCAATACATGAGCGTGAGCCATGGACATAGCACTATGGGTGGAATAGAATATAATGATGGGGGTTATGTGGAGAAGACAAAAAAAAGAAAGTCTCACATTGACGCGGCTAATCAACGGGCTAGGGAGATGCCCATCAATTGATGTCAATGCAAGGAGTAGGGATTGCCATGCAACGGATGCACTAGAGCTATAAATGTAAGAAAGCTCAACAAAAGAAACTAAGTGGGTGTGCATCCAACTTGCTTGCTCACGAATACCTAGGGCATTTGAGGAAGCCCATTGTTGGAATATACAAGCCAAGTTCTATAATGAAAAATTCCCACTAGTATATGAAAGTGACAAAACAACAGACTCTCTATCATAAAGATCATGGTGCTACTTTGAAGCACAAGTGTGGAAAAAGGATAGTAGCATTGCCCCTTTTTTATTATTTTTTATTTTCTCCTTTTTTGGGCCTTACTTTTTTTTATTTGGCCTTTCTCTTTTTTCGGAACAATGCTCTATTAATGATGATCATCACACTACTATTTATTTACAACTCAATGATTACAACTCAATACTAGAACAAAGTATGACTCCATATGAATGCCTCCGGCGGTGTACCGAGATGGGCAATGAATCAAAAGTGACATGTATGAAATAATATGCATGGTGGCTTTGCCACAAATATGATGTCAACTACATGATCATGCAAGGCAATATGACAATGATGAAGCGTGTCATGATAAACGGAACGGTGGAAAGTTGCATGGCAATATATCTCGGAATGGCTATGGAAATGCCATAATAGGTAGGTATGGTGGCTGTTTTGAGGAAGATATAAGGAGGTTATGTGTGATAGAGCGTATCGTATCACGGGGTTTGGATGCACCGGCGAAGTTTGCACCAACTCTCAAGGTGAGAAAGGGCAATGCACGGCACCGAAGAGGCTAGCAATGATGGAAGGATGAGAGTGTGTATAATACATGGAATCAACATTAGTCATAAAGAACTCACATACTTATTGCAAAAATCTACAAGTCATCAAAAACCAAGCACTACGCGCATGCTCCTAGGGGGATAGATTGGTAGGAAAAGACCATCGCTCGTCCCCGACCGCCACTCATAAGGAGGACAATCAAAGAACACCTCATGTTTCAAATTTGTTACACAACGTTTACCATACGTGCATGCTACGGGACTTGCAAACTTCAACACAAGTATTTCTCAAATTCACAACTACTCAACTAGCACAACTTTAATATCACTACCTCCATATCTCAAAACAATCATCAAGCATCAAACTTCTCTTAGTATTCAATGCACTTATAAGAAAGCTTTTACTAATCTTGGATGCCTATCATATTAGGACTAATTTCACAATTTAAGCAAATTACCATGCTGTTTTGTAGGACTCTCAAAATAATATAGGTGAAGCATGAGAGAACAATAATTTCTGTAAAACAAAACCACCACCGTGCTCTAAAAGATATAAGTGAAGCACTAGAGCAAAAACTATATAGCTCAAAAGATATAAGTGAAACACATAGAGTATTCTACCAAATTCCGAATCATGTGTGTCTCTCTAAAAAGGTGTGTACAGCAAGGATGATTGTGGTAAACTAAAAAGCAAAGACTCAAATCATCCAAGACGCTCCAAGCAAAACACATATCATGTGGTGAATAAAAATATAGCCCCAAGTAAAGTTACCGATAGACGAAGACGAAAGAGGGGATGCCTTCCGGGGCTTCCCCAAGCTTAGGATTTTGGTTGTCCTTGAATTTTACCTTGGGGTGCCTTGGGCATCCCCAAGCTTAGGCTCTTGCCAATCCTTGTTCCATAATCCATCAAATCTTTACCCAAAACTTGAAAACTTCACAACACAAAACTTAACAGAAAATCTCATGAGTTCCGTTAGCGAAAGAAAACAAAACACCACTTCAAGGTACTGTAATGAACTCATTCTTTATTTATATTGGTGTTAAACCTACTGTATTCCAACTTCTCTATGGTTTATAAACTCTTTTACTAGCCATAGATTAATCAAAATAATCAAACAACACACGAAAAACAGAATCTGTCAAAAACAGAACAGTCTGAAGTAATCTGTATCTAACGCAAACTTCTGTAACTCAGACAAATCTAAAAAAATAGGACGACCTAGATAATTTGTTTATTGATCTACTGCAATTGGAATCAGTATGTTATCACGTTCTGATGATTTTAAACAATTGTTTTCGTGAACAGAAAGTTTCTGGAATTTTCAGCAAGATCAAATAACTATCATCCAAGAAGATCATATAGGTTTCACTTGGCACAAACACTAATTAAAACATAAAAACACATCTAACCAGAGGCTATATCAAAGATTTATTACTAAACAGAAATAAAAAGCAAAAAAACTAAAATAAAATTGGGTTGCCTCCCAACAAGCGCTATCGTTTAACGCCCCTAGCTAGGCATAAAAGCAAGGATAGATCTAGGTATTACCATAATAATGGTAAGGCAAGTCATGAAAACTCCTTTCATATTCTCTACGTTCAGTAGCAAGATTCCTTTGTGGCAAGCAAAAGTAATCAAAGGGGTTAAATTTAATAGGACAAAAGTCCCCAAGATCAAGCTCGGGAGGTATGGGTTCCTCCCTTGGCCCCTTATATTGCACAACCAAATCATCATTACAAGCGTTATTTTGACAAAAAGTCACGAGTCTTTGCTCAAGAGAAAAACCTAACCCATTATTCTGAATGGCAAAGTCATCATTAAGTTCAGAAATTCTATCAATTAGAACATCGGTAGGAACCTTTTTTCTAAGGTTTTCAATATAAGCAATATGATCCAAAGATTGTAACTGCATTACGTCTTCTTGATTAAAAAGGATAGCTTCTATGGGAGGATGACCAACATCCACCCTATAATGCGCAAAAATTTCTTTAGCTTCTTTCATTATAAATCTGAACTCATGAGCCAAAAAGATAGTAGCGGCGCGCTTAACAGAAGAGTACTCAATATTAGAAAATTCTAGGAAAATTCTTTGTAAGCAAGGATGCATATGAAGAAATTGCCTTTCAAGTTCAACTACGAGCAAGGATATTGCATCCACAAGACTACTAGTTCTATGAAGAATAGAACCGCCCATAATGGGCAAAGCACCAGCACAAGTAAAGAAATCTTGGATAACTCCCTTCCCAATGATATTACCACTACCGACTCGAAACTTTTTTGTACGCAAGATAGTAGGTTCCTCAGGAGGATCAGTGAAAGCATCAAAATTTTCCATGTTATTATTATCGCTCTTATCAACGATAACCTCCTCAGATTCAGACATAACGGCAACAAACTCAAGGAACACGAGAAAAGAGGGAATGGAAAAAGAGGGTGAATAAAACGACAAGGGTGAAGTGGGGGAGAGGAAAACGAGAGGCAAATGGCAAATAATGTAATGCGAGGGATAAGAGTTTGTGATGGGTACTTGGTATGCCTTGACTTGCGCGTAGACTTCCCCGGCAACGGCGCCAGAAATCCTTCTTGCTACCTCTTGAGCACTACGTTGGTTTTCCCTTGAAGAGGAAAGGGTGATGCAGTAAAGTAGCGTAAGTATTTCCCTCAGTTTTGAGAACCAAGGTATCAATCTAGTAGGAGACCACGCTCAAGTCCCACGCACCTACACAAACAAATAAGAACCTTGCAACCAACGCGATAAAGGGGTTGTCAATCCCTTCACGGCCACTTGCAAAAGTGAGATCTGATAGAGATGATAAGATAATATTTTCGGTATTTTTATGATAAAGACTAAAAGTAAAGAAAGCAAAATAAACGGTAATAGAAATAACGGTAGATTAATATGATAGAGAATAGACCCGGTGGCTATAGGTTTCACTAGTGGCTTCTCTCAAAAGCATAAGTATTACGGTGGGTAAACGAATTACTGTCGAGCAATTGATATAACTGAGCATAGTTATGAGAATATCTAGGTATGATCATGTATATAGGCATCACGTCCGTGACAAGTAGACCGACTCCTGCCTGCATCTACTACTACTACTCCACACATCGACCGCTATCCAGCATGCATCTAGAGTATTAAGTTCATAAGAACGGAGTAACGCTTTAAGCAAGATGACATGATGTAGAGGAATAAACTCATGCAATATGATATAAACCCCATCTTTTTATCCTCGATGGCAACAATACAATACGTGTCGTTTCCCTTGCTGTCACTGGGATCGAGCACCGCAAGATTAAACCCAAAGCTAAGCACTTCTCCCATTGCAAGAAAGATCAATCTAGTAGGCCAAACCAAACTGATAATTCGAAGAGACTTGCAAAGATAACCAATCATACATAAAAGAATTCAGGGAAGATTCAAATATTGTTCATAGATAATCTTGATCATAAACCCACAATTCATCGGATCTCGACAAACACACCGCAAAAGAAGATTACATCGAATAGATCTCCAAGAGAATCGAGGAGAACTTTGTATTGAGATCCAAAGAGAGAGAAGAAGCCATCTAGCTAATAACTATGGACCCGAAGGTCTGAGGTAAACTACTCACACATCATCGGAGAGGCTATGGTGTTGATGTAGAAGCCCTCCGTGATCAATGCCCCCTGCGGCGGAGCGGCGGAAAAGGCCCCAAGATGGGATCTCACGGGTACAGAAGGTTGCGGCGGTGGAAATAGGGTTTTTGCTCCTGTTCTGATATTCTTGGGTACGTAGGTATATATAGGAGGAAGAAGTAGGTCGGTGGAGCTACGAGGGGCCCACGAGGGTGGAGGGCACGCCCCCTGCCTCGTGGCCTCCTCGTTGATTGCTTGACATCCACTCCAAGTCCTCTAGATCACGTTTGTTCCGGAAATCACGTTCCCGAAGGTTTCATTCCGTTTGGACTCCGTTTGATATCCTTTTCCTTCGAAACACTGAAATAGGCAAAAAAACAGCAATTTGGGTTGGGCCTCTAGTTAATAGGTTAGTCCCAAAAATAATATAAAAGTGTATTATAAAGCCCATTAAACGTCCAAAACAGAATATATAATAGCATGGAACAATCAAAAATTATAGATACGTCGGAGACGTATCAATGCGTCTCGCCCCAGTAGGGCGTGGTATCCGCTGTTGAAAGGGGCCACTTGGAAGGTTATCTCTTTGGACCGATAATTCTCCGGCGTGCCGAATACCACGTCGAGTGTGATTTTTCCCACGCATCGCGCCTCCCGACTGGGAATGATTCCCCGGAAGGTCATGCTACTTTGCTTAATGCAGCTCCTATCTATTTCCATTTTTATGAGTGTGTCCTCGTAGATGAGGTTTAATCCGCTGCCGCCATCCATGAGCACTTTGGTGAGCCGGAAGCCATCCACGATTGGACTGAGGACCAAGGCGGCTGGTGCCCGGACTGTCCTGAATTTTGGTTCGTCATCGGCATTGAAAGTTATGGCCGTGTCGTTCCAGGGGTTTATTGCTACGACTTGGCAGATTTAGGCAAGGTCGCGAAGTGCCCTTTTGCGCTGATTTTTTGAAGCAAATGTCTCGAAGACCGTCAATACTCTGAGGTCGTCATCTTCCGGGGGGTGTTGTTCTGGGGTATTTTCGGTGAGGAGATCTTCGCCGCTCTTGGCCACTTGCCGGAGTATCCAACATGCTCTAAGGCTGTGGGTTGGTATAGTATCCGGTGTTGCATGTATTTTGCATGGCCTATCGAGCCATCCCTCCAGAACAATTCTGTGCCCCATGATGGGCTTTGATTTCTTTACTATTGGGTCAGGCGCCCCACGAGGGTGCATCCTTTTTGCCCGGACGAGGGGCTGAGTTGGAACCGGTGGTTCCCAACGAGCTACCTGAGTTTTCCAGGCGCTTTCCATTGCGCAATACTTCTGTACTATGGTTGCCAAGTCAGCGAAGTGTAATACGTGACAGCGGTTGATGGCATTGAGGATTCCTTCGTCCGTGTAATTGTTGCAGAATACTGAGATTGCGTCTTCATCGCAGCAATCTTTAATATTGTCCTTGACAAGGAGGAATCTGGCCGAGAAGTGATGGACCATTTCATGAGACTGCTGTCGTATGTTCATAAGATCGCGTATAGCTGGGTGGGCGGGTGGTTTTAAATCTGAACCCTGACCCAATTTGGGATCCGGAGTATGTAAATCTTCCGAACTTAATGATTCGAGCTCCGGGATATCAACTGATGTTTTGGGCCCGTCGTCCGATTCTAGGTTCGGAGGGCAGGGCACGTCGCTTCGCGGACAGGTATCCGGCTCCTCGAGCTCGGAAAGCCGAACATAGTTTGTCCTCAATATAGAGGAAGAGTTATTATCTTGCTCCTCCACTACCGCTATCTGATGGTGATCGGCGGAGATTTGATTTCTCTCTGGTCAGGTTTAAGCCCAATCCGTCGTAGTCTACAGCGACCCCCAAGGTGGCGATGCGATCTAGGAGTTTGTTTAAAGACGACAACTCCGTCGGATCCATCCGTTGGGAGTATTCAGAGTCAACGCGGAGACGATTTTTGATGACTCGAGAGGTCATCGTCGGCTTAATGGCCGAACAGGCGGTCATGGTAAAGCCGCCAAGTCGGAGGGTTTGGCCCGAAGCCAGAGCTCCTCCGCAGGTGATATTATCCTTGACAACAAGGCGAGCCATCAACCCTATCTTCAACGTCACAGCGGAACTCTCAATGAAAGCACCAATGTCGGTGTCAAAACCGGCGGATCTCGGGTAGGGGGTCCCGAACTGTGCGTCTAAGGTCGATGGTAACAGGAGACATGGGACACGATGTTTACCCAGGTTCAGGCCCTCTCTATGGAGGTAATACCCTACTTCCTGCTTGATTGATCTTGATGAATATGAGTGTTACAAGAGTTGATCTACCACGAGATCGTAATGGCTAAAACCCTAGAAGTCTAGCCTGTATGACTACGATTATGAGTCTTCGGCCCTACGGGCCTAACCCTCCGGTTTATATAGACACCGGAGGGATCTAGGATTACATAAAGTCGGTTATAGAGAAAGGAATCTTCATATTTGGTCGCCAAGCTTGCCTTCCACGCCAAGGAGAGTCCCATCCAGACACGGGTGATAGTCTTCGGTCTTTGTATCTTCACAGCCCATCAGTCCGGCCCATGGATAACAAGCCGGACGCCCGAGGACCCCTTAGTCCAGGACTCCCTCACCCCAGATCTTGGAGGAGCACCTCGCCGTCGAGGCCACCACTAACGCCTCGCGCGCTGACGCCGCGAGGCGGCTGGCTGCTTTAAACGACAGTTCGTGGCGTTTTCTCAAGGCCACCGCCGGAGCCTTCGATGAAGACTACGAGGTGTTTTCTCAGCGTGCACGTGCTTACCTCATCTCGAGAGCCAGCAGGTTGGTGCCCGGAGCGGCTCAGGCAACTCACCACTACAACGAGGGCACCAACGATGCGGAGGCCTCGCCCTCTTTCATGTCCAAGGGGCCAATCGTCATCGATATCTCCGACAATGAGGAGTAGCTTGTCTTATTAGCTCACTATAAGGACCCAGGTTCTCTTTGCTAGCTACTTCCTTTCCTTAACAAATTCTAGTCAATTGTGCTATCTACTTTTACCATGCAATCTTCTGCTATAGTGTATATGTTCTATATGTCGTGCAATGTGGTGTTCAATTAACTGCTTGGTTCAATTCTGCAAAGGTGATGTTCAATTCTTCAGGGTGCAATATTTCCAAGTTGTTAAGCATGCTTGGTTTGGTTAACTGTCTGATCTTCTATTAGGAGTATGTATATTATTCAATTGGTGTTTAGTTAACTGCTTGGTTCATTTGTTGTGGCTTGGTTCACTTGTTGTGGTGTTTAGTTAACTGCTTGGTTCAATTCTGCTATGCGATGTTCAATTGTTGTGGGTGCATTCTGTTATTGTATACCATGTGAGGAATAAATCGAATTTGGATGTACTAAATATGTACTAAATACATGAGAAACAAGTACAATTGCTATATTTCCAAGTTGATAAGCATGCTTGGTTTGGTTAACTGTCTGATCTTCTATTAGGAGTATGTTTGTGCAATGTGGTGCTCAGTTAACGTTTGGTTCATTTGTTGTGGTGTTTAGTTAACTGCTTGGTTCAATTCTGCAATGCGATGTTCAATTGTTGTGGCTGCATTCTCTTATTGTATACCATGTGAGGAATAAATTGAATTTGGTTGTACTAAATACGTGAGAAACAAATACAATTGCTCTATTTCCAAGTTGTTAAGCATGCTTGGTTTGGTTAACTATCTGATCTTCTATTAGGAATATGTTATATTGCAATGTGGTGCTCAGTTAACGTTTGGTTCATTTGTTGTGGTGTTTAGTTAACTGCTTGGTTCAATTCTGCAATGCGATGTTCAATTGTTGTGGCTGCATTCTGTTATTGTATACCATGTGAGGAATAAATCGAATTTGGATGCACTTAATACATGAGAAACATATACAAGTGCTGTATTTCCTAGTTCTTAATCATGCTTGGTTTGGATAAATGGGTTTTCCATGTGGCTTGAATTAATATGATTAATCTGATGAATTAATCTGATGAATCTGCAAAGGTTTACAAGATGGTACTAACTATTATACCTTGCCTTTTTGTATTCCTTTGCCCCATTTCCAATATAGAGAAGATATTTATGCACATCCTTGTTTTCAGGCTTCACTGATGATTACCTCTCAAACCACCTCTGTGGTCAGGAGGCGAGGAAAGTTTTCATACAACACCCACGGTTCAATATTGAAGTGTTCCTGAAGAGGTCGAAGGATGGACGGTCAATCATCCACAGGCACTGGCCTAAAGTTGCAAAGACCTTCAACATGAATGAAGGCTCAATATTTGCCTTCCGCTTTAGCAGTTTTCCAGATGAGATGCATCTCTCTATGTACCGTCTATGATGCTAATTTCGAAAGGTTCTAGATGTTGCATGTGAAACTTGCTGCTGGTGCAGTTTTGTAATGGGGTAGCTGAGTGCTGTAGCTATATCATGTTGTACTCCGATGTATTTCAATTATGAAATCCTGCTTCCTTAATATGGAAATGGAATATATTGTGTGCTTAATATGAATGTCAATTAGATTAGTAAATGGATTATTAATAATAGGGCAATTATCCCGCTAATTGGCCAATTAGCTTGCTAATTGGGTTTTCCTATTGCAAACGGTTAATGAGAAACCACCGTGGGCGATGACCTCAGGCAACGCACACAGTTTCTAGGAATAAACCGTGTTGGATCAATGAACAATCACACACGACATTCTCTTCAAAACTGTTTGCGTTACGCCACCTTGCTCAAACGTTTCCTTGTAGTGACTGTGTGGGATGTATATACGAACGGAAACGTTTAGTGGTGACTGACTGTGTGGGATGTACTTGCGACCGGAAATGATTTTGCCGTATAACTGTATTTTTAGCACTACTATACGTATTTCCGTATTTGAGCGCTCGCCGGTCGCACACGAGCTCATTTTGCCGAACGTGTGTGCCAGGAGGGCATATCCCTGACGGTTTCTGGGTTGTGTGGGAAGGACCCCCCTATCGCCCACACTCACTTGGAGACGGTTCCAAATGCCGTCGCGGAAAGGGGTTACAAACCGTTTGTTTAGGACCGACGCGCACCGGTGCATGTTGGTTTTTGAACAGCTTATAGTTGTCTAGAGAATCATCATAAGAGTATTCAGGGATAGGAGAGTCATATCCCGAAAGTAAAGCTGGATCGAGCATTTTGCTCTTGGCAGGCACCCACACAGTGCGAGGATATTGATCAGGTTCCCAGTAGGAGCCATTTTCATTCAGTTTTCTTTCGAAACCGATACCTTCTTTCCTGGGATTTTTGTGAAGAATGGACTTCTTCATAACATCACAAAGGGTTTGATGCCCTTTGAGAGACTTGAACATTCTTGTATGAATAGGATCCTTCAACCTAGCATTCTCATCAGACATAGAACCATTTTCCTTGATCGAGGGGTTAGCAGTCACAAAAGATTTAGCATTTTATTCAGTATTGCTGCGTTCAAGGCATTTTAAGCAAGGTGGTGTAAACACTTCAGGTTTCTCTTTGAGTTGTTGGGTGAGAAGACAATTTTCTCTGACCAAGTCATCATGAGCCTCTCTCAGCGACTTGAGTTCCTGTTTCCTTTTCAAGTAAACATAAGTCAACCTCTCATGGTCGGCCGAGAGAAAATCATGACGATTTGATAGTTCTTACACTCGTGACTTGAGAGCGGAATGCTCTTCTGTCAACGACAGATTTTCTCCATCTCCTCAACCAACAACCCTTCAGATTTCCTAAGGGTTTTCTGAATTTTCTCAAGAGAGTTTTATTGTATATTAGCAATTTTGATCAGTTTAGCATGGTCATCCTCATGAGAAGAATATTGTTCACTCGAGTGAACCTTGTGATGTTTGGAGGATACCTTTTCTTTCGAAGCTTTGGCCATAAAGTAGTAAGCATGAGATTCGCCATCACTTGAATGATTCTCAAAGAAGCTTGATACAGGAGTGGAGGCACATGCTATACCAGCCATGCCGGAATCAAAATCCTCATTGGATTCATCAGCTCCTTCGGAGTGATATGAATCTTCTTCATCGGAGTCCATCTCCTTGCCGATGTACGCCTTGGCCTTGCGAGGGGTATTCTTGTGGTTGGAGGATGTAACGCCCCGAGACCGACGCTCCAGACGGCTTCCATGTTTTTTCGTCATCGTTGTGTGTATTTATTTGTTTGTTGCATTCATCATCGCATTGCATCCGCATGTTTTCATAAAACTTGCATCCGCTCATAGTTGCCGCGTCCCCCCTTGCTTTCGTTAACCGTTTCAGACCTATCGAATTTTCGCTTCCCTCTTGACCGTGACCGCCTAACCCCTCCTTGCGCAGTGCATAGACCCCTCTCGCGCGTCCGAAACTTCCCCGAACCCGAACCGGACTATCGTTACCGTTGGGTCCGGATCATCCCCTAACATCTACAAAACATCTCCGTTTTCTTAAGTTGGACGCCTAACCTATTTATTCTCGACCGCCCGATTACGGACTAAACCCACTCTCTTTATCCTATATATAGACCAACCCCACCCAAATCAGTCCAAACCCTATTTTCTAGGGATCCATTCCATCCATCCCATCCGCCGCCACCAGCTCCACCTGGTCTCCCCCTTTCCTCGGGATCTTGCCCGATCCACCCAATCGATCCTGCCTTCTCCTCATTTCCCCATCCCACCAACCAGCAAACCCCCACCTCTCCTTCTTAGATCGACTCTGCGCTCGATCCCGAACGGATCAAGGCGCTGCCTTCGCTCCCGTGCCCGAGTGCCTGCTGGAGCTCAACCTCGCGCGGTCCTCGAACCTCTTCATCGTCCCGAGCATCTCCATCGTTGCCGTCTCAGAAACTGCAGGATGCTCCCCGTGCCATGGCCTCCCCTGCTCGCCGACCGCGTTGTTGTCGTCGTCTTCGCGCCCTTGCAGTCCCGGCTTTCCCCGCCGCCTCGTCTGCCTCCTCTGCATCACGCCCCGTCGCCGGGAGCTCATCCCCAAGTCCCGCCAGCGCCAAGTCCCTCGCCTCGCTGCCTCGTCGCCGCGGCAACAGCAGCAGTTCGCAAACCCCGGCACCGCTCCTCCTCTGCCCGAGCGCTCCTCTCCACGCCGGCATCCCCGTCCCGAACCTCATCGCCGTCGAGCATCACCAGCAGGCCGTGCCCCTCGCCTCGCGCCTTCTCCTCTCCTTCTATCTCTTTTCCTTCCTCTCTGTATCTTCTCTGATTTTTCCCCGCCGTGGTCGCCTCTCCGCAGGTCGCCGATGCTCCGACGGGATCAAGCCACCGGAGCTCCTGCACCAACCCTGCCGTCGCCGCTCCATGCCCCAAGTCCCTCGCCTCGCCGTCCCTTCGCCCGCTCGTTGGAGCTCTGCTCCAGGCGCCGCCCGCAGCTCCCTGCATCGAACAGGAGAACGAGCGCACGAGCAGCGATCGCGTTGACCGCGCCCAGGCCCAGTGCCTCGCCTCTGCTGCCTGTGCCCCGCCTCCCACCGACCTGGGCCATAGCCCATGGTGAGAAACCCCCCTTCGCTCATGTTTTGTTTCGGCCCAGTGCATGGATTCGGCCCGATGCGTGTTTTTCCCCTCTGTTGCGATTTAGCTTTATCCATAGAATTACTAATTTACAGAAAAACCCCTAGACTTCATGCATTTAATAACTCCACAATCGTGCATCTTATGTAAATAATTTATATATGAAAAGTGCTTAGAAATTCATCTAGTTTCATAATATCCAACCTTCATCCATGTTAAAAAATGTTTAAAATGCTGCTTGCATTTATTTTGCTAAATGCCATGCTAAATGCTTTAATTCATAACTATTTAACCGTAACTCGGAATTTAATAAACTTTATATGTAAATGGGGTAGAAAAATGCATAGATTAACATGTTGCACCTTATTTTCATGTTTAACAACAATAAAATATGGTTTTAGGCAGAACAGTACCAATTCCAAAATATGCATATGAGGATTTTCCGGATTTGTTGTTTGTTGTTCCGGCCTCATTTAAACTTGCCTAAATAGATAGTTTATTTATGCTTCACCTCTTGCCATGTTTAATAACATTTAATATTGTCGGGTACATAAACGAGAGAGAACTAAATAATTGATGTGGTGTTTCGTCAATATGCAACTCGTTGCATATTGAGCTCCACTTAACTTGTAGTATTGTTTGTGCACTTTGCCATGCCATGCCTCTTTAAACCGGACATGCATCATACTTGTTTGTGCATCATGCCATGTGTATGTGATGATTGTTTACTATGTTGTTTGCTTCTTTCCGGTTTGCTTCTCTTGTTACCTTCGGTTTCGTTCCGGAGTTGTGAGGATTCGTTCGACTACGTCCGTTTGTCTTCTTCATGGACTCGTTCTTCTTCCTAGCGGGATTTCAGGCAAGATGACCATACCCTCGAAATCACTTCTATCTTTGCTTGCTAGTTGTTCGCTCTATTGCTATGCCGCGTTACCTGCCACTTGCTTATCAAGCCTCCCAAATTGCCATGAACCTCTAACCTTTTTTTTCACCCTTCCTAGCAAACCGTTGTTTGGCTATGTTACCGCTTTTGCTCAACCCTCTTATAGCGTGTTAGTTGCAGGTGAAGTTGAAGATTGCTCCATGTTGGAACATGGTTATGTTGGGATATCACAATATCTCTTATCTTAATTAATGCATCTATATACTTGGTAAAGGGTGGAAGGCTCGGCCTTATGCCTGGTGTTTTGTTCCACTCTTGCCGCCCTAGTTTCCGTCATACCGGTGTTATGTTCCTTGATTTTGCGTTCCTTACGCGGTTGGGTGATTTATGGGACCCCCTTGACAGTTCGCTTTGAATAAAACTCCTCCAGCAAGGCCCAACCTTGGTTTTACCATTTGCTACCACCTATCCCCTTTTCCCTTGGGTTCTGCAGACTCAAGGGTCATCTTTATTTTAGACCCCCCCGGGCCAGTGCTCCTTCGAGTGTTGGTCCGAACCGAGCAAACTGCGGGGCCACCTTGGGGAAACTTGAGGGCTGGTTTTACTCGTAGGATGTCTCATCCGGTGTTGCCCTGAGAATGAGATATGTGCAGCTCCTATCGGGATTTGTCGGCACATCGGGCGGCTTTGCTGGTCTTGTTTTACCATTGTCGAAATGTCTTGTAAACCGGGATTCCGAGACTGATCGGGTCTTCCCGGGAGAAGGTTTATCCTTCGTTGACCGTGAGAGCTTATAATGGGCTAAGTTGGGACACCCCTGCAGGGTATAAACTTTCGAGAGCCGCGCCCGCGGTTATGTGGCAGATGGGAATTTGTTAATGTCCGGTTGTAGAGAACTTGACACTTGACTTAATTAAAATGCATCAACCGTGTGTGTAGCCGTGATGGTCTCTTTTCGGCGGAGTCCGAGAAGTGAACACGGCTTTTGAGTTATGTTTGACGTAAGCAGGAGTTCAGGATCACTTCTTGATCATTGCTAGCTTTACGACCGTTCCGTTGCTTCTCTTCTCGCTCTTATTTGTGTATGTTAGCCACCATATATGCTTAGTCGCTGCTGCAACCTCACCACTACCCCTTTCCTACCCTTAAGCTTAAATAGTCTTGATCTCGCGGGTGTGAGATTGCTGAGTCCTCGTGACTCACAGATACTTCCAAACAGTTGCAGGTGCCGATGATACCAGTGCAGGCGATGCTACCAAGCTCAAGTGGGAGTTCGACGAGGACCGTGGTCGTTACTATGTTTCATTTCCTGTTGATCAGTAGTGGAGCCCAGTTGGGACGATCGGGGATCTAGCATTTGGGGTTGTCTTCTTTTATTTTGGTTCCGTAGTCGGACCTATGTGTGTACTCTGATTGATGTATGATTTATTTATGTATTGTGTGAAGTAGCGATTGTAAGCCAACTCTTTATCCCATTCTTGTTCATTACATGGGATTGTGTGAAGATGACCCTTCTTGCGACTAAACCACAATGCGGTTATACCTCTAAGTCGTGCCTCGACACGTGGGAGATATAGCCGCATCGTGGGCGTTACAGAGGAGGACTTGGAGGGATTCCTTGAGGAAGATCTTGACAAAGACTTGGAGGCGGAGCCGTCCTTCTTCGTGAAGAACTTTGTTTTATTCTCATCATCGGAATCATAGTTCTTGCTCTTGCCTTTGCCATGATTGTTTCCTGAATCATATCTTCCACTGGCATGAATTTCAGCTTCTCAGAGAGGGCAGTCTGAAATGAAATGTCCTGGCTTGTTGCACTTGAAAGAGGTGTAATCTCCAGTAGGTTTTGATGAAGATTTTGAACCGCCGGAGTTGATGGAACCTTTCTTCTGAAACTGGTTCTTCCTGTGAAGGTGCTGGAATCTTTTCGTGATTAATGCCAGATCTTTGCTAATCCTTTCTGGGTCATCTAAATCTTCTTCGGCATTTCCTTCTGAGGAAGAATCAGCCACAACCTTGAGAGCATGACTTTTGCGACGACTTGAGCCATAAAGATCTCTCTATTCTTCTTCTTGTTCCTCATGGGTGTTTAGCCTTTCCATGATATCAGCAGAGTCGAGAACTTTGAAATCAGCTCGTTCCCCAATCATCAGAACTCATGTGTCGAATGAGCTGTCAAGAGATCTGAGCAGTTTCTTCACAACTTCATGATCAGTGATGTCTTTCGCGCCGAGACCTTGCAGCTCGTTTACAATGTCACTCAGATGATCAAAGGTTTATTGACAGCTTTCATTTCCGATTCGCTTGAACTGATTGAACTTTGCCTGAAGAGTATCAATGCGAGCTTCTTTCTGAGTTGAAACACCCTCATTTATCTTTTCGAGAATGTACCACAATTCCTTTGCAGTTTCATACTGACGATAGCGAAGAAATTGAGCACGAGAGAGATGGCCACCAATTTCATCTTTAGCTTGAGCGTCCATCTGAATGAGTTTCTTCTCGTGGTCAGTGGGGGCCTGGGGCACTTCAACCGTGAATCCAAACTGCACCACGTTCCACATATCATCATCAATGGCTCGGAGGCGGATCTTCATCTTCTCCTTCCAGAAGGGATAGTCCGTCCCATCGAAGATGAGAATCTTGATATGCGACTTGTAGCTCACTGAAGACATACTTAAACTCCAAGGTGGTTAGACCAAAATGATCAGAGTCAAGGAGTACGTCGCTCTGATATCAATTGTAGGAACGAAGTATGTCTACCAGGGAGGGGGGGTGAATGGGAGTTTTAAAATTTCTTCGGAAATATCAAAACTCCCGGAACCCAGCAGCGGAGCGAATGAAAACAGTGTACAGTGAGCGAATACAAACTAACGAATGGAAACTAAAACATGCATCGAGACAAATCACATGATAGAAACAGTTTGAATGTAAAGAGGGAAAACCGAGGTAACCAGTGATGCTCGATGGCGACAAGGTATTTGGTAGACCAGTTCGCCTTCTGCACAAGGACTACGTTTGGTTGGAGGGGTTGTGATTTAACACAGAATATATACTCTCTTCACCCTATTCTCCTCGACAATCGGTTCGTCAACCAGTGTCGATCACTCGTGGTAGATACTTGAGGCGATCTCCGAACCTTTATAGACTTCTTCTTCGAGAACCACAATTACTCTTGGTCTCTGAAGAAATTAACACCTAACCGTCTAGAGAGTTTGCAGCTCTCAAGAGTAATAGGCGGAGCGTACTGGACTTAGATTCGAGTGATGCTGAATCACTATCTAATTTTTTGGCTCTAGGGGTTTTCTCTTGGTGGATTTTAAACTCAGATCACTCAGGAGAGGGGGTCGTGTTGGGGAACGTAGCATGCAATTTCAAAAAATTTCCTACGATCATGCAAGATCTATCTAGGAGATGCATAGCAACGAGAGGGGGAGAGCGTCATCATACCCTTGAAGATCGCAAAGCGGAAGCGTTTATCAACGCGGTTGATGTAGTCGTACACCTTCACGATCCATCCCGATCAAGTACCGAACGTACGACACCTCCACGTTAAGCTCGATGACGTCCTCGCCTTCTTGATCCAGCAAGATGGGCGAAGTAGTAGATGAGTTCCGGCAGCACGACGGCGTGGTGACGGTGTTGGTGAAGAACAATCTCCGCAGGGCTTCGCCAAGCACAACGGAAGTTATGACGGAGGATAAACTAGAGGGAACGGGATTGCCGGCACACGACTTGGTGATTCTTGATGTGTATTGGGTGCTAGCCCTGCCCCTCTATTTATATGTTGAGCCCTGGGGTCGAAACTTGGAGTAAAAGCCTCCTCAAAGTTGGTTTTGCCCGAAAGGCAAGAGTCCTACTCGGACTCCAGGGCTAGACGCCAGGGTTCCCGGCGTCTACCCCGTAGACGCCAGGGTTCCTGGCGTCTAGCCTCCGCAAAACTTCCTTTTGCACTTTCCAAAAGCCTCGTGGGCTTTTCCCTTTGGCCCAAATAAAGTGTTCTCGTACCCAAACATTTCGGGAGACATCCGGAACCCCTTCCGGTGAATTCCGGAACCCTTCCGGAGATCAAACACTACTATCCCATATATCAAACTTTACCTCCGGACCATTCCGGAGCTCCTCGTCATGTCCATGATCTCATCAGGGACTCCGAACAACATTCGGTTACCAACATACATAACTCATATAATACTATATCGTCAACGAACGTTAAGCGTGCGGACCCTACGGGTTCGAGAACTATGTAGACATGACCGAGACACCTCTCTGGTCAATAACCAATAGCGGAACCTGGATGCCCATATTGGTTCCTACATATTCTACGAAGATCTTTATCGGTCGAACCTTATGACAACATACGTTATTCCCTTTGTCATCGGTATGTTACTTGCCCGAGATTCGATCGTCGGTATCCTCATACCTAGTTCAATCTCGTTACCGACAAGTCTCTTTACCCGTTCCGTAATGCATCACCCCGTAACTAACTCATGAGTCACATTGCTTGCAAGGCTCATTATGATGTGCATTACCGAGAGGGCCCAGAGATACCTCTCCGATACTCGGAGTGACAAATCCTAATCTCGATCTATGCCAACCCAACAAAACACCTTCGGAGATACCTGCAGAGCATCTTTATAATCACCCTTTTATGTTGTGACGTTTCATAGCACACAAGGTATTCCTCCGGTATTCGGGAGTTGCATAATCTCATAGTCAAATGAACACGTATAAGTCATGAAGAAAGCAATAGCAATAAAACTTAATGATCATTATGCTAAGCTAACGGATGGGTCTTGTCCATCACATCATTCTCCTAATGATGTGATCCCGTTTATCAAATGACAACACATGTCTATGGTTAGAAAACTTAACCATCTTTGATTAACGAGCTTATCTAGTAGAGGCTTACTAGGGACACTGTCTTGTCTATGCATCCACACACATGTATCAAGTTTCTGGTTAATATACTTCTAGCATGAATAATAGATATTTATCATGATATAAGGAAATATTAATAACAACTTTATTATTGCCTCTAGGGCATATTTCCTTCAGGTCGCTCAACAATCTTCTCACAATCAAACGAAGCAGCCACCGGACAACGCCGGTGCGGGGTGGCTATTTATAGCCGCAACCTTCCCTGGTGGGAAATGACCATTTTGGACACGCGCCAATGGCCAACCGACACGTTCACAACGGGCGGATTTCAGGAGCAACGGTAACATTACTTGAGGACCAAGTAATGCTAACTCCTCGGTCAGAGACAATTCTCTCGCAGGGAAGAAGATCACAGTCTCTTGCTGGCAAGTATTTGCTCGGAACACAAAGAGATTTCGCTCGCAACTTTCATAGGATTTGGGTTTAGCATCAGAGAATCAAAGCTTCGAACGCTACACCTCTCTTAGTAGTACGGTGGTCCTATGACTCAATAAAGAGAAGAGAAACAACGAAATAAATGTTACGTCTTCACTTCGTCTTCAATCTTCTCGGTCGCAGTCACTTCCTTTGGATGAGCACCGAACCAAACAATTTTTGAGGGGTCACTCTTGTTATCATAATCTTCGGTGATAATCTTCACTGCCACGCAGGGGATTATCTTCGTCGTTTGAATCAAACTCCTCGTGACTCCAGGGACCTGTTACTCTGTGTGCACTAGCAAACACATAAGTCCCATACTGTTTATGTCAACAAACTCCAAAACGTAAGGAGGCAAATTATTGCACCAACACAAAGTCATCATTCAACGCGCTTGGAATAGACCGCAAAGGAAAAAAAAGAGGGGCATTGAGCAATTAAATACTTGATGCCATATTCCGTTACCGCTAGTGTTCCGGCGTCGTTGAAAAAAAGAGGAGCATTGAGTAGTAGTTAGTAGCGCCCCTCCTTTGAAAACTTAATGCCATATTCCATTACCGCTAGTGTTCGGGTGCCGTTTTATCTTTTTGGAGTAAAGGTTGATTATATGCTATATAAAAAGTTAAACGGTGTGTATTGGGGATATTGGCTTCCAGGTCATCGCAAACGCTACAATGACAACAAAAGTTCAATAGTCAAGCAACACATGACCACAACAACACCAATCTTCGCTTTATAAGGAAAAACCAAACTAGACTAGACGGTCACCATCCACACTAACGTCAATATCTTGAAACGACATATCAAGTGCAACGTAGACACATACACTCACACGATATATACCTGGGGCGGCGCCAGAGGCATTCTTTGGTATTCACATGAATACCGCGGGTTTTGCTGATCTGTGGATATGTTGTCGCTAGCTTGGTGTATACCTGGTGTACATTGCTATTGCCCCGCCACCGATGATGAAATAAAAAGAAGGAAATTTCTATATATATTTATATATATATAAATAAACTCACTACAAACTATAGTTATAGAGGTTCGAGATGTTGTGACCCTGTTGCAAACACACTGCCTCCACTATAAAAAAATTCATCACGGCCAGGACTGTAATGTTTAATTCCTTGTAGACAAAGCCTGACGGAAAACGGCAATTTCCTGCTCTGAGCACCAACGAAATACGGTGCCCATCTCACGGACTCCACTAAACCCTAGTATGAATGGAACTTTCTCAAAAGCCCTCACCAGATGCTCACTGTAATACATGCTGTACGCTACAACTACCTAACTACAGAAGCTGACATGCGGGGCACAGACCCAACCGACTCTATGTGTCATAGAGCCAGACCGGCGCACGGCGCGTCCAAGCGTCTCCCCCGGAGTGCAAACTCCCCGTAAACGACAGGACCGATCCACACCAGGCGATGGCGACGGCACCGCCGTCCGCCGCAAGCCAACCCGGCATCCACCCACGTCACTCCGCCCATTGACTGCCCCGCCCCACCGGAAACGGCCCACACGTCGGGCGCGAGGGGGGACGGCGCAGGACGCGTGCGCGACGAGCCGGATTCCCGCAGCCCCCGTCCAATCGCACGGCGAGCGGGCCAAACAACCTCACGCCTATGAATTCGAGCCGCAGGATGCGCGCACGCGGCGCCCCGCCGTCCGATCCGGCCTCGCCGCGGGGATCCGGCCGTAGAATATGAATTTGATTTCGAAAGCTAGGAGTGGGAGACAAAGAAAGGACGAGGACGGGCAAGGGAAGGGAAGAGAGAGAAAGGGCGGAAGCAGCAGCTGCAAGAGGGAAAATCCTCTAATCCCCCCACCCCGGCCCTCCCGAAATCCGCCATTCGCCGCCCCTCCCGCACGCACGCACGCGCCGGAGCGCGCGGCAATCCGGGCCCGTCCTCGGCGCCCCGCCCCCGCCTGATCTGGAGCCGCCGGCCGCGATCTCGCCGCGGCCGCGCCGGATTGGGCGGCCGTTTCCAGCGGAGGCCGGGCCGTTTTTGATCTGCTAGCTCCCCGGGCTGAGCGGATAGATGGCGGGGAAGGAGCAGGCCGGCGCGGGCGCGGGCGGGGCCGGGAGCGGCCCCCCGCCGCGAGTGCCAGTGCCCGCGGTTTCCACGCAGCCGCCGATTAAGAAGCTGGTCAGGCAGCTCGACTTCAACTACGGGAACCCCGCCATGGCGGCCGCCGCCGCCGCCGCTTCCCGGACGGTGCAGCCGAGGGCGCTGCAGGTCGGGTACCCGCAGCCGCACCAGCTGAGGGCCGCGCTGCCCATGGGGGTGCCACATCAGCTGCAGCCGCGGGGGCTGCCCGTGATGCGGCCGCATCAGATGGTGCATGCGCCGCTGCCGCGGCCGGCACTGCCGATGGCGATGCCCGTGCCCGTGCCGCAGGCTCGGTCGGCCCTGCCGCAGCCCGTACAGCGCCCGCCGGTCGCCGTTCCCTTGTGAGCGCCTCCCTTTTCAAGATTTATTACGTCTTGCGTCAAGTTTTGAATTTTTTTGCTTCTCGGTCTTGCACTTCCGGGGCTCTGTTGTATCGAGGGTATGGAGGGGCACGACAGGCTCTTGGCTACGATGAATTCGTTTCTTTTCTCTGGATTCACATCCTTGGGTGTCATGTAGTCCTTTTTTAAGCATGTAACCCAAGTTTGAAAACTTGGTTCCCAAATTTTACTTTGCACTTGTGTTTCCTTGTAACAAAGATGCCTGCTTGTATTAGATGGATGCTTTTTAACTGACATTTATTATAGTTAATTGTAGCATACTCCCTCCGTCTGAAAATACTTGTCATCAAAATGGATAAAACGAGATGTATTTAGAACAAAAATACGTCTAGATACATCATCTTTTATCCATTTTGATGACAAGTATTTCTGGACGGAGGGAGTACATCCTAATGGCCTCTGACAATCCTAATTGATACGTATAATTTAAAAAAATTCATTTTTGTAATTTTCCATATCGCTGTTCTTTTGTTTTTAGGAAGCCAGAGTCACCAAAACCACGTGGACGGCTGTATGATGGGAAAGATGGCACACCTACGAAGAAGAAGTGCTGCAATTGTCGGCACTCCAAATGTTTGAAGCTGTAAGTCAAGACTTGTTGTGTCTTAGCTTGACAGGAGGTCAATATTATGATGTGATTCTTGCCAATGAAGACATTACTTTCTTTCGTAGGAATGTAACGATTCCTTCACGTACTTCTTCTAGAAGTCACCAAATGTTTGAAATTCCCTCCAGAATGACCCTTTTATGGATAGAGTTGGATCCAGTAAAATGTATCTGATTCTGTAGATATACAAGGAAATACACACAAGGCCACTGTCTTGCCTGTTGACTGTTTTTATTTTACTTTTTGCCCATAGAAATCTTATAAGAACTAATGTAAGGATTGTGGAACTTTTTGAAAAAAAAGCTGGATGATAATGGCATATTGTTGCTAAGCTTCACAAATAACATCAGTGATGAGACAGAATATCTGATCTTATGGTGTGAGTAATGTTTTGTATTAAGTAGTCAACTTGTAGCTAGTGAAATAATGTTGTTACTTTAAAGGAGCTGACATAACAACTTCGTGACTAGTCAAGACAGTTATGAAGCATTATACATCTTGAGTTGGATCACTTATGCTTCAGGGGTGGCTGTGTCATTTAAAGTTTCTTTATGAGCTTTGTCAAAATAAGATTAGTGTCTGAAATGAGTATTTGTGTAATTTGTTGGAAATGGAACCTATTTTTTTTATGTTATCCATTCTGTTCGAATCATGTACATGTAGTTTAGATGGATTGTGACAATGAAGAGCAATTGAAAGAGTATCCTACTAACATTCATAAGTTTTGTAAAACCCTAAAGTTTCTGCTTCTACCTACACTTTCTAAAAAAGCACAAATGATATGCTTTGATGGTTCACTACTTCTGTTTCCATTTTAATGTTCATTTCAGTTTGAAGTCTCTGCATACTGCTATTTGATCCTATCAATCTGAATTTTATGGTTTTCTATGCGTAGGTACTGTGAATGTTTTGCATCTGGTATTTATTGTGATGGATGCAACTGCACCAATTGTTTTAATAATGTTGAGAATGAGGTGGCTAGGCGTGAAGCTATAGAGGCTACACTGGAGCGCAATCCAGATGCGTTCAGACCTAAGATTGGGAGTAGCCCACACACAAATCGGAATAATATGGTATGTTTTGATGTCCACGTCTCTTATTAAATACTAAATAGTTAGTTTTACTTGATAAAAATGATATCCATTGCTTCTACATATCAATGACTTGTTCTAGCTTTTTTTTCCTCATCTAAACTGATACAACACCCTAACTGATGGCAAATGTTAAATAGGAGAAGTCTTTGGAAGTTACACATGTTCTCTGAAGAACTATTTTTTACTGTATATATAAATATAAGAAATTTACAGCTTAATTTTCCTTTTCTCAGTTTGTTTACTCCGATCATTTCTCAGAATGTTGTATTGCCTCATACTATAAGCCTTCCTCAGTTTCAGTCAAAAACATTACTTTGGAAAAACATATGTCCATGCACTTCCCTGTTTGGCTGTTCGGATATTGTAAAGGATTCAAAAGCTGACAACTGTGAGTTGTAATTCTCAAATAGCATTGAAGCATCTTTGAGATTGTTTACAATGGAAACTGCCGCCGGTTGAACTCTAATTTATTGTATTTTTTTTCTTGAATACGCACGAGTGTGCGTATCATATATTAGGGCCTCTTTGATTAGCAGGGTTTGTAAAATGCAGGAATAGGAAAAATAGAGGAATAGAGTGGCATGTCATCCTCAATCCTACAGGATTTGTATGAGCGTTTGAGGGCTCCTTTGATTCAACGGAATTTTATAGGATTTCTGGAGGATTGAAATCCTTAGGATTTTTTCATTTGATTCATAGGATTGGATCCCATAGGAATTTTTCCTATGGAATCTTTTGTACTACATTTCATAGGAAGTCTTAACATCCACTCCAACCTCTTTTTACAATTCCTTTGTTTTCCCTGTGGCATCAAACACTTATTGCTAATCCTATAGGATTCAAGTGAGCATGCCACTCCAACCCTATACTTTTCCTATTCATACATTTTGAAAATCCTACGAATCAAAGAGGCCCTGATTGTGCGCAGGAAAAATGTAGTAGTTTTTAACATGAGGTTGGGGTGGATGGAAATTTTCCTTTGAAAACTAGTACAAGTGAATCCTATGAAAAAATTCCTATGGATCGCAATCCTATGCATCAAACAACCCACTGAGGAAAAAAAAATCCTAAGGATTAGAATCCTCCAAAATTCCTTTAGAAATCCTTTAAATCAAAGAGGGTCTAAGAAGAGAGCGGGGAAAGAGCCCCTCCACCCACATTGTTACAAACATATTTACAAACCACACCACCGGTCCTCGTCCACCGAAGTTAAACTAGGCTTACTCTCTCAAATGCACCGACTCTACTAACATGCCGAAGGAGTCGAGGCCCCCCTTCAGGATGCCTGCCTGCCGCCAGTGCCTGCCTTCCCTGTCGACAGCAGTGACTACCTGTAGCTGCGATGGTGTAGCCCCATCGAAGACTATTGCATTTCGATGCTTCCAGAGCGTCCAGAAGGTAAGCACAATGATAGCCCGTACGCCCTTCACATGATGCCCAGCCGCGAGCCTAGAGATGCACCACTCACCGAGCTTGTCTCGACTGATGGTGCCCAATCCGGTCTGCCCAGCGCCTGGCAGATAGTAGCCCACACCTCTGGCAAAAATGCAGTCGAGGAGGATGTGGTTGATGGATTCCTCCTGTTGATCGCAGAACGGACAAGAATCATGGTGTGGGAGCCCCCTTCTTGCAAGCTTGTCGGACGTCCAACACCGATTCCGCAACGCAAGCCAAGTGAGGACACGTAACTGGAGTGGTGCCTTAGACTTCCACCGTCCACGTGAAATCAGCCGTTGGGACCACCTCCTGGCCCCAGAACTTCGCCGCGTATGCTGAACGTGCGGAGAACTCGCCATCACACTCCCAAGACCACACCACCTTGTCAGTAGAGTCTTGGTCTAGCTGCACAGTATCCACGGCAGTCCATAGCTCGAAGAATTGATGCAGCACATCAGCGGTAAGGTCCGACCCGAGGTCAGTAGCCCAAGTGCATGCGAAGCCGCACCGCCTCCTGAACTGTGTGTGCTCTCCTGGTGTGCCTCGACGCCCGGTCATACAGGAGCGGAGCCAACTCCTGAACTCGAAAACCATTGAGTCATCTGTCTTAAGGATTCATTGGCCACTACTCCCTCCGTTCCTAAATATAAGTCTTTGTAGAGATTCCACTATGGACTACATACGGAGCAAAATGAGTGAATCTACACTCTAAAATGCATCTATATACATCCGTATGTGGTTTATAGTGGAATCTCTACAAAGACTTATATTTAGGAACGGAGGGAGTAGTACATATGTTATTTCTATTTATTACTAGACCTGTAAACCACGACACTATTGACAGCCATTTTGTCAAAATTTTAATCTGACAAAGTGTAGATCTAGTATCTCCAGTTAAAATATTTGTCACTTACAGTTGTTTCACCACTGAGACGGAGCCGCCAGTTTCCTTCCACCTAAAATTTGCATTATTGCTTATCTGAAACAATAATTATGTTTCCCAGAGAAGTCAGAGGCTCAGCATGATTATTATTTTTGTTTTGTAAAAAGCTAGTCTTATTCAATAAATGTTGGCTTAGACTATCATTAAATTTTTTGCTGTCCCCACAGGGGACGTCTTCATTATTGTATTTTCTCATCTAGGCCATTATCTGATTTGTGCTTCAGTGATATGGGTAATTAATACTAGTCCCTTTTGCTAGGAGGTAGCTGGTGATCTCCCTTTAATAGGGAAGCATAATAAAGGGTGCCACTGCAAGAAGTCAGGATGCCTCAAGAAATACTGTGAATGCTTCCAAGCTAATATACTATGCTCTGAAAATTGCAAGTGTATGGATTGCAAGAACTTCGACGGGAGTGAAGATAGAAAACATCTTAATTTTGATCACAAAAATGTCATTCACATGCAACAAGCAGCAAATGCAGCAGTAAATGGTGCTATTGGAGCAACTGCATTGTCGTCGCCTTCCACATCTAGGAAGAGAAAGCACATCGATTCTTCACTTGACCTTTCGACCAAGGAACATTTAGCTATCAGGAATGGTCAACTATCTCAGGTAACGACCATTTCTACTATTTAAGCTTGCTCTGCAGTGCTTGTAATCTCTTTAACTGTGCATAGTGTGCTTTCAACTATTGACTTAAGAGGTAAGGTTAAGCGATCCATTCCATCACTAGGAAATTCCATATTATGATGAGTGAGTTGATAATTTGTGCATGTGCACTTGTGACCTACTAATTGGCTTACATTGTCACTACATGGCCGGAAAAGTTTGTTTTCGCTATTGACATCCCAAGCAGAGTGATGCACATTACCTTTATTATTGGCATCCCATGCTTTGCTACTCAAGTAAATCAACCTCATGCTTGTGTGTCTGTGTTGACTACCTCGCCGATTTTATGCCCTGAGATATCTGAAAGGGGTAACTATGGAAGTATAATAATTCAGTAGCTGAGCACCTGTGCTTTCTGTGAAAAAAAGAAATCATGTCACCTCATTCTCTGCCTGCTCCAGGCTATGGCTGTGTTACTAGTCGTGCTTGGCCAACAGCTCCACAGCCATGCCCTGTCAAGCGCTCCATTTTTAGAGAATTTTGGGAGGTGATTAAGTAATTTGTTAAGTTAGTTTCTTTCGATGATGAGTTTTAGGGATGGGTGAGGTGGGATGGGTTTGAAGCACCACCACTACCATGAACTCAAGCTTTAATAACCGTGAAGAAAAAATAGCAGAAGGTGCATATTGGATGATATCGTCACCTTTCTGACTCATCTAGAATAGATTTCAGAATAAAACCTGACTAACCAAAGAGACAGTCAAATGCTACTTACAGCAAGAGTTATTATGGGATTTTGAGAAGGTTGCTGTATATAATTTATACTTTAATCAGGTTATTTATCAGAAGAACGCAATGGCCTCCGATGGTTCACTTCCAATAGGCCAGTCTGCGCATCCTCATATGATGGGGCCCTTTAAAGTCACCTACAGGTAACTGTCAACTCTGAATTTCTACCTGCAGAAATTTTGGTTTTCCTCGAGTAGGACAACCTATCAGTTTTGTATTGATTGGTTTGTCATCCTTATAGGCCTCTTTTAGCGGATATTATTCAGCCAGGGGATGTAAAGGAGCTATGTAAACTTTTGGTGACAGTATCGGGACAGGCTGCTAAGGCATATACTGGTATTGCTCCTGGCATCGTATTTAGTTTCCCCTTTTCCAGTGTGTTACAGGAAATATTCCTGATGATCTTGAACTGTGCATGACATACATTTGTGATAGATATTCAATCAACTCCAACAGATCAGAGCCTCTTCATTTTAAATTTTACCTGTTGCACGACTGCATCCAATTCCAAGTGTCCTTCTGTTGAGCCCTGGATTTGGATGCTGCTAGTGTTATGCAACTTCTTGGAACTCCATATGTATATGCAGCTGTCATGTACTTGATTCAGTGCATCTCATCTCCAGTATATAGTTATATAGTTTGCTAACACTGCACAGTGTGGTCAGGATCACTTCTTGTTCCTGTCGAAATCTTACAGTACATGGGGTCCACTTGTGAGTGATGGTCGCTATAATGACACCTGGCACTTCTCAAATTAAACACCAAGTCTTTGCAGCTGTTCTATGATTGTCTTCAGTTGCTACTTTTTATTTTGTAATTTAAGCTAACCAAATTAATGTGTAGCATAAATTTGACGATGATGCTGCCTCATTGGAAAACATTGAAAATTAGGTCGGAAAATCCAGGAAGAGAAGGTTGCAGAGAAGGAAGATGGAGTGGGAGGTTCTCTAGCATTGACAAACCATGATAGAGAAGGCAAAAGTAAAGATCAAAATCATCGAAAAATATCAATTGATGATCATTCAAGTGGAGGAGCTGATATGGGCAAGGCATCTCTAGACGATTCCAGACCTGATTGCACTGATGACCAGAAGTCCAGTAGACCAATGTCTCCCGGAACACTAGCGTTGCTGTGTGATGAACAAGATGCTATGTTTGCAACTTCTCAAAATGCTGTTGCTCCGCCAGCAATAGATGTCGATCAGAACCGGTCGGAACTGTATGCAGAGCAGGAAAGGTGTGTGTTGACAGAATTCCGCGATTGCCTGCGTAAGCTTGTGCAATACGGTAGAATGAAAGGTACATCAAACATCCTAGCGTTATGCTTTGCAAAACTTGGATAGGTTTGGTCCTGACCATTTCCAACCTGCAGAGGAGAAGTACTCCATGGCAATCAGATCTGAAGTGACCGGGCATCCAGGGCAGGTAAATGGTGCCCTGCGGATACCGTATCCAAAAGTAGATGTACCTGTTGTAAAAACATTTCCTCAGAGTTCCAGCAAACATCTTGTTGCTGGGAACCCTTCGAGTGGGCATTTAGACAAAAGACTGAAGCCTGAGAACACATAGTTCGCCTCAGGTCTGTATTTGGGGTACAAGAATCATCATGTTTGTGCACCTTCTAACAGGTTGACCGGGGGCATGTACCTGTCTTGATGATTTAATTTAGGTTAAAGAAGTTCCTATTTATTCTCCTTGGTCAGAATAAGTGTAATCTTGGATAGTTTAGTCCTAGAGTCACCTTTAGCCTCATGTTGTTGTGTACCATTTTAGTTCCTTCTTCTTTTTTAGTGTTTTGATGGTGAAGTTCTTCTCTCCAATCGTCATACTAATATAAGCTTGGATGAAACTGTGCCATGTAACATCATATGTTTCCTTTCCCCGTTAGCAAGACATGCTACACTTATGAGCATAGTTCAAGAAAGCGGTAGGCGTTAATTGTGTGTTTTGCCACCGCCTTGCGCTTTTCTGATCAGAGTGCATGCTTATGCGCAGATTAAGTGCAGTTATGCGCTAAACGTTTTGCTATCGCCTAGAGCCTAGGCGCACTTAAGCGCTCACTTAGGTGCGTCTTTTGTAACTATGCTTATGAGTGATCAATTCTCATCTGGGATCTTGCAACACCTGTGCCACAAGAGGCTAGTTTGTCTTGGCGTCACTTATTTTCTCGCTGTTCTGTGAAATTCCAACGGCCAAAATGCACGAGCCAGGGGTGTCTGACTTTACCCTTCGGTGTTGTCTCAAAAATGCTATTGAAAAATTAATGAGGGGAGAACAAACACTCAAGTTTTGCCACCAGAAGAATGCTTGATTTAACCTGTACAGGAGATAGCGTATTACATCTAGAACGGACAACGGTGTCGCAGATGCCTAACATGAGCGCACAGCTAAATGTTTTCTGACACGCCCAAAGAAAATGTATGTCGTAGGCAGGATGTACTTCGTCTTCGCGGCGAAGTTACTGCCCCAAGATTCGAGATACTGAGCTTTTGATGTTCTCCAGAAACTTTTCCCTGCAAAGGATCAATATACATGTTAGTAAATCCACAAAGTACAATAGTATCTTGAGCTGTTGTAATGCCGCATAGAATCACAATTACACGTATGCCAAGCTGTTCGTTCAAAAGTAAGTGCCATCCTGTGCGTTAAAATTATCGATGATGCAGATGTGACACATGCCAAAATGAGAGTGTTACGCTAGTTATGGAGATACAGCATGAAACTTTCTCTGAAAATGTCGTAGAACAACATGGTGAAGTAGCTATCAGTTTCTTCTCATCAGTTATTCAAAATAGACGGTATCTTCAGACAGAACTCCGGTTGGATTTGCCATTTTCTATGCACTATTTTCTCAAACAGATAGATATATGTTTCCACAACTTTGGCACAAGTGTTCAAGAAAGAACAATTGAGGTTTACCTGTCTGGCTTGAAGAGGAGGTTCCCGTAGATAAACCACTGAAAATGTTGGCATGAGCTATAGAGTGAGGCCAGGGACATGTGGACTTGTGGTAATACAAAGATAACAACTTCTGTTAAAAATGGAAATGTTACAGTTGAGGGTCTTGGTTAAAACTCACCCATGCAACTGCTATTCCGATTAGTTCGAAGAAAAGAGGGAGAACAGGGAGCTTGTCGATGACCTGAAGTTGAGACAATAGATTATCAGATTGATTTTGTTTATCTCGTTGCATAGTTGAAGATTGGGCATCTGCAGTTTACCCCAATAAGCATCATGGAAGCCCAGAATGCCGCAATTGCTGCAAAGCCGATACCCGCTAGAGCAAAAATGTCTTCAGTAGTGTTGAACTGTTTCAGTTCACATGTTTGTCAGTTTCCTTCATTTTACAAGAAAGAAGCCTAGATGGAACTACAATTTAAAATAACTATTTGATTTGTATATCTTCCATTCGACATAAAAACAACAAAAGTAGTTCATAGGAACACTGCTGACAGTTTTTTTGTCGCCGCAAGACTTGCAACAATTTCTCAGGAAATTTTAAAATATAGAAAACAAGGCCATGAGCTATGATCTGGCAGTATATAGTCCGAACCTTTTGGTGACTTAATATAGTATCGGTACTAAAGATTATAAGTTCAAAACCTAAGGAGGCCAATATTGCAACACAAATAATTATGGTCCACTTCAAGCCCAAACCTTATACCAGTGGAGTTTGGATGGAGCAAGAGGGCCATATTGCCGACATTTCCTCGTTGCTAAACTTCGTTGGTGTGTGAAACCCACATTTAACTTTTAGGAACTCATTTCTATGTCGGTATCTCGGTATCCCAATCCATCACCGCAAGCTCTCGAATAAGGGGTGGAAGTGCATTGAGGACCGATTCAAAAAAAAGAAAAGAAAAAACAGTTGGAAGGGCACGTCACTATCCTATCCTATGAAGGCAGTCCTGTCATTATCAACGCTATTCTCACAAGCGTACCAATGCTCTATGACACATTTTCGTCGCTTTGGTTTTAGGCGAGGTCCAACTGAATATTGCATTTCGGTGAGCTCTCACGACAAATGGACATGACAACATGGCTTCATTTGGTTAATAGATTGATGGTGTTCAACTTATCTCAAGACCATGATGCTTTCCATCGGAAATCACATATTATGGGTGTCTAATCCGTTAAGTATATGTACGCGGATCTCATCAATGATGATCATGTCTTCCATAGGAAATGCATTTGGAAACTAACACTCCTGTTTAAAATCAAAGAATTTATGCGGTACTTGGACAAAGGAGTGACCTTAACAAAAAAAAAACTAGCCAAACGCAGCTCGCAAACGTTTATTTCCTTTCTCAACGGGGGTATATAAAATTTAGGACCCCATTGGCCAGCGAACGTTCGCTAGGAGGGATAACATTTGCGAACGTTTTTGTGAAAAACTTCAGAGCATGCATGGCAATTTCTTCAGAAACACATGGCAATTTCTGGCAACAAAGGATTTTTCTGTCAAAATTGTCGTTAGTTTGAAGGAATTGCCATGTTCCCGCAACATAAACAGCCGCGAAAACCGTTCGTTTTGCCATGCACCTCCGGCGAACGTTCGTTGGATAGCATTTTATAAATCATTGATGCGAAATCAAAATTCCCCCACGGAGCCTACGGGCAAATTGCAACATCGTACTATCATAGTGACAGACGGGAGGAGACTCACCGAACTCTTGACGTATTTGACGACGCTCCCGGAGGAGGCTTCTGAACTGTCCTGCGCAGCCCTGGCAACGACACCGCGACTTCTCATCCTGCCTGCGCGTGACACATTGCAGAGCACGCAGTGAACCACGACGACGCGATGAATTTTGCATCCGGGGCACGGTAGTTGCTACGTACAAATGAATTACCTGAAACCACGGGGCCTGGCAGCTTCGGGAGATTCCTGGGGACGCTCTTGCTGCTGCTGCCGCCGCCACCGCACGTCGCGAGGGCGGTAGGCTGAGCGATGGAGAGGGCACATGCCATCATGGCTAGATCCCCCGCCTGGGGATTGTTGACGATGGAGCTGGGAGGCGTGTCCGGAGGATGGTGCGTGGAGGAACCGGGGAAACTACTGTTTGGCCGTCGTCTGCAGCAGGCACCAGGCAGGCAGCAGCGGATGTGAGCGCGAGCTCCCTAGTCCACTAACACTCCATCAGATGGCAGGTTTGCAGATTGCCCCTTTTTGTTCTGTGCTCTTTTCTCAGAAGCGCTGCTGTACTGTTTGTTGTACTACTCATTTTCCCGTTCAGAGAGGAGCTGTACTGCTCAGAGTCTTTGCGGGAAGTTGCTGTACTACCTCCATATTAAAACATATTAACATTCTGTCCTCGGTTAAATTTTGCAAAGGTTTTTCTTGCAGGATTTTTTTTGTAAAGGTTGATCAAGTTTATAAAAAATATTAACATTTATGATATACCAAAAATAATTATGATGAAGTACTACTCATACAACAATACTACTACATGTGGGGCCACTAGAATATTCGCTCTATCTAATTGCATGTTCTACTCATAGAGCACGAGGATCTGATACTGATTGAAAGGATCGATGGACATAGAGGGGGTGAATATGTATAATTCTTTTCTTGATTATTATAGTAAGCTTAGGTAAACGTGAAATATAAAGTTGGCCTAAACAATTGCTACAGTGAGATAACAAGTGTACTAAATGTGTTCACAACGATATGAGTTAAACAAACACAATGGGATATAGCATGTGTAAGGTCAAGTGACCAAAATAAACCACAAGTAAAGGGTTAGGGCCAGGGATAAACGAAACTCTGAAGATGAGGATGAATCCTAATGTTCACTTCCTTAAGGGAAGCTAATCAATGTTGAAGAGGTGGGTGTTATCACGAAGGCACGCCAACATCACGAAGGCTGAATGTGATTCCCAACAACTTGTGGTAGCCTTTGAGGCGACCTCCAAACTTTCACGAATTTTCCGAGGTAAATCACAAGTCGGTTTCTCACTCGAGCACTCCTACCGCCTAGGAGTCTCCAACCTCCAAGAGTAACAAGATCAAGGGGGAAATGCTCAAGACTTGCTCAAATCACAAACTGTTTCGGTCAAAAGAAGAGGAGTGGGTCTATCAATGGGTGAAATCTCTCTCAAGGACCCTCGTAAATCTCTTCGGAGTCTAAGATTTGGTGTAAGAGAAGTGAGAGGAGGCCTTTTGAGTGTTCCACAGACTGTTTCAAACTGTTGGTCAACCCCTCCATAAAATGGTGGACGGGTATATATCCCAAGAACTAGCCATTTGAGACGGTTTCCTGCATGGGCCAGATGTGCTAGCCTAGCCGGACAGTCCGATCACTGTAGTCGTGTAGAGAAGGCTAAAGAACAGAGCAAGGCACGACATCGACCGGACGTTTGACATGCAACCCAGGCAGTCTGGCGAATGCCATACGTCTAGTTAGTAGCTCAGACAGTCCGGCTTGGTGTTTGACGTACTTAGACCATCAAGCCGGACATGGTCAGAGAGTCAGACAATCCGGGCCCTGGACGATCAAGTAGCCCAAATAGTCCATCTATAAGCCTGTACGAAGGCCTCCCCTGACTAACTATCCGGCCCAACGGGCATAATACCCGGACACCTTGCTAGCAGCTTACTAAAAAAAGCAGCCTGGACAGTCTTTATTAAAAAAAGCAGCCTGGACAGTCCTGGCATACAGTGAATTTGGGAATTAGGCCAAATAAAAGTTGGAACTAGGTAGGATTATTTGGCTTTGGACTTTTGTGAATGATATGAGTGAAACAAAAAATTTCCTACGCTCACCAAGATGACCATCTACGAGAGGAGAGATTGCATCTACATACCCTTGTAGATCGCTAAGCGGAAGCGTTAAGAAACGCAATTGATGTAGTCTTACTCTTCACGATCCAATCGCGATCCAATCCGATCTAGCGCCGAACGGACGACACCTCCGCGTTCAGCACACGTGCGACTCGATGACGTCTCCTCCTTCTTGATCCAGCAAGAGAGGGAGGAGAAGTAGATGGGATCTCAACCAGCACGACGGCATGGTGGAGATGGTGGTGGAGAAATCCCAGCAGGGCTTCGCCAAGCGCCTCGGGAACTACGAACGAGGAAGAACGGGAGAGAGGGGAGGTCGCGGGGCATGGGAATTGTTGTCTCCAGCTTTTGCGCCTCCTCCCTACTATATACAGGGGTGTTGGAGGGCTGGGGGCGCAGCCCTAGCCCCTCCTCCAAGGAGGGGAGGCGGCCAAAGGGGGAGGAGTGCCCTCCAAGCCAAGTGGAGGGCCCTCTCCCTTAGGGTTTCCCTTCCCCTAGGCGGATGGGCCTTAGGGGGTTGGTGCGCCTGGCCCAATAAGGCTAGGACGCCCCCCTATAGCCCATGCACGCCCTAGGTGCTGGAGGGATCCTTACGGACTCCTCCGAAACCTTCTAGAACCTTCAAGAACCTTCCCGATACAATACCGGTAAAACCCGAAACTTTTCCGGTAGCCAAAATATGAGTTCCCATATATAAATCTTTACCTCCGGACCATTCCGGAGCTCCTCGTGACGTTCGGGATCTCATCCGGGACTCCGAACAACATTCGTTCACCAACGTGAATATCCCAATACTACTCTAGCGTCACCGAACGTTAAGCGTGCGGACCCTATGAGTTCGAGAATCATGTGGACATGACCGAGACACCTCTCCGGTCAATAACCAATAGCGGGACTTGGATGCCCATATTGGTTCCCACATATTCCACGAAGATCTTTATCGGTCAAACCACGATACCAAGGATTCAATCAATCCCGTATGCAGTTCCCTTTGTCTAGCGGTATGTTACTTGACCGAGATTCATTCGTTGGTATCTCCATACCTAGTTCAATCTCGTTACCAGCAAGTCTCTTTACTCGTTCTGTAATACAAGATCCCGCGACTAACTCCTTAGTCACATTTCTTTCAGGCTTCTTGTGATGTTGTATTACGGAGAGGGCCCAGAGATACCTCTCCGTCATACGGAGTGACAAAACCCAGTCTCGATCCATGCCAACCCAACAAACAGCCTCGAAGATACCTGTAGAGTACCTTTATGATCACCTAGTTACGAAGTGGCGTTTGATACACACAAGGCATTCCTCCGGTGTCAGGGAGTTGCATGATCTCATGGTCTTAGGAACAGATAGTTGACATGAAGAAAGCAGTAGCAATAAACTAATACGATCAAATGCTATGCTTATGGTTGGATCTTGTCCATCACATCATTCTTCTAATGGTGTGATCCCGTTATCAAATGGCACCTCATGTCTATGGTTAAGGTTTCCTTAACCATCTTTGATCAACGAGCTAGTCTAGTAGAGGCTCACTGGGGACACGTGGTTGTCTATGTATCCACACATGTATCTGAGTTTGCGATCAATACAATTCTAGTAAGGATAATAAACGATTATCATGAACTGGGAAATATGATAATAACCGATTTATTATTGCCTCTAGGGAATATTTCCAACAGTCTCCCACTTGCATTAGAGTCAATAATCTAGTTCACATCGCCATGTGATTAACACCCAATGAGTTCTGGGGTTTGATCATGAATTGCTTGTGAGAGAGGTTTTAGTCAACGGGACTGCAACATTCAGATCCACGTGTACTTCGCAAATCTCTATGTCATATTGTAGATGCTGCTACCACGCTCCGCTTGGAGCTATTCCAAATGGCTGCTCCACTATACGTATCTGGTTTGCTACTCAGAGTCATCCGGATTTGTGTCAAAGCTTGCATCGAAGTAACCCTTTACACCGAACTCTTTATCACCTCCATAACCAAGAAACATTTCCTTATTCCTCTAAGGATAATTTTGACCACTATCTAGTGGTCCACTCCTGGATCACTCTTGTACCCCCTTGCCAGAAACGTGGCAAGGCACACATCAGGTGTGGTACACAGCATGGCATACCGTATAGAGCCTATGGCTAAGGCATAGGGGACGACCTTCGTTCTTTCTCTTTCTTCTGCCGTGGTCGAGCTTTGGGTCTTACTCAACTTCACACCTTACAACTCAAGCAAGAACTCCTTCTTTGACTGATCCATTTTGAACTCCTTCAAAATCATGTCAAGGTATGTGCTCTGTGAAAGTCTTATCAAGCGTCTTGATCTATCTCTATAGATCTTGATGCCCAATATGTAAGCAGCTTTACCCAGGTCTTCCTTTGAAAAACTCCTTTCAAACAACCCTCTATGATTTCCAGAAATTCTACATCATTTCCGATCAACAATATGTTATCCACATATACTTATCAGAAATGTTGTAGTGCTCCCACTCACTTTCTTGTAAATACAAGTATCTTGCAAACTTTGTATAAATCCAAAAGCTTTGATCAGAGCGTACATTCCAACTCCGAGACGCTTGCTCCAGTCCATAGAAGGATCGCTCGAGCTTGCATACCTTTTAGCATCCTTAGGATCGACAAAACCTTCTGGTTGTATCACATACAACCTATCCTCACGGAAGCCGTTAAGGAAACTCTGTTTTGACATCCATCTGCCAGATTTCATAATAAAAAAATGCAGCAACTGCCAACATAATCCCAACAGACTTTAGCATCGCTAGGAGTGAGAAAGTCTCATCATAGTCAACTCCTTGAACTTGTCGGAAACTTTTTTGTGACAAGTCAAGCTTCATAAATGGTGGCATTACCATCAGCGTCTGTCTTCTTAAAGATCCACTTGTGCTTAATGGCATGTCGGTCATCGAGCAAGTCTACCAAAGTCCATACTTGGTTTTTATACATGGATCCTACATAAGATTTCATGGCTCCTAGCCATTTGTTGGAATCGGGGCCCACCATCGCTTCTTCATAGTTTGTAGGTTCACTGTTGTCTAACAACATGACCCCCAAGACAGGATTGTCGTACCACTCAGGGGCGGTATGAGTCTTTGTCGACCTACGAGGCTCGGTAGTAACTTGATCTGAAGCTTCATGATCATCATCATTAGCTTCCTCTTCACTTGGCGCAAGCGCCACATAAACATCTTTCTGCGTCGTGCTACTTTCTAACTGAAGTGACGGTTCAACAACCTCATCAAGTTCTACCTTCCTCTCATTTAATTCTTTCGAGAGAATTCCTTCTCTAGAAAGGATCCATTCTTGGAAACAAAGACCTTGCCTTCAGATCTGAGATAGAAGGTGTACCCAACTGTTTCCTAGGGTATCCTATGAAGACGCACTTGTCCGCTTTGGGTTCGAGCTTATCAGGCTCAAGCCTTTTCACATAAACGACGCAACCCCAAACCTTAAGAAACGGCAACTTAGGTTTCTTGCCAAACCATAATTCATACGTTGTCGCCTCAACGGATTTAGATGGTGCCCTATTTAAAGTGAATGTAGTTGTCTCTAATGCATAACCCCAAAAATATAGTGGCAATTCAGTAGGAGACATCATAGATCGCACCTATCTAATAGAGTACGATTACGACGTTCGGACACACCATTACGCTGTGGTGTTCCAGGTGTCATGAGTTGTGAAACAATTTCCACGTTTGTTTTAAATGTATACCAAACTTGTAACTCAGATATTCACCTCCACGATCATATCATAGACATTTTATCTTCTTGTCACGATGATCTTCAACTTCACTCTGAAATTGTTTGAACTTTTAAAACGTTTCAGACTTGTGTTTCATTAAGTAAATATACCCACATCTACTCAAATCATCAGTGAAGGTAAGAAAATAATTATATCCACTGCGTGCTTCAATACTCATTGGATCACATACATCAGTATGTATCATTTCCAATAAGTCACGTGCCCGCTCCATCGTACTAGAAAACGGGGTCTTAGTCATCTTGCCCATGAGGCATGGTTCGCATGTCTCAAGCGATTCAAAATCGAGTGAGTCCAAAGATCCATCGGCATGGAGGTTCTTCATGCTCTTTACACCAATATGACCTAAGCAGCAGCGCCACAAGTATGTGGTACTATCATCATTAACTTTGCATCTTTTGGCATCAATATTATAAACATGTGTATCACTATGATCGAGATTCGATAAACCATTCACATTGGGTGCATGACCATAGAAGGTATTATTCATGTAAACAGAATAACCATTATTCTCTGACTTAAATGAATAACCATATTGCAATAAACACGATCTAATCATGTTCATGCTCAACGCAGACACCAAATAACATTTATCTAGGTTCAACACTAATCCCGAAGGTAGAGGGAGCGTGCGATGATGATCACATCAACCTTGGAAACACTTCCAACACACATCGTCACCTCGCCATTAGCTAGTCTCCGTTTATTCCGCAACTTTTGTTTCAAGTTACCAATATTAGCAACTGAACCGGTATCTAATACCCAGGTGCTACTAGGAGTACTAGTAAGGTACACATCAATAACACGTATATCAAATATACTTTTGTTGAAGTTTCCAGCCTTCTTATCTACCAAGTATTTGGGGTAGTTCCGCTACCAGTGATTGTTCCCCTTACAATAGAAGCAATTAGTCTCGGTTTGGGTTCAACCTTGGGTTTCTTCACTAGAGCGCAAACTGGCTTGCCATTCATAAAGTTTCCCTTCTTGCCCTTGCCCTTCTTGAAACCAGTGCTCTTTGATACGTCCATCTTGCATCATGTTTTCTTACTGTTATTTACAATGTTTTTATCTATAATAATGCTTTTTGGAGTAATTCTAATACCCTTTCTCTCATAATTTGCAAGGAACACACCAAGAGGGAGAATTCTGGCAGTTGGAAATCTGGACTTGAAAAAGCTACGTCAGGCCACCTATTCTGCACAACTCTAAATGATCTGAAACTCCACGAGGATTTTTTATGGAATATTTAAGAAATACCAGAGCCAATAAACACCAGAGGGGGGCCACCAGGTGGGCCCAACCCACCTGGATGCGCCAGGCCCCCCTGGCGCGCCCTGGTGGGTTGTGGCCTCCTCGGCCCACCTCCGGTGCCCATCTTCTGGTATATAAGTGATTTTGACCTAGAAAAAATAAAGAGAAGACTTTCGGGATGGAGCGCCGCCGTCTCCAGGCGGAACTTGGGCAGGAGCACTTTTGCCCTCCGGCGGAGCGATTCTGCCGGGGGAACTTCCCTCCCGGAGGGGGAAATTATCGTCATCATCATCACCAACAACTCTCCCATCTTGGGGAGGGCAATCTCCATCAACATCTTCACCAGCACCATCTCATCTCCAACCCTAGTTCATCTCTTGTATTCAATCTTGTTACCGGAACTATAGATTGTTGCTAGGGGGTGACTAGTAGTGTTGATTACATCTTGTAGTTGATTACTATATGGTTTATTTGGTGGAAGATTATATGTTCAGATCCATTATGCATATTAATACCCCTCTGATCGCGAGCATGTTTATTGTTTGTGATTAGTTACTTTCGTTCTTGAGGTCACGGGATAAATCATGTTGCAAGTAATCATGTGAATTTGATATGTGTTCGATATTTTGATGGTATGTATGTTGTGATTCCCTTAGTGGTGTCATGTGAACGTCGACTACATGACACTTCACCATATTTGGGCCTAAGGGAATGCATTGTGGAGTAGTAAATAGATGGTGGGTTGCGAGAGTGACATAAACTTAAACCCCAGTTTATGCACTATTCCGTAAGGGACTGATTGGATCCTAGAGTTTAATGCTATGGTTAGGATTTATCCCTAATACTTTTTTCGTAGTTGCGGATGCTTGTGGGAGGGTTAATGTAGCGACCAGACCTCAAATGGCCTGTGCTGCTGTGCACCAGTGTCATCCCTGGATCAGTAATGCTGACACGCACAGTACAAATGGAGGATTTATAACAGAGTAGCAATCACACACTTATTACATCGAATATCTCCGAAGAGATTAAGTATGAACATGGCTTAAGGCCATCAAATAACGATAACAGCGGAAGACTTGGAAGATAAGTGAGTCCATCAACTCCAGCGGCATCACTGAGTATAAGACCACGACCTAAGGCTCCTTACTCGTCGTCTGAAAAGTCTGCAACATGAAACGTTGAACCCCGAAAACGGGTCAGCACATAGAATATGCTGGCAAAGCAACACATAGAGAACAATGAACAATGATAAGGCTATACTATATGCATATATGGCTGGTGGAAAGGCTCTATGGTTAATGTTTTTGCGAAAAGCCAATTTTATCCTACTGCAAAGGAATAAATTTTATTTAACTATCATGGTGGTTCAAACATTGAGAAGGTACCTCCAACTCAATCCCAATTAAGTAACATCATTAACCCAACAAAATTAATTATAAGTATCACGGTGATGAGATTCAAATGATAATCCAGATACTAGATACTCAAGTTGTCCATAACCGGGGACACGGCTAATCATGATCAGTTTGTACACTCTGCAGAGGTTTGTGCACTTTTCCCCACAAGACTCGATCGCCTCCGCTTGATTCTCGCACTACATGATGTTTGAGAAACGGATGACCGAGACACAGTCTTTCAGAAACAGTCACTCTCTACTCTGGATGGACCGGTACACCTACTTTCCCCTACATCTGCTAGTCCACCTCTTCAAGAGATCCTGTAACCTACTCAGCTATGCTAGAGCCCATAATAGCTTGCGGCTGCACACGGAAGTTTCTAGCATGAATAATCTTATGATCCCTTTGAGCCTGGGTGGCGGTCCTTATACAAACAGACAACACTGGGTTCTCCAGGTACCTCAATCCACCCAGATGTGAGTTTTAGTTGCCACCTTAAGTTGAACCATTATTAAGCATCTCACATCTGTCATGAATATCTCTCAAACCCAATCCACGTCTACGAGCATAGCATGGCATATAATTGCAACGTAGAAGTAACTCCCAAGGGTTTGATAGAAAACAGGTAATAGGTACTACCTCAACTACTTCCCAATACCCACAGTTTAATTAGATCCTAATCATGCAATGTGTTTGAGGAAAACAGATCTAATGCAATAAAACTGGGTATGAACGGGGTATGATCAAAGTGTTACTTGCCTTGCTGATGATCCGCAAAACCTAGCGAGTCGAAGTAACAAGCGGCACACTCCGGGTACTCTATCGCAAACAAACAAGCATACAATCAGTACTCAATTAATGCACAGGTAAAACTCGAATGAAAGATCCAACCAGAAAGTTCAACTTAAGAACTCCGGTTTGCAAAAAGAATCAACTCGAAAGAAGCAACGAAAGTCAAACGGCGAAAGAAAGAAACTTCGTTTGCTAATCTGGATCTAGGTCAAATTTTACTGTAGCAAAAACTTGTTTGAGTAGGTTAAACGGAAAGAGAATTTCGAGACGAAACTCTAGGCGCTTGAATCACCTGATTCCGATAAACGAGCGAAAAGTTAAACAGGTTTGAAGATTCGATCGGAAATCGAATCTGAGAAAAATAACGAGAAAATCCGACGAAAAAAGAAAAACGGACGAACGGTTAAATAACGGACGTTCGTTAACAGAGAAAAACCGATGAACGCGTTCGTTAAAACGAACGGTTCGGTGAATGCTCGCGAAATAAGAAAACCGAAAAAAAACCGATCTAGGTTTTTTTTTTTAAAAACAAAAGGTTTTTTTTTACAGAAAACCGGTCAACACGAGACGACCGGCGGCAGCAGTACCTCGGCGGGGGCTCCGGCGAGGGGCTCCGGCGGGCGGGGCTCGGCGGCGAGGGGTGCGGGGCTCGGGGGGGGGGGGGGTGCTCCGGCGGCGAGGGGCGGCGGCTCCGGCGTCTCCCGGCGGCGAGCGACGGCGGCGGCTAGATGCGGCGGCGGGCTCCTCCGGCGGCGGTGACGAGAAAAACGGAGGGGGGGTATTTATGAGGGGGGGTGCGGGCGGCCTGGGGAAGGGGCTACCGAGGCGGCGGCGGCTCCCGTGGCGAGCTCGGACTCCGGCGGCGTCGCGTCGTGGGGAGAGAGGAGAGGGGCGACGGGGGGGGGGGGGGGGGGGGGCGTCGGCTGGGCTCGGCCCAGTCGGCGCGGGCGTGTTTGTTTTTTTTAAAGTTCCGCGGGAAAAATATTGCGTAGAAAAGTAAATAAAAATAAATAAAAATCAGAAAAATATGAAATAAATTTTCCCCGTCTAGTTAGAAAATCTAGAATAGGGTGAACATTTTTAAAATCAAAAATAGATATTTTGAAAACATGCATATTTTTAAATGCAATAAAAATTGCAAATAAAATCCAAATAAATCCCAATAATGTTTTTTAACATTTTTCCTCCAGTATTTCAATGTCTTGGAGAAGTCATATTTTCTCCTCTCGTTTATTTAAAATGAAATATTTTTCCGGAGAGAAAAATAATTAAAAATCCAAATCCTCGTTTGAAAAATCAAATAAGAAAATTCGAGAAAATCCCCAACTCTCTCCGAGGGTCCTTGAGTTGCTTAGGATTTATCGAGGATTTGTCAAAATGCAACAAAACATGATATGCAAATGATGATCTATGTATAACATTCCAAATTGAAAATTTGGGATGTTACAAACCTACCCCCCTTAAGATGAATCTCGCCCTCGAGATTCGGGTTGGCTAGAAAACAGGTGGGAGTGGTTTTTCCGTAGATCTTCCTCTCGCTCCCAGGTGGCCTCATCTTCTGTGTGGTGACTCCACTGGACTTTGCAAAACTTGATAACCTTGCTGCGGGTAACTCGGCTGGCATACTCGAGAATCTTAACTGGCTTTTCCTCATAAGTCAAATCACTTTCCAACTGAATCGCTTCCAGTGGCACAGTATCTCTCAGTGGTATCTCAGCCATCTCTGCGTGGCACTTCTTCAACTGCGAAACATGAAATACATCATGAACTTCAGACAATCCTTCGGGCAATTCCAGCTTATAGGCAACTTCTCCCATACGTTCCAACACTCTGTATGGTCCGATAAAATGGGGCGCTAACTTTCCCTTAACTCCAAAGCGCTTTACTCCTCGAAGTGGTGATACTCGAAGATACACTCTGTCTCCGACTTCGTGAACTGTCTCCTTGCGTTTAGAATCAACATAACTCTTCTGCCTGGACTGGGCTACCTTGAGCCTATCGCGAATCATCCTCACTTTCTGTTCAGACTCCTTAATCAAATTTGGTCCAAACAACTGTCGATCTCCAACTTCGTCCCATAACAACGGTGTTCTACACCTCCTTCCGTACAAAGCTTCGAAAGGGGCCATCTTCAAACTGGTTTGATAACTGTTGTTATATGAAAACTCTGCATATGGCAAATTGTCGTCCCAACTAGATCCATAATCTAGCGCACATGCTCTCAACATGTCCTCCAAAATCTGGTTGACTCTCTCGGTCTGTCCATCTGTCTGCGGGTGAAATGCTGTACTAAATTCCAGCCTGGTTCCCAACGTTTCATGTAACTGCTTCCAAAACTTCGAGGTAAATTGGGTTCCTCTGTCGGATACAATGGTCCTCGGAACTCCATGCAAACATACTATCCTGGTCATGTATATCTTCGCCAACTTAGCACTGGTGTAAGTGGTTTTCACTGGGATGAAATGAGCCACTTTCGTCAAATGGTCGATTACAACCCATATCGAGTCATAGCCTGAACGAGTCCTGGGTAATCCTGTGATAAATTCCATGCCTATTTTATCCCACTTCCATTCGGGTATCGGCAATGGTTGTAGCAATCCTGCTGGCTTCTGATGCTCTGCCTTCACTCTCTGACATACATCACAAACTACTACAAACTCCGCAATATCCTTTGTGGGCATCCTGTACGGTCTCTTAGATATTGGCCCTGTGCCTGGCAAAAGTTCAATCAAGAACTCAATGTCTCTATCTGGTGGCATGCCTGGCAACTCTTCTGGAAATACATCCGGATAATCCTTCACCACTCGTACTTCCTCCTGTACAACTCCTGATAAGGAATTCACTTGAGTCCTCTTCGGCATATGCCTGGATACATACTTGATCCTTTTTCCTTTCGGGGTGGTAAGCAAAATTGTCTTGCTGGCACAATCGATGTTTCCTCCATACAACGATAGCCAATCCATTCCCAAAATCACATCCAAACCTTGCGATTCCAAAACAATGAGGTCTGAGGGGAAAACATGCCTTCCAATGGCCAACAGTATCTGAAAACATCCTTGGGTGGCCATATACTCTGCTCCTGGCGAGGTTACTAACATGGGGCTTTTGAGAACTTGGGTGGACATCTTAAACTTGTTTACGAATCTCCATCCATACATATCAAGGGGATTCAGTCTCAAGGAACGGGCTAAGTGGTCAACAGGTGGTGGTGGCGGTGGGTTGTTGTTGTTGTTGTTGCCTTGGTTCTGAACTAACACTTGCATCAGGGCATTCTGTTGCTGAATCAACTGGGTGATCTCTGGCGGGAAAACAAATCCGGTGTCGCGTCTCGGAGGCATCTGATAGGTTTAGAAAAGATGAGAATTAAGAATAGAATGAGGTCTAGAGGGAAAACACTACCCATATGCTCATGAGACAAATTCAATCAATATCACTCAATCAATCCAAACAAGGCAAAACAATCGATCTATCTAGCGTTACAAAGTGCTTGAACTATACTACTAAATGGGGGAAAAACAACTACTGATATGGTAGTCTACTAAAAATTCTGATCCGTTGAAGACTCCATGATGTCTGCTCCAGCTTCATCAATCCATTCGTCTTCACTTGGTTCCGAGTCGGTGTCGTCGATGATGATGTAGTTATCTGGACAAGTGCATTCGTCGACTTCTGCTTTTGGCACTGGATTTCCCACGAATCCTCCAACCTTATTCTCCAGGTCGTCAATCTTCCCGACTAGTGCGTTGATTTCCTCCAAGTAATCTTCGCGTGTAGTCTTGAGTTCTTCTTGGAGTTCCTTGATCGTCGTGAATGCCTTCTTCAGTTCTTCCTTGTCCGTGCATATCTGGTTCTCCTGGCGTCGAATATGTTGGTTCTGCTCCTGGATGAAAGCTGCAATTGATCCATCCTTCTTGGTCTTGATCATCTCCCATTGCGCGTCTCGACGTCCACAAATTTGATAAATGGTATCCTTAAGCTCCTGGTGATAGACTTCTCCAATGCGTCCCATGGTGATGTGTGCGGCCATGCTCTTCCCTAAACTCCAAGTTGGTGCTTCGAAAACCAATCTCATGGGTTCCGTAATTGGCGCAAACGTTCTTCCTGGAATGATAACTTGAATCTTCCAGCTCTCCTCTTCAGGTAATGTGGCGTTGTAGGTTCCGGTGACGCTTGGTTTTCCTATGTTCAAGTACTTGGTGACTTCCTTCAAGTGTCGACCAAACGGCGTGTCTTCATCTGGTTGCATGAACTTGCTCCTTGCATTCGCCATTCCTAAAAGAGTAGAAAGTGGAGAGGGGTCAGAAATGAGAAGAGAGAAGTTTTCTAGGGCTTAAGCTTAGTGGTCGTGTCCTATAGTCAGCGTGTGCTCTGATACCAACTTTGTAGCGACCAGACCTCAAATAGCCTGTGCTGCTGTGCACCAGTGTCATCCCTGGATCAGTAATGCTGACACGCACAGTACAAATGGAGGATTTATAACAGAGTAGCAATCACACACTTATTACATCGAATATCTCCGAAGAGATTAAGTATGAACATGGCTTAAGGCCATCTAATAACGATAACAGCGGAAGACTGGGAAGATAAGTGAGTCCATCAACTCCAGCGGCATCACTGAGTATAAGACCACGACCTAAGGCTCCTTACTCGTCATCTGAAAAGTCTGCAACATGAAACATTGTAGCCCGAAAACGGGTCAGCACATAGAATATGCTGGCAAAGCAACACATAGAGAACAATGAACAATGATAAGGCTATACTATATGCATATATGGCTGGTGGAAAGGCTCTATGGTTAATGTTTTTGCGAGAAGCCAATTTTATCCTACTGCAAAGGAATAAATTTTATTTAACTATCATGGTGGTTCAAACATTGAGAAGGTACCTCCAACTCAATCCCAATTAAGTAACATCATTAACCCGACAAAATTAATTATAAGTATCACGGTGATGAGATTCAAATGATAATCCAGATACTAGATACTCAAGTTGTCCATAACCGGGGACACGGCTAATCATGATCAGTTTGTACACTCTGCAGAGGTTTGTGCACTTTTCCCCACAAGACTCGATCGCCTCCGCTTGATTCTCGCACTACATGATGTTTGAGAAACGGATGACCGAGACACAGTCTTTCAGAAACAGTCACTCTCTACTCTGGATGGACCGGTACACCTACTTTCCCCTACATCTGCTAGTCCACCTCTTCAAGAGATCCTGTAACCTACTCAGCTATGCTAGAGCCCATAATAACTTGCGGCTGCACACGGAAGTTTCTAGCATGAATAATCTTACGATCCCTTTGAGCCTGGGTGGCGGTCCTTATACAAACAGACAACACTGGGTTCTCCAGGTGCCTCAATCCACCCAGATGTGAGTTTTAGTTGCCACCTTAAGTTGAACCATTATTAAGCATCTCACATCTGTCATGAATATCTCTCAAACCCAATCCACGTCTACGAGCATAGCATGGCATATAATTGCAACGTAGAAGTAACTCCCAAGGGTTTGATAGAAAACAGGTAATAGGTACTACCTCAACTACTTCCCAATACCCACAGTTTAATTAGATCCTAATCATGCAATGTGTTTGAGGAAAACAGATCTAATGCAATAAAACTGGGTATGAACGGGGTATGATCAAAGTGTTACTTGCCTTGCTGATGATCCGCAAAACCTAGCGAGTCGAAGTAACAAGCGGCACACTCCGGGTACTCTATCGCAAACAAACAAGCATACAATCAGTACTCAACTAATGCACAGGTAAAACTCGAATGAAAGATCCAACCAGAAAGTTCAACTTAAGAACTCCGGTTTGCAAAAAGAATCAACTCGAAAGAAGCAACGAAAGTCAAACGGCGAAAGAAAGAAACTTCATTTGCTAATCTGGATCTAGGTCAAATTTTACTGTAGCAAAAACTTGTTTGAGTAGGTTAAACGGAAAGAGAATTTCGAGACGAAACTCTAGGCGCTTGAATCACCTGATTCCGATAAACGAGCGAAAAGTTAAACAGGTTTGAAGATTCGATCGGAAATCGAATCTGAGAAAAATAACGAGAAAATCCGACGAAAAAAAAATGGACGAACGGTTAAATAACGGACGTTCGTTAACAGAGAAAAACCGATGAACGCGTTCGTTAAAACGAACGGTTCGGTGAACGCTCGCGAAATAAGAAAACCGAAAAAAAACCGATCTAGGGTTTTTTTTTAAACAAAAGGTTTTCTTTTTTTTACAGAAAACCGGTCAACACGAGACGACCGGCGGCAGCAGTACCTCGGCGGGGGCTCCGGCGGGCGGGGCTCGGCGGCGAGGGGTGCGGGGCTCGGGGGGGTGCTCCGGCGGCGAGGGGCGGCGGCTCCGGCGTCTCCCGGCGGCGAGCGACGAGGCAACGGCGGGCGGCTAGATGCGGCGGCGGCGGCGGGCTCCTCCGGCGGCGGTGACGAGAAAAACGGAGGGGGGGTATTTATGAGGGGGGTGCGGGCGGCTTGGGGAAGGGGCTACCGAGGCGGCGGCGGCTCCCGTGGCGAGCTCGGACTCCGGCGGCGTCGCGTCGTGGGGAGAGAGGAGAGGGGCGACGGGGCGGGCCGTCGGCTGGGCTCGGCCCAGTCGGCGCGGGCGCGTTTGTTTTTTTATTTTTTTAAAGTTCCGCGGGAAAAATATTGCGTAGAAAAATAAATAAAAATCAGAAAAATATGAAATAAATTTTCCCCGTCTAGTTAGAAAATCTAGAATAGGGTGAACATTTTTAAAATCAAAAATAGATATTTTGAGAACATGCATATTTTTAAATGCAATAAAAATTGCAAATAAAATCCAAATAAATCCCAATAATGTTTTTTAACATTTTTCCTCCAGTATTTCAATGTCTTGGAGAAGTCATATTTTCTCCTCTCGTTTATTTAAAATGAAATATTTTTCCGGAGAGAAAAATAATTAAAAATCCAAATCCTCGTTTGAAAAATCAAATAAGAAAATTCGAGAAAATCCCCAACTCTCTCCGAGGGTCCTTGAGTTGCTTAGGATTTATCGAGGATTTGTCAAAATGCAACAAAACATGATATGCAAATGATGATCTATGTATAACATTCCAAATTGAAAATTTGGGATGTTACAGTTAATCATAAGTAGGAGGTTTGTTCAAGTAAGAACAACACCTAAGCACCGGTCCACCCACATATCAAATTATCAAAGTAGCGAACACAAATCAAACCAACATGATGAAAGTGACTAGATGAAATTCCCGTGTACCCTCAAGAACACTTTGATTATTATAAGAGACCATTTTGGCCCGTCCTTTGCCTCAAAAGGATTGGGCTACCTTGCTGCATACTTGTTAAAATTACCGTTACTTGCTCGTTACAAATTACCTTGCTATCAAACTACTCGCTACTTGCAATTTCAGCACTTGCAGACATTACCTTACTGAAAACTACTTGCCATTTCCTTCTGCTCCTCGTTGGGTTCGACACTCTTACTTATCGAAAAGAGCTACAATTGATCCCCTATACTTGTGGGTCATCAAGGCTATTTTCTGGCGCCGTTGCCGGGGAGTGAAGCGCCTTTGGTAAGTGGAATTCAGTAAGGAAACATTTATATAGTGTGCTGAAATTTATTGTCACTTGTTACTATGGAAAACAATCCTTTGAGGGGTTTGTTCGGGGTATCTTCACCTTGTCTGGAACCACAATTAATTGCCCCTCAACCTACTGCACCTATTGAAAATATTGAATATGAAATTCCTTCGGGTATGATAGAATAACTCTTAGCTAATCCTTACACAGGAGATGGAACCGAACATCCTGATATGCACTTGATATATGTAAAACAAATTTGTGGATTGTTCAAGCTTGCAGGTTTACCCGGAGATGAAGTGATGAAAAAGGTTTTACCTTTATATTTGAAGGGAAAAGCATTGGCATGGTATAGGCTATGTGATGATATTAGATCATGGAATTGGAATCGTTTGAAATTGGAGTTCCACCAAAAAATTTGTCCTACGCATCTAGTTCATCGTGATCGGAATTATATATATAACTTTTGGTCTCGTGAAGGAGAAAGTATCGCTCTAGCTTGGGGGAGGCTTAAGTCAATGTTATATTCATGCCCCAATCATGACCTCTCAAGAGAAATTATTATTCAGAACTTTTATGCTCGGCTTTCTCGTAATGATCAAACCATGCTGGATACTTCTTGTGCTAGTTCTTTTATGAAGAAAACTATTGAATTCCGGTGGGATCTTTTGGAAAGAATTAAACGCAACTCTGAAGATTGGGAACTCGGCGAAGGTAAAGAGTCAGGTATAAAGCTTAAGTATGATCGTGTTAAATCTTTTATGGATACCGATGCTTTTCAAAAGTTTAGCACTAAATATGGACTTGACTCTGAGGTAGTACCCTCCTTTTGTGAATCATTTGCTACTCATATTGAACTCCCTAAAGAGAAGTGGTTTAAATATCACCCGTCTATTAAAGAAGAAATTAAAGAACCGGTACCAGTTAAAGAAAAAACTATACTCTATAATGTTGACACTGTTGTTCCTACTGCTTATATTGAGAAACCACCTTTTCCTGTTAGGATAAAGGAACATGCTAAAGTTTCAACTGTGGTTAACAAAAGCTTTGTTAGAACACCTAAACCTGATGAACAAATTAAAGTAGAACCTAGCATTTCTATGGTTAAAGATCTCTTGGAAGAAGATATGGATGGGCATGTTATATACTTCTGTGAAGAAGCTGCTAGAATTGCTAAACCAGATGGAAAATATAAACATAGACCTGTTGTTGGCATGCCTGTTATTTCAGTTAAAATAGGAGATCACTGTTATCATGGTTTATGTGACATGGGTGCTAGTGTGAGTGCTATTCCTTACACTTTATATAAAGAAAATATAAAAGACATAACACCTGCAGAGTTAGAAGACATAGATGTTACTATTAAACTTGCTAATAGAGACACCATATCACCTTGTGGGATTATTAGAGATGTTGAAGTCTTGTGTGGGAAAATAAAATATCCTACTGATTTTCTTGTTCTTGGTACCCCACAAGATGACTTCTGTCCCATTATCTTTGGTAGACCTTTCTTGAACACAGTAAATGCTAAGATAGATTGTAAGAAACAAATTGTCGGTGTTAGTTTTGGTGATGAGTCTCATGAGTTTATTTTTTCCAAGTTTAGTAGAAATCATCATGAAAAAGAATTGCCTAGTAAGGATGAATTAATTGGTCTTGCTTCTATTGTTGTGCCACCTACTGATCCTTTAGAACAATACTTGCTAGACCATGAAAATGATTTTCATATGCATGGAAGGAATGAAATAGATAAGATTTTCTTTGAATAGCGTCCTCTGCTTAAACATAATTTGCCTATTGAAACTCTTGGAGGTCCTCCTCCACCTAAAGGTGATCCTGTGTTTGAATTAAAACAATTGCCAGACACTTTGAAATATGCTTATCTTGATGAAAAGAAGATATATCCTGTTATTATCAGCGCTAACCTTTCAGAACATGAAGAAGAAAGATTATTGAAAGTTCTAAGGAAGCACCGAGTTGCTATTGGATATACTCTTGATGATTTAAGGGGCATTAGTCCCACTCTATGTCAGCACAAAATTAATATGGAACTTGATGCTAAACCCGTTGTTGATCACCAACGTCGGTTAAATCCGAAGATGAAAGAGGTGGTAAGAACGGAAATATTAAAACTTCTGTAAGCAGGTATAATCTATCCTATAGCTGATAGTAGATGGGTAAGTCCTGTTCATTGTGTCCCTAAGAAAGGAGGTATTACTGTTGTTCCTAATGATAAGAATGAACTTATTCCACAAAGAATTGTTACAGGCTATAGAATGGTAATTGATTTTAGAAAATAAAATAAAGCAACTAGAAAAGATCATTACCCTTTGCCTTTTATTGATCAAATGCTTGAAAGATTATCTAAGCACACACACTTTTGCTTCCTTGATGGATATTCTGGCTTTTCACAAATACCCGTTTCTCAACCTGATGAAGAAAAGACCACTTTTACTTGTCCATTTGGAACCTATGCTTATAGACGTATGCCTTTTGGTTTATGTAATGCACCCGCTACCTTTCAAAGATGCATCATGGCTATATTCTCTGATTTTTCTGAAAAGATTGTTGAGGTCTTCATTGATGACTTTTCAGTTTATGGGAAGTCTTCTGATGATTGTTTAAGCAATCTTGATCGAGTTTTTGTAGGATCGGAAGTATGTCTAGAGGGGGGGGTGATTAGACTACTTGACCAAATAAAAATCTAGCCTTTTCCCAATTTTAGTTCTTGGCAGATTTTAGCAACTTAGCACAAGTCAAGCAATCAACCTACACATGCAATTCTAAGAGTATAGCAGCGGAATGTAAAACAATTGCATATGAAGGTGAAGGGATGAGTTTGAGGGAGCAAACGCAATGTTGACACAGAGATTTTTTATCCGTGGTTCCGATAGGTGGTGCTATCGTACATCCACGTTGATGGAGACTTCAAACCACGAAGGGTAACGGTTGCGCGAGTCCACGGAGGGCTCCACCCACGAAGGGTCCACGAAGTAGCAACCTTGTCTATCCCACCATGGCCATCGCCCACGAAGGACTTGCCTCACTAGGGTAGATCTTCACGAAGTAGGCGATCTCCTTGCCCTTACAAACTCCTTGGTTCAACTCCACAATCTTGACGGAGGCTCCCAAGTGACACCTAGCCAATCTAGGAGGCACCACTCTCCAAGAAGTAACAAATGGTGTGTTGATGATGAACTCCTTTCTCTTGTGCTTCAAATGATAGTCTCCCCAACACTCAACTCTCTCTCATAGGATTGGATTTGGTAGAAAGAAAATTTGAGTGGAAAGCAACTTGGAGAAGGCTAGAGATCAAGATTTATGGGGTTGGAATGTGATATCTTGACCTCAACACAAGTGTAGGTGGTTCTCTCTCAGAAAATATGTATTGGAAGTGTAGGCATGTTCTGATGGCTCTCTCCACGACTGAAGAGTGGGTGGAGGGGTATATATAGCCTCCACACAAAATCTAACCATTACACACAAATCACCAAACTCGGTGGGACCGAATCATTAAACTCAGTCGGACCGATTTAGTTCAAAATGTGAACGTTAGGATTCTCGGTGGGACCGAGATGTTAACTCGGTGGGACCGATGTCATTAGGGTTAGGGCATAACGTAATCTCGGTGAGACCGATTACACAAACTCGGTGAGACCGATTTTGGTAATAGCCAAACAAAGAGTTGGTCAGGCAAACTCGGTGGGACCGATTCGCTCATCTCGGTTGGACCGAAACGTTACTAAGGGGAAACAGAGAGTTTGCATTGCAATCTCGGTGGGACCGATCGCTCATCTCGATTTGACCGAAACGTTACGAAGGGAAACAGAGAGTTTGCAATGCCATCTCGGTGAGACTGAGATCCCTATCGATAAGACCGAATTGATTAGGGTTTCAGGCAGTGGCTACGTCAACTGAACTCGGTGGCTCCGGATGGAAAGAATCGGTGGGGCCGAGTTGGACTTTTTGGTTTAGGACATATGTGGAAGTGAGAAAGTGGTTGAGGGCTTTGGAGCATATCACTAAGCACTTTGAGCAAGCAAGCCATTAAGCAACACCTCATCCCTTCTTAATAGTATTGGCTTTCCTATGGACTCAATGTGATCTTGGATCACTTAAAATAGAAAATGTAGAGTCCTGAGCTTTGAGCTTGAGCCAATCCTTTGTCCTTAGCATCTTGAAGGGGTTCCACATCCTCTTGTCCATGCCATGCCAAACATTGAGCTTTCCTGAAATATTTATCTTGGAATAACATTAGCTCAATGAGCTATATGCTGTTAGGAATTACCAAAACCACCCAGGGATAGTTGCACTTTCAATCTCCCCCTTTTTGGTAATTTATGACAACATATAGATCAAAGCTTTGATAAATGATAAATAAGATTGAAAAACATCGTCGCTTTGAGAAGTATGTGATAAGCAAGAGCTCCCCCTAAATTTGTGCATTATTTAAGATTTGCTTTTGAATGCAAATGCACAATCGATTAGGATCATGGGTTATTCTTCCATGTCACATACATCTTGGTGGAGCGCTCAGAATGATAGAGATTAAAAGCATGCACTCATCACCAAGCAAAGTGAATGATCATAATAGGGTATGAAAGATAGCATTAACCAACAAGCATTAGGGGTAGCATATGATCAAACACTTGACCAAATAAGTATCTCGCAAGGACATAAAGTAGTATCACACAAGCACACATAAAGTTTCAAACCAACCAAAAAGAGAGCAAAGAGAGATAAAAACCAACACACTCTCTCTCGAAGCCTATGATCTATACACTTTTCTCCCCCTTTGGCAACAAGTTACCAAAAAGTTCGAAAATGCATAGTGCTAAACGACTCTCAGTCTTGATCTTCGGGAGGTGGTGTTGAGAGAACGCCAAGGAAGAAAGCTTCTGATGAAGTGGCTGGAGCTGGTGGAGTAGCTGCTGGAGCTGGAACTGGAGTTGTAGTTGCTGGTGCTGATGCTGTAGCTCTAGTGTCTGTCACTAGCACTGCAGCAGATCTCTGTCCTCTGGGCACTCTAGCAAATGCATCTGTGGTAGACTTGCCCTTCTTCTCCTCTGCTTCCTCCTGAAGTTGCTCAACTGCAGTTTGGATCTCTGTGATCTTGACATCAAGGTCGTAGAATTTTGTCTCAATAATCCTTTCCAAGCTCTCCTGGTTCTTGGTCAGGGTGCCAGGCCCTGCTCAATCCTCGGAGTGGATTGGATCAGGTATGCTGACTATGCTAATTACATTGTTGCTAAATATTTACCACCACTACAAAAAAAAGACACATCCGTGACATTTTGGGCCGAACAATTTTTTTTCTGTCATACTTATGACACTTCTATGACGATAATTGTGACAAAACCTGGTATCATCATAGATGTGGTGGGGTCCTACTTCTATGACAAAAAATCATGACAGAAAATGGGCTTTTCATCCTAGGCGGGCCGGAGACGCAGCTGCATGACATTCTTTGGGCCGTCCATGACGAAAAAAACCATGGTAGAAGCGAGGGCGAGGAAAATATCGGGGTGTTCCCGGTTACGATGGGTGGTCGGGGCCGAGCGATGCGCGTTTCTCTCGTACACGCACGCGCGTGGGTGCGAAGCGTTGGGCTCTAACTGAACCCGAGCGATTGCACTGCTGGCTACGCGTTACTGAACCCGAGCGACCGATCGATGGCTGTTAACTGAACCCGATCGAGCGATCCCTTCACTACTTCTGCTAACTGAAGCCGATCGATGCTGCCTCTGGATGAACAGTGAGCGTTGCTGGGGGGGATTGGATGAACAGTTCCAAGTGGGGGTGGATGAACAGGACCCTGTGGTGTTGCCTCTGGATGAACAGTGAATGTTGCTGGGGGGTTTGGATGAACAGTTCCCGGTGTGGGTGGATGAACAGGACCCCGTGGTGCTGCCTCTGGATGAACAGGACCCCGATCGATCGAGCCGGTTGGGGCTGGATGAACAGGACCCCGTGGAGGGCTGGATGAACAGGACCCCGTGGAGGGCTGGATGAATAGGACCACCCCGTGGAGGGCTGGATGAATAGTAGACGGTGGAGGGATGGATGAACAGTAGCCCGTGGAGGGGTGGTTGAACAGGAGCCCGTGGAGAGGGCTGGTTGAACAGTAGCCGGTGGAGTAGCGCATGGTGGAGGCTGAATGAACAGGAGCCCGTGGATGAACAGTCGCAGGTGGAGGCTGGAGGAGGTCGACGGTGGATGAACAGTAGCCCGTGGAGGCTGGAGGGGGTCGACGGTGGAAATGAGCAGTATCCCGTGGAGTCCCGTTTTGCGGTACGCCACACCCCTCCTGTCGTGGTTTTGTCACGGCAGATGTCCTAGTGTGAGGACTTAGTCGTGGAGCCATCGCGACGGGTTAGCTTAAAGGGGTTAAAGCGGGACAAAGGACGCAAGGAGTTTATACTGGTTCGGCCCCTTGCGGTGAAGGTAAAAGCCTAATCCAGTTGTGGTGGAATTGCTAGGGTTTCGATGACCAGGGAGCGAATCCGCTTTGCCTGGCTCTCGATCTGTTGTTTCTTGTCCTTGAACCGCCGCCGGGTCGTCCCTTTATATACACAGGTTGACGCCCGGCGGTTTACAGAATCCCGACCGGCTCATAAACGTGTCCGGCTCGGTTTCTACCCTTTCCTATCTTACGACACAAGTTATACATCATATGGCGGTTCATATCTACGGGCCCTAATCCGCCTTTGGGCCTTGGGCCTTCTCGTTAGATCTCCTCCGTAAAGCGCCATATTCCTTGTCTTCGTGGGCTTCAATATGAGTAATTCACTATGAGTATAACCCGACCCCTCCTGGGCGGTTTATACTCAGTAGTTATATCCCCAACATTAGGCCCCAGATTGATTTGAACTTGTTCATGTCAGTCTTCAATAATTAGAAAAATTCCTTCGTCAACACCTTCGTGAAAATCTTGTAACTCGTCGTGACGTCACCTTCCAAGATCACGATGATCCGCCATGACGTCATCTGCCATTAACTTTATATAAAACCCAAATCTTTTAATACTTCTCCTTTAATGAATCTCCGAAAATCGAGGCGTCTGTATATCTATAGATCCATTTTTTGACCTCCTCGATTCCCGCGCCTGCCACTTATCCATTCACCTTATAAATAGGACCAGGGGTCATTTTCAGTTTTCCCCTTCGTGCCTCTTCGCTTCATCTTCTTCCTCGCGTCGACCTAGCGCCCAAGCTCAGCCGCCACCGCCAAGTCTTCATCCTCAACCTCAGCTCCGGCCGCTGCATCACCCTGAATGTACCAGAGAAACACAGCGCCTCTCCGCTGTTCCACCAGCATCGGTAAGCCATCTTTCCTTCCCCCATAAATCTATCTTTAGGGTTTGAGCGTTCATCGGTGTTCGTCGGTGTTCGTCATTGCGCAGTGGTTCTTTGATTCAAACCTCAATATTCAACCTGTATAGCGATGGCCATAGTCCTTCTTTCCATTAGTGCATCTCATTTAAGTAGAAAATCCCATCTAGATCCTTCAACTGCTCAAGTATTATAATATTTAACCCTGAATATTTTTCCATTTTCTGGCACGCGGTAGATCCAGATTTGCAATACCAGTTTATGAAACCTGTTTTTCCATCACTTAGTTATCTCAGATCTGTACCTTCAATGCTAATATAGGCGGTTTAACTTTAGAAAATGATAACCCGCCAGGTACCATTAGTCCCCTCTTAAACCGCCAATCACTCGCCATTATAATTCTGATAACATCAACCTCCGGTTTAACAATCTTGCATGTTTGAACAACTTCTGTCTCTTAACCTGTAACACTTTATCCTTGTCAATTATGAATCTTAACCCGGCACAAACCTTCCTTCAGGTTGTTGTTCAAATGGCCAAGTCTTTTTATGCTTGCAACTGGGTTCCTTCCCGGGTTACCGAAGAGCAACTGAATGGGTGTGTGGTAACTGGCGCTTTAGCAAAAAAGGAAGTTATCCACTGGATATCCCTTGGTCCAGAAAATCCTCCTGAGCCCAAGGATGGAGAAGTAATTGTGTTCGTTGATCATCTGGGTCGAGGGTTTAGCCCTCCCGGATCAAAAAAAATGCGTGATGTGTTTGCTAGCTTCCAACTCCGCCCTCAAGATATTGACCTAACTCTGTGTCCAATATTTGTAACTTTCAAGTGTTTTGCGAGGCTTATGTGCAAGAAGAACCCACCGTTGACCTGTTCAGAGATTTCTTTTATTTAAATCGGCAGACTGAATTTACCGATGGTCCCAATACTGAACTTGGTGGGGTTTCAATTCAGAAACGGAAAGATGTCAGCTTCCCTCACGCCAAACATCATAGTCATCCCAAAGACTGGAATCAGACTTGGTTCTACTGCCGAGACACGTCTCCAGCTGACGAGAATCCTCTGCCGGGTTATCGTGCTCACCGGCTTACTAATACACATCCCTTTCCCCAAAGGCTGACTGCAAAGGAATGTGCCAACTATGCACCACACCTTTCAAAGCTCGGAGCCTTTGTTGCGAACGGTTTAACATGCATTGACTTTGTTCGTTGTTGGATATCCTGGAGCATTCTGCCTTTAAGCCGTCGCCCCGGTTTAATGTGTGAGTACACATGGGACTTGAAAGATTCTCAGCAGCACATCAACATTCAGTTAACTGACTCTGAAATTACTGAAGCTGTCAAGAAGATCTTGGATGAACCGGTGGCTGCTTGCAGCAAAACATGGCTTAGTCCTTTCTGCATTTCCAATAAACCGCCAGCTGTAAGCATTGCATAACTCTTATTTTAATCCGACCCCTTTTAATATTCCCTTATAACTTTTGCCGATTTGACAGGGTTATGATCCGTTCTGGAAGAAGAAGCCGCAGGATAAACCGGCCAAGACACCTCGCCCCAAGACTAAGGTTACCAAAAAATCTGCCAAGAAGAAAACCGTTGAGTCCACTGATTTGAACATTGATGATGATCTTGATAACCCGGAATCAGAGGTAGAACTTGATTCTCTTGGCTCATTTTTCATACACCTCATTGACAATGACTATTATCAGGACGACGCTGAAGCTAGCCAGGCTGATGATGTAGAGGTAATTATTCTTTCCTCCGGTTCAGATCCTCTGCCAACACAGAAAAGCCGCCAAGCAAACCGGAAAGTAAGATTTTCTCACCCCTAGCTTACTTGGATCCAAACTTTCTTTTGAAGAAGCAGCAACACGAAGCTCGCCGCACAACCCGGCATAGTGGCCAGGTGATTACTTCATCCGGTTTACCGAACACGCCGGTTCGTAACCGCCGCCCAGTGGTTTCACCTATTCTTGACACATCTTATCCCAAGGCAGATTATTTCCGACAACCTCTTAATCCGTCTGATTCAAACTATCAGGGAACATCTCATTCATCTTCTGGCGAGTCAACAGGGACACAGCTTCCACCTCTAAAAACTGTTCCTGGGTAAGTATATTAAACTAACCCTTTATACCTTGTGCTTGCTTATCATACTAACCTTTATATTCATTCCTTTCAGAGCCAAGGCCAGAGCGAGCAAAAAAGGCCAAATTGAATAAACCGGCTGATGATAATACGACCACTGAACAGGAGAAAACTTCAGAACCAGAGGGCACAAATGCTGACACTATTCTCGATGATCCGCCACCGCAAGATCATGACTTAACAGCTGAACAAATGGAAGTTGATCCAGAAGAAGGTCATGTTAATAAACCGGCAAGCCTAGTCGGAGCTGCTGATAAACTGCCAAGCCCACTCAAAGCCGCTGATGACAACACGGATGATATTATGATTACTGGCGTCAGCCACACCACCCCTGGCAATCTTGTCGCTTTATCAAAGCATAGTGCCAAGGTAGAATTTTCCGCTATGGACAAGGGCAAGTGGAATACAGATTTGTCAAGCTATGCCCACCTCAACGCCCAAGGCATTCATTCTGGGTTTTTAAACTGCCTGTACACAAGCCGCGACTATGAAGCCGGTTTAGTGAACATGATGAAGGAGCGATATGAGGTAAATACTGTTTTAATTCTGCATAACTATTCTTCCAATTTATAATATCAACTCCAGTAGCCCCCAAGGGCGGTTTATATTATTCATATAAGCCGGGACTTTGTAATACTTCAACTTTGCCTGCATAGCCCCCAAGGGCCGGTTTATCTTTTCAAGATGAACCGGGACTTTTATCCTGCCAAACTTCTTGTTGAATATCTTTGTACTAAAATCGTCCACTAAGCTGATTGATGGAAGAACACCCATAATGTTAACTTGAGAAAATATACATCAGCCCCCAAGTGCCAAGAATAATACTTGTATTGAGCTTGGGACTTGTAATTTTTTTTGATAACAAGCAAATAGGTATTAGCCCCCAAGTGCCAAGTGTATAACTTGTTATGTGCTTGGTACTTCAAATATATGCTGCCAGCTCATAACATGTATGTCTCTTACAGGCCGAGCTGAGCAAAAAGGAATCCAAAACCGCTGACCTTCAAGAAAATATCAAGTCCCAACAAGTAGAAACCTCCAAAGCCAAAGAGGAGCTGACCAGTGCCTTAGCAGCCATGGAGAAACTGAAAGAGAGCTTCAAGAAGGAACGGGCAGACTGGGACATAGAGAAAACCACACTGCAAAAGAGGGCTGAGGATGCAGAAGCAGCCCTTAATCCGGTGGTAGAAGAGCTGACTGGTTTGAAGCGGCAAATAAATGCCATGACCACTGCTGTGTTTGGTAAGTATCCTTATTATAAGCTTTTAATATGTATTATCCCATAAACTGCCGGTTTATTGACGTTCGTAATGATGCAGGATCTCGCATTACCCATCTGGGCTCTGATATGCAGAAGAAATTGAAGGCTGCCTATACTCTTATAGAGCAATTATATACCGGCGTGCAAAGGATCATCTGTACTGCCTCTCATAACAAGCTGCCCCCAACTTTAATCAAGGAGACATTGGAAAGGCTGTCAATGTTGCCTGCCCGGTTTTAAGAATTGAAGAAATCGGCTGCCAGGGCAGGTGCTCTTACTGCATTAACCCGGGCCAAAGCATGGATACCTGATCTTGATCCGACCGATATTGGAAACGACTATCCAAGCATAAAGGAGGACGGTTCAGATTTCGATAATGACGACCTCCGAGCCATAACAAGGGAAATGCGTCCACTGGCTAGCAAATTGGCTGAAGAAACTGATCTTTCACACTATCAGTCGATTTATGATGCCAACAACAAACGGGTTAATGCGCCAACGTATGAGGCGCAAAATCTTATCCCGCCAATCCATATGCACACCTATGCCCCTGATGTTGAACCGTCCACACTTATAAGTGATGAAGCTGTATTCCAAGCCCTAACTGGGATCGATTGGGTAACCATTGACTTCCAGCCACTGGGTGGAGAGGAGGAGGATGAACCGGCGCAGGATGATCCACAACCTTCAAGTCAGCCCGGCGAGGATTCATGAACCGGAGGCCGGTTTAACTTCTGCATACTGCAACATTGTGGAAAACAATTATCCTTTTGGGCATCAAAGCGCCTTGTAATAGGCTAGTTTAAACACTTGGTCTGCTATGCCATCGTGCATATTCACTTTGCATGACATTGTTAATCCGCCATGATTAAGATATGCTACGTCTGCTTATGATCTTTAGCAGCTTATTCAACCTGTCCCTGCATACAACAAGTTTAAAGTGTCCTGGCGGTTTACCGCTGGACGGGTCATCATGCCCAACACATAGCCAGGGTTTATAACCAAGGTTGTACTTAAGAATAATCAAATATGAAATATATCATACCTGTGATATTGAATCACGTTGTTGGTTTACCAACTGATTGTAGTAAGGGTGATAACCCAAATCATGAGTATTGAGAATCCCTCCTATATTTTCCGGTTTATAGCGAAGCCGGACCGGGTTTAATAAACACCGGATTATCCTTATACCATACTGCGACTTGTAGTCGAAAGCCAGACTGGGTCAATAAGCACTGGATTATAGCTGATCGTATACTGACGACTTATAGTCGAAAGCCAAGCCGGGTCAATAAACACCAGATTGTAGAATCTTCATCAAAATAAACTTTAAAAAGAAAGATTTCAAAAGAAAACATGCAAGAAGCGAGGCTTTTCATGGGCTGCCAGGCCCAAAACGAGGCTTTTCATGGGCTGCCAGGCCACCGAGTTAAACCATTTTGTACAAACCTTATAAGATGGACCTCACATTAACCAATCGTCATTTTAACTAAGACAAGTTCAGGGTCTGTATAAGATTGAATTGTCAAAGGTTCGACGGGTCTTACCAGGATTACTTGGACGGAGTGACTTACTTAAGAAGGCAGGATAACCCGGGGTTTTAGGTGAATACACCTGGCTTCCAAGCCTGGCTTTTATAGCCTATTACAAGGTTATAGACTCTATGTTCTTTTAGAACAAAGAGCCCCTAAGCAATATTTTGAGCTGTGCTCAATGGGCGCCTATGTTTGAGTTGTGCTTTGCAACAGACTCTCTTTGGCCCATGTTGACTTTGGGTATCAAGCCCCCAAGTTTTTTTACGTGGCCTATAAGCCGGATCAATGGGTAATCAGAAGTCCGCTTTATAAACAGAAGCCCCCATGTAACTAAAACTTTTAAGGGAGAATGGCAGAGGCCCCGCTTTAGCAGGGATGCCGGTTTATTATATTGATCATAATGTATACATTGTCAAAATATATGTACATAAGAGGAGCCTATGGCTCAGGTGTAGTAAGGCCGAAGATGAGCGATATTCTACGGCCGGTGGGTCTCCTCCTCCGATTTACGTGAGTCTTTGTGCTCTCGAACATCGATAAGGTAGTACAACCTGTTGTTCAGATTCTTGCTGACCACAAAGGGTCCTTCCCAAGGCGGGGATAACTTGTGCATATCAGTCTGATCCTGGATGAGCCGGAGCACCAGATCGCCTTCTTGAAAAGTTCTGGTTTTAACTCGGCAGCTGTGATAACGTCGCAGATCTTGCTGGTAAATCGCTGAACGAGCTGCTACAATATCACGCTCCTCATCTAACAGGTCAAGTGCTTCCTGACGTGCTTTCTCATTGTCAGCTTCAACATAAGCCGCCACACGGGGCGAGTCATGACGGATGTCACTAGGGAGAACCGCCTTTGCTCCGTAAACCATGAAAAAAGGTGTGTAACCCGTAGACCTGTTAGGTGTGGTATTGATACTCCATAACACAGAAGGTAACTCCTCCACCCAACAACCCAGTGTCCTCTGTAAAGGAACCATAAGCCGGGGCTTGATGCCGCTCAGGATCTCTTGATTGGCTCTCTCCGCTTGACCGTTAGATTGGGGGTGAGCTACTGATGATACGTCAAGCCGGATGTGCTCACGTTGACAAAATTCTTTCATAGCACCCTTGGACAGATTAGTACCATTATCAGTTATGATGCTGTATGGAAAACCAAACTGGAAAATCACCTTCTTGATGAATTGAACCGCCGTGGCCGCATCACACTTACTGACTGGCTCTGCCTCCACCCACTTAGTGAACTTATCAACCGCCACCAAAAGGTGGGTCTTCTTATCCTTGGACCTCTTAAAGGGTCCAACCATGTCCAGCCCCCAAGTTGCAAACGGCCAAGTGATTGGAATCATCCTCAATTCCTGAGCCGGAACATGAGCTCGACGTGAAAACTTCTGACAACCATCACACTTTTTGACCAAGTCTTCAGCATCAGCATGAGCCGTCAGCCAATAGAAGCCGTGACGAAAAGCCTTGGCTACCAGGGACTTTGAACCGACATGGTGACCACAATCTCCTTCGTGGATCTCACGCAGAATCTCACAGCCTTCTTCAGGAGATACGCAACGCTGAAACGCCCCTGTTACACTGCAATGATGCAATTCTCCGTTGACAATGGTCATTGACTTAGATCGCCGGACTATCTGCCTGGCCAAAATTTCATCCTCAGGTAACTCGCCCCGGTTCATATACGCCAAATATGGGACTGTCCAATCTGGGATAACATGGAGAGCTGCCACCAACTGAGCCTCCGGGTCAGGAATAGCCAAATCCTCCTCTGTAGGTAGCTTGACCGACGGGTTATGCAAGACATCCAGAAAAACATTGGGCGGTACCGGTTTACATTGGGAACCCAAACGGCTTAAAGCATCCGCCGCTTCATTCTTTCGCCGGTCCACATGGTCAACCTGATAACCCTTGAAGTGACCAGCAACAATATCGACCTCTCGTCGATACGCTGCCATGAGCGGATCCTTGGAATCCCAAGTTCCAGACACTTGTTGAGCTACCAGGTCCGTGTCACCAAAGCACTTAACCCGGCTTAAATTCATCTCCTTAGCCATTCGAAGACCATGGAGTAAGGCCTCATATTCAGCTGCATTGTTAGTGCAAGGGAACATTAAACGAAGAACATAACAAAACTTATCACCTCGTGGGGAAGTTAACACGACTCCAGCCCCCGAGCCCTCCAATTGCCTGGACCCATCAAAATGAATAGTCCAATAAGTGTTATCCGGATTTTCTTCCGGCGCCTGCAACTCTGTCCAGTCATTGATGAAATCCACAAGCGCTTGGGACTTGATGGCCGTACGAGGCATATACTTTAACCCATGAGGTCCAAGCTCAATGGCCCACTTGGCAACCCGGCCAGTTGCTTCCCTGTTTTGGATTATATCTCCCAAAGGGGCAGAACTGACCACAGTGATGGGATGACCCTGAAAATACTGCTTAAGCTTCCGGCTTGCGATGAAAACTCCATACACCAACTTCTGCCAATGTGGGTACCTCTGCTTGGACTCAATAAGCACCTCGCTGATATAATAAAACGACCGTTGAACCGGATATTCCTTGCCAGCCTCCTTACGTTCCACCACAATGGCCACACTGACAGCCCGGGCATTGGCAGCCACATATAACAACAGCGACTCTTTATCGACCGGAGCAGCAAGGACAAGTGGCTCAGGTAACTGCTTCTTCAAGTCCTCAAACGCCGCATTAGCAGCATCACTCTAGACAAAATTATCTGTCTTTTTCATCATCTGATATAAAGGGATAGCTTTCTCTCCCAACCGGCTGATAAACCGGCTCAGCGCTGCAATACGACCCGCCGGACGTTGAACATTGTTGATACTCGCTGGTTTAGCCAGAGACGTAATAGCTTTGATCTTTTCCGGATTAGCTTCAATGCCCCTATTAGACACCAGAAAACTCAAGAGCTTGCCTGCCGGTACACCAAAGACACACTTGGCCGGATTAAGCATCATCTTATAAACCCGGAGATTATCAAAAGTTTCCTTCAAATCATCTATTAACGTCTCCCCCTTCCTGGACTTCACCACAATATCATCCACATAAGCATGAACATTGCACCCAATCTGATTATGAAGACAATTCTGTACACACAGCGCTGATAAGTCGCCTAGGCACTTTTCAGCCCAAAAGGCATAGACACATAGCAGAAGGCTCCAAAGGGAGTTATAAAAGTTGTCTTCTCCTGGTCCTTAACTGCCATCTTGATCTGATGATAACCAGAATAAGCATCCAGAAAGCTCAGACGCTCACAACCCGCCGTCGCATCTAATCTGATCAATATGAGGAAGAGCAAAAGGATCAACCAGACAAGCCTTGTTTAAATCCGTGTAGTCCACACACATGCGCCAGGTGCCATTCTTCTCAAGTACCAGCACCGGGTTAGCCAACCACTCAGGATGAAACACTTCAATGATAAACCCAGCCGCCATGAGCCGGGCTACCTCCTCACCAATAGCTTTACGCCTTTCTTCATTGAAGCGGCGGAGAAACTGCTTGACCGGTTTAAACTTGGGATCGATGTTAAGAGTGTGCTCAGCGAGTTCCCTCGGTACACGTGGCATGTCAGAAGGTTTCCATGCGAAGATGTCCCGGTTCTCACGGATGAACTCGATGAGCGCGCTTTCCTATTCCGGATCCAGATTAGCGCTGATGCTAAACTGCTTGGATGAATCACCGGGAACAAAATCCACCAACTTAGTCTCATCAGCCGATTTAAACTTCAATGTCGGATCATGCTCTGTAGTTGGCTTTTTCAAAGGAGTCATATCCGCTGGATCAACATTGTCCTTATAAAACTTTAACTCCTCTGTTGCACAAACCGACTCCGCGTAAGCCGCATCACCATCTTCACATTCCAAAGCTATCTTACGGCTCCCATGTACCATGATAGTCCCCTTATGACCCGGCATCTTGAGCTGCAAATAAACATAACAGGGCCTTGCCATGAACTTAGCATAAGCCGGCCGTCCAAACAGGGCATGATAAGGGCTCTTGATTTTCACCACTTCAAAGGTCAATGTCTCTGATCTAGAGTCATGATCATCTCCAAAAGCAACCTCTAGAGCTATCTTACCAACTGGATACACCGACTTACCAAGCACCACACCATGAAAAACAGTGTTCGACGGTTTAAGGTTCTTATCTGTCAACCCCATGCGACGGAAGGTTTCATAATAGAGAATATTGATGCTTCTCCCCCCGTCCATGAGTACCTTGGTAAACTTATACCCTCCAACCCGAGGCACCACCACCAGTGCCAGGTCACCCGGATTATCAACCCGGGGCGGGTGATCTTCCCGACTCCATACGATGGGCTGCTCAGACCAATGCAAATAACGGGTAGCCGGTTCAACGGAGTTCACTGCTCTCTTATGAAGCTTCTGGTCGCGCTTGCATAGGCTAGTGGTGAAGACATGATACTGCCCACTATTCAACTGCATCGGGTTGCTCTGATAACCCGACTGTTGCTGCTGTTGGCTCCCCTGATGATGCTGCTGATTATAACCACCTTGGTTGCCATGATTGCTTTGATTGCCTTGATTGCCTTGAAATCCTGAGCCAGAACAGCCTCCACCGTAACCCGGCCCATGAAAACCAGGTCCTGAACCGCCACCCGGTCCATGACCATCTTGGAAAAGATTTGAGTTTTTGAACTCCCTCATGATAAAGAAATCCTTCCAAAGGTGCGTAGCCGGCCTCTCTCGCGTCCCATGTCTTGGGCAAGGCTGGTTTAACAGGTGCTCAAGATTGATACCTGATCCTCCACTCCATGGGGGCGGTTTACCCTTACGACGCTGACCATTGTTCTGTGTGTTGGTGTTAGCCACAAAATCCAAACTGCTATCCGCTTTGCGCTTATCGTTGTTTCCATGGCCTGTCGGGTTATGCTGTTGCCCTCTGGTGCTGCTGCTCTTCTTTCCCTTTTCCGGCTTTTCATCGTCAGACTCGGGGTCCTTGGTACCATCAGAGTCAGCGTATTTAACCAGAGCTGCCATAAGTGTCCCCATGTCATTGAAGTGACGCTTGAGCCGCCCTAACTTCAGCTTCAGAGGCGTGAACTGGCAATTGCCTTCCAACGTTAAGACTGCTGAATCGGCATTGATGCGGTCCGACGAATGCAGGATCGCTGAGACCCGGCGCACCCAATGGGTTGTCGATTCACCTTCTTCTTGGACACAGGCGGCTAAGTCCACAATTGACATGGACTGCTTGCACGTGTCTTTGAAATTATGGATAAACCGGGCCTTTAACTCGGCCCATGATCCAATGGAGTTAGCTGGCAAACTTTTCAGCCAAGTACGAGCTGTTCCTTCCAACATCATGGTGAAGTATTTAGCACATGCAGCATCGTCAACATACATCATCTCCATCGCCATCTCATAGCTCTCAATCCATGATTCAGGAGGTAAGTCGTCATTGTAATTGGGCACTTTACGAGGACCTTTGAAATCCTTGGGCAGCCACACATTACGTAGAGCCAGGGTGAGACACGGTACCCCCAAAGAACTGAAAGCAACACCTGGTTCCACTGAAGTCGTTGGACGAACCGGAGTAATCTGACGGGCCGCGTACTGTGCCGCTAGCTCGGCTTCTCGATGTGCCCTCCCGTGATCCACCACGTCTTGAGCGTTAGCACCACTGCCCGCCGGGTTGTGCCCTCGAGGCGGGTTACGGTTCCGCGCACTGCTTGATACAGCCGGTTCATCAATATGCCTGCTGTAACTCCGGCTCGGGGGGGGGGGGAATGAATCCTCTCGCGGCTGTACGAATAAGCCTGCTGCTGAGTCAAGGCTGTCTGAAGGAGCTCTCTAGCCCGTCGTGTCTCAACCGCTATAGGGGACTCGCCTTCGACTGGGAGAGCCGCCAATCGTGAAGCGGCGGCGACTATGTTATCCAAAGGGTTAGAGTAATGACCCGGAGGCGTTGATATGTGTTGTGACAGGACATTGTTCTGACGAGGCGGATCCATCGTGCGCGGCTGAACCGGCGCCCCCGTTCCAGGTGCCTCCACCCGGTTTACCACTAGCTGGTTACTGGTTCCTGCTCCTGGCGTGTTAAAGAGATTCCTTGCCTCATAAACCGGAGGCGGGTGAGACCGATACCTTCTCCTCATGACATCATTTAACGCGTTCTGATCCAACATAAGCCGGTAAGCCTGTGCATTCAACTCGGCCCTTTCTGCAGCCATCCTGGTGTCCTCAGCTGCCAGGTCTGCCATGGCTTGAGTTATCTGTTCCTTCACTTTTGCAACTTCCGCGTTATGCTCATCCTGATTCGCCGGGTTAACTTCTGCCGCCAGCAGCATTGCCAAAGCGTCAAATAAGTCGGACAAAACCTGTGCCGATGGTCGCGCGGGGCCTCCTGCCCCGGCTGCTGTCGCCGCTGCTAACCCAGAGGTCATCGCCGCTGCAGTCGAAGAGTGCTGCACTGGCTGTGTACCGGCCATGAAGATCGCAACCCGGCTCCGCGGATCGAAGGGGTCCGGAATACTGTCGCCATCGGAACAGCCCCCAAGCCGGCCGTCTTGCAGTTGGTACAATGACTCGGTCTCTCCGGTAGATGACTCGTCATCAGAGTAAACGACGGTTTCACCACCAGATGCCGATCTATCCTCAGATTCCGCTCCGTGGATGACTCCCACGAAGGCACGCTTCATGACAGGCTGAACCCGGGCAGATCTCGCACGCTGAGCCGTTTTGACGATGTCGGTGCAGATGTCCGGCTCAAGGCCCAGTTCGCCGATCTTGCCAATGAAGACGTGAATGCCGCCGAAGGGGAACCGGTACCCATACTCAATTGAGCCGGCCTCGGGGCCCCAGCTTGCATCGTCGGTGTAGAGCTTGCCGCGATGACTCTTGGTCATCCGGCCCACAGCTTATCCCTTGAGCCCTTCGAAGCTGCCCTCTAAGAACTTGAAACCATCGTGCGATAGCCCCACGGTGGGCGCCAACTGTCATGGTCTTGTCACGGCAGATGTCCTAGTGTGAGGACTTAGTCGTGGAGCCATCACGATAGGTTAGCTTAAAGGGGTTAAAGCGGGACAAAGGACGCAAGGAGTTTATACTGGTTCGGCCCCTTGCGGTGAAGGTAAAAGCCTAATCTAGTTGTGGTGGAATTGCTAGGGTTTCGATGACCAAGGAGCGAATCCTCTTTGCCTGGCTCTCGATCTGTTGTTTCTTGTCCTTGAACCACCGCCGGGTCGTCCCTTTATATACACAGGTTGACGCCCGGTGGTTTACGGAATCCCGGCCGGATCATAAACGTGTCCAGCTCGGTTTCTATCCTTTCCTATCTTACGACACAAGTTATACACCATATGGCAGTTCATATCTACGGGCCCAAATCCGCCTTTGGGCCTTGGGCCTTCTCGTTAGATCTCCTCCGTAAAGCACCATATTCCTTGTCTTCGTGGGCTTCAATATGAGTAATTCACTATGAGTATAACCCGACCCCTCCTGGGCGGTTTATACTCAGTAGTTATATCCCCAACACCTCCCGGTGAACAGGACCCCCGTTTCGATCGTAGCGCTCCAACGCAAGTCCGTTTCCTTCGTTTTGCGGTATGCCACACCCCTCCCGATCAACAGGACCCCCGTTTCGACCATAGGAGGTCTGTTTCCTCCGTTTTGCGGTACGCCAGACCCCTCCCGATGAACAGGATCCCGTTTCAAAACACAAGGCCGTTTCCTCCTTTCTGCGGTACGCCAGGCCTCATTTCCATCGGCTGTTCCGTCCAAGCCCTCCCGATGAACACGATGACGCATTCCGTTCCGACCCAGCCGATTGGCTCCCCATGAACACGACGACGACGCAGTTTCTCCGTTCTGACCCAGCCATGTACACGAGCCCTGGCTATACGTATGCGCAAGTAGGCATTCGAGACCCTGCCCCTATGTACGTACGTGGCCGTATTTTCTTTCTTGCACACTGGCCGCTGTACGTACATGTACATGCTACGTGCGCGCCTCTAGTACGACACGTGCGCGCCTCTACATCGACCAGTATGTACGTACACGTTCGCGACCAGAATGACAACGCTACGTACGCTTCGACCAGGTGGGTCCCGACTGTCAGGCACTTCCTTGCGTGCGAAGATGTAGCTGGTGGGTCCCAGCAGTCAGGGGGGCGAATGTTTTTTTTGCCCGGACGTACTTCCTTGCGTGCGAAGATGTAGCTGGTGGGTCCCAGCAGTCAGAAGGAAACGTTTTTTTTGTGAAATACGGTGGCCCGTCCGGTGGGTCCCCGCTGTCAAGTGGAGGAATAATTATTTTGCGCGTAATAAGGAGGCACTTCCTTGTTGCGGCCGTGGACCCAGCTGTTAGTCTCTCCACGTACAGTACTCTTCCGATGGAAGTCGTTCCTTGACCACGTTGACCATGCCGCACCGAGAGCACCAGGGCGGTGGACGACGGCGAGGCCTAGGAAGGGGACGACGCGGAGCCAGGGAAGACGCGACAGTGGAAGCCCGCGCAGAGAGGAGTAAGAGGGTTCACTGGTTCGGCTGCAGTGTGAGGCTGCTGTCGCCGCAGGGCCTGGCCAGTGGTGGGAATAGTAGGGGGCGGTGAGGCCTCCGTGGCAGCACAGCCGGCCACGGGAGGCAGGAGCATGCGGCATGATCGGCGCTGCTTTTGGCGGCTGGAGCAAGAAGACCAGAGGTTGAAGAAGCACTACGGCCGTTGGATGGACATCGTACGGTCACTGGAGCTAGAATCGTTCATATTGACTAAGTTGACAAAGCACTCCATCCCCGTCAACTTAGTAGGCCCACAAGTCAGCCACCCACCAAGGTGGGTCCCAACTAGCAGGGGGAGTATTCATTTTTTGTGCGTAATAAGGAGGCACTTCCGGTGGGTCCGAGCTGACAGCGGGAGGAACGTTTTATTTTCATGAAATACGGTGGCCCGTCCGGTGGGTCCCAGCAGTCAGCGGGAAACGTTTTTTTGTTGCCAAATACGGTGGCCCGTCCGGTGGGTCCCTGCTGTCAGGTGGAGGAATAATTATTTTCCGTGTAATAAGGAGGCACTTCCTTGCGGCTGCCGTGGACCCAGCTGTCAGCCTCTCCACGTGCAGTACTCTTCCGATGGAAGTCGTTCCCTGACCACGTTGACCATGCCGCGCCGAGAGCACCAGGGCGGTGGACGACGGTGAGGCCTAGGAAGGGGACGACGCGGAGCCGGAGAAGACATGGCAGTGGATGCCCACGCGTAGAGGAGTATGAGGGTTCACTAGTTTGCTGCGGTGTGAGGCTGCTGTCGCCGTGGAATAACAGGGGGTGTGGGTGAGTAGAGGGATGGCCTGGCCAGCGGTGGGAGTAGTAGGGGGCGGTGAGGCCTCCGCCGCATCGCAGCCGGCCATGGGAGGCAGGAGCACGAGGCACGACCGGCGCTAGTTTGGGCGGCTGGAGCAAGAAGACCAGAGGTGGAAGAAGCACTACGGCCGTTGGATGGACATCGTACGGTCACTGGAGCTAGAATCATGCATATTGACTAAGTTGACAAAGCCCTCCGTCCCCGTCAACTTAGTAGGCCCACAAGTCAGCCTGCCACTATACTCGGTCCCAACTAGCGGGGGAGTATTCATTTTTTTGTGCGTAATAAGGAGGCACTTCCTTGCGTGCGAAGATATAGCTGGTGGGTCCGAGCTGTCAGCGGCGGTAACGTTTTTTTCACGACAGAGGCCCTTTTGGTGGGTCCCAGATGTCAGGTGGAGGAATAATTATTTTGCGCGTAATAAGGAGGCATTTCCTTGCGTGCGGCCGTGGACCCAACTGTCAGCCTCTCCACGTACAGTCCACTTCAGATGCATGTCGGTCGTTGACCACGTTGACCAGGCCGCGCCGAGAGCACCAGGGCGGTGGACGACGACGAGGCCTAGGAAGGGAACGACACGGAGGCAGGGAAGACTCTGCAGTTGTTTCCCACGCGGAGGGGTGTATGACTGTACGAGGGTTTACTGGTTCGTCTGCCGTCGCCGGAGAATAACAGCAGGTGTGGGTGAGTAGAGGGATGGCTAGGCCAGTGATGGGAGTACGGTGGGGCGGTGAGGCCTGCGCAGCAGCACAGCTGGCCGCGGGGAGGAGGGAGCAGGCAGTCCCGCCGGCGCTTGTTTGAGCGGCTAGAGCAGGAAGAGCAGAGATTGAAGAAGCACGACGACCGTTGGATAGACATCCAACAGTCACTGCTTGTGCGTCAACCTTTTTTTAGGAAAGCCTCAAATCTGTGGAAACAAGCATACATCCCATCTACCATTATTTCTAATAATTTACAGCCCATTTGCTAATTCTTAAGGGTTTTTTGGAGCCCATATTCTTTTTGTTAGCATTACAGCCCATATTGTGTCCACGGTTAAAAAATTATATGAAATTTTGCATATTTCGGTGCGGTCCGAACTGTTTTTAATCCCGAAATTTTGAGTCACATTCAAACTGATTTAAAAAATAAATGTATATCAATATAAAATCCAACAAATTGTCCATGCATAAAAATTAATGCAATTTAAAATCTTGAAATAAAAAAAAGAAACTTGAAACTAATTGCCGATTTGATGTGTTTTAAAAATGTACAGCCCATTTCTCATTACTGATAGGCCATTTTCTCGGCCAGCCGAATGAAGCTCTCCTCATCTTGAAAGATTTGCAGCCCAATAGGCCTAACAAAGCGACTTACTTGGCAAATCACAAAAAAAACTGGGCTAGCCATTTTCAGAAAGAAAAAAAAACTACTGGGCTGGTTTGTGGTAAACCTAAAAGAGAAGGCTGTCTAGACAGGCCAGAGTGCCCCGCACAGCCCAGTTGACACCCTGCTTCTGTCTCAAAAACAAATTAGATAAATGCCACTCCAATTATGGCGATTCAGAAAAATGCCACTGAAATTTCCAAACTTTGAAAAATGCCACTACAATTTTTGCAAACTTTGGAAAACACCACTGCAATTTGCAAACTTTGAAAAACGCCACTCCAGACTTCGAAAAATGCCACTGGAAATGGCATGAAATGGCATTTTTCAAAGTTTGGAAATTGCAGTGGCATTTCTCAGAAACACCAGATTTGGAGTGGCATTTATCAAATTAACCCAAAACAAAAATAACTGGGCGAGCTGCTGGGTCCCTGGTGTCAGCCGCTCGTTGTGTAATTCTCTCGTTTATTGACTACGTTGATAATGGCATGGGACCCAGATGTCAGAAATCCATTTGGAGGAGCCATTTTTTTATTGGCTTGAAATAAGGAGGCACTTGCTTGCCTACTGCCATGACCATGGCGGGTCCCTGCTGTCATCCTCTCCACGTACAATCATCTCCTGATTGTGTACGCGTCAACTTGGTAGGCCCACAAGTCAGCCTCTAAACCCGTGGAGGACAAATACAACCCATTTAAAAAAATAATAGCCCATTCCATACGTTCAAACGGAAAGTTCAACATTCAGAGCAAAGTAACAGGTCTGATCCACATATAGAGTACTGAACTTCCACGTTGACAACCATCATAGCCAAGTTAACTATCTACTCCCACTAATACTCTAGTAGCGTACAAGTACTAACTTACTCTTAGCTAACTAGACGATGTCGGCCGCCATCTGTGGTACACGCTAAACACCGGCACCGGCGTCCTCCGCCTCGCCTCGGACTTGCCAGAGGTGCGATAGGGCGCGGTGCTCGCGCGCGTTGGCCCTTTCCATGCCGGCGTGGTCCACTGAAGCTTCGGCTTCTAAGCGGGAAACCCACTTGACGAGCTGGTAGTAAAAATCGGCATCGCGAACGCGTGCGTGCCCGACAGCCTCCAGGGCTATTTGCCGGGCGCCGGCCTCCATGTAGTCAGCCCAGTTGCGGGTGCTCTGCTGGCAACTCAGAGCGTCGGTGCGCTGCTGCTCCATGTCCCGTTGGCGGCGCAAATCGGTGATACACTGCTCCTTCGCCAAGCAGTCGCGCTCCAACAACTCCTGCTCCTCCGCCAGGCGGTCGCGCTCCAACAAGTCCTCGATCTCCGCATGCCATCTAAAGACCGATAGAATGCCTCCTCCCTCCGTCTGCCTTCCGGTGAAAAACCGAACACTAGTCGGTGGTGACCGCCTCCGGTGTCGCCTATCGCGGACGGGCGGGGGCATGGCGGATGTGGCGAGAGCGAGGATAAGTGGCGAGCGACGTCGGGTCGGTGGGGGCTTATGAGGATAGGGCGAGTTGGGTGGTGGTGCCACCGGAGAAGCCCGGGAAACAGTAATTATAGGCGGAAGGTAGGCGAACTAGCATGTCGCAGGAAACGCGACGGTCATCGTGGTCATCGGAATTCAATGCATAAGCAGGCATGGCTTAGCGCGCGAGCTTGCCATGGAAAACTAGAAAAATTGAAATTATGACTGTGTCGTCCCGTCCCGTCAATGGTGCGTCCCGTCCGTGCTGGGTCGCACGCCGGCATGACGGTCAAACGAGTGCACTCGAATCATCTCCCTCCTTGTCAATAATGATTCCACGGATTTAAAAGGCCCGCAACAATTAAATCGCATCTTTTTCACATCAGTTAGCTGCCTTAATTACGGCCGGCTGCATGCACGTCAAAATCGCTTGCAGCCAGTACGCGGAGCAGCATGCAATGAGTCGCAGCCAAGGGCATTAGTTGATGAACTATAGCTGGGAGATAAGGCATTTGCGAACGTTTTCGCTGGAGTTTCTTCAGATTCGCATGGCATTTTCTTCAGAGCAGCTTGTCAGTTTCTTCAGAGGTAGGCATTTTTATTCAAAAAACTGCCACTTTGGATCTTGCGTCGCAACTAAAACTGCCAGGAGCGCATTAGTAGGCTAGCTAGTGATCGATCAGTAACTTGTAAACACTGAGTGAACAGAAATAAGGAACTGTTAATGCATCTCAATGATTCACAGATCATATACAAATATGTAGCTCCAAAAGCAAAGATCAGCCACTTTGGATCTTGCGTCGCAACTAAAACCAACTAGTATGATTCCCATACATAAGATCAACATGTTAATGCATCTTAAGATTCACAGATCATATACAAATATGTGGCTCCAAAAGCAAAGATCTAGAAAAAACATCTGTTCTGCCTACTAACATGGATGCTTCTCTTGGCACATTCAGTACAGACTGAAAGACAGATTTGTTTGTGAAGTCTACAATTCCTCTTGCAAACGTAAGTGGTTTCACCAACAGCTGGAACCATGAGAATGAACCACACATGATGGAGGAACATCCACTGCAATATGATTTGGTCTTCTCTCGATCACACGGCGAGAATATTTTTGGAATACAAACTTTAACTTAGGCAAAATGATGCCCATTGTATAATCAGACCAAAGCAATGAAGCACCTAGTGTTGGCCAATAAATAGTATAGTACTACTTTTCTGCAGTCTATGAAGTGACTATCCAATCTTTCTGTGTCTATTTTCAAATGGCACTGCATGCAGTGACTATACTATTCTCTTGTGTAGTTCAACCAAATTTGCGGTCACTTTGTGTGTTTGCCAAATAGCAACCGGCAGACATCTCTGTCTGCACAAATATCAAGAAGCTAGTAAACATATACCCCACCTTGTATTTTCGGTTTAAACATGTCTCTTCCGCTTAGCATCTGTCATGTTTTGCACTGGACAATTTGATACAGTCATGTTTTGCCCTGGACAATTTCATACTGAATTGATTTGCTGGTTCACAGCAGAAATATAGCGCCTATTCTTCATCAGACCAAGGATATCCATGTTCACAGTGATGGAAGAGGTGAAATCGATACAACCGAAATTGAGCATCCAATCATTGAATCATGTCCTGCACCTCCAATGTAGGTCCACCCTGCCAATAAATTCACATGCAAACCACTAGTATTACTATCTAATGACAGTACAAAAAGAGTAGCAAGATAGTAGCAAACCATGTACCTTCGTAATGAACAACTCATAGTGCCACCAATTGGATATAAAGGTTTGGAAGAAAACATGCTCCTAATGTTGAACCAGTTGGACTTTTTGTGCAGTTCCACTTAAATCGAGCATCCCTGTTTGCATAGATATTGAAAGTGTGATTACTATAAAAGTGACACTAGTTGAAGCATAGACTCACAAATATAAGCATTCCAATTTCTTAATGGGAAAAGGCAGCAAGACTGTTTCTAACCACCTGTTTGAAGGAATAAATAAGGCAACAGCAGCTGATGTAAGAAAGGCATATATAGTTCTTTCTGAAAGAATGATCAGTTCCTGACCTTTCCTCTTCTTTTAAGCATATTTTGTGCAGTTCAACTAAAATAAAATGCCATCACCGCCTTGAAAATTCAGTGACACTGTACAAAAGGAAATGACTTAACATTACATCATGATGTCAGGTATGTAGTCGACAGGCATTAGAGACAAACTTACAGAACTCTTCCGATAACATAATGAACATTAATTTTAACAAAGGCGTGACTAGCTTTACCGGGATAATTTGAGTGAACTCTACACCCTCTGTTCCTTAATAAAAGACGTTTTCGCGGTTCAATTTAAAGTACCCAAACGTCTAATATTTAGAAAAACAGGTAGTGGTTTCTTGAGCACATATCTGGGAAAGCTTGCCACACTTTATTTATGTCCATACGCTAATGCAACACCATTCGAAAGTTCGAATACTACAAATATACACTAATCCAGTGGCTAGTGCAACAGTAGAGTAGTTATTTTATTACAGGGTACAGTACAATGGTTTTACTGAACAGATTTCAATAAACTCTAGCACTGGAAGATTTCTATAAGAATTAACAATACAAAATGTAAAGGTAACACATTTCAGCACTGGTATACTAATTGTGCATGAGCATTAAACCAAATACAAAAGTCTGAAGGTAACTAGCATTATTAACTAATGACAGTATAAAAAAATTGCAAACCATGTACCTCCAAGGTAAATATCATTTCGAACTCGGGGGGGGGGGGGCCTTAAAAATTGCTATCCAAATCTTGATAATCGATCAAACATAAAAACTTGATCGAACGAATCAAGAGAACAGACGGAGGAGGAGGTGCCCACTCTTGACCTTTCCTCTTGTCTTCATAATTTTTTGTGCAGTTTAACCAAAATAAAATGACATCAGCGCCTTGGCATTTTGGTGACACTGTACAAAAAAATTAACTTATCTCATGAAAGTGAGGTATGTAATCTATAAGCATTAACAGTGCAAAAATCTGAAGGTAGTAACAAGTTTCATCGTTGGTATACTAGCTGTGCAACAGCATTAGAATGCCTTAGCTGAAAAATCTTTAATACATCCACAATCAAGAGCTAACCCTGAAATAATCCAGTGACATTAAATGGCATTGCTTAAATTTATCGGTGGCATTAGACTGAGTGCGGCATTAGTTAAATGTGGCATCACTTTAGCAGTAGCATCGCTTGACTTGACTGCTGGCGTTATACTAACAGCAAAAAAGTGACAATAAGAGCATGGGAGGCCCATACAGACAGTGGGCGCACCAGTACGATGTACCTCCACGAACGCATAGAGTGGTGAGGGAGGTATGGTTGCCCAGAGCAACAAATATCCAGGAAGCATATGTGGATTACGTCCCATTTTTGTTCTGTTTAGCCACCTTTTTCCTATGTGAGGACAACAAACCGATCGACCTGGTCATTCTCTATTGCGTTGTCATGCCTTCTACCCTTCTTCAACCAAGAGACACGAGACTCGTTCCTTAGCTACTGATGTTCCCCTTTTCAACCTAGATGCGGGTTCGATGCCTACTCTCTTGGACAGTACAGTCTCCCTTCCTTTCCTTATTCAACCCAGACATGGATTAGTCTGCATGAAGTAGGGTTTCCTTTAATAGTGCAAATTAAAGTTTTCGTCTACGTGACTAGCAGAGCAGAGGATAGCAAATTGGGAAGATGGTGGAGTGGAAAAAGATCCACATGCAGCGACGTGGCAGATGGGGCAATAGAACAAGGGTATGGTTTGAAAAGAGGTAGCATACCTGAGGGTCGATGGGAAGTGGCTTCGCTCATGGTCGTCGTCCTCCGCACGCACTACGGCAGCGAGCTTGGGGACGGAGGCCATCCCGCGCGGGCGCTAGGTCTGAGAGGACGGCCTTGTCATCAGTGCGTGACCTCACTCGCCGACGACGAGTGCGTCAACACTGCACGTCCTTTTCTTCCCCGGCGGATCTGTGACCACCGGTGAGGAGGGAGAGAGAGGCCGTCTTTTTTAGATCTATACACAGGGTGATAGTGTGAGAATCAAGTGGGAACCCCTTAGCAAGAAAGCTCTGAAGCTCCAGCCTATATATCTTTTTTATACTACTAGTACTAGAGGTGGAGTAGTGGTAGAGTAGTTTATATTTTCTCTGCAAACAGTACCAGTTAGTCGTGCTTCAAAACTGAACGGCACGCCATTAAAAAAATAAAGGTCAATAACTAATGCGGCACCTCGGGCCAACCCGGCCAGATCGCATTTTGCACGAGAAATTACACACCATGTTTCGTTGACATGTGGTCTCGTTCAAACATGTTAGTGAGACGACGGCGAGTCCTTTTATACAATTTCCAAAAGGACGTGTAGGCTGGGGCGCCTCTTCGTGTACCGTGGCAAACTGGCAACCATCCACCGACTCTTCGCCTTTCCCTCTCGATTTCGAACTGCTGTCGCACGCTCTTCCTCCCTCCTTCATTTGCCTTCACCCTTCCTTCTGCCATTGTTCGATCATCTTCTCCATGGATGGAACAAGCCGGAAACGACCCCATTATTCTTGCCCCGATATGAAAGATGACGTGGTGGGGGAACTCATTGATCCATGCGACGTCATCACCTCAGCTAGCATGGCAGGTTCGTTCAAGACCATTCTTGACTCAACTAATAACATCATTACAAGGAACCCAAGGGTCCAGGAGCGGTTTGATCCCCCTTATCTTTTTTGCTATAAGCCTGTTCGCATGGGTGCGGACGACGGAGGCCTCGCCTTGTGCAAGTTGATGCCGCTTGATAAGGATACGTGTGATGCCAAGATGCCATCGTTTCAGGGTAAGGCCTGGGCTGGCGCAAATGGAGATTGGGTTGTTTATATTGGGTACAATTGCGAGTGGGAACTTGTGAATGTGTACACTCGTCAGCGGATTCCACTTCCAAAAATCTCCGAGTGCCCTGAGGTTGAGCACACAGATGATCTACGTACGTTCAAATACGATCATGGTGACTGTCGTCTACGGAAGATAGCAATTTCTCGACTTCCCAACCACTCTTGGAATTACGAGAACTATCAAGTTGTTGCTATCTTCGACAAGCTTGTTGCCGTCGTTACTGATTCCACGGTTCGTCCATGGATATTGCTCAAAAATAAGTTTCTGTACACGGATGAGTACTGTGATGCAATTCAATACGAGGATATTGTGTTTGCTGCCACCACTCGTGACATTGTTTTTGCATGGGATCCTCGTAGTTTCAGTACGTTTGTCTTCCACTGTAATTATAATTGTTTCAGCCACATGCATCGGGTTAGCAAGTTTCCCTTTACTAATTAACCTTCTTCTTGTGTTTCCAAGGTCCTGTGAACATTCCACCACCTATACTTGAATTTTTTTATAACCACGGGGGAGATGACGATGGTGATGATCACGAGCATGAGGACAAGTAGAACTTATATACTCAGTGGTGCCTGGCAACTACTTCCAATGGATCACCTCTTCTTGTCTATATATAGTGCATTGTGATTGTTACTACTGAGGGAGCAGGTGTTGTCTCCCATGGTCGCACTCTCCGGACCTATTTCAACACCCGTTGCAGGGTATTTAGGATGGATACTAGTGTGCTAGCGCCAACACCTTCTCCCTGGTACAGTATTGGTAGTCTTGGAGCAAACTCGCTCTTCCTTGGACCAAACTATCCAATGATGGTTAAAGGCGATCCAGCTGCTGTTGACACAGTGTTACTACCATTTATGAGAAGCAACTGTATCTATACCTTGGACATTGCGGTGGTTCCCTACCCTGCTCCTGATATATGCCGCTTCAGCCTGGATGATCAGTCCTGCGTTGCTCTCGATATTGACAATAGCTGGCCATTCCCAGAGCACCTATTGTTCAAAGCAAGCGTTTCCAACGCCAAGGATTGGTTGAGTTGAAGTTCATTTCATTGCTTGTTATTTGTTGTGTGATGAAAACTTCAGTATTTACTGGAATGTTTTGTTGGAAATAATCTATAATACAACATGTATCATCGTTGTCGTTGTGTGTTGATGACTTGTTGTATGTAATGAATGGTACATTTGCAAATGCGTGTCATAGACTCAATTTATGAATGGTTTTCGAGTCACTTCTTGGAGTGTGAGTACCGTAGTAGTATAGCCAGCATCCGGTTAGTATATGAAGTTGCCACATCACATAGAGCCAACCTAAAATTGGAGTACCGGATCTGAGATGCCACATGTACCAGATGAATGACTCCAAGTTCGACCACCGTGATGCTAGGTGCGAGCCGAGGAACACTGTTGGAGAGACCCCCCTCATAATTTTCCTACATTGGTCGTTTGATTCATAGGATAGAATGCTATAGGATTTTTTTCCCTATGTAATCATGTTTTAATTGGCAATCTAGCATCCACTCCAACTTTTGTTTCACTTCCTTTGATCCTACGAAGAGAGTACTTGCTCTAAACGATGTGCCACTGCAAGAGCCGCCTATATTAATTAACCATGCTCTAAAAAGGTGGACCAGCTTTGGCTGTAGTAGTACTGTACTAGGTTAGTAGGTGACCTTGCGCTTGGCTCTTCTCCTCTTCCGGAAGTCGAACAATAATGATGGTACTGTACTACTTTTGGCAATCTGACACCAAATGAACTGATGCACGTCCACTGCTTGTAAGCAAAAGTTTCTCCTCGTGCTGCGAGCCACCGCGCACGCGTTGGCGAGGGAGAAGGCGTAGTAAGCAAGCTTCTCGTCGTTCTGCAAGTTGACGGGACACATCAAAGTTACGTATTTATTAATACTCTCTTCAAAAAGGGCCGGCCATGTCCATGGCTACCATCGCGTGCTCTATCATTGAGTACGTGCACTATTCACGTGCCATCGAGGAGAAAAAATATTGCGTAGTACTAAGTGCCATCGAAGTGCACGAGTCACTTACGCACTGCATATCTCCATTTTCTTGCATGACACGCCACCTTGATGCTAGATGTCTCGCGTGTCATGGAGGCATATAGTATGATTTTGTAAAATGGAGGCATATAGATGTCCCGCGTGTCGGCAACAGGATGAACAAAGCTCATGTCTTAAATGAAAGAGTGGAAGAACATAGATTCCCGACGACCGAGAAGGAGCTACAAACCTCGGGGTGGAGCGTCTGCACTCATAATATTTTATATTATTCAGTGATATAAAATCAACCAAATCTCTCCACGTTCCTACTCCCTCTATCCATCTTTATAAGGCCTAACACCAATTTTCATTTTTGCATATATACAAGGCCAAATTAGGTAACCGATGCATATAGCCTTTAATACTCTCTGGTGTTACGAGGATACCCAAATGATGGATATTGCTCAAAAATCAGTTTCTATACACGGATGTGTACTGTGATGCAATTGAATACGAGGGTCTTGTGTTTGCTGCCACCACTCGTGGCACTGTTTTTGCATGGGATCCTCGTAGTTTCGGTACGTTTGTCTTCCACCGTAATTATAATTGTTTCATCCACATGCATGCGAGTTAGCAAGTTTCCCTTCTCTACTAATTAACCTTCTTCTTGTGTTTCCGAGGTCCTGTGAACATTCCACCACCTATACTTGAAATTTTTTATAACCAAGGGGGAGATGACGATGGTGATGATCACGAGCATGAGGACGAGCAGGGCCCATATGCTCACTGGTGATTGGCAACTAATTCCAATGGATCACCACTTATTGTCTGTATACAGCCCAGTGCTGATGTTACTACTGAGGGAGCAGGTGTTGTCTCCCATGGTCGCACTCTCCGGACCGATTCCAACACCCGTTGCATGGTATTCGGGATGGATACTAGTGTGCTAGCGCCAACACCTTCTCCCTTGTATAGTATTGATAGTCTTGGACAAAACTCGCTCTTCCTTGGACAAAACTATCCAATGATGGTGAAAGGCGATCCAACTGCTGTTGACACAACGTTACTACCAATTATGAGAAGCAATTGTATCTATACGTCGGACATTGTGGTGGTTCCCTACCCTGGTCATGATATAGTAGGCCGCTTCAGCCTGGATGATCAGTCCTGCGTTGGTCTCGAGATTGACAGTAGCTGGCTCTTCCCAGAGAATCGCTTGTGGTTTAAAGCAAGTGTTTCCAACGCCGAGGATTGGTTGAGTTGAAGTTCATTTCATTGCTTGTTATTTGTTGTGTGATGAAAACTTTAGTATTTATAATGTATCCTCATTGTCGGTGTGGGTTGATGACCTGTTGTATGTAATAAAATGATATGCCTGTGATAAACTTACTAAATTTATGAATGGCTTTCGAGTCGCTTCTCTGAGTGGGTGCTGCGACGGTGCAACAGGTTATCGGATGAGGCCAATAAACAATAGTACACTATTTGTGCTAGCTTCACATGCTGCACTATCTCTACGTCTACGTACGTAATACAACAAGTTTTAAACTTGAGACCAGCCACCCATCCTCACAAAGAACACTTTTTAACCTAGCACAGACTCTAGGAAATTTGGCCACAGTGTGAGGTGGGCCATATGTTAATGTATTCGCTGTACGTAACCAGCACCACGAATCCTCAATACTACTACTATAAGTAGTAGGAGTAGTAGGGTGGCATGGGCCAGAACAAGCATTCACGTCCAGGAGTACGGCACACACCACCAGCACGACTTCCATCTGACACCATATTTCTTGGAGTCCGTGCTACAGCAATCTCTTCAACCTCGTTGTTTCTCTAACCCAGCCATCGCGAGGTGGGGGTTTGCCGATAGTCGGTTTCCTCAACTGCGGTCCCACTTGTAAGGCCAACTCCAACGAACGACCCCAAACGGACCTCCATTTTGCCCGGATTCTGTCTGTTTGGGTAGGGCAATGGGGTCGTGTCCAGGCCATTTCTCGGATGCGGTGGTCGTGCGCCGAACGCGCGGACGCATCCCGGCCGCGTACATTTTTATTTGCAAACACATATCTTTTTTTCATCATTGATTTTTTGGTACATGGAAATACATCACCAAAATTTTGACTAGAAAAGCAAGACCAAAGAAAACAAGAACCACAAGAATACATTTTAGAAGATATCCAACTTCCATAACTGCTCCTGTAAGTTGGATTAGTGCCTTCTCGATGCATTCATTGTTGATCTGCGGAGGCTCGATCTTGCGTGCTTCTTTCTTCTTCGAGTGTAAAGAAGTAGACATGTCTAGCCTCTATTATATCAACAAGTGCACTAGTCTCATCTCTAGCCTCTATGCTAGCTAAAAGTGCTAGAACATCTACTAAATTGCGCTCTATCAATATATCGTTGTACTCTTCTTCCCAATACCAAAACTTGCATCCATTCTACACAATAAAATTTTAAGTTAGCACAACTAGTCTAATCCGAGAGCACAACCGAAGATTTGGTCAAGTTCTTCCTCCTTTTGCCGACACGTGGGACATCCAGCATCCAGGTCGTGTCATGCAAGAAAATAGAGTGGTAGTTGAAGCCACGTGATGTGCATCTTGGGTTAAATTGTAAGTAGAATCTTACTACTCTTGAGTAACTCCAAAAGCGGCCACCGAAGATCTTTATTGGATTTGTTTTTCATCACCAGCACGTCGAGGTGAAACATGTGCACATTCAATGGGTCCTCTTGCGTTTTCACTGACATGTGGGACCGCATATGAGCAAACAGACGATGGGCTCCGTGCGTCTGCTGGCTGGCTGAGAAGAGAGATAGAGGAGGGCTGAGCACGGACTCCAGGAAATTTGTTCTACGTAACCAGCACCTCGATATAGTGGGGTGGCATGGGCCATAACTAGCATTCATGTCTAGCAGTACGGCACACGCCACCCACACGAGTCCCATCCGACACCAATTTTCTTGGAGTCCGTGCTACAGCCATCTTTTCCCTAGAGTAATGTGAAGTTTGGTTCTGGCGCGGTTCATGCATGGAGTACGTAGGAAAATTATGAAGTTGATGCGAAAGGTAAGATAATTACTAGTAGTACCATATACTACTAGATGGATTTGACGGAAAGATAAAGATACATACGGATCCATCAACGACATCCTCACGCCCTAGTGCACCGGGTCACCAACCGACGTGTGAGGAGCAGCGGCGTTGGCTGCAAGCTCAACGTGCTTCTGAACAATGCCGTCCAAGGTTGCCCTGCGGTCCAAGAAGGCCAGCATCCTATCGTCCTCCTCTTGCATGTAGTAGTCCTTGTGGATGATTTGCGCATAGACATGGGTGATTATGTCGATGGTGTCTTGCTGCGCCAGGCGCTGTGCGGCGAGCGCGACCTCGAGGTGGACATTCTCCGGCGCGACGGCGGGCAGTCGCAGGGCCACCAGTGCGTCAAAGAGGTTGTCACCATAGAGTCCGTTGAGGGTGGCAGGCATCACAGAGCCTGGGCGCATGGGCTGGAGGCGTACGTCAAGGTCGTCCGCGAGCTTCTTGACGACGGTGAACTTGTCGAGGAAGCCGACGAGGACCTCGTCGAACAAGGAGATGAAGCTGTTGTCCAAGCGGCCCCTCGCCCTGGCGGCCTCAAGCACTACCTGGAGACGTTCCTCGGTGCCGGGCCGCAGGATGGCGTCGTGGGCCATCTGGCACAGCCGGCTGATGCTCGCGCTCATCGCCTCCATGGGTCTAGCTTCTGGTCAACTGATCTTGCGATTGGAGTGATCACTCTTACCCTTGGGTGCGTAGGTGCGTAGGATTTCGTAGATTGGACTGACGGGAGCCTTTATATGAGAAGTGCAGACTGCGTTGAATTCACGTGCGTGTTGGCCATCTACTCCTCGCCCCTCTACTGCACCCGCCTTTGGCTGTATGACAGGTTGGCCAGCCACTCGTTGGGCCCACGTGTCATACACCCAAAGGCAGGTGCAGTAAGTCAATGAAGCTGCATCCCCCTCCGTGCCCGTGCATGCTTTGAATGACTTGAGACTACCAAACATCACATGTAGTGGTTAGTTCATTGCATGTAATCCTATTAAGTAGCAAAAAGACATTAAGTTATCTCGCCGATAGGAATAAAACAATACACCATGTATTTTGTGACATGCATTACTAGATATTGCTAGTCAAATACTAAATCCAGATGGACGTGGTAGCACTACTAAATCCAGACGGTGGTGCTAGTACTAGTAGTCGTAGTAGTACTACCAATGTAGTAGCACTGTACTACCCGTTGGTCAAATTATTACGTGCTACTCCTCACAGTGAAGTGACAAGACCCTACGCCGGAGATGACACCTGAGTATATGCGCCGTGTTCGGCATACCATAGTCAGCCTCACTGTCTGCAGTCACTATCATCATGGTTGTAGACCTAGCCTGCTTACAACTAGCCGTGTTCGACATAATTTCCCGTGCGTAGATGCCCGTGCAGTGCACGGAACACCAAGATTGGGGGGTGGACGGCGCCGGCAGCGGCCATCGCGCTAGATATTTCCATGGCCTTCTAGATGTGGTGGGGAGGAGATAAGGCTAATTGTGAGGGACAAGCAGTTGTTTGTAAATAGGGAACAAGTGCGGGCATCTTTTTGCAAAACTGGAGAAGTTTGGTTTGTATGCGTCAGATCTAGATCCGACGGCTATTGGTGAAAGATGGCAGGCACAACATCATCACCAACTCAGGACCTGTTTGATTCGCAGGATTTTGAAAACGCAGGAATAGGACACGGCAATATTACAAGTTTCAAACTGATATTACAAATGTTAGGAGTAATGTTGCACCTACGAAGAGGGAATTACTAGGAAGTTTACGTAAGAACTTTCGTTACTTTAGGTGGATGCAGCATATCGTACAAACTAAAATCCATCGCCCTGACAAGTCACTAATGGGCAAATAAGTTTTCGAGTCTCTGGCCACTTGATGTTTCAAAAACAAATCCAGCTTCTGCGGAGACTTTGTCATTTAGGCTTAGACGCTTGCGGTGATCAGCACACCATTCATTGTTGCGCCAGAGAACGCCAAACCTCTTTACCTTAAGCACACTTGCCTCCAAAACAAAGAACCTGACCAATTTAATCTTAGATGTGCTGCCTCGGTAGTCGATCAAATCAATTTTTGTAAGATGGAGATCAAGGCATTCGATGAGATTGTTATAGTGCAGCACATTTTTCACTTTCGGGTCTTTTTTTATCTGCAAAAGAAGAGAACATATTAGAGCAGCTGGCTGTATAAGATTGACGTGTCATCAAGAGGTACCAATATCATTCGCTCATACGATAGGATTGGCTGGCTAGTGATATTTTTTCACTCTCTCTCTCTCTCTCTCTCTCTCTCTCTCTCTTTCTCTTTCCTCTCATTTACCTAGGAGTACGTGAAGAGCTTGGGCATTTGTTGCCTTCCACTATGTGGTTGATGCCATATTTCGCAAAAGTATGCCACATAATACGCATCGATGTCAAATCAAAAGATTTTGGCACCGCTCTCGCGATGTGAGAGAGTTGGCACCGCTGTGCACACAGACCCACATGTATAAACAAATCAAACCAACTACACCAGCCTCTCACTCTCCCAAACAAGTGTTTTTTTATTGCCTCAGTCCTCTCTCTCCCACGCAAGTGTTTTTTCATTGCGTGAGTTAATTTGGCACCGGAGCAAAGTAGGTGATCCAGATTGGGGCACCAAGTGGAGGGGCATCGATGCCAAATGCATCACAAGTGAATTTGGCACGTGTTTTGGCCTACATGGTGGAGGGCCTTATAGCCCACTTTTGTACTACCTCTTATTTAGTATAAAATTTTGACCATATATTTATGTAAGAAAATGCCAATGCATGTCACTAAAAATTACACCATTTGAAATTATGTTCAAATACGAATCCAACGATATAGTTCTTAGTGACATGCATTAAAATTTTGTCAGTTAAATCTATGGTCAAATTTTGATACTACAAAATAGGAAGAGTAAACCAGGACGGAGGTAGTACTTGCTCTTAGGGTAACCATAGAGTTACTGGAGTAGTCTAAGTTACTTTCCACTATGACTAGCCTAGGCTACTATAGTAGTACAACAAAAAAACGATGCAGGTGATCACGTGAGAAAAAATACTAAAAACATTTCTTTCGGTGCAGTGCGTAGATGCAATTTTGAACACTACACTTGTCATCGTAATTTGGGAAAATTACGAAAAATTTGAGCTACGTTGTGATTACCGTTTACTAATAGGAAAGAAGTTTCACCTCGATGAGTAGCTTCTCCGTGCACGGAAAGCATGTAAGGGATCCAACAACTTGATCCAGTTTGGGGCCGATAGATTTTATTGCCAAGATCTTCACTGTGCGCATAGACTGGGTCAAGCTTGTGGGAATCATTTTCTGGAAGACGGTCGTAAATACATCAAGAAGAAATTTAAAAATGTGAATTTCAAGAAGACAGAGAAGAAGATGAGTGCTGTACCTGAACGATTACGGATCCAATAAAGAGTTCGGAGAATTTGGCAGACGAGTGCACCAACGCTGTCAATTTCGGCGCGTCAATGACCCTGATTTTTGTTGGACCTTCTAGATCCGATACAAGCAATCTCTCAAGGAAAGGCACATTCTGAATGACCATAACGTGGAACAACTGGAGTGATCTCTTCCCAATTGATGTCTTGTTGCGGGGCCAGCAAGACACATAAATCCATCGGAGATTCGTCGAGGTGATGTGGAGGCTAATGAACCCGTGGATCTACTCAAGACGAAGGTACTCGAGCGCAGTACAGCTGCGGAGCAGGTGCTCCATAGCCTTCTTCGAGATGACAATGTCGAAAAGGTCGAGCTGCTTGAGTTGAGGGAGAAGAAGGGCGGGTGCGGCATTAATCTGGGCAAGATAGCGGGAGCTGAAGCTGGCGCGGCGCAGCGTTGGCGCGAGGCGGAGTGCGGACGGCGGCAGAGAGCGACACCATCCAGCTTCAAAGCTGAGCTCCTCGAGCTGATCTAGGGCGGGGGATAAGAACCACTCGTCGAACTTGGGTTGGACCTTGCAGTTGGTACTGAACATGCAGATGTCAAGGCGTCTGGCTGGCCTAGGGTGCGATGAAAGGATCTTGGAGACTGCGGCCATGCGTTTGCAATCCCCGTCGCAGAGGTAGCTGTCGACGGTGAGGTTGAGGGGGACGCGGCGCCAGAGGGGGCGCCACCGCCAGGAGAGGAGGGCGGTCCGCATGGCAGATTTGGTGGGGAGGAGGCCGATGATGACGAGCAGCATGTCGTCGGGGAGGCTCCTGATGAAGTCCAGGCTCGCCGGATGCGGTTTTGGCTCGAGCCGCCTCCGCTTGTTGGCTGCCTCGCCGTCCATCTCAACCGGCGGCGACGCCAGTGTACACGTGTGCTGGTGTGTGTTGTGTGCTGGGTGTGCGCGAGTGCGTTCTTCTGTGCATGCCGCCGCGCAGTGGTGAATTGTGCGCGAGTGCGTCCTCCACGCGGATGAAGTGTTCCTCAATGCGCCCTCAATTCACTAGTGTGCGGGGTGCTACCCCGAGTGGTTTCAACTTTTTTTACTTCACCGCGTGTCAGATGGGCCTCTCGTTTACTTATTTTCACCCACTGCCACATGGGCCAGCACACGAAGATACAGAACACGAGCTGACAAGGCAGCATGTGGACTGGTTGACCGGTCAACTAAACAATATACAGAGCTATACGCTGACACAGTGAGCGTATAATCCGTCGGTATAGAGTGTTCGTGTGAGAGGGGAGGCCCGTGAGAGATAGCAGAGAGAGAGAGAGAGAGAGAGAGCTACTCCCTCCGTTCGATAATGTAGTTTCAACATTTTTTTAAAAGTCAAACTTTTGAAAGTTTGACCAAGTTTATAAAGAAATTACTTATATCTACAATACCAAAGATAAATGATATAGTATTAAGTAAGTACATGTTGTGATGAATCTAATGATCTTTCTAGATGTAAATGTTTTTCTCCACATATACCTGGTCAAACTTTTCTGAGGTTTTCCTTTTCAAAACATCCATATGCTTATGGACGTGAGAGAGTCCCTAACTATAGAGAGAGAGAGAGAGAGAAATAGAAAGAGTGAGTGAAAAAGTGTGTGTGCGTGTGTGAAAGAGACATGGACAACACTCGATAAAAGTCGAGAAAAAACGTGTGTGTCTTATGCAAACATATCACACATGCATCTTCGACAACGGAAGCAAGGTGAGGAGATAGTGTGTGGTTGTTTGCAACCGAGAGAGCAAGACCCCTAGCACGTGGCCAAGAGGGGTCTGACAAACAAGGGAGAGAGGTCGAGAGAGACGTACGGAGAAAATGCAGACATGGGGAGGAGAGAGTGTATGTTTGTCATAGAGAGATCCCCTCGAGATCGTGATGGGACTACATGGGTGGGAGATCGAGTGACAAGGTGTGTGCGTGATAGAAGATACCCCGAGAGATATCGAGATAGACGTATGGATGGAAGGAGACAATACGTGTGTTCCTGATGGCTAGTGAGAGATAATCATACTTAGGGGGGAGTGCTTGCGCCTATGATGGAGTGAGGGATTATGGTACTTATTAGGGGGGGTGCGTGTCACATAGAGAGAGAACAAGGGTGGAGAGTGTTGGATGGGTCTATATGTATAGCGCGAGCGAGACATGTGTATGTGTGAACCAGGGAGATATAAAGTTTGAGAGAGATTGAGGAGCCCCGATAAGGCTGAGTGGTGCGTCAGATAGCTGAGAGGGGGAAAGAGATATTCCATCCGCTCGATAATGCAGTGCATGTAATTTTTTTAGAAGTCAAACTTTGGAAACTTTGATCAGGTTTACAGAAATGTTATTTATATCTTCAATACCAAAGATACATCATACGAAACTACATCTCATGGTGAATCTAATGGTATATGTTTGCCGTTCTAGATGTAATTGTTTTTCTCCACGTACATGGTGTGATGTTTGACTTTTCAATAAATCAATATGCTATGGACCGAGGAGAGTGCCTAAGTCGGGAGGGATCAAGTGCGTGTGAAGGAAAATGAGTAAGTGTGCAAAAAGAGTATGTGTGTGAAAGAGAAAGTGACAACAAACGATAAATTAGAGAGAGTGTGTGTTTTTTCATTTCTTAGGCGAACATATCACGCATGCATCTCCGAGATAGAAAAGCGAGGCGAGGAGATACATGAAGATAGCTAGTGTGTGATTGTTTGCAACGGAGAGAGAGACCCCTATAGCACATGTCCAATAGAGGTCTGGCCAACACGGAACAAAGGTCGAGAGGGACACATGGAGAACATGGACGCATGGGGAGGGCGAGAGGGTGTGTTTGTGATAGAGAGACCCCCTCGAGATCGTGAGGGGACTATATGGGTGGGAGATCGAGGGAGGTGCGTGCGCGATAGAAAGATGCCCCGAGAGAATCGAGATAGACCATGCACATGTTTGTGATGGAGACTAAGATTAGCTAGTCATATACATATAGGGGGGACTGCGTGTGCCTACAATTTAGTGAGAGACCATCATACTTGGCTAGCTAGGCATGAGATTGTGTGTGTGTGTGTGTGTGAGATGGAGAGAGAACGAGGGAGAGAGATAGAGTTTTAGATGGGCCTATCGAGTGCGAGTGAGATATGCATGTGTATGTGTGACCCAGGTAGATGGAGAGTTTGAGAGAGAGAGGGAAGAGCTCCGAGACGATAGAGTGGTGCGTGAGAGAGTTACGGGCAACGAGCCAAGGAATTTGTGTGCGTACGATGAGTGCACCCAAGATATCTAGCTTGGACTAGAGAATCATACATAATGTGCGAGAGAGACCTATAGATGGAGTATATATGCATGTGAACTAGAAAGACCCCCCCCCACCATGCACACACACAAAGAGAGAGAGCGATGGAGAGTAAGCGAGAGGGACCAACAAGGTTTGTGTGTTGGATGCGTGCGACAGAATTGAAGATTGTCGGCGAGAGAGAGAGAGAGCAGGAGTCCGGGAGGGGGAGGTCGCGTTTTATGCATCAAAGACTGATATAAACCATGTTTCGGTATAAACTTGAATTCAAATATTTAAATTGGAGAACATGTTGTCTGCAATCCACACATGAACGGATATATGCGTATATCAAACAAGTTCATTAATTTGACTCTCAACATGTTCATGGAGTACTATAATACTATACAACATGCTATTCGATTGAGGTGTTCAATTTTGGATTAAGTTCACTATTTTGACCTGGTGAACGAGCTATTTCATTGAATCGAGATATTTCATTTTTGGGTTTGATTCCCGTTTTTGAGTGGGTCAACTATTTGTCATATAGTAAATCGCTGGCAACGAGCATGTAAAAACACATTACTCCCGAGCATCATCTCTCCATCTAAAAAAGAAGTGGCAAGCTAATATTTCAAATTTTGATTCGAATCGACTTGGTAAGGTAGACGTGGATGCTCGTTCTCCCAAATTTTGAACGAACCGTTAAACATCCTCTGCTCGGTGGAATTCGCCCGAGCAAAAAAATGGGAGACGCGAAATTACCGTCCTATGTGGGAGAGGCATTAATTGGCCCGTTGTACATCGAGGGTAGGTTCGTAACTTCATCCAAGCGCGCTTTCTCCTCGGCCGAAATGACATGTGCCAAATAATTCATAAGCCATGGTCGGCAAAACACGCTCTCCTCGCCCAAAATAGCTCGCGCCCACTATTTCAAAACACGCTCTCCTCGCCCGAAATCGCTCGCGCCCACTATATTTCAAAACACGCCCTCCTCGCCCGAAATCGCTCCCACCCACTATTTGGGGAGAAGCAAAGTTACTCTACTATCCCCGACTCTCAGTACACAGACCCAAGCCGAGAAGCCTAAAGGCAGGGGTAGAACTGTAACCCCCCCCCCCCCCCCGCACATTTCAGACAAATGCGTCCGTAAAACATGGTTCCACTACCCTCCCAATTCCCCCCCCCCCAAGTTCATACCTCGTGGGCGCCAAATCACCTTCTCCCCGGAAGCTCCCTTCTCCCGAGCAGCGAAACCTCAGCCCCTCCTCCATGGCGCCCCCATCGCACCAATTTCACAGCTGCCCTCCTCCCTAATGCCGGAGACGCTGTCCATTTGCTGTCGTGCACTGGGCCGTGTGCCTCTTACTCCGTGCTGCTGGAGCTGCCTCGACGACGGCCGCGTGAACCGTACCGGAGCAGATTCACCCCCGCCGTTGTTCACGGCGCCGGAGCAGCTCCAACTTCGGATCCGTCCAGAGTCCCGGCGCTGCTTCCCCGTAACCGTCGACCGTCGCGACATTGCTGTTTCCCTGCCGCCGGTGGCTACCGCAACCGCGCCGGCCTCACCGACTCAGCAGCTGGACCTGCCTACTTCACCATCCCGCCAGATAGGTCGCACTCTCATGTCAAATCACTTTATTTAGGCATCAGTTGTCTGAATTTTTATTCTAGGCCAATCGATTCCCAATGGGAAGCAGCACCCCTCGAGGCAGCGGAGCTCCTAGGCTGCCGGTTGGCTGGTGTCTAACGTAAGGGTGCGGGGCCGCAAGTTGGCCGCGGAAGCAGCGCTTAGATAGCTATCTTAGAGTTGCGTGGGTTGAAGGTACTGCCGCCGCCGGATCTGGATGACGGGGAGTCTTTGTGGATTGGCCTGGGGGCGGCGCAACCACGGCAGCGCGGTGGGGCGAGGAGCGGGGTTTTGGCCGGGGCCACGGACGGCGGAGGCAAGCTGCTCTGCCGTTGGTCGCTGGCTCTTTGGGGAAGATTCCTAGCAGTGTCAGCCGGGAGGCACAAGACGGCCATCAAGCCATCCGGCGTAGATCGGACACCAAAATAAAATAAAATCGTGTGACCCCTATTTAGTCTTCAGTCAACAGACGTGTGACCACTCTCGTACCTTGCTGTTGATCTCTTAGTGTATTTCTTCAGATCAAAGAGATGTGTCATTCTGAACATTATGCGTTATCTGCATCTTCAGCCACACCGTCTTCCGACTCACCACAGCTGCTCCAACAAGGGAAGCATACACCAAAAGGGAGCTATAGTCCCCACTCAACAGTTCCCTGCATCGAATGCCCGTGCCCGACATGGACAGCCACAACAACTGCAGGGCCATCGACAAGTCAGCACATGATGCTCACTCCTATGGATGGCGGCCAGATAGGTTGTACCCTCATCTTACTTGTGTGCAACATTTATGGCTTTGTTATTCATCTAAGCATGGAAAATAGATTATCACATTTCACAGTATATTCATGTTGATCTCTTACGGGTCTTGTTCAGGAGTTAATGCTGTTCCATAGTTCAGCTAAGATACTTGTTCTTTAGGTAACACTGTTCCATAGTTATCATCCATCAGCCAATGCTATCCCACATGCTAGTGATTATAGTATTATACCACTTCTAGTATTACCTATGTTCTTCTTTAATACTTTTGTGTGCCATCTAGTTAATCTCGAGTACAAACGATACATATTCTGTAGCTTTCATCTGTGTTCTCCCTTTAGTTTTTGAGACCTGTTGTTGTTAGTTAACCCCAGTCCTACTATTTATGTCGTCTCCTACAGGCACTCATTACATAAATCTAACTACTAGTTGTCTTCCATGCATGTCAGATATAATTGCACACACTGATATATCCGCAAGAACCTCACGGAGCAATGTAAAGGCCAATAAACTTGATGTCAATGATAACCAATATGATGGAACATGTAAAGGCAGTTCTTCAGAAGACTTGCAGAAAGATGTTGAATCCTCTTCACCCCCACAAGGTCCTTGCTCTAACTTGGCCCGTGATATGGGTACAACATGCATATAATGTCCTGGAGTGTATCTACTCTGTTGCAATGCCATGTGCTTAGCATGCTGATCATGCATGTAAATATGTCATGCCTTCCTGTTTTTCAGTACCTATTCCACTCATGATAACATGTTTTCAAATTCAAGTACTATCATTCTACTCTATCGCAATGCCATCTGCTTAATTTAGACATCATGCTTCTGAATATCTTATGCATTGTTATTCATCAGTATGTACTTCATCTGTCTACCATACCATGTTTTTTTACATTGAAGTGTTGTTCTAGTGCTCTGTTGCAATGCCATCTTAGTTTCCCAATCATACACATGTATGTTGCCTTAGTTTTTTCTATACGTATTCCGCTAGCATACAGTTTTACATTCAACTAGTGTTTTTTTACTGTGTTGTCCTGTCGTATCCCCAGCTCTTACACCATACTCCCTCCGTCCGGATTACATGTTGCCAAAATGGATAAAAAAGGATGTATCTAGAACTGAAATACGCCTAGACCCGTCCATTTTTTTCCGGATGGAGGGAATACATGTCAATATGTCATGCCTTTATATTCTTCAGTACCTATTCCATCTCTCTGTTGTAGCATGTTTTATAATTGAAGCACCATTCTTCTATACAAGGCATGCAAGGGGAAGACGACTATGTTAGAATCTGAAGGGTTACAAACCAGGTCTTTGCAAAAGATCCAAACGCCAGGAGATAATAAACCAACTCCAGTTTTTATAGATACTGCTCCAGCACAGAGAAACCCAACTCCTACTGATAATAAGCAGATTCCAGCGGCCAAAGAACTAGTCCGCTCCAGTCCAGCAAAAATATGTCAACTCCATTCTAAGAAGCGTGTGCGTATCCTTGCATCATGAAATTTTATAGCATGCTGATCATATTTTCTACATGTTTCTTACCCATCTCTCTTTTAGAAAATAAGCTTAACAGATAGAAGAATTTCTGCACTGGTATCGTCTGTGAGGAAAGATTCTTGCAGGAATTCTGTGTACTCCAATGCAGATGTAAGTACATGTTGTATATCACTATATTTTTACATCAGCATGTATTTTGTTAATCGGCGTGAATCCAACCTTTATCTGATCTAAATTTAGTTGTAGCAAAATGTATAATTAAAGGCCACAATGTTGATTTTTGTAAGGAAAACTGCCTGGTAGTTTTGCATCCTGAGCTGCATGAGTGTATTATCTCATATCAGTGGGTTTGATTACTTTGGTTCTGCAGTGGGTTTTCAGTGTTTTTTTACTGTGTTGTCCTGTCGTATCCCTAGCTCTTACATCATACTCCCTCCGTCCGGATTACATGTCACATAAATGGATAAAACTGGATGTATCTAGAAATGAAATACGCCTAGACCCATCCATTTATTTTCGGATGGAGGGAATACATGTCAATATGTCATGCCTTTCTATTCTTCAGTACCTATTCCATCTCTGCTGTAGCATGTTTTATAACTGAAGCACCATTCTTCTATATAAGGCATGCAAGGGGAAGACGGCTATGTTAGAATCTGAAGGTTACAAACCAGGTCTTTGCAAAAGATCCAAACGCTAGGAGATAATAAACCAACTCCATTTTTCATGGTACTGCTCCAGCACAGAGAAACCCAACTCCCACTGATAATAAGCAGATTCCAGTGGCCAAAGAACTAGTCCGCTCCAGTCCAGCAAAAGAATGTCAACTCCATTCTAAGAAGCGTGTGCGTATCCTTGCATCATGAAATTTTATAGCATGCTGATCATATTTTCTACATGTTTCTTACCCATCTCTCTTTTAGAAAATAAGGTTAAATGAGAGAAGACTTCCTTCATTGGGATTGTATTCGAGGAAAATATCTTGCGGGAATTCTCTATGCTCCAATGCTGATGTAAGTACCTGTTGTATATCACTATATTTTTACATCAGCATGTATTTTGTTAATCGGCGTGAATCCAACCTTTATCTGATCTAAAATTAGTTGTAGCAAAATGTTAAAGGCGCCAATGTTGATTTTTGTAAAGAAAACTGCCTGGTAGTTTTGCATACTGAGCTGCATGAGTGTACTATCTCATATCATGCACATTACTGAATTGTAGTGCTGCTCTGGTTGCCCATTCATTCATTGTGTCAATGTTGCTTTCGTATTACCTTACCTGGCTGATGATAGCTGTGCCATATTGTGTTAATTTGGTGTTGGCTAGTTGCCCAAACGTTCGTTGTGCCAATGTTGCTTTCCTATTATCTGACTTGGCCAATGATAGCAATGCTAGTGTCTTAATTTGGTGCAGGCTGCTGAAGATAAGAAGACAAACTCTGAAAACAGCAAGGCAACCCCATTGTTTCTTTCAAATAAATCTAGGCCAGGTAATATGCCAATAACTCATGATTAATCTGTTTGGTTCCCCTCCTAATTTATGTTATGATGCAGTGGTCGAGACACTCTCCACTATCAATAATACAAGCCTGCCAAAATCGCCATCCGAATCTGTTCAGTATCCTCTGTCTCGAATGCAACAGAAAAAATGTATGTTTGTGAACCAATTAATGGCTGAAGGAATGATGGAAATGGTGGAGGAATCAGAGGTGCAGAGTCGTGCAACACAACAACTGATCAATGTTTTCAGAGACAGTGTAGCAAAGCAGCAAGAACTTGCCCACATGCTTATGGGCGTCATCCGTGCTGAGGTTGCAGATTGTGACGTTGTAGATCGTTAGGTTCTGTTCATTTATTTGCACTGGCATCAACCTTTGATTGCCCAGTGGATGTAATTTCTTGTAATATATGCTGGATGTGCAACGTTTTTCCCTGTATGCCGTACCTTTGCTTGATCGGTTTTGGTCTTGTGCATAATTGCTCGTGTAATGGGCTCAAATTATCTAATTTGGCCTAAAGACATGTACGAACTTTAGTGGGCCCATTAAGTTAATGGGCTGTTACCAGGCCGAAAGTTAATGGTCGACCCTCTTAACTCCCGGGTCATTAACAGGCTGACATCGAAGCGGGCAACAGGTGGGCCCAATTGATTTCACAGGCCGTTACTAAGTTCGGGCTACATATGGCCCAACTATACTATGGGCCTTTAGCAGGCCGGAAGAGACAACGGGCTTGTAGAGGACCATGAAGAGCATGGGCCGCTAAGAGGCCGAAAGTCAGGTCGTATTGTAAATGGCCCAACTGTGTTGTGGGCCTTTAGCAGGCCGAAAGAGAAACCGGGCTGGTATTGGACCATGAAGGGCATGGGCCGTTAAAAGGCCAAAACTCAGGTCTGACTACAAATGGCCCAACTCATTTATGGTCCGTTAACAGGCTGAAAGGCACTCAGGGCCGGGAATTGGCCCAACACTTAAATGGATCGCTAAAAGGCCAAAACTTAAGTCCGACTACAAATGGCCCAACAGATATATGGTCCGTCACCAGGCTGAAAGATACACTAGGCCAAAAATTGGCCCAACACTTAAATGGCTCGCTAAAAGGCCGAAACTCAGGTCCGACTACAAATGGCCCAACTGATTTATGGGCCGTCAACAGGCCGAAAGACACACCGGGCCGGAAATTAGCCCAACATTTAAATGGGTCGCTAAAAGGCCGAAAGATGTACATCGTGAAAATTGGCCCATCCACTGAATGGGCCGTTAACAGGTCAAAATCTCATCGGGCTGATATTGAGCCCAAATATATATCGGGCTATTAACGGGCTCGAACTGACGATGGGCTGCAATGGTGTCAAATCTTTAACGGTCCGTTGACGGGCCGAATTGGCACATCTCCTATGGGCCGTGGGCTTAAATGGACCTGACACGAGTAGGCCTTATATGGGTCGGCCTGCTACTTTTTACTAGGCTGGCCTTTTTCACCGGAATGGGCCACTATTGGGTCGTGCCACGTGTCGACCTATCATAGGCACCTCCTATCCAATGAGTGGATGACATATGTCCCAACGGTGAGGCAACACGTGTTTCCTCCAGCCAATGATGATTTTACACATGGAAAATCCCCATTGGTCCGGGCTGTTAACGGGTTATCAGATCCAAAACCGGACCCGATAGCTTAACGGCGTTCCGTTACGGTGGATGCCACATGTCGGTCACCCTTGACGAAAGCACTTCTGTGACGCGTGATTTATCGTCATGGAAGTGGACACTTCCGTGATGATAATTTTGGTAATGTCATGGAACACTTCTACGACAGCACAGGTATGACTATCTTGATTCTGTCATAAATTTGTCTTGGATGTACATGCATGACAGAAAACCTGACCTACTGTGACAAACACGTATCATCACGAAAGTGTTTTTTTTGTAGTGCACCTAGCTTTACTTACCAACAAAAGAAAAAATTCTTCTATGATTTAAGACATTACTTTGGGATGACCCACATCTCTATAAAGAAGGAGTAGATGGTATTATTAGACATTGTGTACCTGAGCATGAACAGGGACAAATCCTATGGAAATGTCACTTCGAACCATATGGAGGGCATCATGCTGGAGATAGAACTGCTCATAAGGTATTGCAGTCTGGATTTTATTGCCCTACTCTCTTCAAGGATGCTCGTAAGTATGTCTCATCTTGTGATGAATGCCAAAGAATAGGTAATATTGGTAAGCGTCAAGAAATGCCTATGAATTATTCACTTGTTGTTGAACCATTTGATGTTTGGGGATTCGATTACATGGGACCTTTTCCTTCCTCTAATGGGTATACACATATTTTGGTTGCTGTTGATTATGTTACTAAATGGGTAGAAGCCATTCCAACTAGTAGTGTTGATCACAACACCTCTATTAAAATGCTTAAGGAAGTTATTTTCCCAAGGTTTGGAGTCCTTAGATATTTAACGACTGATGGTGGTTCACACTTTATTCATGGTGCTTTTTGTAAAATGCTTGCTAAGTATGATGTTAACCATAGAATTGCATCACCTTATCATCCTCAGTCTAGTGGTCAAGTTGAACTTAGCAATAGAGAAATAAAATTAATTTTGCAAAAGACTGTCAATAGGTCCAGGAAGAATTGGTCTAAGAAATTAGATGATACACTTTGGGCCTATAGAACAGCATATAAAAATCTTAGGGGTATGTCTCCTTATAAAATGGTTTGTGGAAAAGCTTGTCATTTACCTCTTGAGTTAGAACACAAAGCATACTGGGCAGTTAAAGAACTCAACTATGATTTCAAACTTGCTGGTGAAAAGAGGTTATTTGATATAAGCTCATTAGATGAATGGAGAACCCAAGCTTATGAAAATGCAAAGAAAAAGTTAAAAGATGGCATGACAAAAGAAGTAAAAAACGTGAGTTTAAAGTCGGAGAATATGTTCTTTTGTACAACTCTCATTTTAGATTCTTTGCAGGCAAACTCCTCTCCAAATGGGAAGGACCCTATGTCATCGAGGAGGTTTACCGGTCTAGAGCCATCAAAATAAATAATTTTGAAGGCACTAACCCGAAGGTTGTCAACGGGCAACGAATAAAGCATTATATCTCAGGTACGCCTATTAATGTTGAAAGCAATATTATCCAAACTTTGACACCGGAAGATCACATAAAAGAGTCCTTCTGGAACACTCCAGAATCGTCAAAATAAAGAGGTACGTGATACGGTAAGTAAACGAACTCCGAAAAATCCACAAAAATATTTTTTTGTCAGTTTTGGAATATTTTAGAATTTTGGAAATAAAGAAACTTCCAGGAAGCGTCCCCTGGTGGGCACAAGACACCAGGGCGCGCCAGGCAGCCTGGCGCGCCTAGGTGGGTTGTGCCCACCTGGGACACCTTCCGAACTCCGTTTTTCTTCTGTATACTTGTCCTACAAGATAAAAAAATTCTATTTATACTTCCCGAACCTGTTAACCATTGTATCGCGAAGAAATCCTCTGTTCTCTTTTCTTGTTGTTTCTGGTCAGATTTATCAAGCTAGGCATCATGTCTTCCTGCTCCTCCAACAACATGGAAGAAGATGCTTGGCTGATGAAGATCGAGACGAAGAGGGAGAAGCCTACGGACGCCGTCAGGGGAGGATCGCTTCATCACGTCCTTCACCACCAAAGGAGAACTGAGTATCGGGTATGGGCACTCCCCATGGCTTCCGCCAAGCTTGGGGGAGGTGCCCCGGTATCGTATCATCCCACAATATTTTTGCTTTTACTTATCTTAGTTCAATCTTTTGCTTAGATGAATAAAGTTTAGTTCGATCTTTTCTTCTTTGAGAGTTTGCTTAGTGATCTATCACTGTTATCGTGTGCAAGTTATATAAGAAAGTTAGTTCGAGTTTTTACTTTCTTTACTTTCATGTTGCAAATAAAGAAAAGAAAAAGAGAAAGGAAGGAAATAAATCAATAAGATCATATGCTAATCCTATGGTAGGTGATAGCACCACATAAGGAAAAGTATAAGTAAGAAAATTATATTAGAGATTAACAAACATAGCATTGGTCGGTAATGCAAACTCATGAAAGAATTAATAAGGGAAGGGAAGATTCACATATAAATATACTATCCTAGAAATCTTTTGTGATTGTGAGCCCTCATCAGAATATTATATGCCAAAATTGTTGACGTTGGACAAGGAAGACAACGTAATGGTTTATGTATGTTTATATTCACATAGAAGTCAAACTGTCATAGATCCTTTAACATGTGGTGCTTGCCCCCTATCTTTGCTAGCCAAAAATTCCGCACTAAGTAGAGATAGTACTTGTGCATCCAAAAACCCTTAAACCCAAATCTTTTCAAGTGTCCACCATACCTACCTAGGGATTGAACAAGATCCCTCAAGTATGTTGTCATCGGTGCAAAAAGGCAATAAAAATTGCTTCTAAATATGTGAGATCTTTTAGTGTAAGAGAAAATTGAGCGTTGCACGAACTTGGATGACAAAGAATAAAAGCGACAGACTACATAATAAAGGTTGTCATCTTAAGGGGCAATGTAACGTGACGTTCTTTTGCACTAAGGGGTTGAGCATCCAAACAAATAAGCGCATGGCAACCTCTGCTTCCCTCTGCGAAGGGCCTATCTTTTACTTTTATGTATTTACTTTTATGCAAAGAGTCAAAGTTTTCCTTCTACTCCTTTTATTTTTCTCTTTTGGCAAGCATCATGTGGTGAGGAAAGATCTAGGCACATATGTCTAGTTGAATATAGATAGCATGAGTTATTATTGTTGACATCACCCTTGAGGTGAATATGTTGGGAGGCAAAACTATAAGACCCTATCTTTCTATGTGTCCGGTTGAAACGTTTTGCTCATGTGTACTCGGTGAGTGTTAACAATCATAGAAGACTATATGATGGTTGAGTATGTGGACTTGCCTAAAGGCTACGACACGTGACCCTTCCTGAAAAGATGATGAATTGTAGTTGCAAAGTTGACTGAGAACATAGTTTGTTGGTTTCTAATAGAGTTTTTGCTTTATACTTCGATTGCGTGATGAACTATTCCTTATTCATGGGAAGTGTATGATAAAAGTTCTATGATAAAAGTTCTATGATAAAAGTTCTATGTTTAAATTTGTTGCTGTTATAATAATCAACATGATGCGTCTATGTCCGTATTTTGTTTTTATCGACACCTCTCTCTCAAAGTATGTGGACATGTTTTTTGATTTCGGTTTTCGCTTGAGGACAAGCGAGGTCTAAGATTCGGGGAGTTGATACGTCCATTTTGCATCATGTTTTCTTACTGTTATTTACAATGTTTTTACTATAATAATGCCTTTTGGAGTAATTCTAATGCCTTTTCTCTCATAATTTGTAAGAAACACACCAAGAGGGAGAATTCTGGCAGCTGGAAATCTGGACTTGAAAAAGCTACGCCAGGCCACCTATTCTGCACAACTCCAAATGAGTTGAAACTCCACGAGGATTTTTTATGGAATATTTAAGAAATACTGGAGCCAATAAACACCAGAGGGGGCCACCAGGTGGGCACAACCCACCTGGGCGCGCCTGGGGGGCCCATCTTCTAGTATATAAGTGATTTTGACCTAGAAAAAATAAAGAGAAGACTTTCGGGATGGAGCGCCGCCGTCTCGAGGCGGAACTTGGGCAGGAGCACTTTTGCCCCTTGAAGGAGCGATTCTGCCGGGGAACTTCCCTCCTGGAGGGGGAAATCATCGTCGTCATCATCACCAACAACTCTCCCATCTTGGGGAGGGAAATCTCCATCAACATCTTCACCAGCACCATCTCATCTCAAACCCTAGTTCATCTCTTGTATTCAATCTTGTTACCGGAACTATAGATTGTTGCTAGGGGGTGACTAGTAGTGTTGATTTTTTTTGACTATAAATAGTAGGGTAAAAACCCCACTGCAATTTTTATATAAATAAAAGAAGCAAAGGTCTCAGGTATTCCTGAAAATATTAAAGAAGGGCTTGACCAAAGCCCTCAAAAAAATCTAACCAAACAAGCTAAAACTAGGAAAAAAACTTGAAGATTACAACAAAAGGCATGAGAGCTGCCTATGTGACTTTCCTTGGTGCTGAAGCCAAGCCAGGAAATGATCAGCATACTTTGGCTTGATCCTGTGTGTGAGTAACTTCATCTCCAGCATATATATTTGCTTCCATCCTTGGAAGGTGGGCTGAATATGTTGAAAGATCTTGTTATTTCTAGAAATCCAAATTGCCCATGAGCTTATAATTATTATTTCCATGAAGAAAGGTAGACTCAACTTGTCCTTGATGTCTTGAAAAGCTTCCATGACAGACAAATTTTGTGATCTGGTAGGACAGATGTAGTCCCAGCATCTCTTGGCAAAAGGGCATCCCCAGAACAGGTGATGCAAAGTTTCCTCCTGTTGACATTCTCTGGTTGCACAGTTATATTCCTCTAGTATAAAGTTCTTCCTTCTCAAAAGATTTCTTGTGTTGAGTCTATCATGCAACAACATCCAGAAGAACATTTTGTGTTTTGACTGACATGAAGAATTCCAAATCCAGTTGAAATGTGGAGGGACTTGTTTGATTCCAATCATGACCTTGTATGCCTTTGCAGAAGAGAATTGTTTATTACCCCATATGTAACTCCATGTATCTGTCATGTCCTGAAAGTGAGATTGCCTCAGTGAGTGACATATGTCTTCCAGCTGCAAAAATTGCTCATGTGCTTGAATTGACAGTGGCAGATGGAAAAGATCTTCCAAATACTCTGTATTTGTGACTTGTTGCACTATGAGTCTATGATTTATTACAAAGGAAAAGAGGTGTGGAAACTTATGCTGCATAAGTTGCTCCCCCCATAAGTCACTCCAGAAATAAGCAGATCTGCCATCCCCCAGATTGCACCTAGCTAAAGCTTTATAATTTTGAATTAATTGTTGGTTTGCTTTCCACCAAAATGATCCCAGTAGTTCTTCTCCTGGAAGTTTGTTGTCAGAATAATGTGTTTCCCAAATCAAATTTACCCATGGAATATCATGCCTGTTGTAAAATTTGTGCAGATTCTTCATCAGTAGTGCCTTGTTCTGTGTGAAGATGTCCATAACTCCTAGACCTCCTTGATTTTTTGGCCTGCAAACAGTGGTCCATTTTACTAAAGCAGGTCTATGATCTTCCATATCTGGCCCTCTCCATAAACAATGTCTGAAATATTTTAGAACCTGGTGCTTTATAGTTACTGGGACATCCAGACAGCTCATAAAAAATATAGTGAGTGAAGTCAAACAATTTTAACCATTAGCAGCCTTCCTGCATATGTCATAAAAGTTGCAATTCCAGCCAATCTTCTAGCCACTTTATTAACCATTGGTAAGCATTGCTCAACTGTTGGTTTATAAAGCCCTAAAGGTAACCCAAGATATGTGAAAGGAAATTGTCCCAGCTGGCAATTAAGTGTGCCTGCAAACAACTGGGACCTCTCCTCTTGCATATTGATTGGAACCATAACAGACTTTTGGTAATTTACTTTTAACCCAGTGGCAGAAGCAAATGTATTAAGCAGTGCTTTAAGGCAGACCAGTTGTCTTGTGTCAGCTTGCATTATCAACAATGTGTCATGTGCATACTGAACAATTGGAAAATCAGGGCATGAGTTAACCTGCAGTGGTGCATGTAGGAGGCCCATACTCATTGCTTTGTTAATCACTGATTGTAAAATATCTGCTACCAACACAAACAAGAGGGGGGAGAGATTATTGTTTGATTACATCTTGTAGTTGATTACTATATGGTTTATTTGGTGGACGATTATATGTTCAGATCCATTATGCATATTAATACCCCTCTGATCATGAGCATGTTTATTGTTTGTGAGTAGTTACTTTCGTTCTTGAGGTCACAGGATAAATCATGTTGCAATTAATCATGTGAATTTGATATGTGTTCGATATTTTAATGGTATGTATGTTGTGATTCCCTTAGTGGTGTCATATGAACATCGACTACATGACACTTCACCATATTTGGTCCTTAGTGAATGCATTGTGGAGTAGTAAATATATGGTGGGTTGCGAGAGTGACAGAAACTTAAACCCCAGTTTATGCACTATTCCGTAAGGGACCGATTGGATCCTAGAGTTTAATGCTATGGTTAGGATTTATCCTTAATACTTTTCTCGTAGTTGGGGATGCTTGCGGGAGGGTTAATCATAAGTAGGAGGTTTGGTCAAGTAAGAAAATCACCTAAGCACCGGTCCACCCACATATCAAATTATCAAAGTAGCAAACACAAATCAAACCAACATGATGAAAATGACTAGATGAAATTCCCGTGTACCCTCAAGAACACTTTGATTATTATAAGAGACCGTTTTGGCATGTCCTTTGCCTCAAAAGGATTGGGCTACCTTGCTCCATACTTTTTACAATTATCGTTACTTGCTCGTTACAAATTACCTTGCTATCAAACTACTCGCTACTTACAATTTCAGCACTTGCAGACATTACCTTACTGAAAACTACTTGTCATTTCCTTCTGCCCCTCATTGGGTTCGACACTCTTACTTATCGAAAAGAGCTACAATTGATCCCCTATACTTGTGGGTCATCAGTCTTGTTAACCACCAACACTTGATGCTCCTTCTTGATTTCTACCTTCGCGGCCTTAAGCACCGCGAACAACTTCGGGATCATCTCCATCCCTTGCATGTCATAGTTCATCACGAAGCTGTAGTAGCTTGGTGATAGTTTATACGTCTCCAACATATCTATAATTTTTGCTTGTTCCATGTTGTTATATTATCAATCTTGGATGTTTTACAATTATTTTATAACAACTTTATATCATTTTTTGGAACTAACCTATTGACAACTGCCCGGTGCCAGTTGCTGTTTTTGCTTGTTTTTTACTTCGCAGAATATCCCTATCAAACGGAGTCCAAACGAAGAAAAACTTTTTGGAGATTTTTTTGGACCAGAAGACACCTTGGGGGCCAAGAAAGCACCTGGAAGGAGGCCGTGGGGACCACAAGACACCAGGGCGTGCTAGGAGGCCCAGGCACGCCCTGGTGGGTTGTGGGGCCCATGGGGGTCTCCTACACCGCCTCTTGGCCCTATAAATTCTCAAATATTCCAGAAACCCTAGGGGAGTTGACGAAACACAATTTCAACCGCCACAAGTTCCAGACCATGAGATACAATCTAGAGCCCTATTTCGGCACTCTATCGGAGGGGAACACGATCACGGAGGGGTTCATCATCCTCATTGGTGCCTCTCCGATGATGCGTGAGTAGTTCATCGTAAACCTATGGGTCCGTAGGCAGTAGCTAGATGGCTTCTTCTCTCTTTTTGATTCTCAATACAATGGTCTCATGGAGATCTATTTGATGTAATGACTTTTTGCGGTGTGTTTGTTGGGATCCGATGAAGTTCGAGTTTATGATCAAATTTTTATTTGAGTCTTCTTTGATCTCTTATATACATGATTATTTATAGCCTCGTATTTCTTCTCCAAATCTTTGGTTTAGTTAGGCCAACAAGATTGTTTTTTTCTTGCAATGGGAAGAGGTGCTTTGTGATGGGTTCGATCTTGTGGTGTTCCCTCCTAGTGATAGAAGGGGCAGCGAGGCACGCATGTATCGTTGCTATTAAGGATAATAAGATGGGGTCTATTTCTACATGAATAGATCTTGTCTACATCATGTCATCGTTCTTATTGCAGTACTCCGTTTCTCCATGAACTTAATACACTAGATGCATGCTGAATAGCGGTCGATGTGTGGAGTAATAGTAGTAGATGCAGGCAGGAGTTGGTCTAGTAATCTTGGACGTGATGCCTATATATTGATCATCGCCTTGGATATCGTCATAATTATTTGATCTTCTATCAATTGCCCAAGACTAATTTGTTTACCCACTGTGTGCTATTGATAACCCACAAGTATAGGGGATCGCAGCAGTTTTCGAGGGTAGAGTATTGCTACCTCTTGAGCACCGCGTTGGTTTTCCCTTGAAGAGGAAAGGGTGATGCAGCAAAGTAGCGTAAGTATTTCCCTCAGTTTTTCAGAACCAAGGTATCAATCCAGTAGGAGGCTACGCGCGAGTCCCTCGCACCTACACAAAACAAATAAATCCTCGCAACCAACGCGATAAGGGGTTGTCAATCCCTTCACGGTCACTTACGAGAGTGAGATCTGATAGATATGATAGGATAATATTTTTGCTATTTTTGTGATAAAGATGCGAAGTAAAGAAAGAAAAATAAAGACGGCGCCAGAAATAACTTGTTGTAGGGAGATTAATATGATGGAAAATAGACCCGGGGGCCATAGGTTTCACTAGTGGCTTCTCTCAAGAGCATAAGTATTTTACGGTGGGTGAACGAATTACTGTTGAGCAATTGACAGAATTGAGCGTAGTTATGAGAATATCTAGGTATGATCATGTATATAGGCATCACGTCCGAGAAAAGTAGAACGACTCCTGCCTGCATCTACTACTATTACTCCACTCATCGACCGCAATCTAGCATGCATCTAAAGTATTAAGTTCATGAAAACAGAGTAACACCTTAAGCAAGATGACATGATGTAGAGGGATAAATTCATGCAATATGATAAAAACCTCATCTTGTTATCCTCGATGGCAACAATACAATACGTGCCTTGCTGCCCCTACTGTCACTGGGAAAGGACACCGCAAGATTGAACCCAAAGCTAAGCATTTCTCCCATTGCAAGAAAGATCAATCTAGTAGGCCAAACCAAACTGATAATTCGAAGAGACTTGCAAAGGTAACCAATCATACATAAAAGAATTCAGAGAAGATTCAAATATTGTTCATAGATAAACTTGATCATAAACCCACAATTCATCGGTCTCAACAAACACACCGCAAAAAGAAGATTACATCGAATAGATCTCCAGGAGAGAGGGGGAGAACATTGTATTGAGATCCAAAAAGAGAGAAGAAGCCATCTAGCTACTAACTATGGACCCGAAGGTCTGAAGTAAACTACTCACACTTCATCGGAGAGGCTATGGTATTGATGTAGAAGCCCTCCGTGATGGATGCCCTCTCCGGCGGAGCTCCGGAACAGGCTCCAAGATGGGATCTCGTGGGTACAGAAGGTTGCGGCGGTGGAATTAGGTTTTTGGCTCCGTATCTGATCGTTTGGGGGTACGTAGGTATATATAAGAGGAAGGAGTACGTCGGTGGAGCAACAGGGGGCCCACGAGGGTGGAGGGCGTGCCATGGGGGGTAGGCGCGCCCCCCTACCTCGTGGCCTCCTCCTTTGTTTCTTGACGTAGGGTCCAAGTCTCCCGGATCATAATCTTCCTAAAAATCACGTTCCCGAAGGTTTCATTCCGTTTGGACTCTGTTTGATATTCCTTTTCTGCGAAAAACTCTGAAATAGGCAAAAAACAGCAATTCTGGGCTGGGCCTCCGGTTAATAGGTTAGTCCCAAAAAATAATATAAAAGTGAATAATAAAGCCCAATAATGTCCAAAACAGTAGATAATATAGCATGGAGCAATAAAAAATTATAGATACGTTGGAGACGTATCAAGCATCCCCAAGCTTAATTCCTGCTCGTCCTCGAGTAGGTAAATGATAAAAACAGAATTTTTGATGCGGAGTGCTACTTGGCATAATTTCAATGTAATTCTTCTTAATTGCGGTATGAATATTCAGATCCGAAAGATTCCAGACAAAAGTTTAATATTGACATAAAATAATAATACTTCAAGCATACTAACAAAGCAATCATGTCTTCTCAAAATAACATGGCCAAAGAAAGTTATCCCTACAAAATCATATAGTCTGGCTATGCTCTATCTTCACCACACAAAGTATTTAAATCATGCACAACCCCGATGACAAGCCAAGCAATTATTTCATACTTTTGACATTTTCAAAACTTTTTCAATCTTCACGCAATACATGAGCGTGAGCCATGGACATAGCACTATATTTGGAATAGAATGGTGGTTGTGGAGAAGACAAAAAAGGGAGAAGATAGTCTCACATCAACTAGGCGTATCAACGGGCTATGGAGATGCCCATCAATAGATATCAATGTGAGTGAGTAGGGATTGCCATGCGACGGATGCACTAGAGCTATAAGTATATGAAAGCTCAACAAAGGAAACTAAGTGGGTGTGCATCCAACTCGCTTGCTCACGAAGACCTAGGGCATTTTGAGGAAGCCCATCATTGGAATATACAAGCCAAGTTCTATAATGAAAAATTCCCACTAGTATATGAAAGTGACAAAATGAGAGACTCTCTATCATGAAGATCATGGTGCTACTTTGAAGCACAAGTGTGGTAAAAGGATAATAACATTGTCCCTTCTCTCGTTTTCTCTCTTTTTTTTATTTGGACCTTTTCTCTCTTTTTTTATGGCCTCTTTTTTTTCGTTCAGAGTCTCATCCTGACTTGTGGGGGAATCATAGTCTCCATCATCCTTTTCCTCACTTGGGACAATGCTCTAAAATGATGATCATCACACTTTTATTTTCTTACAACTCAACAATTACAACTCGATACTTAGAACAAAATATGACTCTATATGAATGCCTCCGGCGTTGTACCGGGATATGCAATGAATCAAGAGTGACATGTATGAAAGAATTATGAACGGTGGCTTTGCCGCAAATACGATGTCAACTACATGATCATGCAAAGCAATATGACAATGACGGAGCGTGTCATAATAAACGGAACGGTGGAAAGTTGCATGGCAATATATCTCGGAATGGCTATGGAAATGCCATGATAGGTAGGTATGGTGGCTGTTTTGAGTAAGGTTTAGGGTGGGTGTCTGATACCGGCGAAAAGTGCGCGGTATTAGAGAGGCTAGCAATAGTGGAAGGAAGAAGAGTGCGTATAATCCATGGACTCAACACTAGTCATAAAGAACTCATATACTAATTGCAAAAATCTACAAGTTATCAAAGCAAAATATTACGCGCATGCTCCTAGGGGGATAGATTGGTAGGAAAAGACCATCGCTCGTCCCCGACCGCCACTCATAAGGAAGACAATCAATAAATAAATCATGCTCCGACTTCATCACATAACGGTTCACCATACGTGCATGCTACGGGAATCACAAACTTTAACACAAGTATTTCTCAAATTCACAACTACTCAACTAGCATGACTCTAATATCACCATCTTAATGTCTCAAAACAATTATCAAGCATCAAACTTTTCATAGTATTCAACACACTCATAAGAATTCTTACAAATCTTGTATGCTTAGCATATTAGGATTATTTAAGCAAATTACCATGCTATTTAAGAGTCTCAAAATAATCTAAGTGAAGCATGAGAGATCAATAGTTTCTATAAAACAAATCCACCACCGTGTTCTAAAAGATATAAGTGAAGCACTAGAGCAAAACTATATAACTCAAAAGATATAAGCGAAGCACATAGAGTATTCTAACAAATTCCAAATCATGTATGGCTCTCTCAAAAGGTGTGTACAGCAAGGATGATTGTGGTAAACTAAAAAGCAAAGACTCAAATCATACAAGACGCTCCAAGCAAAACACATATCATGTGGTGAATAAAAATATAGCTCCAAGTAAAGTTACCGATGGAAGTAGACGAAAGAGGGGATGCCTTCCGGGGCATCCCCAAGCTTTGGCTTTATGGTGTCCTTAGATTATCTTAGGGGTGCCATGGGCATCCCCAATCTTAGGCTCTTGCCACTCCTTGTTCCATAATCCATCAAAATCTTTCACCCAAAACTTGAAAACTTCACACAAAACTTAACAGAAAATCTCGTGAGCTCCGTTAGCGAAAGAAAACAAAAGACCACTTCAAGGTACTGTAATGAACTCATTCTTTATTTATCTTGGTGTTAAATCTACTGTATTCCAACTTCTCTATGGTTTATAAACTATTTTACTAGCCATAGATTCATCAAAATAAGCAAACAACACACGAAAAACAGAATCTGTCAAAAACAGAACAGTCTGTAGTAATCTGTAACTAACGCAAACTTCTGGAACTCCAAAAAATCTGCCAAAATAGGACGACCTACAAAATTTGTTTATTGATCAGCATCAATTGGAATCACTATTTTATCACGTTCTGGTGATTTGTAACAATTATTTTCATGAACAGAAAGTTTCTGGAAATTTCTGCAAGATCAAATAACTATCATCCAAGAAGATCCTATAGGTTTAACTTGGCACAAACACTAATTAAAACACAAAAACACATCTAACCATAGGCTAGAACAAATATTTATTCCTAAATAGAAGCAAAAAGCAAAAAACTAAAAATAAAATTGGGTTGCCTCCCAACAAGCGCTATCGTTTAACGCCCCTAGCTAGGCATAAAAGCAAGGATAGATCTAGGTATTGCCATCTTTGGTAGGCAATCCATAAGTGGATCTCATGATAGATTCATATGGTAATTTTATTTTCTTCCTAGGGAAGTGTTTCATGCCTTTCTTTAATGGAAATTGGAATCTAATATTCCCTTCCTTCATATCAATAATTGCACCAATCGTTCTAAGGAAAGGTCTACCAAGAATAATAGGACATGAAGGATTGCAATCTATATCAAGAACGATAAAATCTACGGGCACATAATTCCTATTTGCAACAATAAGAACATCATTAATTTCTTCCCATAGGTTTCTTAATAGTAGAATCCGCAAGGTGCAAGTTTAGAGAGCAATCATCAAAATCACGGAAATCTAGCAAATCGCACAAAGTTTTGGGAATAGTGGAAACACTAGCACCCAAATCACATAAAGCATAGAAATCATGATCCTGAATCTTAATTTTAATAGTAGGTTCCCACTCATCATAAAGTTTTCTAGGAATAGAAGCTTCCAACTCAAGCTTTTTTTCATAAGATTGCATCAAGGCATCAACGATATGTTTAGTAAACGCTTTATTTTGACTACAAGCATGAGGAGAATTTAGCACGGATTGCAACAAGGAAATACAATCTATCAAAGAGCAATTTTCATAATTAAATTCCTTGAAATCCAAAATAGTGGGTTTAGCAGCATCTAAGGTTTTAATCTCTTCAATCCCACTTTTATCAATTTTAGCATCAAGATCTAAAAACTCCGAATTTTTTGAACGCCTTCTAGGTAAAGGTGGATCATATTCAGTCTCATCATTATCAAGATTCATATTGCAAAACAAGGATTTAATAGGAGACACATCAATAATTTTTAGATCTTCATCTTCATTTTCATAGAAAGTTGAAGAACACGCTTTTATAAAGCAATCTTTCTTAGCACGCATCCTAGCGGTTCTTTCTTTGCACTCATCAATGGAAATTCTCATGGCTTTGAGAGACTCATTGATATCATGCTTAGGAGGAATATATCTAAGTTTTAAAGAATCAACATCAAGAGAAATTCTATCAACGTTCCTAGCCAATTCATCAACTTTAAGCAATTTCTCTTCAAGCAAAGCATTGAAATTCTTTTGTGAATTCATAAACTCTTTAACACTAGTCTCAAATTCAGAGGGCATCTTATTAAAATTTCCATAAGAATTGTTGTAGGAATTACCATAATTATTAGAGTAATTGCTAGGATAAGGTCTAGGATTAAAGTTTCCTCTATACGCGTTGTTACCAAAATTATTCCTACCAACAAAATTCACATCCATAGATTCATTATTATTCTCAATCAAAGTAGACAAAGGCATATCATTAGGATCAGAAGAAACACTCTTAGTAGCAAATAATTTCACAAGTTCATCCATCTTTCCAGTCAAAACATTAATTTCTTCTATCGCCTGCACTTTTTATTAGTAGATCTTTCAGTGTGCCATTGAGAATAATTAACCATAATATTATCTAGGAGTTTAGTAGCTTCTCCTAAAGTGATTTCCATAAAAGTGCCTCCCGTGGCCGAATCTAAAAGATTTCTAAAAGCATAATTCAATCCGGCATAATTTTTTTGTATAATCATCCACAAATTCAAACCATGAGTAAGGCAATTACGTATCATTAATTTCATCCTCTCCCAAGCTTGTGCAACATGTTCATGATCAAGTTGCTTAAAATTCATAATATCGTTTCTAAGAGAGATGATCTTAGCGGGAGGAAAATACTTAGAGATAAAGGCATCTTTGCACTTGTTCCAAGAATCAATACTATTTTTAGGCAAAGACGGAAACCAAGCTTTAGCACGATCTCTAAGCGAAAAAGGAAATAGCTTCAATTTAACAATATCATTATCAACATCTTTCTTCTTTTGCATATCACACAAATCAACGAAGCTATATAGATGAGTAGCGGCATCTTCACTAGGAAGGTCGGCGAATTGATCTTTCATGACAAGATTCAACAAAGCAGCATTGATTTCACAAGATTCAGTATCGGTAAGAGGAGCAATCGGAGTGCTAAGGAAATCATTATTGTTGGTATTGGTAATGTCACATAATTTGGTATTATCTTGAGCCATCGTGACAAGCAAGCAATCCAACACACGAGCAAACAAGAGAGGGGCAAAAAGAGGCAAACGAAAAGAGAGGGCGAATAAAACGGCAAGGGTGAAGTGGGGGAGAGGAAAACGAGAGGCAAATGGCAAATAATGTAATGCGGGAGATAAGGGATTGTGATGGGTACTTGGTATGTTGACTTTTGCGTAGACCTCCCCGGCAACGGCGCCAGAAATCCTTCTTGCTACCGCTTGAGCACTGCGTTGGTTTTCCCTTGAAGAGGAAAGGATGATGCAGCAAAGTAGCGTAAGTATTTCCCTCAGTTTTTGAGAACCAAGGTATCAATCCAGTAGGAGGCTACGCGCGAGTCCCTCGCACCTACACAAAACAAATAAATCCTCGCAACCAACGCGATAAGGGGTTGTCAATCCCTTCACGGTCACTTACGAGAGTGAGATCTGATAGATATGATAGGATAATATTTTTGCTATTTTTGTGATAAAGATGCAAAGTAAAGAAAGCAAAATAAAGACGGCGCCAGAAATAACTTGTTGTAGGGAGATTAATATGATGGAAAATAGACCCGGGGGCCATAGGTTTCACTAGTGGCTTCTCTCAAGAGCATAAGTATTTTACGGTGGGTGAACGAATTACTGTTGAGCAATTGACAGAATTGAGCGTAGTTATGAGAATATCTAGGTATGATCATGTATATAGGCATCACGTCCGAGACAAGTAGAACGACTCCTGCCTGCATCTACTACTATTACTCCACTCATCGACCGCTATCCAGCATGCATCTAGAGTATTAAGTTCATGAAAACAGAGTAACGCCTTAAGCAAGATGGCATGATGTAGAGGGATAAATTCATGCAATATGATTAAAAAAATCATCTTGTTATCCTCGATGGCAACAATACAATATGTGCCTTGTTGCCCCTACTGTCACTGGGAAAGGACACCGCAAGATTGAACCCAAAGCTAAGCACTTCTCCCATTGCAAGAAAGATCAATCTAGTAGGCCAAACCAAACTGATAATTCAAAGAGACTTGCAAAGATAACCAATCATACATAAAAGAATTCAGAGAAGATTCAAATATTGTTCATAGATAAACTTGATCATAAACCCACAATTCATCGGTCTCAACAAACACACCGCAAAAAGAAGATTACATCGAATAGATCTCCATGAGAGAGGGGGAGAACATTGTATTGAGATCCAAAAAGAGAGAAGAAGCCATCTAGCTACTAACTATGGACTCGAAGGTCTGAAGTAAACTACTCACACTTCATCAGAGAGGCTATGGTGTTGATGTAGAAGCCCTCCGTGATGGATGCCCTCTCCGGCGGAGCTCCGGAACAGGCCCCAAGATGGGATCTCGTGGGTACAGAAGGTTGCAGCGGTGGAATTAGGTTTTTGGCTCCGTATCTGATCGTTTGGGGGTACGTAGGTATATATAGGAGGAAGGAGTACGTCGGTGGAGCAACAGGGGGCCCACGAGGGTGGAGGGCGCGCCCTGGGGGGTAGGCGCACGCCCTACCTCGTGGCCTCCTCCTTTGTTTCTTGACGTAGGGTCCAAGTCTCCCGGATCATAATCTTCCTAAAAATCACGTTCCCGAAGGTTTCATTCCGTTTGGACTCCGTTTGATATTCCTTTTCTGCGAAACTCTGAAATAGGCAAAAACAGCAATTCTGGGCTGGGCCTCCGGTTAATAGGTTAGTCCCAAAAATAATATAAAAGTGAATAATAAAGCCCAATAATGTCCAAAACAGTAGATAATATAGCATGGAGCAATCAAAAATTATAGATACGTTGGAGACGTATCAAGTATTCAACCCAAATTTATAGATTCGACACAAGGGGAGCCAAAGAATATTTGCAAGTATTAGCAGCTGAGTTGTCAATTCAACCACACCTGGAGATTATTTATCTACAGCAAAGTGATCAGTAGCAAAGTAGTATGATAGTTTTGATAGTAGTGACAGCAGCAATAGTAACGGTAACAGTGATAGCAGTAGTTTTGTAGCAAGTGCGGCAGTAACGATAGCAGTAGTAACTTAGCAAGAACAATATAGGATAAATTCGTAGGCATGGGATCGGTAATTTGTTGGATGATATTCATCATGTGACAGTCATAACCTAGGGCGACACGGCACTAGCTCTAGTTCATATATATAATGTAGGCATGTATTCCGTAAATAGTCATATGTGCTTATGGAAAGAACTTGCATGACATCTTTTGTCCTACCCTCCCGTGGTAGCGGCGTCCAATTGGAAACTAAGGGATATTAAGGCCTCCTTTTAATAGAGAACCGGAACAAAGCATTAACACATGGTGAATACATGAACTCCTCAAACTACGGTCATCACCGGGAGTGGTCCCGACTATTGTCACTCCGGGGTTGCCAGATCATAACATGTAGTAGGTGACTACAACTTGCAGGATCGGATCTAGAACATGGATATAATGGTGATAACATAAACGGTTCAGATCTGAAATCATGGTACCTGATGTCTACTATGCAACCTTCTTCTTGTAGACGTTGTTGGGCCTCCAAGTGCAGGGGTTTGTAGGATAGTAGCAAATTTCCCTCAAGTGGATGACCTAAGGTTTATCAATCCGTGGGAGGCATAGGATGAAGATGGCCTCTCAAACAACCCTGCAACCAAATAACAAAGAGTCTCTTGTGTCCCCAACACACCCAATACAATGGTAAATTGTATAGGCGCACTAGTTCGGCGAAGAGATGGTGATACAAGTGCAATATGGATGGTAGATATAGGTTTTTGTAATCTGAAAATATAAAAACAGCAAGGTAACTAATGATAAAAGTGAGCACAAACGGTATTGCAATGCTTCAAAACAAGGCCTAGGGTTCATACTTTCACTAGTGCAAGTTCTCTCAACAATAATAACATAATTGGATCACATAACTATCCCTCAACATGCAACAAAGAGTCACTCCAAAGTCACTAATAGCGGAGAACACACGAAGAGATTATTGTAGGGTACGAAACCACCTCAAAGTTATCCTTTCTGATCAATCTATTCAAGAGTCCGTAGTAAAATAACATGAAGCTATTCTTTCCGTTTGATCTATCATAGAGTTCGTACTAGAATAACACCTTAAGACACAAATCAACCAAAACCCTAATGTCACCTAGATACTCCAATGTCACCTCAAGTATCCGTGGGTATGATTATACGATATGCATCACACAATCTCAGATTCATCTATTCAACCAACACAAAGAACTTCAAAGAGTGCCCCAAAGTTTCTACCGGAGAGTCAAGACGAAAACGTGTGCCAACCCCTATGCATAAGTTCAGAAGGTCACTGAACCCGCAAGTTGGTCACCAAAACATACATCAAGTAGATCACGTGAATATCCCATTGTCACCACAGATAAGAACATGCAAGACATACATCAAGTGTTCTCAAATCGTTAAAGACTCAATCCGATAAGATAACTTCAAAGGGAAAACTCAATCCATTACAAGAGAGTAGAGGGGGAGAAACATCATAAGATCCAACTATAATAGCAAAGCTCGCGATACATCAAGATCGTGCTGAATCAAGAACACGAGAGAGAGAGATCAAACACATAGCTACTGGTACATACCCTCAGCCCCAAGGGTGAACTACTCCCTCCTCGTCATGGAGAGAGCCGGGATGATGAAGATGGCCACCGGTAAGGGATCCCCCCTCCGGCAGGGTGCCAGAACAGGGTCCCGATTGGTTTTTGGTGGCTACAGAGGCTTGCGGCGGCGGAACTCCTGATCTAGGTTATGTTTTGGAAGTTTGGGTATATATAAGAGGTGTTGGCGTCGGGAACAAGTCAGGGGGGTCTTCGAGGTGGCCATGAGGTAGGGGGGCACGCCCAGGGGGGTAGGGCGCGCCCCCACCCTCATGGTGGCCTCGGGACTCTTCTGGTCCATCTCCGGTACTCCATGGGCTTCTTATGGTCCAAAAAAAATCTCCGTGAAATTTCAGATCAATTGGACTCCGTTTTGTATTCCTTTTCTGCGATACTCAAAAACAAGGAAAATCAGAAACTGGCACTGGGCTCTAGGTTAATAGATTAGTCCCAAAAATCATATAAAAGAGCATATTAATGCATATAAAACATCCTAGATGGATAATATAATAGCATGGAACAATCAAAAATTGTAGATACGTTGGAGACGTATCAAGCATCCCCAAGCTTAATTCCTGCTCGTCCTCGAGTAGGTAAATGATAAAAAAGAATTTTTGATGTGGAATGCTACCTAACATATTTATCAATGTATCTTCTTTATTGTGTCATGAATGTTCAGATCTGAAAGATTCAAGACAAAATTTTAATATTGACATCAAAATAATAATACTTCAAGCATACTAACCAAGCAATTATGTCTTCTCAAAATAACATAGCCAAAGAAAGCTCATCCCTACAAAATCATATAGTTTGGCCATGCTTCATTTTCGTCACACAAAATGCTCCCATCATGCACAACCCCGATGACAAGCCAAGCAATTGTTTCATACTTTAGCATTCTCAAACTTTTTCAACTTTCACGCAATATATGAGCGCGAGCCATGGACATAGCACTATAGGTGGAACAGAGTATGATGATGGAGGTTGTATGGAGAAGACAAAAAGGGAGAAAGTCGCACATCGACGCGGCTAATCAACGGGCTATGGAGATGCCCATCAATTGATGCCAATGCGAGGAGTAGGGATTGCCATGCAACGGATGCACTAGAGCTATAAATGTATGAAAGCTCAACAAAAGAAACTAAGTGGGTGTGCATCCAACTTGCTTGCTCCGAAGACCTAGGGCATTTGAGGAAGCCCATTGTTGGAATATACAAGCCAAGTTCTATAATGAAAAAATTCCACTAGTATATGAAAGTGACAAAATAAGAGACACTCTATCATGAAGATCATGGTGCTACTTTGAAGCACAAGTGTGGAAAAAGGATAGTAGCATTGTCCCTTCTCTCTTTTTTCTCTCATTTTTTTGGGGCCTTCTCTTTTTTTATTTGGCCTTTCTCTTTTTATTTTTTATTTGGCCTTTCTTTTTTTTGGGCCTTCTTTTTTTTAATTTCCTCACACGGGAATATGCTCTAATAATGATGATCATCACACTTCTATTTATTTACAATTCAAGGATTACAACTCGATACTAGAACAAAATATGACTCTATATGAGTGCCTCCGGTGGTGTACCAGGATGGGCAATGAATCAAGAGTGACATGTATGAAAAATTATGCATGGTGGCCTTGCCACAAATACGATGTCAACTACATGATCATGCAAGGCAATATGACAATGATGAAGCTTGTCATAATAAACGGAACGGTGAAAAGTTGCATGGCAATATATCTCGGAATGGCTATGGAAATGCCATAATAGGTAGGTATGGTGGCTGTTTTGAGGTAGATATAAGGAGGCTTATGTGTGATAGAGCGTATCATACCACGGGGTTTGGATGCACCGGCGAAGTTTGCACCAACTCTCGAGGTGAGAAAGGGCAATGCACGGTACCGAAGAGGCTAGAAATGATGGAAGGGTGAGAGTGCGTATAATCCATGGACTCAACATTAGTCATAAAGAACTCACATACTTATTGAAAAAATCTCCAAGTCATCAAAAGCAAGCACTACGCGCATGCTCCTAGGGGGTTAGATTGGTAGGAAAATACCATCGCTCATCCTCGACCGCCACTGATAAGGAAGGTAATCAAAGAACGCCTCATGCTTCAAATTTGTCACACAACGGTTACCATACATGCATGCTACAGGACTTGCAAACCTTAACACAAGTATTTCTCAATTTCACAATTACTCAACTAACACGACTCTAATATCACCATCTTTATATCTCAAAACAATTATCAAGTATCAAACTTCTCATAGTATTCAATGCAATTTATATGAAAGTTTTTATTATATCTAGGATGCCCATCATATTAGGACTAAATTCATAACCAAAGCAAATTACCATGCTGTTTAAGACTCCCAAAATAATATAAGTGAAGCATGAGAGTTTGTCTATTTCTTCAAAATAAAACCACCGTTGTGCTATAAAAAGATATAAGTGAAGCACTAGAGCAAATGACAAACTACTCCAAAAGATATAAGTGAAGATCAATGAGTAGTCGAATAATTATGTAACTATGTGAAGACTCTCTAATATTTAAGAATTTCAGATCTTGGGATATTATTCAAACAGCAAGCAAAGCTAAAGAAGATAAAATGACGCTCCAAGCAAAACACATATCATGTGGTGAATAAAAATATAGCTCCAAGTAAAGTTACCGATGAACGAAGACGAAAGAGGGGATGCCATCCGTGGCATCCCCAAGCTTAGGTTCTTGGTTGTCCTTATTCCATAGTCCATCGAATCTTTACCTAAAACTTGAAAACTTCACAACACAAAACTCAACAGAAAACTCGTAAGCTCCGTTAGTATAAGTAAATAAATCACCACTTAGGTACTGTTGTGAACTCATTCTAAATTCAGATTGGTGTAATATCTACTGTATTCCAGCTTCTCTATGGTTCATACCCTCCGATACTACTCATAGATTCATCAAAATAAGCAAACAACACATAGAAAACAGAATCTGTCAAAAACAGAACAGTCTGTAGTAATCTGTATCATTCGAATACTTCTGTAACTCCAAAAATCCTACCAAATTAGGAAAACCTGAGAATTTGTGTACCAATCCAGAGCAAAAAGAATCAGATCAAAAGCACGTTTCTGTGAATTATCAAAACTAATTTACTGGGCGCAAAAGTTTCTGATTTTCAGCAGGATCAACACAACTATCACCGTAAGCTATCCTAAAGGTCTTACTTGGCACTTTATTGAAACAAAAGCTATAAAACATGATTGCTACAGTAGCATAATCATGTGAACACACAAAAACAGTAAAGGTAAATATTGGGTTGTCTCCCAACAAGCGCTTTTCTTTATTGCCTTTTTAGCTAGGCATGATGATTTCAATGATGCTCGCATAAAAGATAAGAATTGAAACATAAAGAGAGCATCATGAAACATATTACTAACACATTTAAGTCTAACCCACTTCCTATGCATAGGGATTTTGTGAGCAAACAACTTATGGGAACAATAATCAACTAGCATAGGAAGGCAAAACAAGCATAACTTTAAAACTTTAAGCACATAGAGAGGAAACTTGATATCATTGCAACTCCTACAAGCATATATTCCTCCCTCATAATAATTTTCAGTAGCATCATGAATGAATTCAACAATATAACCAGCACATAAAGCATTCTTTTCATGATCTACTTGCATAGAAATTTTACTACTCTCCACATAAGCAAATTTATTCTCATCAATAGTAGTGGGAGCAAACTCAACAAAATAACTATCATGTGAAGCATAATCCAATTGAAAATTAAAACCATGATGACAAGTTTCATGGTTATATTTATTCTTTATAGCATACATGTCATCACAATAATCATCATAAATAGGAGGCATTCTTTCATCATAATAAATTTGCTCATCAAAACTTGGGGGACTAAACATATCATCTTCATCAAACATAGCATCCCCAAGCTTGTGGCTTTGCATATCATTAGCATCATGGGTATTCAAAGAATTCATACTAACAACATTGCAATCATGCTCATCATTCACATATTTTATGCCAAGCATTCTATGTAATTCTTCTTCTAGTACTTGAGCACAATTTACCTTCCCATCATTTTCACGAAAGACATTAAAAAGATGAAGCATATGAGGCACCGTTAATTCCAATTTTTTTGTAGTTTTCTTTTATAGACTAAACTAGTGATAAAACAAGAAACAAAAAGATTCGATTGCAAGATCTAAAGATATACCTTCAAGCACTCATCTCCCCAGCAACGGCGCCAGAAATTTGTTGATGTCTAGTACGCAACCTTCTTCTTGTAGACGTTGTTGGGCCTCCAAGTGCAGAGGTTTGTAGGATAGTAGAAAATTTCCCTCAAGTGAATGACCTAAGGTTTATCAATCCGTGGGAGGCGTAGGATGAAGATGGTCTCTCTCAAACAACCCTGCAACCAAATAACAAAGAGTCGCTTGTGTCCCCAACACACCCAATACAATGGTAAATTGTATAGGCGAACTAGTTCAGCGAAGAGATGGTGATAAAAGTGCAATACGGATGGTAGATATAGGTTTTTGTAATCTGAAAATATAAAAACAGCAAGGTAACTAATGATAAAAATGAGCACAAACGGTATTGCAATGCTTCGAAACAAGGCCTAGGGTTCATACTTTCACTAGTGCAAGTTCTCTCAACAATAATAACATAATTGGATCATATAACTATCCCTCAACATGCAACAAAGAGTCACTCCAAAGTCACTAATAGCGGAGAACAAACGAAGAGATTATTGTAGGGTATGAAACCACTTCAAAGTTATCCTTTCTGATCGATCTATTCAAGAGTCCGTAGTAAAATAACACGAAGCTATTCTTTTCGTTCGATCTATCATAGAGTTCGTACTAGAATAACACCTTAAGACACAAATCAACCAAAACCCTAATGTCACCTAGATACTCCAATGTAACCTCAAGTATATGTGGGTATGATTATACGATATGCATCACACAATCTCAGATTCATCTATTCAACCAACACAGAGAACTTCAAAGAGTGCCCCAAAGTTTCTACCGGAGAGTCAAGACGAAAACGTGTGCCAACCCCTATGCATAAGTTCAGAAGGTCAATGAACCCGCAAGTTGATCACCAAAACATACATCAAGTAGATTACGTGAATATCCCATTGTCACCACAGATAAGCACATGCAAGACATACATCAAGTGTTCTCAAATCCTTAAAGACTCAATCCGATAAGATAACTTCAAAGGGAAAACCCAATCCATTACAAGAGAGTAGAGGGGGAGAAACATCATAAGATCCAACTATAATAGAAAAGCTCGCGATACATCAAGATCGTGCTGAATCAAGAACACGAGAGAGAGAGAGAGAGATCAAACACATAGCTACTGGTACATACCCTCAGCCCCGAGGGTGAACTACTCCCTCCTCGTCATGGAGAGCGCCGGGATGATGAAGATGGCCACCGGTGAGGGATCCACCCTCCGACAGGGTGCCAGAACAGGGTCCCGATTGGTTTTTGGTGGCTACAGAGGCTTGCGGCGGCAGAACTCCCGATCTAGGTTATGTTCTGGAAGTTTGGGTATATATAAGAGGTGTTGGCGTCGGGAACAAGTCAGGGCGGTCTCCGAGGCGGCCACGAGGTAGGGGGCGCGCCCCCCACCCTTGTGGTGGCCTCAGGACTCTTCTGGTCCATCTCCGGTACTCCGTGGGCTTCTTCTGGTCCAAAAACAATCTCCATGAAATTTCAGATCAATTGGACTCCGTTTGGTATTCCTTTTCTACGATACTCAAAAACAAGGAAAAAAACAGAAACTGGCACTGGGCCCTAGGTTAATAGGTTAGTCCCAAAAGTCATATAAAAGAGCATATTAATGCATATAAAACATCCTAGATGGATACTATAATAGCATGGAACAATCAAAAATTATAGATACGTTGGAGACGTATCAGTACCCGGGCCCAAAGTGACAAGCATTAAGCATGGCAAAGTCATGGCAACATCAATCTCAGAACATAGTGGATACTAGGGATCAAGCCCCAACAAAACTAACTAGATTACATGATGAATCTCATCCAACTCCTCACCGACCAGCGAGCCTATGAAGGAATTACTCACTCCCGGTGGGGAGCATCATGGAATTGGCGATGGAGAAGGGTTGGTGATGATGAAGAACGAAGATCCCCCTCTCCGGAGCCCCAAACAGACTCCAGATCTGGCCTCCCGATGAAGAACAGGAGGTGACGACGGCTCCGTCTCGTGGAACGTGATAATTCTTTCTCCCTGATTTTTTTTGGAAAAATAGGATTTTATAGCGTCGGTTTCAGGGTCTGCGGGGGCACCAGGTGGGGACAACCCACCTGGTGCGCCTGGAGGAGGCGCCCTAGTGGGTTGTGCCCACCCAGGTGCCCCCCCTCCGGGTGGATCTTGCCTCCAGAAATTCTTTTTATTGATATAAAAAATCCTCGCAAAGTTTCGTTCCATTCCGAGAACTTTTATTTCTGCACAAAAACAACACCATGGTAGTTCTGCTGAAAACAACGTAAGTCCAGGGTTAGTTTCATTCAAATCATGCAAATTAGAGTCCAAAACAAGAGGAAAAGCGTTAGGAAAAGTAGATACGTTGGAGACGTATCAACTATTTCTCGAGAGAAGCCACTAGTGAAATCTACGGCCCCCGGGTCTATCTTTTATCATACTTGCTTTCCGATCAATCTTTTGCCATATTTAGTTTCAGATCTATATTTCCAAAAACCCAAAAATACCTTGCTGCACTTTTTCTTTATTTATTTTATTTCGCATTTTATCGAGATCTATTTATCCAATCTACCACAAAACAATTTATCTTTTTACCGAGGAGGGATTGGCAACCCCTCTTACACGTCGGGTTGCAAGTATTTGTTCTTTGTGTGCAGGTACCATTTACATAGGCTTGCTTGGTCCTCCTACTGGATTGATACCTTGGTTTTGTAACTGAGGTAAATACCTACCGTAGTTGTGCTTCATCATCCCTTCCTCTTTGTGGATATACCGACGCAGTTTCAAGTCGCATCAAAAGGAATTTCTTGCGCCGTTGCCAGGGAGGATCAAGTCAAGGAAGTCTCCTGTGCCAATCTATGGCGTCGGGGAGACATCATCAACATCTATCAGGTTCCTAATCACAAATCTTATCTCGCAATTGACATTTTTTGCCATTAGCCTCTCGTTTTCATCTCTCCCACTTCACAATAATTTGCCTTTATATTCGCCCCCTTTTTTCATTTGTCGTTTTCTCGACAGATCTTTTGTTTGCTTGAACTTGTCATCATGAGTGACTTTGGTATGGCAGAAACAGACAATGGCCTAACTCCTAAAATTGGACAATCTGCAATCTGGATGCTAAAACTTTTGTTTTGGGGCAAGGGAACGTTATAGGAAAAGAAACTATCCAATAATTCTTCAATTGTGTTGGAAATTTGACTCTTGATGATACTCCTCTACTTAAAAGAACTAAATCTTATGCGGAAGCTATTTCAGTGCTAGTTCTGAAACTTGAAAATAGATTTATCCATACTCATCCTACCTTGCAAAGATTGTTTTACGAGCTACCCGTTATAAAGGATCCGAAAGCTAAAAAGCTAGCTACCCTTGTTCTTATGAATGAATTTGATCACATAATACGGGATGCTAGGGAATTATTTTATTTTTTTGGTATGATCCATGAAAAACCGGTGATAGATGAGATCCTTTACAATAGTGATTAGATGTTGAGACACTTGCTTGGAAATAATCAAGTTTTTTATGAGAAAGGAAATCAAAAGGGGTACGTAGATGGGCAACTTGATAATGCTATGATTTCTATGGACAATGTGTTTCAAGTTATGTTTGCAAAACCTCCTGAGAAAAAACACATCTATGGAAAATAAGACCAAATATGACAATACTTGAATCTATGCATTATGCCTAGCTAGGGGCATAAAACGATAGCGCTTGTTGGGAGGCAACCCAATGAATAAAATTTATTTTTGCCTTTTTTATTCTGTTCTTTGCACAATTATGCTACTGTTATGATTGTGTTTTTATGTTTTAATTAGTGTTTGTGCCAAGCAAAGCCTTTGGGATTATGTTGGGTGATAGTTGATTTGATCTTGTTGAAAAACAGAAACTTTGGCGCCCAGTAGAAGAATTGTTAAAAATCACAAAAGCGTGATAAAATTCTAAATTTTTTACACAAGATTTATACACAAATTTCCTACATTGTCCTAATTCTTCAGAATTTTTGGAGTTACAAAATTACACGAAGTTTCCAGATTACTACAGACTGTTCTGTTTTGACAGATTCTGTTTTCTTTGCATTGTATGCTTATTTTGATGAATCTATGGATTGTATCGGGGGGTATAAGCCATGGTAAAGTTGGAATACATTAGATATAATTAAAGAATAAAATATGAATGGGTTTGCAACAGTACTTAGAGTGATGATTTGCTTTATTATAATAACGAATCTCGTGAAGGTTTTGTTAAGTTTTGTGTGATTGAAGTTTTCAAGTTTTTGGTGAGATCATGATGGATGAAGGAATAAGGAGTGAAAAGAGCCTAAGCTTGGGGATTCCCATGGCATCCCAAGTTAATATTCAAGGAGAACCAAGCAACTAAGCTTGGGGGTGCCCCGGAAGGCATCATGTCTTTCTTCTAACGATCATCGGTAAGTTTACTTGGAGCTATATTTTTATTCGTCACATATCATGAGTTTTGCTTGGAGCGTCTTGTATTATATGAGTCTTTGCTTTTTTTGATTTTTAGTTTGTCTCATATATCCTTGCTGGACACACCTATTTGAGAGAGCCGAAATTATGCTATGATTTGATAGAATTGCTCTGTGTGCTTCACTAAAAAAATTTGAGCTATGGAATTTCTCTAGTGCTTCACTTATATCTTTTTGAGCACGGTGTGCTTTAATATTTTTGGAGAAATACTCTCATGCTTCACTTAGATTTATTTGAGAGTTAGTAAATTTTTTGAAGAAATTATCTCATGCTTCACTTATACTCCCTTCATTCCAAAATAGATGACCCAACTTTGTACTAAAGTCAGTACAAAGTTGAGTCATCTATTTTGGAACGGAGGGAATATTATTTTGAGAGATGAATTTTTTTATGCTTAAGTTCTTCACTTAAATTTGTTTGGGCCTATCAAAAGGAATTACAACTTATGAAATTAGTCCCAAAGTGATAGATATTCAAGAGGGATATAATAAAAAAAATTATGAAGATCATTGGACAAAATAAACTTGATTCTTTGTAATAGTTTTGAGATATGATGATAGTAATATGTGAGTTATGTTGGTGAGTAATTATGCTTTAGTAAGAATATTGGTGTTAAGGTTTGTGATCCCCTATACAAGCACAAAAGTCAATAGTTATGCAATGAAATTACATCCTACTTGTGGTGCATTATTCGGTGTTAGTTATGCTTAATGCTCGTTTATGTGAATTTTCGTTTCTTGGTTGGATGCTTCTCAATCTATTTTCTAGCCTTCATTTGTACTAAGTAGAAATACTACTTGTGCATCTAAAATACTTAAACCCGTTTTTCCATATGAGTCCACCGTACCTACCTATATGTGGTATTTCCGTGCCGTTCTATGTAAATTTGTATGTGCCATCTCTAATTTCCAAAATGAATTTCCTTTTTGTGTGCTCGTACCACTCATGAAGCGGCGGGGGTGGCCAATATTTTCCATGCTAGATGTGTTATTCTCAAGATGAGTGTTTATTCACTTGTCATTGCACGAGAGTACGACGATAATAGGGATGCCCAGTCCCAAAATGAAAAAGAATTTTACTTTATGTTGTCAAATAATAAATTCCTTGGAAAGTGTTGGTATGGACGGTACCCGTGGATACGACTAGCCGTGCAATGTGAAAGTATGGTGGAAAAAGAAATAAACTTTATTTTATGTTTGGGAACTGCTTATGATATATCTAGCATGAAAAGTGTTGGGAATTACTCGGTCATTTTCGTTGACGGGAAAAGTATGCCTCTAAAAAAATTATCTATCAATTTAAGCTTTGAGCTCTGGCACCTCTACAAATCTCTGCTTCCCTCTGCGAAGAGCCTATCTATTTACTTTATGCATTTTTTATTTTTTATTTGAGTGTCCATCTTCTCTTATAAAGCACCAACTAAGGAGCACTATGATCATACTTGAGCATTGGGTGTAGCTAATTTGCGAGTGTGTTTCGTGAATGGATCAACGATTGAGCATGATGGGCTAGGGATAACTTTCTTTAGTGTTGATATTTTGAAAGACATGGTTGCTTGTTGATATGCTTGAGTATTGAAGTCTTCAAGTAGAAACTAGACTATTGCTTTGAACCATATAAAAGTCCAAATGTCCATGCTACAAAAGAAAAGAATATGTGATGAACATGTTAGGTAACATTCCACATCAAAAATTCTGTTTTTATCATTTACCTACTCGAGGACGAGTAGGAATTAAGCTTGGGGATGATGATACGTCTCCAACATATATATAATTTTTGCTTGTTCCATGCTGTTATATTATCAATCTTGGATGTTTTACAATCATTTTATAGCAACTTTATATCATTTTTTGGGACTAACCTTTTGACATAGTGCCCAATGTCAGTTGTAGTTTTTTGCTTGTTTTTACTTCGCAGAATATCCCTATCAAACGGAGTCCAGATGCAGCGAAACTTTTTGGAGATTTTTTACTAGAAGACACCTTGGGGGCCAAGAAAGCACCTGGAAGGAGGCCCGTGGGGACCACAAGACCCCAGGGCGTGCCTTGGTGGGTTGTGGGCCCACAGGGGTCTCCTGCACCGCCTCTTTGCATTATAAATTCCCAAATATTCCAGAAACCCGAGGGGAGTCGACGAAACACAATTCCAGCCACCGCAAGTTCTAGAACCACGAGATCCAATCTAGAGCCCTATTCCGGCACTCTACCGGAGGGGAAGACGATCATGGAGCGGTTCATCATCCTCATTGGTGCCTCTCTGATGATGCGTGAGTAGTTCACCATAGACCTACGGGTCCGTAGGCAGTAACTAGATGGCTTCTTCTCTCTTTCTAATTCTCAATACAATGGTCTCTTAGAGATCTATTTGAGGTAATGACTTTTTGCGGTGTGTTTGTTGGGATCCGATGAAGTTCGAGTTTATGATCAGATTTTTATCCATGAATATTAATTGAGTCTTCTTTGATCTCTTATATGCATGATTATTTATAGCCTCGTATTTCTTCTCCGAATCTTTTGTTTAATTAGGCCAACTAGATTGTTTTTTCTTGCAATGGGAAGGGGTGCTTTGTGATGGGTTCGATCTTGCGGTGCCCTCTCCCAGTGACAAAAGGGGCAGCGAGGCACGCATGTATCGTTGCTATTAAGGATAACAAGATGGGTTCTATTCCTACATGAATAGATCTTGTCTACATCATGTCATCGTTCTTATTGCATTACTCCATTTCTCCATGAACTTAATACACTAGATGCATGCTGGATAGCGGTCGATATGTGGAGTAATATTAGTAGATGCAGGCAGGAGTCGGTCTACTAATCTTGGACGTGATGCCTATATAGTGATCATCGCCTTGGATATCGTCATAATTATTTGATCTTCTATCAATTTCCCAACAGTAATTTGTTTACCCACCGTGTGCTATTTCTTGAGAGAAGCCACTAGTGAAATCTACGGCCCTCGGGTCTATCTTCTATATATTTGCTTTCCGGTCTATCTTTTGTCATATTTATTTTCAGATCTATATTTCCAAAAATCCAAAAATACCTTACTGTACTTTTTATTTATTTATTTTATTTCACGTTTTATCGAGATCTAATTATCCAATCTACCACAAAACAATTTATCATTTTACCGAGGAGGGATTGACAACCCCTCTTACGCGTCGGGTTGCAAGTATTTGTTCTTTGTGTGTAGGTACCATTACATAGTCTTGCTTGGTCCTCCTACTGGATTGGTACCTTGGTTTCATAACTGAGCACTACTAGGGAAAACCTTATACACAGAATCTTAGCAGCAGCGCGGCACAAAAAGAGGCGCTACTGCTAATTAGCAGTAGCGAGGATAAGGAAACCACGCTACGGACGTAAATTTAGCAGTAGCGTGTGTTGTACAAACCGCGCTGCTACAAAAATCCACCGACAGTACCCACCAACCTAAGTTTACCAGCAGCGCGGTGTCACGATGCGCGCTACTGCTAATGAAGTAGTAGTAGCGCGCTTTTTAGTCACGTCGCTGCTGCTAATTTTGAAATTGTCCACATGGTTGGCCCGTTTAGCAGTAGCGCGTGTTAGGAAAGCGCGCTGCTGCTATATCCTTAGCAGTAGCGCTCTTTGCCACCCGCGCTACTGCTAAGGTGCACTATACCCCGCCACCTTTCCCACCCGTCCTCCCCTCCCCCATCTCCTCTCCTCCCTTTCCCCTACCTCCCACATCCTCCCTCTCTCACTCTTCTTCTTCCTCAAGACTTCTCCCCCCATTACTCTCCCTCTTCTACCTACCTTTCTCTCTCTTCATTACTCCTAGCTAACTACACCACCTCCATTAATGCATCTCCTTCATCTTTTTCCTTCCCCCTCCACTAGTTGAAGTTGTCTCCTCCCAAATTAGCTAGCTAGGTAGATGTAGCATTTAGTCAAGTGACCTATTTGCCCCCTAATTAGATCTATCTTTGTCAAGAAGAGCTTTGTGCACTTTTGATCTCCCTAGCTACATCATCATCTCCACCGTGCATGTGCTCGATCTCGAGATAGCTAGGTGATTAAAATTTCATGCTTTTGCAAAATGGAAATATGTGTATGTGTGTGTGATATGATAATTGGGCAATATGATGGAAATTGTGTGTGTGGCATAAGTTGACGCCAAATTGTGCTTTTGAGTTGCCTATGTTTTGCCGAAATGTCGATTTATTTCCGTTTTGGCGAATTCCGGGCAAACTCTAGATCTATATATGTCCTATTTTTAGGGAAGGTCATGCCGAATTGTTGTATGACTTTGATGCATGCACGCATTTTTATAATCAATTTGTTTATTATTACCGTGCAGACGTTCATGATGGTCAGTGGAACGATGGTGGACAGGTGGTTGGCGGTCGGCGGTGCAGGACATGAAAGAAAATAATCGGACAGATGTTTTATGTCCGTGTCAAAAATGCAAAGGAATAGTTTGGCTCGACCCCTATGACGATGGTCATGTGGAAGTGCACCTGCTCATGACTGGTTTCATGGATGGCTATACTCGGTGGATAATTGAAGATGAGGATGACGATGTTGAGGACGCCGACGGGGCAGGCAATGACGACACGGGGCAAGACGAAGAGATGATCGATAATGGCGGCGGAGAAGAGGCCGGACATGGCGGCGGCGAAGGGGCCGGGCATGGCGGAGGAGAAGGGGCCGGACATTTCGGCGGAGAGAACGACGTGGACTCCACGCAGCAGAGTTCGTCGGTACTAAGTTCAATCATGCGGGACCCTCATGTTCAAGCACTGCTTCACAAGGAGACGAGTACTGAGAGAGCTGCTTCTAGAGAGGAGGCTAAGCTGGAGCAACTGATGGTAGACTCGAACACTCCATTGTATGATGGTTGCAATCCTGAAGTGACCCGCTTGAGTTTCACGCTCCAACTCCTGAAGATGAAGGCTAAAAACAAATGGACCAACACTAGCCTCGATGAGCATCTCAAGTACCTAAAGGATGTTCTTCCCGCGGGGAATCTATGTCCTACTAGTGTTGATGAGGCCAAGAAGATCGTGTGCCCTCTTGATCTGCTGCACGTTAGATACCATGCATGCATCAACGATTGCATAATTTATCGGAAGGAGCACGCGGAAAAAACAAGCTGTCCGATGTGCAATGCTTCTCGATACAAGAAGACCGGGAAGAAATGTCCCCAGAAAGTTGTATGGTACTTATCGATCACTCCCCGTCTCCAGCGGTATTTTGTAGATCCCAAGGAAGCAAAGCTAATGCGCTGGCACGCGGAGAGGAAGAAGCCCGACGATGGAGATGATCCGAAGCTGAGACATGTGAAGGATGGAAGCCAGTGGAGAGCGTTGAACTGCTTCTATCGGTATTTTGAATGTGATGCAAGGAACATCGTGTTCGGCGCGTGTACCAATGGCATGAATCCGTTTGGCAACCAGAACACCAACCATAGCACATGGCCCATGTTTGTATGGATGTACAACCTCCCCCCTTGGTTGTGCATGAAGTCGAAGTACATTCACATGAGCATGCTTATTCAAGGGCCGAAACAACCAGGAAATAATATTAATTTGTATCTGGGGCTACTTCAAGAGGAGTTAGACACATTATGGAAAACACCGGCCAAGACATGGGACGCCAGCAAAGGCGACTATTTCTACATGAGAGTCGCGTTGATCACGACGGTGCACGACTATCTCGGTTACGGATATGTCGCAGGCCAGGTGTGCCATGGATATTGCGGATGCACGCGGTGCATGGATGATACGACGTCTCAGCAGCTAACGTCAAGGAAAGATGGCGGGTCTGGGAAAATCGTGTACATGGAGCATCGAAGTTGGCTGGAACAGGACGACCCGTGGAGAAACCGTGGAGATCTATTCAATGGTCACGCTGAGCATCGAAGACCTCCATGTAAGCGGAGCGGTGCCGAAATCGATGAGCTGTTGAAAAACTGGAAGGAGTGCCCCGCACCGGGAAAGACGATGAAAAAGGCGCCGGAGCCGCTGCTGAAGGTATGGAAGACGAGGTCTGTGTTCTGGGACTTGGAGTACTGGCACAATCTCGATACACCTCATTGCCTTGATCAAATGCATATATGTAAGAATGTCCTTGAGAGCTTGCTCGCGACACTAATGAACATGCCGGATAAGACCAAGGATGGGCCGAAAGCAAGAAAAGACTTGCAAGATTTGAAAATCAGGGAAGATCTGCACATGCCGTCCCGTAAAATGTCAGACGAGACAGAGACGGAGACAGAGGCACGGGAGAAGAAGGGCAAGAAAATAAAGAAAGAGGATTATTGTCCCCCTTCTTGCTTCACCTTAAGTCAGGCTGAGATCGGTCAATTATTTAAGTGCCTTACTGGAGTCAAAGTTAGTTCCGGTTACTGTGGCAAGATAAGCAGATATATATACACGGACAAGAAAAGGTTCAGCGGGATGAAGTCCCATGACTGTCATGTGATGACAACGCAGATACTACCTGTTGCCCTTAGAGGGATAATGGACAAGCACATCCGTGACACGCTTATTGGTCTCTGCAACTTTTTCGACGTCATCTCTTGAAAGTCGATCAGTCTGAAGCTGCTCCGAAGGCTACAGGAAGAGATTGTTGTGATACTGAATGAGCTGGAGATGTACTTCCCGCCCGCGTTCTTTGACGTGATGGTGCATCTATGTGTCCATATTGTGGACGACATAATAGACCTGGGGCCGTCATTTCTGCACAACATGATGCCGTTTGAGAGGATGAATGGGATCATCAAAGGATTCGTTCGTAACATGTCCCGTCCGGATGGAAGCATCGTCCGGGGCTATCTGACACAAGAGTGCATCTCTTTCTGCGAGAATTTTCTATATGGCGCAGACCTGCAGCCGCCTGGTGTTAGTGTTGGTTTGCCCATTAACAAGCACGATGGGAGGCTCGAAGGAGAAGGTCACTCCAACGGTCGCAGGGAACTACACGTGACATACTCAGATCGACGCAGCGACTTTGACAGAGCAAACTTGGTAGTGGTACAACACCTAGACGAGGTAGATCCTTTCGTGGCACTGCACAAAGAAATTATCGCAAAGAAGTATCGTGACCGGGGGGTATGCAGGACGAACGCCGAAGTTACTAGAGAGCACAACTCCACTTTCCTACATTGGTTCAAAGAGCATATTATTGCTAATCCCCCGGAGGAGGGCTCTAAGGACGGATTGCTCATATACGCCTTAGCACATGGCCCCTCGCCCAACCTCGTAACCTATCAGGCATACGATATCAACGGATACACGTTCTATACAGAGGCCAAAGATATTGATAGTGATGATCAGAACTCAGGGGTGACGATGGAATGCATGACCGGCAGCGACAACGGCGCAACTGAAAGATTTTACGGAAGGGTCGAGGAGATCTGGGAGCTTGACTACTCTGGACTGCACAACACGATGATGTTCCGTGTCAGATGGGCTAAGAATGTCGAAAGAGAAAACCGGTATTTCACTACCATGACTATACCCGACGCCAAGAGTTCTACCATGAACGCTATCGCAAAAAACGAGCCATGGGTACACGCTAAGCACGTGACACAATGCTTCTTCATAACCGACCCGTGCAATCCCAGCCGTGTTGTCATGAGGAGAGGCAAAAGGAACATCATTGGAATGGATGGAGTCGCCAACGAGGAAGACTACGATCAGTACGGCAACCCAATGAGGGAAGATGACGATGATGATGAAGTATATGTCAAAAGAAGAATCAATACTACATTACCTAAGAAAAATCGTACTCCATGGAAAAGGCAAAGTCACAATGAGGGGCTCAATTATTCTTCAACGAACAAGAAGGGAAAGAAGCTGACTCAAAAACGAAAACGCCAACGCTGAGGAACCGTATGCTATCGGTCAAATGATGTAATATATATATATATATTATATATTCCTATTTTGTATACACACTTAGCCATTATTATGCATGTGTCCAATGATGTAATATATATATGTTCCTATTTTGTATACATATTTAACCGTCAAATGATGCAATATATATCGCCTTCCCTTCGTTCACTGCTTTTGGAAAAAAAAGTGAGAGAAAATAAAGGAAAAGAAAAAGGGAAACTGGTTATAGCAGTAGCGCTTTACTGCAGCTAGTCAAGGTAGCAGTAGCGGTTTCTGTATAAAACCGCTATAGCTGCCTATAATAGTAGGAGCGTGTTTTCCCTAAACGCGCTACTGCTACGTCCACTTAACCCAAAATCCTCACTCTCTCTACTTCATCCCGCCTCTTTCCCCCCCCCCAAATCCCCACTCTCTCTTCCCTCGCCGCGCCCCGGCGCTCGCCCCCGACCCCGACCTCGGCCTCGGCTCCGACCCCGGCACTCGCCCGACCCTGACGCGCCACGCCTCCCTCCTCTGCTTGCTCTCCTCCCAACCTCGGCCGTCGTCGGGCCTGCGTCCTCGTCCCTGCACCCTCTGTAAACCCCCCCCCAGCGCTCCTACTCTCTCTGCTAGCTAGGGTTCTTCGGTTAATTTACTTAGGTTTTAGTTAGGGCAGTAGGTTAATTAGGTTATCTATTTAGTTATGAATTTAGCTAGGTTTTAAAATATGACAGAAATTTAGGGTTAAGCAATTGTAGTTAAAAGCAAATTTTGGTAGGCTGAATTTATATGCAAATTTGAACTGGATGTGATATGTGGACATGTGATGTTTTGGAGATGTCATGTTTGGAATTTGGACATGTGATGTTTTGGACATGTCATATTTGGAAAATGATGATTATGTGCAGGGTAAATGATCTGAATGGCCTATGTTACGCCGGAATGTTGATTCATTTCCGTTCCGGTGAATTTCAGGCGCTCGATATGTCCATTTTTTAGCAAAGGTCATGCCGAAATTTTCCGTGAATTTTGGCATGATTTGTGCTAGATAGTAGGCATATCGAGTGCTGAGAGTTGCTGGGAAACAACATTCGGGCAAACATAGATTTCTTTTTTATGTCATTTTTCATTTTTTTCATAATTTTAGAATTAAACGAGGAGACTTAATCATAGGAAACATGTCGAACAACGAAGAAACTGGGCCTTCTGACCAAGATGCAGACGAGATGGATTATGAGGGTGAACAAGAGTACCTCGACTATTTGACTGCTAAGCAAGGTTTGCAGGTCGGCCTCGATGATGGTACTGACACCGACATCGACACCGACGACGCCGGCACCGATGGCGGCGCCGAGACCGATGGCGGCATCGAGACCGGCGGGGAAGGTACCGGCGGGGAAGATACCGACGGGGAAGGTACCGGCGCCGATGCGGCTACCGAAAAGAACAAGCTGAAGAAGCAGAGGATATGAAAACCTAACAAACTAGGGATTGGACGACTAGTGATCACAAAGATGGCACCTGGCAAGTTTGAGCCATTAGAGCCGGAAGAACCTCACAAGTGCAATGGGAACCAAGTAGGATGCATCCTACGGGAATGCGCGAGCATCAACGACGATGACTTAAGGAGTAAAGAACATTTGACGCAGTTGCTCCTGACAAAGTTGCACAAGAGATTCAAGTTCCCGCAGCCGCTCCCGCTCATAGCAGCCCGTCCTCAGTCTCTGGCGCGCTAGGTGGGCCTTCGTCTTTGGCTGAGCTCGACGCCGTCACGGTAATTACATGTCGCACCAACATATATATATATAGAATATTCCATTTTCGTTGCCTTTCGGATGTTTTACGCCACAGACATATGTGTATGCAGGCCAAAGAAAACCCGTGCACCATACTCTACTTGATCAAAGGCCAGAAGGTGGACGTGGGAAAGGGGATGATAATGGACCCCTTGCAACCCACGTTCCACAACCAGCCGATCCCTGCTGGGCACTTCAGGGTTAGCTTGTCTAGTGTGAAATCGGGGCACGAGGATTTGCCTCCTCCAGTACAGCATGTGGGAGCGGACGACGAGACCCCACCGCGGATTGGAAGCTGCAAGGGTTGGGTGCTGCTATGGCCAAAGAATCTTATTTGTCTGGAGCCGGCCGAGAGCACACCAATAACCACACATCAACAAGCATGTGCGGAGACCACCACCCCGCCTACGCAATTACCAGCTCCTGTAGTGCCGGGTGAGAGCGGCGGACGACATGATGAAGGGGGTGCAATAGTACTGGCTGATGTAATTTGTCCTGTAGAACAGAGAATGGATGATGAGACGGAGGTTGACCCTATGGGTTTCCTCAATACAAACGCGTATGACTGTGACATAGATATGATGAGTCAACCATATGACAAATCGGGCTATCAGCATGCTAATGAGGATATGGATGATATGCTCGGGCAGGAAGGTCGTAGCAGGGATTGCAAAAGTCTCTCTTCATGAAATCCTCACAGGACACGCCTGAAGATGCCGCCTCAACACAGGCTCAACTAGCCGGGCGCGAGGGTCGTACAGTACTTAGCCCGGGAACACTGGGGCAGGGGTTAAGGAAGGGTTTGGAAGGTGTGCCCAAGAAAAAGGAGAGGAAGAGATCGGGGAAGATAGCTGCCTCCAAACAAGCCAGAGCACATAGCAGCCAGACGATGGATTCTGAAGAGCGTGTACCCGTGAAAGGTGCGGCCATGTTCCATCTCACGGGCGAGCCGATGCTACCGCCGAAACCGCTGGAGGCACTATCAGGGGATCTCAGGAGACTGCACGACCATGTGATGTCGACTGAGAAAAGCCTACTAGCCTCAAAGGATCCAGGATATCCGACATACGCGGCTCGTGTGCCTGAGGGGAAGTGCTACGCCGATACACGGCCCGCGGAGGTGTTCTTCCTGCGGTTTGACCATATCTTAGATGTTTCTGACAAGGCGGCTCGATTTTACAATCGTCCGCCTTTTTGCGCTACATATGAGCTCCGTCATGAAGAGAGAAGAAGTCTCGCAAATCTCTGTGGTGGATCCGTACTACATGCACGAGTCTTTCTTGAGTCTCGGCGACCTTGAGCATGAAACTGCTAGGGACTACCTCCAAAACTTCATGGTACAAAATAAGGACCAGGAAATTGTCCTCCTGCCTTATCATCCAAAGTAAGTCAGTTCCGGACAATCCTTTCGTACATTTCAATCATTCCTTCTCGCTCATATGGAGAATAATTTGAGGTGTCTTTTCCCCGCAGCAACGGGCGCGCCGTCCTTATCGTTCTTTACCCGCGAGTCTCCCACGCCGTGTATTTCGACCCTTCCAGAGACTACGAGAAAAAGGACTACACCCACATAATGAATATTCTAGATGATGCTCTCCAAGGCTTCGGCATTAGAGGTGGCCACGTGCAGATCAGGAAACAAAGGAACAAGAAGATGGGTTTCGCGCATAAAACTAACTTCTCCTGCATCCATGTCCCAAAACCAAGCAAGAAGGATGGATTCTACATCGTCCATCTCATGATTGAGTTCAGCACGGATCACCAAAAGCTTCACATGGCAAGCAGAAATGATGATCATATCCACAAGTGGCTAGAATCTCATGGAGAAGCGGATTATAAACTTAGAGATGACTTCTTTCGCATCCAAAGGGACATTGCGACGATCATCATGAAAGAAGTCGTCGATGAGAAGGGGATCTTCCACCACGGCCCAATATCGCGAGTTGACGTCCGAACTCGCATAGGCATGCAACGTCTAGACCTCACGCCGTTTAAGAAGCTAGGGTCCATCTTTGACGATACGGAAGGATGGAACTTCTAGTGATTTATGATGCCGATGATGATGATATGTGTCGGTTGAACTTGTATAGTTTCTGTAGCGATGAAACTTTGTGATGTCCACGGTCCCTGCCGAACTTGCATAACGCTACTTTGTTAGTTTGCGTACGATGACCTACGTACCTCTACTTAATTAGTTTGCGTACTGTATGTTGCATCTAGTTGCTAACCCTTTCTTTTTCGTGTTGCTCTAGTATATTTTGTTGCATATGATTGTTCATCCTCTTGATGAAGATGCATCTCTAACAGGTACCTAGTTTCTTGATGGCGAAGTGCTATGTCGTTGATGTCTACTACGCAACCTTCTTCTTGTAGACGTTGTTGGGCCTCCAAGTGCAGAGGTTTGTAGGACAGTAGCAAATTTCCCTCAAGTGGATGACCTAAGGTTTATCAATCCGTGGGAGGCGTAGGATGAAGATGGTCTCTCTCAAGCAACCCTGCAACCAAATAACAAAGAGTCTCTTGTGTCCCCAACACACCTAATACAATGGTAAATTGTATAGGTGCACTAGTTCGGCGAAGAGATGGTGATACAAGTGCAATATGGATGGTAGATATAGGTTTTTGTAATCTGAAAATATAAAAACAGCAAGGTAACTAATGATAAAAGTGAGCACAAACGGTATTGCAATGGTATGAAACAAGGCCTAGGGTTCATACTTTCACTAGTGCAAGTTCTCTCAACAATAATAACATAATTGGATCATATAACTATCCCTCAACATGCAACAAAGAGCCACTCCGAGGTCACTAATAGCGGACAACAAACGAAGAGATTATGGTAGGGTACGAAACAACCTCAAAGTTATTCTTTCCAATCAATCCGTTGGGCTATTCCTATAAATGTCACAAACAGCCCTAGAGTTCGTACTAGAATAACACCTTAAGACACAAATCAACCAAAACCCTAATGTCACCTAGATACTCCAATGTCACCTCAAGTATCCGTGGGTATGATTATACGATATGCATCACACAATCTCAGATTCATCTATTCAACCAACACATAGAACCTCAAAGAATGCCCCAAAGTTTCTACCGGAGAATCAAGACGAAAACGTGTGCCAACCCCTATGCATAGGTTCATGGGCGGAACCCGCAAGTTGATCACCAAAACATACATCAAGTGAATCACGTGATATCCCATTGTCACCACAGATACGCACGGCAAGACATACATCAAGTGTTCTCAAATCTTTAAAGACTCAATCCGATAAGATTACTTCAAAGGGAAAACTCAATCCATTACAAGAGAGTAGAGGGGGAAAAGCAACATAAGATCCAATTATAATAGCAAAGCTCGCGATACATCAAGATCGAATCACCTCAAGAACACGAGAGAGAGAGAGATCAAACACATAGCTACTGGTACATACCCTCAGCCCCGAGGGTGAACTACTCCATCCTCGTCATGGAGAGCGCCCGGATGATGAAGATGGCCACCGGTGAGGGTTTTTGGTGGCTACAGAGGCTTGCGGCGGCGGAACTCCCGATCTATTCTGTTCCCCGGTCGTATTAGGGTATATGGATATATATAGGCGGAAGAAATACGTCAGGGGAGCCACGAGGGGCCCACGAGGGTGGAGGGCGCGCCCAGGGGGGTGGGAGCGCCCCCCTGCCTCGTGCCTTCCTCGTTGCTTTCTTGACGTGGACTCCAAGTCTCCCGGGATGCTTTCTTTCCAAAAATAACTTCTCCAGAAGGTTTCATTCCGTTTTGACTCCGTTTGATATTCCTTTTCTTCGAAACACTAAAACAAGGGAAAAAACAGGAACTGGCACTGGGCTCTGGGTCAATACGTTAGTCCCAAAATTAATATAGAAGTGCATAGTAAAGCCCATAAAACATCCAAGATGGATAATATAATAGCATGAATACTTCATAAATTATAGATACATTGGAGACGTATCAGCATCCCCAAGCTTAATTCCTGCTCATCCTCGAGTAGGTAAATGATAAAAGAAATAATTTATGAAGTGTGAATGCTAGCAGGTGCATAAGTTTGATCAATGATAATTTCAATCACCTTTTCTAGCATTATTATATGTCATAACGGTAGCTCAACTCATAGAACTTTGCATGATCAAGTAACAAACTATTCACATGTTAAAGTATAGATCATAAACTTTCTTGAAAACTAACAAACCGTGTTATTAGTCATCAAACAATTACAATTCATCTTATTTTCAAGAAGAGTCTATGTCAGAGCTTTGATTTAGCAAATCCCACATACTCAACTATCATATAGTCTTCCATGATTGCTACCACTCAAAGCATATTTTTAGAACAAATAGTATTCATTGAACATAGAGAAAGATAGGGGCTTAATGTTTCGCCTCCCAACCTTTTACCTCAAGGGCAATGTCAACAATAATAATTCATGCTCAAATATATTTGAATGGTCATATATGCCTAGATCTTTCCATCACATGATGCTTGCCAACTAAAGAGTAGGTTGAAATGAGAAGGAATACTACTGACTCTTGCATAAAAGTAAAAGATAGGCCCTTCGTAGAGGGAAGCAGGGATTTGCAGAGGCGCCAGAGCTCGAAGCGAAAACAGAGATGAAAATAATTTGGAGAGGTATGCTTTCATTGTCAACATAACGACCAAGAGTTACCAATATCTTCCATACTACATACATTATAGGCGGTTCCCAAACAGAAAGGTAAAGATTTTTACTCCCCCTCCACCAACAATCATCAATCCATGGCTTGCCCGAAACGACGGGTGCCTCCAACTAACATCAAACCTGGGGGAGTTTTGTTTGCAATTATTTTTGATTTGATTTTGATCTTTTGATCATGGGACTGGGCATCCCAGTTACCAGACATTTTCTCGTGAATGATGAGCGGAGTCCACTCATCGTGAGAATAACCCACCTAGCATAGAAGATATTGCTAACCCGTAGTCGCTACATGAGCGATTCGGGCATACAAAACAGATTATTATTTGAAGGTTTAGAGTTTGGCACATGCAAATTTACTTGGAACGGCAGGTAAATACCGCATATAGGTAGATATGGTGGACACTCATGGAAGAAACTTGGTTGAAGGAATTTGGATGCACAAGCAGTATTCCCGCTTAGTACAGATATTTTGGCTAGCAAAGGATTCTAAATAGCAAGCACCACATGTTAGAGGATCCATAACAATATAACTTATACAAATATACCCAAGCATAACTCATTAAGTTGTCTTCCTTGTCCAACTTCAACTAATTTGCTCAGGTTTGAAAATATTTAATGTGGCTCACAATCATAGAAGATGTCCAAGATAGTATTATATGTGAAATCTCTCTTCCTTCAATATTCTTTCATGAATTGTTCAAGTGACTAATACAATGTTTGCTAACCTTCAATAAATTTACCACCTCTACTTCTTATATGTAAAGTTATTACTCCCCATGGGATAAGCATATGAAACATATATAATTTCAGATTTATGAGATTCAAATCATTCAACCATTTACTCATAGGATATAAGTGAAGCACACGAGTAAATGACAAACTACTCCAAAAAGATATAAGTGAAGATCAATTAGTAGTTAAATAATTATGTAGCTATGTGCAGACTCTCTCTCATTTAAGAATTTCAGATCTTGATATTTTATTCAAACAGCAAGCAAAACAAAATAAAATGACATGACGCTCCAAGCAAAACACATATCATGTGGTGAATAAAAATATAGTTCCAAGTAAAGTTACCGATGAACGAAGACGAAAGAGGGGATGCCTTCCGGGGCATCCCCAAGCTTAGGCTCTTGGTTGTCCTTGAATATTACCTTGGGGTGCCTTGGGCATCCTCAAGCTTAGCCTCTTGCCACTCCTTATTCCATAGTCCATCGAATCTTTACCCAAAACTTGAAAACTTCACAACACAAAACTTAACAGAAAATCTCGTGAGCTCCGTTAGCGAAAGAAAACAAAACACCACTTCAAGGTACTGTAATGAACTCATTCTTTATTTGTATTGATGTTAAATCTACTGTATTCCAACTTCTCTATGGTTTATAAACTATTTTACTAGCCATAGAGTCATCAAAATAAGCAAACAACACACGAAGAACAGAATCTGTCAAAAACAGAACAGTCTGTAGTAATCTGTAACTAACGCAAACTTATAGAACTCCAAAAATTCTAAAATAAATTGGTGGAACTGAGGAATTTGTCTAGTAATCATCTGCAAAAAGAATCAACTAAATATAACTCTCCAGTAAAAAGTTTTAGCTAATCTCGTGAGCGCTAAAGTTTCTGTTTTTTACAGCATGATCATAAAGACTTCACCTAAGTCTTCCCAAAGGTTCTACTTGGCACAAACACTAATTAAAACATAAAACCACATCTAAACAGAATCTAGATGGATTATTTATTACTAAACAGAGGCAAAAAGCAAAAAACTAAAATAAAATTGGGTTGCCTCCCAACAAGCGCTAACGTTTAACGCCCCTAGCTAGGCATGATGATTTCAATGATGCTCGCATAAAACATAAGAATTGAAACATAAAGAGAGCATCATGGAGAATATGACTAACACATTTAAGTCTAACCCAATTCCTATTCATAGGGATTTTTTGAGCAAACAACTTATGGGAACAAGAATCAACTTGCATAGAAGGTAAAACAAGCATAACTTCAAAACTTTAAGCACATAGAGAGGAAACTTGGTATTATTGCAACTCCTACAAGCATATGTTCCTCCCTCATAATAACCTTCAGAAGCATCATGAATGAATTCAACAATATAACCAGCACCTAAATCATTCTTTTCATGATCTACTTGCATAGAAAATTTACTACTCTCCACATAAGCAAAATTCTTCTCATTCGGAATAGTGGGAGTATCATAAGAGACTTGAATACTATAAATTGTTTCCACATTAAAAGAGTAATGTTCAGAAAAAGGGTAATCATAATCATGACAAGTTTTATAAATATAATCATCACTACTTTTTATAGTATAAGTTTCATCACAATAATCATCATAGGTAGAAGGCATGCTATCATCATAACAACTTTGCATATCAAAACTTGGGAGGCTAAAAATATCATCTTCATTAAACGTAGCATCCCCAAGCTTGGGACAAACATTAATTGCAGCAAATATATTCTCAAAAACATCATCTTCATCAAACATAGCATCCCCAAGCTTGGGCCTTTTCATATCATAAGCATAATCACTCTCATCATTAATAGTATGGATAGCACCAATAGTATAGCAATTATCATATTCTTCCAAGCAAGTGCCAAAAAGATTTTCAAGATCATAAGAAGTATCATTATCTTCCCAATCATAATCATCACAACAAGCAATAGGCATAACGAGATCATCATTGAGTGCATCATCTTCCACAATTATTTTTGATTCATTTTCATGGGGCACAACAATAATAGGAGCAACATTATTTGGGAGAGATATCTTTTTACCTCTCTTCCTTTTCCTTTTCTTCTTCTTCACCACATCATGTGTGGGTTCAATCCTCTTTTTGAAGCTCCTTATTAATGAAATTGGTTGAATAGAAGGCTCCTCCTTGTTACCTGATTCATCATAAGAAATAATAGGAGGATATTGGGAAGTCTCTTCCATTTCATTAGTATTCTATTCATCTTCTATTTGTTTTATTTTCTTTATGTAATTGGCAATATAATTATTTTCAATGCAATTCACCGCACAATACATATAAATTTCCTCTAGATCAAAACCAAGAAGTTTGTCACGGGCAAATACTAGAAGATAGTTAGTTATATGTTTCATTTCTTCATAGCCCATAAGCAAACTAAGTTCATTATAATGTGCAAGGGAAATCAAGTCATCACAATTTTTGGACACGATTAGATCATGAAACAATTTGCATCGGATAGTTAAATGACCCCGTTCATTGCAAAGTTCACAAGTATGGCCAAGAAAATTTAAATTATCAGCACAAACATCTAGCCTTTCTTGCAACAATTTAGTTTCCAAATGCTTATGCCTCTTGCAATATCTATCTTCCCTATTTGGTGTGTACTTGCAAACCCAATGCACTCCACAAAAAATGACATGTTTATAGGAGACATTTTCATCATAAATAGTGCAATCATCATTAGTACCATAGATATTCAAGGAGTTCATACTAACAACATTGCAATCATGCTCATCATTCAAAGATTTAGTGCCAAACATTTTAATGCATTCTTCTTCTAACACTTTGGCACAATTTTCCTTTCCATCATACTCACGAAAGATATTAAAAAGATGAAGCGTATGAGACAAACTGAATTCCATTTTTTTGTAGTTTTCTTTTATAGACTAAACTAGTGATAAAGCAAGAAACAAAAAGATCCGATTGCAAGATCTAAAGATATACCTTCAAGCACTCACCTCCCCGGCAACGACGCCAGAAAAGAGCTTGATGTCTACTACGCAACCTTCTTCTTGTAGACGTTGTTGGGCCTCCAAGTGCAGAGGTTTGTAGGACAGTAGCAAATTTCCCTCAAGTGGATGACCTAAGGTTTATCAATCCGTGGGAGGCGTAGGATGAAGATGGTCTCTCTCAAGCAACCCTGCAACCAAATAACAAAGAGTCTCTTGTGTCCCCAACACACCTAATACAATGGTAAATTGTATAGGTGCACTAGTTCGGCGAAGAGATGGTGATACAAGTGCAATATGGATGGTAGATATAGGTTTTTGTAATCTGAAAATATAAAAACAACAAGGTAACTAATGATAAAAGTGAGCACAAACGGTATTGCAATGGTATGAAACAAGGCCTAGGGTTCATACTTTCACTAGTGCAAGTTCTCTCAACAATAATAACATAATTGGATCATATAACTATCCCTCAACATGCAACAAAGAGCCACTCCGAAGTCACTAATAGCGGACAACAAACGAAGAGATTATGGTAGGGTACGAAACAACCTCAAAGTTATTCTTTCCAATCAATCCGTTGGGCTATTCCTATAAATGTCACAAACAGCCCTAGAGTTCATACTAGAATAACACCTTAAGACACAAATCAACCAAAACCCTAATGTCACCTAGATACTCCAATGTCACCTCAAGTATCCGTGGGTATGATTATACGATATGCATCACACAATCTCAGATTCATCTATTCAACCAACACATAGAACCTCAAAGAATGCCCCAAAGTTTCTACCGGAGAATCAAGACGAAAACGTGTGCCAACCCCTATGCATAGGTTCATGGGCGGAACCCGCAAGTTGATCACCAAAACATACATCAAGTGAATCACGTGATATCCCATTGTCACCACAGATACGCACGGCAAGACATACATCAAGTGTTCTCAAATCTTTAAAGACTCAATCCGATAAGATTACTTCAAAGGGAAAACTCAATCCATTACAAGAGAGTAGATGGGGAAAAGCAACATAAGATCCAATTATAATAGCAAAGCTCGCGATACATTAAGATCGAATCACCTCAAGAACACGAGAGAGAGAGAGATCAAACACATAGCTACTGGTACATACCCTCAGCCCCGAGGGTGAACTACTCCCTCCTCGTCATGGAGAGCGCCGGGATGATGAAGATGGCCACCGGTGAGGGTTCCCCCCTCTGGCAGGGTGCCGGAACAGGCTCCCGAGAGGTTTTTGGTGGCTACAGAGGCTTGCGGCGGCGGAACTCCCGATCTATTCTGTTCCCCGATCGTTTTAGGGTATATGTATATATATATATATATATATATATATATATATATATATATATATATATATATATATATAGGCGGAAGAAATATGTCAGGGGAGCCACGAGGGGCCCATGAGGGTGGAGGGTGCGCCCCCTGCCTCGTGCCTTCCTCGTTGCTTTCTTGACGTGGACTCCAAGTCTCCCGGGTTGCTTTCTTTCCAAAAATAACTTCTCCAGAAGGTTTCATTCCGTTTCAACTCCGTTTGATATTCCTTTTCTTCGAAACACTGAAACAAGGGAAAAAACAGGAACTGGCTCTGGGCTCTGGGTCAATAGGTTAGTCCCAAAAGTAATATAAAAGTGCAAAGTAAAGCCCATAAAACATCCAAGATGGATAATATAATAGCATGAATACTTCATAAATTATAGATACGTTGGAGACGTATCAGCCGTGTACGAAGGGAAGGTTCCGGGAGTGTATGACGAGTGGCATAAGTGTTAGGCGCAAGTGCAGGGGGTCTCGGGTGCCAGCCATAAAGGCTTCAAAAGCAGACAAGAAGCACAAGCTAGTTACTTGAGGTTCAGGCGAGCGCGAGAGAGGACTCATGACCACCGCCTCATGTACTACATAGTTCCACTATCACTCATAGTGATAGCACTTCTCGCGTATACCATTGTTTAGATGGATGACGTTGTAGTTGCAAGTATTCGAGACTTGCATGTATCGCTATTTTTGAGATGATGACGAGATACCACTTTGTGTTGGATGATAATTATGATGAGACTATTTGTATGTATATTCTATGATTACATTTGTGGTCTCGCAGCGATTTGTATGTGTATGATGATGACATTTGTATGTGCTAAAGATTCATGTATAAAGCCTATTCAAATACAAAACAAATATGCAGAAAAAAACAAAAGCTACTAAAATTAGCAGTAGCGAGTGGAGGAAAGTTAGCAGCAGTGTGACAATAGCAGCAGCGCGTTCGGACAAAGAGCGCTAGAGCTATTAGCAGTAGCGAGCTTCCGCGCAGCACGCTACAGCTACACTTGTATAGCAGTAGCGCGGGCCCGCACGCGCTGCTGCTACGGGTTAGATGTAGCGCCCTATTAGTAGCGCCGGTGCCAGCGCTACTGGTAGGCCAAAAACCCGCGCTGCTGCTAGGCTTTTCCCTAGTAGTGGAGGGAAATACCTACCATAGTTGTGCTGCATCATCCCTTCCTCTTTGGGAAAATACCGATGCAGTTTCAAGCCGCATCAGTACTGACTGGAGAACTCTGTCAATCACTTTCTTATCTGGAAGATTAACTCCCACTTGATTCAAGCGACTGTAGCACCCACACATTCTGATCACATGCTCACTGGCTGAGCTATTCTCCTCCATCTTGTAGGCAAAGAACTTGTCAGAGGTCTCATACCTCTCAACACGGGCATGAGCCTAAAATATCAATTTCAGCTCTTGGAACATCTCATATGTTCCATGGTTTTCAAAACGTCTTTGGAGCCCCGATGCTAAGCCGTAAAGCACAGCGCACTAAACTATCAAGTAGTCATCAAAACGTGTCTGCCAGATGTTCACAACACCCATAGACTACTCTTGAGGGGGTGGCGCACTGAGCGGTGCATCAAGGACATACGCCTTCTGTGCAACAATGAGGACAATCCTCAAATCACGGACCCAGTCCGCATAATTTCTACCATTATCTTTCAACTTAGTTTTCTCTAGGAACCTATCAAAAACAGGGGAGCTACACGAGCTATACACCATAATTTGCAAAGACATTTTAACTATGTTCATGATAATTAGTTTAGTTAATCAAATTACTAATGAACTCCCATTCAAATCAAACATCCCTCTGGTTGTCTAAGTGTGACATGATCCAAATCCACCACTCCAAGTCCGATCATCACGTGAGATGAGGTGGTTTGAATGGTGAACATCTCCATGTTCATCATATCTACTGTATGACTCATGTTCAACCTTTCGGTCTCTTGTGTTCCGAGGCCATGTCTGTACATGCTAGGCTCGTCAAGTTTAACCCAAGTGTTTCGCATGTGCAAAATTAGCTTGCACCCGTTGTATGCGAACGTAGAGTCTATCACACCCGATCATCACGTGGTGCTTCGGAACGACGAACTTTCACAACGGTGCACACTTGGGGAGAACACAATTTTATCTTGAAATTTAAGTGAGGGATCACCTTATAATGCTACCGTTGTCCTAAGCAGAATAAAATGCATAAAAGGATTAACATCACATGCAAATCATAAGTGACATGATATGGCCATCATCTTGTGCTTTTGATCTCCATCTCCAAAGCACCGGCATGATCTCCATCGTCACCGGCATGATACCATGATCTCCATCATCGTGTCGCCATCGGGGTTGTCACGCCCACCATGATTCTACAACTATTGCTACCTTTTAGCGATAAAGTAAAGTATTACATAGCGCTTAATGATTGGCACGCAAGTCATACAATAATTAAAGAAAACCCTATGGCTCCTGCCGGTTGCCGTATTCATCGACATGCAAGTCGTGATAATCTATACAAAGCATGATCATCTCATACATCAAATATATCTCATCATGTATTTGTCCATATCATATCACAACATACCCTGCAAAAACAAGTTAGACGTCCTCTACTTTGTTGTTGTATGTTTTACGTGGCTGCTATGGGTAACTAGTAAGAACCGTTCTTACCTAGGCAAAGTCATAACGGTGATATTCAAGTTTATGTTTAACCTTCTACAAGGACCGCCTTTGTCGAATCCGATTCAACTAAGGTGGGAGAGACAGACACCCGCCAGCCATCTTTATGCAACAAGTTGCATGTCAGTCGATGGAACCAGTCTCATGTACGTGGACATGTAAAGTTGGTTCGGGCCACTTCATCCCACAATACCGCTGAATCAAGATAATACTAAGGAAGGAAGCAATCTGAATATCAACACCCACAAACTCCTTTGTGTTCTACTCGTGATGTCATCTACGCATAGACCAAGCTAATGATGCCACTGTTGGGGAACGTTGCATGGGAAACAAAAAATTTCCTACGCTCACCAAGATCAATCTAGGAGATGGCCATCTACGAGAGGAGAGATTGGATCTACATACCCTTATAGATCACTAAGCGGAAGCGTTATGAAACGTAGTTGATGTAGTCATACTCTTCACGATCCAATCCGATCTAGCGTCGAACGGACGGCACCTACGCGTTCAGCACACGTGCGGCTCGATGACGGCTCCTCCTTCTTGATCCCAGCAAGAGAGGGAGGAGAAGTAGATGGGATCTCAACCAACACGACAACATGGTGGAGATGGGGGTGGAGCAATGCCAGCAGGGCTTCGCCAAGCGCCTCCAGAACTACGAACAAGGAAGAACAGGAGAGAGGGGAGGTCGCGGGGCGTGGGAATTGTTGTCTCCAGCCCTAGATTCGATCGTCGGTATCTCCATACCTGATTCAATCTTGTTACCGGCAAGTCTCTTTACTCGTTCCGTAATACAAGATCCCGTGACTAAATCCTTAGTCACATTGCTTGCAAGCTTCTTGCGATGTTGTATTACCGAGAGGGCCTAGAGATACCTCTTCGTCATACGGAGTGACAAAACCCAGTCTCGATCCATGCCAACCCAACAGACACCATCGAAGATACCTGTAGAGTATATTTATGATTATCCAGTTATGAAGTGATGTTTGATACACACAAGGCATTCCTTCGGTGTCAGGGAGTTGCATGATCTCATGGTGTTAGGAACAGATACTTGACATGAAGAAAGCAGTAGCAATAAACTAATATGATCAAATGCCATGCTTATGGTTGGGTCTTGTCCATCACATCATTCTCCTAATGATATAATCCAGTTACCAAATGACAACTCATGTCTATGGTTAGGAAACCTTAACCATCTTTGATCAACGAGCTAGTCTAGTAGAGACTCACTAGGGACACGTTGTTGTCTATGTATCCACACATGTATCTGAGTTTTCGATCAATACAATTCTAGCTAGCATGGATAATAAACGATTATCATGAATAGGGAAATATGATAATAACCAATTTATTATTGCCGCTAGGGCATATTTTCAGCAATACTGACTTGGGAAAATCCATCATGTACCCTTTGACCTCATCTTAATTATGCCGGATCCCTAGAACTGGGATATAAACGGAAAAGCTTCGCTTCTTCTCATTACTGCACCGTTGTTGAGTCCTATCCATTTGGGGGGGGGGGGGGGGGTCTATGATCCACACGCAATTTCCATGGGGACTAAAGCACGTGTATTCACTTAGAAAACGTAATTTGTCCCCTATATGCAGTTGCGAATCTAACATGAAAATGGAGGGTGGGCTCGAAGTTAACGACGAGAAAATTAAAGGTCATTTTAAAAGGAAAAAACCATTATCTCATAATATTTTTCCAGAAAAACCTTAAATAATCCTAAATTACTGTGGAAACCATGTACTTTTTGCATGATTTTTTTTCTGTTTTTTGCAAAATATTATGTTTGGAACGAAAATCTGGACGTGTATAGCTAAATAGTCACCTCCTAGTCCATTTGTTCGAGTAAGCTCAAAAATTCCCAAATTACTATTGAAAACATTTTATTATTTGATGGATATTTTTTGGATTTTAAAAAAATATCAAATTTTGAATCTGTTTAGCAAAATAGCCACCATCTCCTATTTTGTCCAAATAAGCTCAAACTATGCTTCTCTTCACATTTGTAAATCTGTAAATAAGTTGTGTTGGATATCAATCAACAATTCATGAGAGTATTTATGCTACCGGCTTAGCATGATATTTCAGCCGATGCCATCTGCCTGCCGTTGGCTCACAGCTCCTGGCGCGGGGCGACGACTGCAGCCTGTCGTGCGTCCGCTCGCGAGGGTTGAAGGCATGGAGCTTCGTCGATCCTCGCATGGCCGTGTCCACTCCTGTTGGCGGCTGTTCCCGTGCGTGTGTGAGAGCCATGGAGTACATGGGTTGAGACTTGAGACATGAGAGCTGGCTAAGTAAGGAAGGTAGTAGTAGAAAAAAAGATTTATTGAAGGGGAGGCTTGAGCCTGTTTAAGCCTACTTAGTAGACTCGCTTCTGTCTATTATATCGCCATCAACATCAAAATATGTTGAAGGGCATGATTGGACTTTCACTCGTGTCTCTCCTTTTAGGAAAGAGGTTCTTTGGGTAGTGAGTTGTGACTAATAGAAGGTAGGCATGGCAAATTTGCCTGAGTTCATTTTTTTTTCTAGGATTTGTTGTACTTGTTAAAAGAAATTGTCCTCCTCACAATAACATATATTACCATAAAAAAGTTTGATTTGTCATCCTATCCCAGTGAATGTCAGCGCAATAACATTCTCGATAGAAAAACCAAAATGATAAACTGAGCGTAATTTAGATGGTTAGATTCTTTGTGGTGGAATCAGCTCAACAGGGTAACTGATCCTAGACTTGACACCGGTGCTCGCATTTTCTTATGTTTTTTTCAGACTTTCATGTGATGCTTGTTCGGGACGAGGCGGACATTCTCATTGGTTTTGAAGGCGCCTATATCTGTACCATGTTAAAAAATACATGGCAATGACTCTTGTACGTATACGACTAGCCACAATGAAGAGTAACATATAGTAGTAACATACACATATCCTTAGGCCATATTACTACTCACTCCTTTCCGGTTTATAAGGCTTATCTCAATTTTTTCATTTTGCCGATTTATAGGGCTCATCTCCATCTTCTTTTAAAATTTCAAGGAGCATTAAATCTTTGCATGCAAGAATTAAAAAGGAACTCACCAATGCATATAATGCTACTACTCGTCTAGTGGTCAAGCATGCATGCACTGCAATTAATCCCAATTAATGCATCAATTTAGTTTGGGTAGTTTTGTAAAGTACGAGATACATTCCTTCACTCATTATATGCCTTTTTTTTCGAGAGTACGCATAGGCGTACCATAGCTTTATAGAAGGCAGAATTTGAATTACAAAAGCACTACCACTCGCTGCGAACAACGAGCGTAGCAAGAACACCACACCACACCCGGGCAAGTCTACAGACAGCCAACAACGACCATACAAAACTACAAGCAAAAAGCCTGTCCTAACTGAGAATAACACCGCGTCACGACCAACGTCGGGCACCTCCGAAGACCACCACCAACCCCTGAACTTCGCTCGTCGACGCACCAAACACCCTTGTATGCCTAAAGGAGGTGGCAAGTGGATGGCAGGACTTGCTCAGAATCGAGGAAGACACCGTCTTGGAAACACCGTCGATGGCCGTACATAGCGTCGCCGAAGATCAATATAGGACCACGGCGAACATCGGAGGAGAGCCAAAAGGGGCCAAGTCGTGTCTCCAACCATAATGCTGCCAACAGAGGAACGACTTCAAGAAAGCCGCCATCGTGTCGATCCAACACTGAATCAAGGCTTTCACCCGGAGACAACACCAACTCCAAACGAGCGAGGGAAAATGCAAGCGCATCTCGGCGACGCCTCCAAGGAGGGAAACGACACCACGGGCGCCATCGTCGCCGGCCCGGCAAAAGCCGTGCAGATTTTCATCCGATCGTCACACCTCACCACACCTCGAGGGATTTGGTCAGCACCGCCCAAGTAGACTCGCACCGCCGCCACCGCAACACCTTGCCGCCGTAGCCGCAAAGCCGAAGACCGCCCAAAGATCACACGGCCGAGAGAAACGCAGCCCACCCAAGACCACTGACCTGGCCGAAGAACAGCAGCCACTCCACACCTCCGGCAAGGGCCAGGATCGTCCGGGACGGCCGTCACCCACTCCAAGGGACGGCCTTGCAACCACCCCAGCACCTAGGGCCCAGATCGGACCCGAAACACCCAGATCTGACCAGCCCCACTGCGGACAGCATCACGCCGGCACCACTACGAGAGCTCCACCGCTCACCACACGGCCCACAGGTGGCCGGCCGCTCGCTGCTCGCCAGGAGCACCCGCCTAGCCGAGCCATCGAAGCGCCGCCACCAGCCTGGCCTGTAGCTCGCGGCGCCGCCTCTAGCACGCCGCCGAGCCCGTCCGCCACCAGCACACCGCTGCCCTTCTCCGCCAGGTCCGCCGCTCCTCCGCGCCTCCCGCCGTGTGCCGGCGACGCCGCGCCGCTGCCCACACCGCCACCCGCGCCGCCCATGGGACAACCCGCCTCCACGCGAAGGGGAACCGTCGAGGCGCGCCGTCCTCGCCCGCCACCTTTGGTAGCCGGGCGTGGCCGCCACCGCCGGCGCCGGCGGCGGCAGCGGCCGGGGGAGGGAGGGGAGAAAACGGTTGCTCGCTCGATCTAGGGTTGGGGCCTCCGGAGTCGCTCGCGCGAGCGACCCGGGAGGCAGAGGGGAAATTTTACTAAATGTGGCCCTTCGTCCCTCACCATATGCCTTGGTTGATGAGATTTCAGATTTGAGCCCTATAAACCAGAAAGGAGGGAGTACATTCATAGTGGGTAGTAACATAAGCGTGGTGTCATGCAAAGATTTATTTATTAGGTTATAGACTCATATTGCATTGGGACATGTGATGTTACAGTAACTAGTTAAGTTACCCAAACTACCTCTCTCCGCATTAACGCATTGTCACATAAGCAAATTTGCTGAATTGGACTCGATGTTACTGCTGAACTTAGACTAGCCACAATGGTTAGTAACATAGACTAGTAACATGCTATAGTGGAGAGTAACATTTGTGTGGTAACATGCAACAATTCATTTATTAGCCTATAGACTCATCCTGCCTTGATATGTGTGATGTTACTCATATTACTAGTACCTACTCTCTTGTAGACTAGTCAAAGTGGGAGTAAGACTCCATCTTCTCGGAGTAGCTATATTACCACTTTCCTCTCTTTCTTCATTTATTGTTTGTCACATCATCTATTTTATCTAGATATGAATGATGTTACTACCTATGTTACTTCCACTATGGAGTCTTAGTCCCACTGTGGCTAGTCTACAAGAAGGCGACGACTTTCTTGGGTTGGAGGACGATTCACTTCACCCCGTATCCACGGGATGTTCACCGATTTGCGTTACAGTCGGCAGTATAAACGACCAAAGAAACACCGGACCCTCGTTAAAACCGACGACGACGCAGCCGTAGGCTCGACGCCAAACTTTCTCCGAAACACTGCACCTTGAGAATCTCCTCGAAAGGGACGCCACAAGAACCCGGGCGTACGCTTCGCCCGTGACGAGCGCAGCGCACGCTAGCGCGCCGTCCAAGCGCTCGGCGCCTCTGACCCGGAGAGCCACCCCATCACGAGACCGCCTGCCGCGCCTTGTCCCGTTGCTCTTGCCCCCTGCGTTCTCCTGCGCTCCGAACGCCACTTTCGCGCGCCTGTACACGCCATTTCCCATCACTCGTCGTCGTCATCCTCAGCGCTCTCCTGTCGCTCCAGTGTTCTTGACCTGAGAGATGGACGCGGGGAGCGCCGTCGAGGCGGGGCGGCAGGAGGGGACTCCCACGGGGCCCGCGGCGCCGTTCGGCAGGTCGTCGTCGTCGTCGGGTCTCGGCGCGAAGGGCGGCGCGACACCCCAGAGCTTCGACGGCGCGCTCAGAGTTGAGCGCTTCTCTTGGCCCTTTTTTCCCAATCATTTTCGCGTCGCGTGCGCCGCTCTGATTAAAGCTTGCGTGTCGTCCGACGCGTTCGCTCGGGTTTGCAGGAGCTCAAGGATCTGCAGTCGCAGCTGCACCAGGCGGCGGACTGCTGCGAGAAGGCGTTCCTCAACACCGAGAAGAAGCAGCTGTAAGCGCAGACACTCCCATCGTTTATCTCACTCCAGCACATTTTCTTTCTTTCTTTCCCTGTCTGGTCGTGGAACTGATGGCCGCGTGTAAGTTTCGTTTCATTTCCTGCGCATGGTGGTGAAGAATCCTGGACAGTACAAAGAGCTACATCTGCGACGCGGTAGTAGCGGTGATCGATCATCTGGGGACCGTCTCATCCAAGCTTGAGCACCAGCTGGAGGACAAGGCTGAGATCACGCAAACAGAGCAAAAGATCAGCTTCCTCAAGCAGGTTGTGCATTCTCTCCACTTGTAGCTGTGAATAAATTATGTATGGATATCTGGTGCAATTACCAGAAACAGTTTGGATTAAACAATGAGCCATATCTATGACACCGTGATGGAGATTAGGCAGGATTGTAACTTGCGAGAGTACATATACAGTGCTTTTTAAAGGGTGATATACAGTGCTTTTTGAAGGGTGATGTACAGTGCTTTTTGCTCCTAGATAACTTGGGTGCTCTTTGGGAATTCTTCTCTGTTCCAGTTTTAGCAAGTCAATATCAATATGCACCACATGTTTTCTCATGGCGATTGACTTACAAAGCTTCAGCGTCACTGCTGAGTGGTGATGAACATCGACCAAGCCAAACCCTGCTATGCTCACTGAACTTTGTATGATCTCTTGATGTTACCAGAGGCTCTTGACATGCGAACAGTATGCAATTTCCCTCCAACTATTGGCCGTTCGTGCGGACACTGGCGCCGTTCAATATCATCGCCGTTACCTCTCGCAATGTATAGTTTTCAAACTTTGTTCGACTTATATGATGAACATGCAAAATGCTTCAGCTCTGCTATGATTTACTGACTAGTTCCAATTTCCACTACAGCTACTGAAAGAAACAACCAGGAAAATGTTGCCAAGTCAAGGTTTACTGGCTACTTGTTACTTTCGATTCTTTCGCTCTGTCTTTCTTTGTACCTGTGGTCTGCAATTTGTATCCCTGTATATATAACATTAGCAGCATTTTTTCACACAGCAGAGGTGACCCAGAACCCTTCAAGCTCAATAGCACAGTGGCGCCAGGAGCTACTCGCACTCTGAAGCCATATGATGTTGAATCAACCATGGGTAATTTTTTTGCCAGATGAAATATATTATGAACAATTGTGTATTTGGCACCGTAAAGCTGTTCTGCTTCCATCTACTGTGAAGAAGGATCCCAGCCATTCTACTGATCAAAATTTCCCTTTCTATGCAACATTTTTTAGCATGCCTTCAGTTTGTTTTCCTGGATCCACTCGTAACAACAGCAAGTTGTTCCCACTTGTTTTAACCCTTTTTTTTCATATAGCCGTGATTGATTTACCGTATGGCTAATGACATGGTGATCTTATTAGGGAGGGAGCATGCCGTGGCGGGTGCAGACGTTGGAAACCCAGCATCCATAACGAGGTCATTTTCCTTCAGAGCAGAGGTATTCCTAAGTTATACGTGTCATATATTGTCTCAGAAATATGTGCTCTAGACACTATTTATACCAAGAAATCAACACGACATTGCCAAGTGTGTAAACTATTCAGTGATGCACGAAGCAACGCAAGCACAGACATGTGTTTATTTTTTACCTTGATGCATTTTCCTCTGAATTTTATGCAGGATGTTCAAATTGCTGCAGGGGGTCATCACAAGAAGAAGAAGAAAAGTAGCCATGGCAGCAACATCATGTCATTTCTCAAAAGAAGCAAGCGACATGCGTAACGGTGAAAAGAGCCACCGGGGTGCAGTTAGAATGTGGCTATCGCCAGAGTTTTTGCTAGCCATCAGAATGTCCATTGTTCTGTAAAAGGAATGTGCGTACAGTACATATGTTTGAGTTCTGCTCCGGTGCACGCATGTGCTGACGTGCAGTAAATTGAAATTCAGGGTCGAGCTGAAACATTCATGCCACATCGAGGAGAAACAAGCATGTTCATTTCATTTTCGGTCCCAAGATTTTATACTATACTACTCCCTCCAGAATTACTTGTCGCAGAAATTGATAAAAAATGATTGTATCAAGAGCTAAAACATGTCTAGATACATCCAAATAATTCCAGACGGAGCTAAAGAGAAGTAACATATGACTGATATTTTAGCAAATACACATAGAATAATTATTGAGGTGGAAGAGGAAGACGAGAAAAGAGATTTCTATTTCTTTAGCTAGGAAGATGACTTCTTAATAAGAAGCTAAAATACCTTTTTTTAAATAGTTTTCCCCATTGTATGGGACATATTCTCCTAATCACAAATATTTTAAATTAGTTTTAATCATCTCATACTTGTAGGAGCATGCTGCATGCAAACATTTTATTGCTCTAAATATCGGTGTCCTCAGCTTGCTAAATTCCCTCAAGTCCTATTAGACTTGGCACACGTGGTTGCAATTTCTTGGAATTATATTTCAGGCTTTCTATTCTTTTGGCGGTATTGCATATTGTTCATAGGCGCGTGTGTATGTGAACATCCATGTGTCCCAGGGTGTCGAGGCCAGAGTACATAGAAGGACGAAGCGTTTTTCTCTCGGGAGGGGCGACTCCCAGGGCGACTTAGGTCTCCGCTGGTCCGCTGCCGGCCGCCTCCCCGGCGGCGGCGCGGGGGCCAGTGTTCTTTGTCCCAGGATGGTGCCAGAAGGTGTAGTTGCTGGTTTTATTGTCTCAGGACGCTGCCATGAGGTGTCGTCACTGGTTTTATTGTCCCGGGACGCTGACGTGAGGTGCCGCCGCTGGTTTCTCTCTATACTATGAGTTCTGTTGTCTTACTGCTGGATTCCGTGGAGTATCTCAAGCAAGAAATTTTGAGGTCTCGTGAAGGAAGGTGTGCTCCAATCCTCCTCAGATTGGATGCGTTTTTGAAGTAGTGGTGGTGTTGTGGGTACGTGATTGTTGGACGTGATTGTTTCACCTACCTGGGATGGTGCTGGGGACGCTTTTTCTGTTTTCAAGCACGTACTGAAGAAAAGACCTGAAGCTGAAGCGTTCGGGTCCATGGATTCGGCGACCCCCGTGACGAGTCGCCCGGAGCAATGAAGCTAATCAGCTGGAACTGTCGGGGCCTAATTGGGGCCCAGACAGTTCGTTCGCTTCTGGACATCCAGAGGAGACATGAACCGGATGTGTGTTTTTTTGTCCGAGACACATTTGGATGAGGAAAGGGCAGAAGTTCTGATGAAAAAACTTCGCATGGATCACCTATTGATTGCGCCATGCACTGATGGAAGAAAGGGTGAGTTGCTAATGGTCTGGAAGAAGGAGGTTAGGATCTACTCCCGGACTACCACCCTCGATTTCATTGACGTTTCAGTAGAAGAGGCAAATGGGGATCTCTGGAGATTGACAGGGATATATGGTGAACCCAACTGGGAGCACAAAGACCGTACGTATGGCATTTTAAGGGATCTGCATGCCCAATCAAGTCTGCCCTGGTTGGTGATTGGAGGCTTTAACGAGATTCTATTTTCTCATGAGAAAGATGGGGGTGCCCCACGTCAGCAAACACGCATGCAAGCATTCGAGGATGCTCTCTCAGATTGTTCTTTGGAGGATATTGGCTATACAGGGGATAGCTTCACCTGGTTTCGCGGAGGGCTGCGAGAGAGCCTGGACCGTGCGGTTTCAAATTCAGATTGGATGCTTTTACATCCTTTTGCTGGACTGAATAATCTCGAGATGGGTAAATCAGATCATCGGCCAATATGTTTAGATACAAAATATCTAGCGGGTGTAACTGACAACGGCAATGCTCGTACAAAGAAATTTGAGGCAAGATGGTTAGCAGAAGAGACGGTAGAGGAGATCGTCAAAACAGCATGGCAGAAAGCTTTGCACCAAGGCTTATGTCCGACCGTGAGTTCAAAGTTAGATTCAGTTCACAATGACTTGCATCGCTGGGATCAACAAGCACTTAAAGAGCCTCGCCGACGGCTTCGAGAGGCACAGAAAGAACTAGATGTTCTCATGAGACAAACTCCTACAGAAGAGGTGAGAATGAAACAGAAGGAATTATCAGTTTATGTGGAAAACCTGCTCGAACAAGACGAGGTGTATTGGGCACAGAGGGGAAGAGTCAGTTAGCTTCGCAAGGGTGATTGCAATACTGCCTTCTTCCATCACTTTGCGGCAGCTAGGAGACGGAGGAACCTGGTAAAAAAGCTGAAGAACGATTCAGGTGCCTGGGTCGAAGGGAATGAGGACCTTCGGCCTCTCATCAGAGACTACTTTGGCGGCCTGTTTACGTCGAATGTAGAGGAGATCGTGAAGGAAATATGCCCTAGAGGCAATAATAAAGTTATTATTTATTTCCTTATATCATGATAAATGTTTATTATTCATGCTAGAATTGTATTAACCAGAAACATGATACATGTGTGAATACATAGACAAACAGAGTGTCACTAGTATGCCTCTACTTGACTAGCTCGTTGATCAAAGATGGTTATGTTTCCTAGCCATTGACATGAGTTGTCATTTGATTAACGGGATCACATCATTAGGAGAATGATGTGATTGACTTGACCCATTCCGTTAGCTTAGCACACGATCGTTTAGTATGTTGCTAATGCTTTCTTCATGACTTATACATGTTCCTATGACTATGAGATTATGCAACTCCCGTTTATCGAAGGAACACTTTGTGTGCTACCAAACATCACAATGTAACTGGGTGATTATAAAGGTGCTCTACAGGTGTCTCCGAAGGTACTTGTTGGGTTGGCGTATTTCGAGATTAGGATTTGTCACTCCGATTGTCGGAGAGGTATCTCTGGGCCCACTTGGTAATGCACATCACTTAAAGCCTTGCAAGCATAGCAACTAATGAGTTAGTTGCGGGATGATGTATTACGGAACGAGTAAAGAGACTTGCCGGTAACGAGATTGAACTAGGTATTGAGATACCGACGATCGAATCTCGGGCAAGTAACATACCGATGACAAAGGGAACAACGTATGTTGTTATGCGGTTTGACCGATAAAGATCTTCGTAGAATATGTGGGAGCCAATATGATCATCCAGGTTCCGCTATTGGTTATTGACCGGAGACGTGTCTCGGTCATGTCTACATAGTTCTCGAACCCGTAGGGTCCGCACGCTTAAAGTTAGATGACGGTTATATTATGAGTTTATGTGTTTTGATGTACCGAAGGAGTTCGGAGTCCCAGATGAGATCAGGGACATGACGAGGAGTCTCGAAATGGTCGATACGTAAAGATCGATATATCGGACGACTATATTCGGACATCGGAAAGGTTTCGAGTGATTCGGGTATTTTTCGGAGTACCGGAGAGTTACGGGAATTCGTATTGGGCCTTAATGGGCCATACGGGAAAGGAGAGAAAGGCCCCAAAGGGTGGCCGCACCCCTCCCCATGGACTAGTCCGAATTGGACTAGGGAGGGGGGCGCCCCCTTCCTTCATTCTCCTTCTCCCTTCCCTTCTCCTACTCCAACAAGGAAAGGAGGAGTCCTACTCCCGGTGGGAGTAGGACTCCCCCCTTGGCGCGCCCTCCTCCTAGGTCGGCCGCCTCCCCCTTGCTCCTTTATATACGGGGGCAGGGGGGCACCTCAAAGACACAACAATTGATCTCTTGATCTCTTAGCCGTGTGCGGTGCCCCCCTCCACCATAGTCCATCTCGATAATATCGTAGCGGTGCTTAGGCGAAACCCTGCGTCGCTAGAACATCATCACCGTCACCACGCCGTCGTGCTGACGGAACTCTCCCTCAAAGCTCGGCTGGATCAGAGTTCAAGGACGTCATCGAGCTGAACGTGTGCTGAACTCAGAGGTGCCGTACGTTCGGTACTTGGATCGGTCGAATCGTGAAGACGTACAACTACATCAACCGCGTTATGCTAACGCTTCCGCTTTCGGTCTACGAGGGTACGTGGACAACACTCTCCCCCCTCGTTGCTATGCATCACCATGATCTTGCTTGTGTGTAGAATTTTTTTGAAATTACTACGTTCCCCAACAGTGGCATCCGAGCCAGGTTTTATGCATAGATGTCATATGCACGAGTAGAACACAAGTGAGTTGTGGGCGATATAAGTCATATTGCTTACCAGCATGTCATACTTTGGTTCGGCAGTATTGTTGGATGAAGCGGCCCGGACCGACATTACGCGTACGCTTACGCGAGACTGGTTCTACCGACGTGCTTTGCACATAGGTGGCTGGCGGGTGTCAGTTTCTCCAACTTTAGTTGAACCGAGTGTGGCTACGCCCGGTCCTTGCGAAGGTTAAAATAGCACCAACTTGACAAACTATCGTTGTGGTTTTGATGCGTAGGTAAGAACGATTCTTGCTAAGCCCGTAGTAGCCACGTAAAACTTGCAACATCAAAGTAAAGGACGTCTAACTTGTTTTTGCAGGGCATGTTGTGATGTGATATGGTCAAAGCATGATGCTAAATTTATTGTATGAGATGATCATGTTTTGTAACCGAGTTATCGGCAACTGGCAGGAGCCATATGGTTGTCGCTTTATTGTATGCAATGCAATCGCCATGTAATTGTCTTACTTTATCACTAAGCGGTAGCGATAGTCGTAGAAGCATAAGATTGGCGAGACGACAACGATGCTACGATGGAGATCAAGGTGTCGCGCCGGTGACGATGGTGATCATGACGGTGCTTCGGAGATGGAGATCACAAGCACAAGATGATGATGGCCATATCATATCACTTATATTGATTGCATGTGATGTTTATCTTTTATGCATCTTATCTTGCTTTGATTGACGGTAGCATTATAAGATGATCCCTCACTAAATTATCAAAGTATAAGTGTTCTCCCTGAGTATGCACCGTTGCAAAGTTCTTCGTGCTGAGACACCACGTGATGATCGGGTGTGATAGGCTCTACGTTCAAATACAAAGGGTGCAAAACAGTTGCACACGCGGAATACTCAGGTTAAGCTTGACGAGCCTAGCATATAACAGATATGGCCTCGGAACACGGAGACCGAAAGGTCGAGCGTGAATCATATCGTAGATATGATCAACATAGTGATGTTCACCGTTGAAACTACTCCATCTCACGTGATGATCGGACATGGTTTAGTTGATATGGATCACGTGATCACTTAGAGGATTAGAGGGATGTCTATCTAAGTGGGAGTTCATAAGTAATATGATTAATTGAACTTGAATTTCTCATGAACTTAGTACCTGATAGTATCTTGCTTGTCTATGTTGATTGTAGATAGATGGCCCGTGCTATTGTTCCGTTGAATTTTAATGCGTTCCTTGAGAAAGCAAAGTTGAAAGATGATGGTAGCAATTACACGGACTGGGTCCGTAACTTGAGGATTATCCTCATTGCTGCACAGAAGAATTACGTCCTGGAAGCACCGCTAGGTGTACCACCTGCGCCAGCAACTGCAGACATTGTGAATGCCTGGTAGTCACGTGTTGATGACTACTCGATAGTTCAATGTGCCATGCTTTACGGCTTAGAACCGGGACTTCAACGACGTTTTGAACGTCATGGAGCATATGAGATGTTTCAGGAGTTGAAGTTAATATTTCAAAAGAATGCCCGGATTGAGAGATATGAAGTCTCCAATAAGTTCTACAGCTGCAAGATGGAGGAGAATAGTTCTGTCAGTGAGCATATACTCAAAATGTCTGGGTATAATAATCACATGATTCAACTGGGAGTTAATCTTCCGGATGATAGCGTCATTGACAGAATTCTCCAATCACTGCCACCAAGCTACAAGAGCTTCGTGATGAACTATAACATGCAAGGGATGGATAAGACAATTCCCGAGCTCTTCGCAATGCTAAAGGCTGCGGAGGTAGAAATCAAAAAGGAGCATCAAGTGTTGATGGTCAATAAGACCACCAGTTTCAAGAAAAAGGGCAAAGGGAAGAAGAAGGGGAACTTCAAGAAGAACAGCAAGCAAGTTGTTGCTCAGGAGAAGAAACCCAAGTCTGGACCTAAGCCTGAGACTGAGTGCTTCTACTGCAAGCAGACTGGTAACTGGAAGCGGAACTGCCCCAAGTATTTGACGGATAAGAAGGATGGCAAGGTGAACAAAGGTATATGTGATATACATGTTATTATGTGTACCTTACTAATGCTCGCAGTAGCACCTGGGTATTTGATACTGGTTCTGTTGCTAATATTTGCAACTTGAAACAGGGGCTACGGATTAAGCGAAGATTGGCTAAGGACGAGGTGACGATGCGCGTGGGAAATGGTTCCAAAGTCGATGTGATCGCGATCGGCACGCTACCTCTACATCTACCTTCGGGATTAGTTTTAGACCTAAATAATTGTTATTTGGTGCCAGCGTTAAGCATGAACATTATATCTGGATCTTGTTTGATGCGAGACGGTTATTCATTTAAATCAGAGAATAATGGTTGTTCTATTTATATGAGTAATATATTTTATGGTCATGCACCCTTGAAGAGTGGTCTATTTTTGTTGAATCTCGATAGTAGTGATACACATATTCATAATATTGAAGCCAAAAGATGCAGAGTTGATAATGATAGTGCAACTTATTTGTGGCACTGCCGTTTAGGTCATATCGGTGTAAAGCGCATGAAGAAACTCCATACTGATGGACTTTTGGAACCACTTGATTATGAATCACTTGGTACTTGCGAACCGTGCCTCATGGGCAAGATGACTAAAACGCCGTTCTCTGGAACTATGGAGAGAGCAACAGATTTGTTGGAAATCATACATACAGATGTATGTGGTCCGATGAATATTGAGGCTCGTGGCGGATATCGTTATTTTCTCACCTTCATAAATGATTTGAGCAGATATGGGTATATCTACTTAATGAAATATAAGTCTGAAACATTTGAAAAGTTCAAAGAATTTCAGAGTGAAGTTGAAAATTATCGTAACAAGAAAATAAAATTTCTACGATCTGATCATGGAGGAGAATATCTGAGTTATGAGTTTGGTCTTCATTTAAACAATGCGGAATAGTTTCGCAACTCACGCCACCCGGAACACCACAGCGTAATGGTGTGTCCGAACGTCATAATCGTACTCTACTAGATATGGTGCGATCTATGATGTCTTTTACTGATTTACCGCTATCGTTTTGGGGTTATGCTTTAGAGACGGCCGCATTCACGTTAAATAGGGCACCATCAAAATCCGTTGAGACGACGCCTTATGAACTGTGGTTTGGCAAGAAACCAAAGTTGTCGTTTCTTAAAGTTTGGGGCTGCGATGCTTATGTGAAAAAGCTTCAACCTGATAAGCTCGAACCCAAATCGGAGAAATGTGTCTTCATAGGATACCCAAAGGAGACCGTTGGGTACACCTTCTATCACAGATCCGAAGGCAAAACTTTTGTTGCTAAATTCGGAATTTTTCTGGAGAAGGAGTTTCTCTTGAAAGAAGTGAGTGGGAGGAAAGTAGAACTTGATGAGGTAACTGTACCTGCTCCCTTATTGGAAAGTAGTTCATCGCAGAAATCGGTTTCTGCGACACCTACACCAATTAGTGAGGAAGTTAATGGTGATCATCATGAAACTTCAGATCAAGTTATTACTGAACCTCGTAGATCAACCAGAGTAAGATCCGCACCAGAGTGGTATGGTGATCCTGTTCTGGAAGTTATGTTACTCGACCATGACGAACCTACGAACTATGAAGAAGCGATGGTGAGCCCAGATTCCGCGAAATGGCTTGAAGCCATGAAATCTGAGATGGGATCCATGTATGAGAACAAAGTGTGGACTTTGGTTGACTTGCCCGATGATCGGCAAGCAATTGAGAATAAATGGATCTTCAAGAAGAAAACTGACGCTGACGGTAATGTTACTGTCTATAAAGCTCGACTTGTTGCAAAAGGTTTTCGACAAGTTCAAGGGATTGACTACGATGAGACCTTCTCACCCGTAGCGATGCTTAAGTCTGTCCGAATCATGTTAGCAATTGCCGCATTTTATGATTATGAAATTTGGCAAATGGATGTCAAAACTGCATTCCTGAATGGATTTCTGGAAGAAGAGTTGTATATGATGCAACCGGAAGGTTTTGTTGATCCAAAGGGAGCTAACAAAGTGTGCAAGCTCCAGTGATCCATTTATGGACTGGTGCAAGCCTCTCGGAGTTGGAATAAACGCTTTGATAGTGTGATCAAAGCATTTGGTTTTGTACAGACTTTTGGAGAAGCCTGTATTTACAAGAAAGTGAGTGGGAGCTCTGTAGCATTTCTGATATTATACGTGGATGACATATTGCTGATTGGAAATGATATAGAATTTCTGGATATCATAAAGGGATACTTGAATAAGAGTTTTTTAATGAAAGACCTCGGTGAAGCTGCGTATATATTGGGCATCAAGATCTATAGATATAGATCAAGACGCTTAATTGGACTTTCACAAAGCACATACCTTGACAAAGTTTTGAAGAAGTTCAAAATGGATCAAGCAAAGAAAGGGTTCTTGCCTATGTTACAAGGTGTGAAGTTGAGTAAGACTCAATGCCCGACCACTGCAGAAGATAGAGAGAAGATGAAAGATGTTCCCTATGCTTCAGCCATAGGCTCTATCATGTATGCAATGTTGTGTACCAGACCTGATGTGTGCCTTGCTATAAGTCTAGCAGGGAGGTACCAAAGTAATCCAGGAGTGGATCACTGGACAGCGGTCAAGAACATCCTGAAATACCTGAAAAGGACTAAGGATATGTTTCTTGTTTATGGAGGTGACAAAGAGCTCATCGTAAATGGTTACGTTGATGCAAGCTTTGACACTGATCCGGACGATTCTAAATCGCAAACCGGATACGTGTTTACATTGAACGGTGGAGCTGTCAGTTGGTGCAGTTCTAAACAAAGCATCGTGGCGGGATCTACGTGTGAGGCGGAATACATAGCTACTTCGGAAGCAGCAAATGAAGGAGTCTGGATGAAGGAGTTCATATCCGATCTAGGTGTCATACCTAGTGTATCGGGTCTAATGAAAATCTTTTGTGACAATACTGGTGCAATTGCCTTGGCGAAGGAATCCAGATTTCACAAGAGAAACAAGCACATCAAGAGACGCTTCAATTCCATCCGGGATTTAGTCCAGGTGGGAGACGCAGAAATTTGCAAGATACATACGGATCTGAATGTTGCAGACCCGTTGACTAACCCTCTTCCACGAGCAAAACATGATCAGCACCAAGGCTCCATGGGTGTTAGAATCATTACTGTGTAATCTAGATTATTGACTCTAGTGCAAGTGGGAGACTGAAGAAAATATGCCCTAGAGGCAATAATAAAGTTATTATTTATTTCCTTATATCATGATAAATGTTTATTATTCATGCTAGAATTGTATTAACCGGAAACATGATACATGTGTGAATACATAGACAAACAGAGTGTCACTAGTATGCCTCTACTTGACTAGCTCGTTGATCAAAGATGGTTATGTTTCCTAGCCATTGACATGAGTTGTCATTTGATTAACGGGATCACATCATTAGGAGAATGATGTGATTGACTTGACCCATTCCGTTAGCTTAGCACACGATCGTTTAGTATGTTGCTAATGCTTTCTTCATGACTTATACATGTTCCTATGACTATGAGATTATGCAACTCCCGTTTACCGGAGAAACACTTTGTGTGCTACCAAACGTCACAACGTAACTGGGTGATTATAAAGATGCTCTACATGTGTCTCCGAAGGTACTTGTTGGGTTGGCGTATTTCGAGATTAGGATTTGTCAGTCCGATTGTCGGAGAGGTGTCTCTGGGCCCACTTGGTAATGCACATCACTTAAAGCCTTGCAAGCATAGCAACTAATGAGTTAGTTGCGGGATGATGTATTACGGAACGAGTAAAGAAACTTGCCGGTAACGAGATTGAACTAGGTATTGAGATACCGACGATCGAATCTCGGGCAAGTAACATACCGATGACAAAGGGAACAACGTATGTTGTTATGCGGTTTGACCGATAAAGATCTTCGTAGAATATGTGGGAGCCAATATGAGCATCCAGGTTCCGCTATTGGTTATTGACCGGAGACGTGTCTCGGTCATGTCTACATAGTTCTCGAACCCGTAGGGTCCGCACGCTTAAAGTTAGATGACGGTTATATTATGAGTTTATGTGTTTTGATGTACCGAAGGAGTTCGGAGTCCCGGATGAGATCAGGGACATGACGAGGAGTCTCGAAATGGTCGAGACGTAAAGATCGATATATTGGACGACTATATTCGGACATCGGAAAGGTTCCGAGTGATTCTGGTATTTTTGGAGTACCGGAGAGTTACGGGAATTCGTATTGGGCCTTAATGGACCATACGGGAAAGGAGAGAAAGGCCCCAAAGGGTGGCCGCACCCCTCCCCATGGACTAGTCTGAATTGGACTAGGGAGGGGGGCGCCCCCTTCCTTCCTTCTCCTTCTCCCTTCCCTTCTCCTACTCCAACAAGGAAAGGAGGAGTCCTACTCCCGGTGGGAGTAGGACTCCCCCCTTGGCGCGCCTTCCTCCTAGGCCGGCCGCCTCCCCCCTTGCTCCTTTATATACGGGGGCAGGGGGGCACCTCAAAGACACAACAATTGATCTCTTGATCTCTTAGCCGTGTGCGGTGCCCCCCTCCACCATAGTCCACCTCGATAATATCGTAGCGGTGCTTAGGCGAAGCCCTGCACCGGTAGAACATCATCATCGTCACCACGCCGTCGTGCTGACGGAACTCTCCCTCAAAGCTCGGCTGGATCAGAGTTCGAGGGACGTCATCGAGCTGAACGTGTGCTGAACTCGGAGGTGCCGTACGTTCGGTACTTGGATCGGTCGGATCGTGAAGACGTACGACTACATCAACCGCGTTGTGCTAACGCTTCCGCTTTCGGTCTACGAGGGTACGTGGAAAACACTCTCCCCTCTCGTTGCTATGCATCACCATGATCTTGCATGTGCGTAGAATTTTTTTGAAATTACTACGTTCCCCAACAGATCGACCCAGCTTTACTTAACTGTATAAAGCCTATAGTAACCAGTGACATGAATGATCTACTAATCTCTTTATTTTTCTAGAGAGGTCAAGAAAGCTCATTTCAGATTGGAGATATGAAGGCCCCCGGGCCTGATGGACTTCATGCAATCTTCTTTAAAAGGTTTTGGCATATTGTAGGAGAAGAGCTCACAGATGAGGTACTGGACAGGCCCGTATCTTGGCATGTGCAACCGGAGCGGTTGCACAGGGCCTCCAAATTCTAGGGGCCCCAAAATCAAAGATTACGTATTACTACTGATCAAGAGATTAGGTACTAATGGGCTTTTAAGAGCTAAATGAATGAAAAGGACTCACCCTAAAATTTAGGCCAACCTCACTGTGTGTGTGTATTTGTCTCTCATTCACTGCATGGTTCTTAGTAGAGCATTCGATCCCATGTGCTGCCATTCATGGTCTCCAACCTTTCACCCCTCTAATTAGTTCTACTCTGATCATTTTTTTTCCTTCTGATACTTCATTAATATTTTCTTTTTGGATAGATTTACATTTTAAGATATAATGTGAATTCGCTGAAAAAATCTGTAGCATCGCAATAATTTATACAAAATATTTTAATTTATATTTTTAAAATATAGGGCCTAATTTGATTTTGCACTAGGCCCCGAATTTTAAAGGTACGGCCTTGCTGGATGCTATTAACAAGAAGAGTCCGGATGGATGGAACTGAACTAATGTTGTTCTTATACCCAAAGTGGAAAACCCCGAGGTAATAATGCAATATCGGCCTATTTCCCTTTGCAACGTGGTCTACAAGATAATATCTAAGATGCTTGCAAATAGGCTTAAGATAATATTGCCAGAGACGATTTCACCAACTCAGAGTGCCTTTGTGCCGGGTAGGCTTATTACTGATAATGTACTGGTTGCTTATGAATGCTTTCATGCGATAAAGAAGAGGACCCAAGGGTCTAATGGGTTTTGTGCTGTGAAATTAGATATGAATAAAGCATACGATCGTGTTGAGTGGGGCTTCTTAGAGAAAGTGATGCAGAAGATGGGGTTTCATGATCTCTGGATAAAGTTGATAATGGAGTGTGTTTCTTTAGTTACATATAGAGTAAGGTTCAACAATACGGAGACGGAGGAGTTTATTCCTACCCGAGGACTGAGACAAGGGGACCCCTTGTCCCCTTATCTATTTTTGCTCTGTTCGAAAGGATTATCTAGCCTCTTAATGCATGAGGGGGAAATTGGGGGCCTCGAGGGGGTCCGAGTCTGTCGGAATGCTCCTTCCATATCACATCTCTTATTCGCTGATGACTCACTGATTTTGATGAAAGCGGATGAACATAATGCAAACACCCTGAAAAGGGTGTTGGACACGTATTGCCGCAGCTCTGGACAGGTTGTAAGTAATGCAAAGTCTAATGTATTTTTCAGCCCTAACACGAGTGTCCTGGTTAGAGAAAGTTGCTGCAGAATTCTGAATATTGATACAGAGGCCCTCTCAGATACTTATCTGGGTTTACCGACCATGGTGGGAGTGGATAGATCGGATTGCTTCCAACATCTTATAGACAGAGTATGTCAGAGGCTAGAGGGTTGGAAGGAGAAGACCCTCTCAATGCAAGGCAAAGAGATCCTGGTAAAATCAGTTGCCCAAGCTATTCTTTCTTATGCTATGTCTGTTTTTAAGCCGCCAACGGGAATTTGTAAAGCAATTACATATGAGATTTTTTGTTTCTGGTGGGGAGATAGTGATGAACAGAAGAAGATGCATTGGTTCACGTGGTGGAAATTCTGTATACCGAAGAAGAAAGGGGGATTGGGGTTTAGGGACCTTCACAGTTTTAATCTTGCTATGTTAGCAAAACAATGTTGGCGACTTCTCCAAACCCAGACTAGCTCTTTGTGTGCACAGGTCCTCAAAACAAAATATTATCCAGATGTAAATTAGTTAAAAGCTGGCCCAAAGAAAGGATCTTCATATACTTGGCAAAGCATAGTGGCAGGGATCCAGACTTTCAATAGAGGGTGTATATGGAGAATTGGGACGGGATCTCAGATTGACATATGGAATGACCCCTGGATTCCAGCTAGTACAACACGAAAGGTAATCACACCAAGGGGGTGCTAATGCTCTCAAAAGTTGTTGAGCTTATTAATCCGCATACTAGCATGTGGGATGAAGAGCTCTTGAGAGACTGCTTCTCACCAGTTGATGTAAATTGGATTCTACAAATACCCCTAAACAGTAATATTGTGGATGATTTCGTAGCTTGGAATTATACTAGGTCAGGCACATTCTCAATGCGCTCAGCATACTACAGAGAAACTTGATCATCAGTTCGGGGCTAGGCTCTCAAGGTCGGATGGACAAGGAAGTATCCAGGTAAATGGTATATGGAAAGATGCATGGAAGCTGAAAGTTCCTAGGAAAGTAAAACACTTCACTTGGAAGGTTCTACATGGGGTACTGCCATGCTTAGGGGTATTAGCTGCTCGCCACATTCCGTTAATGCCACAGTCCCCGCGGTGTAGGATTGGAATGTAGGATATCCAAAACACCTTGTTTACTTGCTGTGAGGTCTAGGATGTGTGGGCTCGGCTGGGGCTGCTTGATACACTTCGGAGGGCGATCGCTGAAGATAGATCAGGGTCAGTAACGATGGAAATTTTAATCAAGCTGAATTCAACAACAGATGGCATGTCGGCTGCGGAACTAGTTTCTATAGCAGCATGGTTTTTATGGTAGCAGCGAAGGCAGCTAGCTAAAGGAGTGCAGGTGTAATCACCTGAGAGGACGGCCATATCTATCAGAGCTTTAGCAACAAGCTACACAAAGATCGCTCACTCCAAAATTGCCAATGAGGCCGAGGGATCATATGTGGAAGAAACCTTCCTATGGCATGGTGAAAGTTAACGTCGATGCGGCTTTTCATGCAGACACACTTTCGGGAGCAAGTGGGGCTGTTGTTCGAGATGACAAGGGAGATTTCATTGTTGCGGCTTCCTGGTTTATACTGCATGTTCGGGATGTTGATTCGGCTGAGCTCATGGCAATAAGGAATGGTATTTATCTTCTGTCAAGTATTGGATGCACTAAAGCAGAGGTAGAATCAGACTACTTGTTTGCGGTGGAGACACTTCAGAGCATGGATGATTTTATGGGGCCTGACACTGTTGTCGTAGCGGAGTGCAAGCAATTGTCCATCGACTTTAACAAACTTTCCTTCAAACATTGCTTCAGAGAAGCGAACGGGGTAGCAGATGAGTTAGCAAAACATTGCTTTAGTATAAGAGTTCCTGGTTCTTGGGATGATGTAATCACTGACTTTATTTCTCATCTCCTTGTACACGATATAAGCATTATTTGAGGAATAAAGTCTAATATAGATAAAAAACATCCATGTGTCTCAGAAAATTACTGCAGGCATGTAACATATTTTTTTGTCTTTTATAGTTCAGAAAAATATTCGGTTGTCTTTTTTAAGGACTTTTATAACTACCAAATGTTCGGATTTTAGCAATAGGCAAGAACGATCCTTACTTCACTCTAATTATATACATGCATGCATTAGAATGACTAATTTTGCTTTCACGTGCACTCCTACCTCTAATTACATGCACATATGCACTAAAAGACGAAATGGTGATGTCATCCTAGATTCTCCCTATTTCAAACTTTAAAATGTTTTGTAGGCTCAAATCGTCGCTCCGATTGAAAAACCATTTTCACATAAAAGATTTGTCGCGACGAGACCTTCGAAACTAGATCCCATATTGATATGTTCCGATGACTTTTTTTTCAGGTCAAAAGTTATCACGCCCATGCTAAGTAAGTTACCACGTTTGTGATATACAAGTTACCATCTTGTTTATATAGAAATTAGCAGGCCATAAAAAAGGCCAACCAACCTTCTCGCCACATGTAAATGAACTAGAGGACAAAATAGATGATGTCATCCTAAATTCCCCCCTAATTCAAAACTTTAAAATGTTTTGTAGCTCCAACCGTCGCTCCGATTAAAAAATCGTTTTCACATAAAAAAATTGCCGCAATGAGACCTTCGAAACTAGATCCGATGTTGCTACATTCTGACGACTTTTTTTAGATCAAAACTTATCACGTCCAGGCTAAGTAAGTTGCCACGTCTATGATACATAAGTTACCATCCTGTTTATACAGAAATTACCGGGGCATAAAATGGTCAACCAACCTTCCCCCACGTGCAAATGAACTAGAGGACAGAATAGTTGATGCCATCCTAGATTTTCCCCTATTTCAAAACTTCAGTTTTGTAGCTCAAATCGTCGGTTTGATCAAAAACCGTTTTCACAAAGAAAATCCGTCACGACAAGAGCTTCAAAACTAAATCAGATGTTGATATGTTCCGGCGACTTTTTTTCTGATCAAAAGTTACCACTTTTCGGCTATGTAAGTTATCACACATGTGGTACATATGTTATCATTTTCTTTACACATATATTACCGGGGCATAAACCTGGTTTCTCTAACCTTCTTATCAGCTTGGGTAAAAGTTACCGCGGTGTTTGTATGTGAGTTATCACGTATACGATGCATATAGTACCAAACTATTTACATGAAAATTATTGAGGGTATGTTTTTAAACAACCTCCTTGCCAAAGTTATCAAGACCGAGACACATAAGTTATCAGGTCTTCGATGTTGAGTTACTAAGTGATTCACACAAAAAAGTTATCGGTGGATATTTCATCAACCCCTTCCCCCCATGCCAAAATTATCAGGACCGAGGAACATAAGATATCAGGTGTGCGATGTGTGAGTTACCATGCTATTCATATAAAAGTTACCAGGACAATATTTCCCCACTGGAGAAAAAGTTACCAGGACTGGGGTACATTAATTATCAGGTGTGCGATGAGTGAGTTACCGTGCTATTAACATTAAAGTTACCATGGGTACATTTTTTCACCCGCTCGCCAAAGTTATCAATACCGAGGCACATAGGTTATCAGGTCTACGATGTTTGAGTTACCATGCTATTCACGCAAAAGTTACCTAGGGGTATTTCATCAACCCCTCCCCCCATGCGAAAGTTATCAAGACCGAGGTACATAAGTTATCAGGTCTCAAATGTGTGAGTTACCATGCTATTCACATAAAAGTTGCCAGGGGATATTTCATCAACCACCCCCCGGGCCAAAGTAATCAGGACCGGTGTACAAAAGTTATCAGGTTTGTGATGTGTAAGTTACCATGCTATTCACAAGAAAGTTACCAGGAGCATATTTCATCAACCACCCCCCGCCTCCTCCGAGGTAGTGGAGGGAGCGGCCTCGCACCTTCTTGATCGCGAGCGACAACTCCTCCTTGACGGTGAAACGGTGGCGGTGCGACAATGACTGCGATGCGTGCATGCGGCCGTATCGGCTGCGTGGCGGGGACACCAACTGCTCCTTGACCCGACATCCAATCTAGATGTCGCGATGGTGCCGGAGTGAGGCCGGCTCCACCTTCATGTGCCGTCTGATCTGGACGCCGGGGTTGTGACACGGCGAGGCCGGCTCCTCCTTCACATGCCGGAGCGGGGACACGGGCTCGTGCTTCACGCGGTGGCCTGCGCAGGGACAGCGGCTCCTCCTTCACGCGCGCCGGCGATGGCGGCGACGGGCCCATGTAACGGAGTGACAGCTCCGTCATTATCTCAACCGAGAGAGCAGCCAATGGAATTAAATAGCAACTCAAAGCAAGATGTTCAACAGAGCTCCTAAAAATCAACATATTTGCCAAATAACTTCTAAAATTCAAAGGGGTGAATGGACGAGCGTTGTTGGTTCACCGATTCACTAGGTTCGGGTAAAAACCGTACGTAAGTGCGAAAAAATGGGAAACAGAATTAAGTCCTAAGAGGTACAGGATTCGTTTCCTGCTCGTCACAATAGTTTTTGCACTTTAATTAAAGTACACGAGGAAAACGGAGAGAAGAATGTCAAATCAGATCGAACGTAATCACATAACAGAGTTAGCTGGGGTGGTTAGGGCATCTCCAATGGAGAGGCGCTTATTTGGCCGCTTAGAAAATAAAAATAAAAAACCAAGGAAGTGGCGCCCATGCAGGAGTCCGCTCCTCCAACGCAGAAGAGATTGTTTGAGCGCTAAGAGAATTAATTTTCCACGTAAAGAATATCTGTAGGGCCTGTTGCATGAGAAGAAAACGGACGAGGCGTCCGGTGCCTAGCTGGGCATCGATGCCAACCAAAATTCCGGGATCAGACGGGATTTGACCAAATCGACAAGGAATTAATCCCTGGCGCTGGGCTAAGCGCCCCCATTGTAGATGCCCTTAGCTTGAGGATAGCGCACTCAATAGTTGCAAGGTTCGAATCCAACAGCAACATACTTTTTTAGAAAAAAATAAAAGCGAGCGACGAGGAGGTGAAGCCCGAACGTTTGGAAGTTACAATTTCCCTTTAAAAAATATATCTTTTGTCTTCTCTAATAGTATATGGAAAAACTGTTTTTGAGGGAAGTAAAAAAAAAGTGTCTACTCATTCTTGGGCCAGGTTAACTGAAGTGACCGGAATAATTGGGAAGTTTGCTAGTCCAACTTTCCAAAGATCCGGCAATGAAGGCCCATGTCGCCCATTTGCTCCTCTTCAATAATTAGACTCCCGTGCTCTCAGAACCCCAGAATACACGCGGCCGCTTCCCATCCCCAACCCTAGCCGCCAGGAGCTGAGGAACAAGGAGGCAGTCCGGGATGCGGCGATCGGCGATGGCGCTCCGCTCCACGGCGGACCGGTGCTTCGGCCACCACTCACCGGTTAGTTTGCCACCTCCTCCATGAGTCTCGTCCTACCTTCTGTGCTCCGGCCATGTCGCGCAGCTCCCTCTCCGGCCATGTCGCCCACGGCTCCCTCCGACCCCAGTACCCTAGGCCTCTACGAGTCGGGCCTCCGTCCATGGCGCCTCTCCGCGCCGCTTCAGATTTACCTCCGTCTGACCGGAAAACCCAACCTAATATTCCGGTTCCCAGATGCTGGCAGGTTAATTCGAGAAAAAGGAAACAATTAAATATCTTCAAACCGAGCCGAGATAGTCGGAATTCCCACCGCTGCTGCTTGACCATGTTCGAATTTCCCACTTCGATTGGAATAATATTGGTCCTACGGTATAGTGATATTCGGGAACTTTGTCTTTATGGATTTATATATGTATTGGGCTGGCTGGCGATTTGGCTTAGCATTGGCCGTGTTATTGTGTTGCTTTGTTTTTGCACAGGGCTTTGTAACAAGGAAAACGTGCTGTAGGCAGATCGGTTACGTTGTTTTTGTCGATATAAGTGGATCTGTGCTACATATGCTGTTTAGCTAGCACTACAGCATGTGCAGATCAAGGTTGCAGCAGTTCATCGTAGAAATTGACATGGTTGTGATAGCATTAAATCAGGAAATAAGTTTGAACTCCATCCTTCTGCGAATGTTCTGCATGTTTCCTTCACAATAGCTTATTCCACATTGTCCAACACAGTGGGTGTGACATCCTATCTCTGCAAGGCATCAGCCAATGCATCTCTTGATGATCACATGAAAATCTCCCTAAATCATCATCTGAGCTTGAAATAACACAATTATACGAGTTATATAATGATATACTGCCCTAGTTACCCAATTCTGAAACCTGCCTTGTTCTGTTACATTCTCAATTCTCATGCAAGTCAGGAGCTCTCATTCTCTGTGTCTTTGGTCCCTTTTCTAGATTTTCTTTTATAATCTGTGTTAATCTTATGCAGGTTTGGATTTCTGCATAGATCTGCCAACATAAATCTTAACATTCTTAATAGTTCAGCTTTATATATTAAGTTGTAAAGCAACATATTTCTTGTTCCATTTTACTGTCTGACTGACCATTAAACTTGTGTTTCAGTTGACGAACGTTATCCAATCAACATTCAGTGCAAACATTGGTTCAAGATGGGGAAGTCTTGCAAGAACTTTCAGGTAATAACCTCGTCCTTGTTTACACAATCTGATGGAGATGTTTGCAGCATGCATCTAACTTCTCCATGTTCTCTCTTTACAGTGCAAAACCACTTGGAAATGAGGTTATTGGGATTGATTTGGGAACAACAAATTCATGTGTTTCTGTTATGGAGGGAAAGGTGACTGACCTTCTATATTCTTTCTGCAATGCTATCTTTTCAGCTCATTACTTAAATGTATTTAATAAACGAGTAATATACTGCAGAATGCAAAAGTGATAGAGAATTCAGAAGGCACTAGGACGACACCATCAGTTGTTGCCTTTAGTCAGAAGGGCGAGCGGCTTGTTGGAACTCCAGCCAAACGTCAAGCAATTACCAATCCACAGAACACCTTCTTTGGTACAAAGCGTATGATAGGGCGTCGCTTTGATGACCCACAGACGCAGAAAGAGATGAAAATGGTACCATATAAAATTGTGAAGGCTCCAAATGGTGATGCTTGGGTTGAAACAACAGATGGCAAGCAGTACTCACCGAGCCAGATTGGTGCATTTGTATTGACCAAGATGAAGGAGACCGCTGAATCTTACCTTGGCAAGTCTATTTCGAAGGCTGTGATCACAGTTCCAGCTTACTTCAATGATGCCCAGCGGCAGGCAACCAAGGATGCTGGTCGAATTGCTGGACTTGATGTCCAAAGGATCATCAACGAACCAACTGCTGCTGCTCTGTCTTATGGAACAAACAACAAGGAGGGTTTGATAGCTGTATTTGACCTTGGAGGTGGTACCTTTGATGTCTCCATCCTTGAGATCTCCAATGGAGTTTTTGAGGTTGGTATCCATAACTCTGTACTACCTTTTATTACCCCCTCCGATCCATATTAATTGTCGCTCAGGCAGATGTATCTAGCAGTGAAATACGTCTAGATACATCCATTTCAGCGACAAGTAATATGGATCGTAGGAGTAGCAAGTTTCAATAGCTAGAAATGTCAGATAATATATTTCATGCTTTTCCCTGATGTGTTGCTTATGTTGCTGTCAGGTGAAAGCAACAAACGGTGATACTTTTCTGGGTGGAGAAGACTTTGATAATACTCTCTTGGAGTACCTAGTCAGTGAATACAAAAGATCTGATAATATTGATCTGTCAAAAGACAGACTAGCTCTGCAAAGGTTGCGTGAAGCAGCTGAGAAGGCAAAAATTGAACTCTCATCAACTGCACAGACTGAGATCAACCTTCCTTTTATCACGGCTGATGCTGCTGGAGCAAAACATTTGAATATAACATTGACAAGATCAAAGTTCGAAAGTTTGGTGAATGGTCTCATTGCAAGGACTAGAGACCCATGCAAGAATTGTTTGAAGGATGCTGGTATAACCACAAAGGAAGTTGATGAGGTTCTTCTTGTTGGTGGTATGACAAGGGTTCCCAAAGTGCAGGAAGTGGTTTCAGAAATCTTCGGCAAGGCCCCAAGCAAAGGAGTCAACCCAGATGAAGCTGTTGCCATGGGTGCGGCTCTTCAGGGTGGCATTCTCCGTGGAGATGTCAAAGAGCTTCTTCTCCTTGACGTAACCCCCCTTTCACTTGGTATTGAGACTCTTGGTGGTATCTTCACCAGACTGATAACCAGGAACACTACAATCCCCACAAAGAAAAGCCAGGTCAGTGAATATGGCTTTATTGTGGAACACTTTCGTGCCTTTAATGTTTTTTCCAGTGCATCCAACAATTTTATCATTGGGATTGCGTAGCTCTGTTTGGGCACTTTATCTTCTTTGGAAGTCTTTATGGTGGCTTCCTGTGAAGAGTCTGGTATTGCGCATTGCATGGTTTCGTGGTACCTACGTGTTCATTATAGTGTTAATTTCCATCTACACTAGATCCTTGAAATGTCTTCTTTTAGTGAAGTTTTCTTTGGAATTTGATTTACCTGTTCATGTCTGATTCTTCTCTGGGGCTCCTCCTATTCTGGCTGTGTTCTCTGCAGGTGTTCTCAACTGCTGCTGACAACCAGACTCAAGTGGGTATCCGTGTCCTGCAAGGTGAGCGTGAGATGGCAACAGACAACAAACTTCTTGGCGAGTTTGATCTTGTGGGCATCCCACCAGCGCCAAGAGGACTGCCACAGATTGAGGTCACGTTTGATATTGATGCCAATGGAATCGTGACGGTCTCTGCAAAGGACAAGGCCACCGCAAAGGAGCAGCAGATCACCATCCGATCGTCCGGTGGGCTTTCTGAGTCGGAGATCGAGAAGATGGTGCGGGAGGCTGAGTTGCACTCACAGAAGGACCAGGAGCGCAAGGCCCTCATTGACATCAGAAACACCGCAGACACCACCATTTACAGCATCGAGAAGAGCCTGGGAGAGTACAGGGACAAGATCCCCGCGGAGGTCGCCACCGAGATCGAGACGGCGGTTGCTGATCTCCGCACGGAGATGGCCTCTGACGACATTGAGAAGATAAAGAGCAAGATGGAAGCGGCCAACAAGGCGGTCTCAAAGATCGGGGAGCACATGTCCGGTGGTGGAGCGGCTGGAGGCGGCGCGGCTGGCGGTTCCCAGGAAGGAGGGTCGCAGGGCGGAGGTGACCAGGCCCCAGAGGCCGAGTACGAGGAGGTGAAGAAGTGAAGCTGCCCCGGCATCCCAAGCTTCTTCTAATACAGTTATTAGCTAGTCTTGAGGAACACTAGGGATCTTGTTGGCTGTAATAAAATTTTGCTCCACTGAGGCATGTGAAACATGCTAAATGCTCTTAGCGCGCACGGTACTGCCGTATTGTATGACTTGGTTGAACTAGCGTGTTCTTCGCTTTGAGTTACGTTGATGTTGTGGTTCTCTGCTTGGAGTGATGCGTTGGTATTATGTGATTATGCTCATCGGTATTATTTGTTCACACCTGACATGTGGAAGCACCGGAAGCTGAGTAAGATGGCTATGCACCTGACATCGGTTTGTTGACCTGGCTAGGAGGATTAACCGAACAAGACCGGAAGGTTCTCACGACTAGTTAATTGCTGAGATGCATGGATTGGTGCAGTCAAAACTCTAGAAAGAAAACAATACTACCACTTGCAGAATCATGTTGCCGCGGAGGGTTTCAAAGCGCGTACAGATTAACTGCTAGCCATTCTTTGCACCCAAACTAACGAACATGTTCAATCACGTTCATTTATTGAAGGTCATTGCTTCAAGGATAGCGATATTGGTTGCACATGTGTAGCTGCTGGGCAATTATAATTCCTGCTCACCGGACCCTTCACTATATTGAAATGGGAACTTGACCAACAGACCGAGCCGTCCAAGTAGGTGATTTACCTACTGAAAATCATACTACCCTCTCCCTCCCAAAATGTAAGACGTTTTTTGACACTACGTCTTACATTTTGGGACGGAGGGAGTACTAAATAACTAAAATATGCACTGGTAGTTACCAGAAGAGTTACCTAAGTTAGACTAGCATACTTATTACATAAACCCAAGGCTAACGTAGCTAGCTCTGTTTTTTTTCTTTCGAATAGCTAGCTCTATTAGCTCTATATATGCAGTAACAATGCCATTTCGTCCTTGAAAATCTTTCTGGGCCTGAAGAGGCTAGGGAGTTCTATCCTTAAAGATGAAGTCATTTCTGCAGATCCAAATGCTCCAGGAGACAGGCATGAGCAAGAGCAACTCCATGGTCAACCCTCGTACACGATACATGCAAGTCAAACCGATCCAACGATGGCACACAACGTCACCACAATGAGGTCCAAATAACTAGCACAAGTGGAAAACGTGAAGACCAACGACTTCTTCCACAGCCGCAGCTCCTTCCCGGCAAAGCAGCACAGCCAATCAGAGACGAAGATGCCCACCAAACCCACACCACTTCACCACTTGCGTACACGACCAGGTAAAAATAATCACAGCTCCCAACCGCACGAGCCAAACCCACAGGCCACAGCTCTATATAAACCCAGACTGGAAGAGTAAGGCAGACACTACCGCCGATAGCACAAACGAGCTGATACCTCACGAGTCACACACACACACACACACACCCTGACACCCCTCGTTTGTTGACATATCGCCGCCGGTGGCCATGGAGGGGACCTTCATCACGACGGAGCTCCGCGGCGCGCTGGCCAAGGTGGCCGTGTTCCTGCTCGTCCAGGGTCTGGTGTACCTGATCCTCACCAACTCGTCTGACGTCTTCTCCAAAGATAAGAAGCTCGTCTGACGTCTTCTCCAAAGATAAGAAGCTCAGGTCCCTGAGCTTCCGGTCCATGCGGTCCATGAGCGTGAGGCGCGTGCTGGCGCCGTTCTCCGACGTGCCCGTCGGCACCGACGAACCCTCCTCGCCTTCGCTGCTGTCGTCGTGGTAGTCGCGCCGCTCTGCTAACCGCGAGGATTGAATTGCTTGGAGAGCGGTTGCTTAGTTCTGAACGTATGGACAGTTCCTCTGTTCTGAGTTGTCATGGATTCTTATTGCGGTTGAGATTTGAGAATCATATTTGAACTCCCATAAAGTGAGATTAGCTAGGTGGGATCTGTATCTGTAGATATGTACATTGAATTGAATTTGGTGGATGGATTATTTGATTCTAAAAAAAGTGTCTGCTCTCAGTTTTTTTTGAAACGGAGTCTGCTCTCAGTTGTGATTATGGTACTTGAGTTTTTGTTTCATTTGTAATAAACTTTAATTCCTGGTTAACACACCATATGCCAATACAACACTGAGAGCATCTCCAGCCGTTCGGCCCCTCAGGGGCTAGAAATAGCGCCGCCTGGGGGCGTGCCGGTGAAAAATTCGGCGTGAGGGGGCTCGGGTTCCCAGCCGCCCCCCACGCACCGATTTCGGCCCACTTTCGCCGCAAATTGGCCCACTTTCAGCCTGCTCGGCGCAAATTGGCCCATATTCGACGTACTTGGCACAAATTCAACATAAGCTATTTTTAATCACATAGTTCATCACAGAAAATCAATATAAATTAAATAGTTCAACAAATAATAAAAACTCATATTTCATCACACGTCGAGCTAGGCGTTGCCCTTGAGCTTCCATAGGTGCTCCACCACATCTTGCTGCAGTTGTTGATACACCTGTGGGTCTTGGATCTTCTGACACATATTGAGGAAGACAGTCCAGGTTGCCGGTAGCTGGTGATCAACTTGGGCAAGAGGACCCTGCCTGTAATATGGCTCAGTGTCAAACACTGACTCTTTCTGCTCGCTCTCAATGATCATGTTGTGCAAGATAACACAGCAAGTCATGACCTCTCACATTTGATCTTTCGACCAGGTCTGAGCGGGGTACCGGACAACAACAAATCGAGATTGAAGCACACCAAATGCCTGCTCGATATCCTTCCTGCAAGCCTCCTGACACTTGGCAAAGTAGGAGTTCTTGCCTCCTGGCACAGTGTTTGAGATTGTCTTCACCGTGGACCATCTCGGATAGATGCCATCTGCCAGGTAGTATCCCTTGTTGTAGTGGCGCCCATTGACCTCGAAGTTCACAGGAGGAGCATGACCTTCAACAAGCTTGGCAAAGACAGGGAAGCACTGCAGTACGTTGATATCATTGTGAGTTCCTGGCATACCAAAGAAGGAGTGCCAAATCCAGAGGTTGTGTGTGGCCACTGCCTCAAGTACGACACTACAACCGCCTTTGGCGCCTTTGTACATCCCCTGCCAAGCAAATTGACAGTTTTTACATTTCCAATGCATGCAGTCGATGCTTCCAAGCATACCAGGAAATCCTCTTGCTGCATTCTGTGCTAGGATCCGAGCAGTGTCTTCAGCATTGGGTGATCGCAAGTATTGAGGTCCAAACATTGCCACCACTGCCCTGCAGAACTTGTACATACACTCAATGGTGGTGGACTCGGCCATGCGTCCATAGTCATCCATTGAATCACCGGCATTGGGTGATCGCAAGTATTGAGGTCCAAACATTGCCACCACTGCCCTGCAGAACTTGTACATACACTCAATGGTGGTGGACTCGGCCATGCGTCCATAGTCATCCATTGAATCACCGGGAGCTCCACCACCATTGAGGTGCACCCTTGGTGCGCCGCCCGAGAGGAAGTTGGGGCGGTACCAGGTGGGATGCGCCCCTTCCACTGTCTTTTTTATTCTTTGGGTTAGTCTTCTGGATACAAGCTTTGTTAGTGTTGCATATCGTATTTGCATGAGAGCAACAAGATAGTAATATGAAAATAGTCACAGGTGCAAGTTGCTGACTGGAGCAGTATAAACAGGAGCAGTATAATGAGTGACAACATAGATACTAACAGTGACAGTATGGACACTAAGATCAGTGATAACAAAAGACAATAGTAAATCAAAAGGAACTGATGGCAGGTTTCAAAAGTAGAGCATCATACGGGCACGCCGTGGTCAACACGTAGTTCCCGCACGGCAACCCTAGTCGGCGACGACCAAGTGGATTGTCAGTGACAACATGGGCACAGGTGCGGCCCGCCACCCCATCGCTGTCTTATGCCTGAATAACATAAAAATATTTTTTTTGCAGAAAATCAGAAAAATACATTGACAAAAGAACCAGAGGATGACAAAATGTTGGGCAATATCATACTCAGTGCAAAACCAATGGAGAATCAGGCTCCGAGCCGCTCATGGAGGCAAAGGATAACATGTCATCCTTGGAAGCCACCGAGAAGTTGAGTGGTGCCACCGTCATCCGCCGGTTCTCCTTGAAGTAATTGTTGTACCGTCCAGAGTACGAGCGTGGAGTCAAAAGCTCGGGTGTGGGCATCGGAGTCATGAAACCAGCCTCGTTCTCCTGTTAAAACTGCTTATCTTCCTCGGAACAGACTTGGACCCAAATATCATCTCATTCTCTTTACGCAATAGATTGTACAGGTTCTTCTGGTCCTCTGTTAAGAGTCAGTGAACAAGACTGATGACTTCTGTTGTGAGTGTAGTGCAGAGGATGTGGAATTTATATCCGGTATTGTCGCTTATCTTCCTCTTTCTGTACTCTCCTGAGTTTTTGCTCTTCCAAAATGGCAACCATGTGAACCTTCGCATGAAAATTCAATGCATCAGATCTAGTGTGCTTGATTCTGATAATCATGGTGAGCTAGCTCAGTGACTTACCACGTCATAAAGAAATGGTGTATTGCTTTCATCCTCCCAGGCAAATGTCTTGTCTATCAAGTTGTCAATCATAGCTGCACAAATGTAGCTTCTGATCATATTACATACCAAATGAGCGACTGAGTGACCAACCGAAGAAACGAAGATCACAGTGGATCTTTTTGACAAAATAGGAAGTAGATTGCGCTTATGAATGATGGAGCACAGTTATACGGAAATCACTACAGTGTCCAAATGAAGAAACGAAGACTCACTCACTTGGAATCTTTTGAACAAGTACCCCTGCTTTCTCTGCATGCTTGAGATTCAAATGGGCACCCCTGCCTGTACCTCTTATCATCCTGCAGTAGGGCATATGCAAACATTAAAGAGGACATTACCTAAATCATAGCTTGGCAGCCAAATTGAATATCAGTACAAGCATGCCAACATAGAGAAGAAAAAAGGGGGAAATCATATTAAACTGATGGACCATGTGCTAGCATATTTTCATTGAAAAAAACAGGATTGATTATATTCCTCAAGCCAAGTCTCTTCATCACAGGCCGATAGCCATTTGTCTACTCTCTTCATGATATCTTTCTTTGTTATGGATTCATCGTTTGCTTTTGCAATTTGTGCTTCAATGTTGGAAAGAAGTTCGCAAGGATCACTAGACCTGTAAGTGAGAAGGTTCTAGGACCGTTCAAGATATTCAGCAGGGGCATTTTTACAATTGTAGGTGCGAGAGAAAGAGATCAGCGCGATAAATACCAGTCAATTAGAGCAACAATCTTCTCTATGGCTCACTATATTATTTTCAGGCTAACGGCTACTGTACTCAAATTTCCTATTCCACGACAAACATTTAAATTTCAACAACCAGAAGGAAGTCTAATAAACAACTAATATACTATTATTTTGGAAGAACACAAGTAAATGGGAATAAACTCTAAAAAGCAGACCGTATTTTAGGATACCATGACACACAAAATGTTCAAAGTAATACCAGATCATAATCATGGATAATTCACCTTTTATTTCTTGGGTTTAACACAAAGTATATCCACGTAAGAGACAATTATTTGATAAGAAAATCCATTTGAAAAAATATAAAGTGCAGCTTGCATTTGACAAAAACCCTGGCATATTCCTACAAAATGACCAGCTTTAAGCATCGAAATGATAACTATATCATACATGACTCCTGACCACCAGACCATTTTTTAAAACTGTATACCACATACTTTTGGACCAGATTTTCTTTTTACTATTGTCTAACAGAAATGAAAAACAATACCACATACTGCATTGCTTAAAAATATATGTGGGCTTCAATAATCATATATTATACATATTTATCAGACTCATAAGAAAATTAGCGCATCATGCTATTACAGTAAAAGAGGAGATGCACTTGTATAGTGCCAAGAATAAAACATGGATTGTTCTAATATACCTAGCCGAGCCTTCTTCATCAGACATGTCTCATCCTTCATAATTTCATATCTGGCATCTCATCCTCACCTACATCTGAGGTCTCCAAGATCCCATAGTATCTTTAATCAAGTTATTTTGTGGTGGACAACAGAAATCTGAAGATTAGATTCACAGCGAGAGACGCAAGCGATCTGTAGATGCATGGAGTGTTTGTAGTCATTACTTACTGCTACTTAAATATTGATTCAATGGGATCTAGACTCCCACACAGTCTCCCAGGTTTGCTTCCAGTTTGTGGGAAAACGGACGAAATATGGTCCGCATTGGATGGCAAAGTGCGTCCGAACAAGTCGGCCTGGACGTTTTACGGCAAGGCGTTGGAGATGCACTAATAAGTCGGAGGGATGCTTCTGTCCGTACTCATACTTCAAACGCAAAAGTAGCTAGTGTGTTGCATGCTTCTACTCTACCGGCTCCTTTGATTCGTAGAAATTTTATTTTAAAAAATTGTAGGATTTAGAACCTTAATTTGTTTTTCCTACGGTGGACATTTGATTTGCAGCATTGTAATCCTTAGAAAAAAAATCATAGAATTAACTGAGAAGTAAAAAGAGAAAGGTCTGGAACATTTGTTATTAGCTCATGACTTCGGCAATGACTCCGGAGCCGACGGTCCTCCCTCCTTCCCTCAGCACAAATCTTAGCCCTGCAGAGCACATGACAGTCACATGAAGTTCTTCTCTGCTACTATAAAGCGATTCAGATGACAAACGTTTGAAGCAATGTAGGCGTACCTGGTTCTAGTGGAACATGCAACATCAACTCAAAGATTGAAGTTACGTTGTCACCAGGCATAACAATCTTCACGTCCGGAGGAAACTCAATTTTCCCACATATGTCAGCTGTCCTGAAGTAGAACTATGGGTTGTAATTTGAGAAGAAGGCAGTGTGGCGACCACCTTCATCCTTGGCAAGGACGTAAATTTCCACCTCAAACTTTTTGTAGGTCTTTACCACCAGGTTTGAACACCGCCTGAAATAGTAGGAAATGTCAGCAAGTGAAAACCAATATAAAAAATGCAGTACTATTGGAAAAGGCGCCAGATAGAGATAGTGTCACAAATATGCAAGACCAAAATGAATCAAAAGTATGCAGCAGCAGATAAAAAATGAGAAGGGCAGTGTAAAACCACTGAAATAGAATGCACGAACTGAGATTTTGAACATGTTAAGGTAAGCTGCTGTTAATCAACCATGTAATTTTTTTAGCGAACCGAAGCTTTAGCCACTGAGATTCTGGTTTTTTGGTCTGTAATAAGGCGTGCAGCGAACTGTTTTACCCCCAGTTTAGGTTCAGAGTCTGTTTTAGCTTTCGTTGTTGTGGTACTCATATGGCTTCTCTTTCTTCATTAAAAAATGGAGCCAGGGGGAGGCCCCTGATTTTCGAAAAAGCTTTAGCTACTTTATTTTTGGATGCAACTCTCTATTAGTGAATACCTGCAATAACAATAGAAATGCATTATAACCATTGGTTGATTGCTTCGTTGGGAATTTCCAACGAAAGATATGCTAATAGTGCAGAAGTTGAAACAGGCCAGATAAAAAATAGTGTGCATTATGCCATATTCCTGTAGGCGCCTGAAGACCTAAAACCTATTAACATCTTGATATAAATTCATCACCCTAAAAGAGAGACAAAACATCAGATCATTTAAGGCATGTTTTAGGATCCACGCAAAAAACAGGCATGTTTTAGGAATGTAAGTACTTTCTGTCATATAAAAAAAAGAGAAATACCATGACTTATTGACATTCATATTTGCAAATTCTTTTACTCCCAATGACAAACAAGATGTTAATAGGGAGCAAACACCTAAACCTCAACTTCTCTGAATTGTTTTTGTTCTTGAACAGAAAAAGGAATCCACTCTTTCAATTGTAGCGCAAGAATCAGTGATAAGAGAAAAATGGGTAAATCAAGTCAAACCTTGACAATCCCAGAAAGGCCGCATTTATTCACGGATCTCTTGATGGAAAGATGCCTGCTGCAAACAAATCATTCAAATGAACTATTTTATTGCTATTACCTATCAGTATAAACAACTTCGGTGGCACAACAGACATACTAACTCAACAGTCATAACTCTTGAGTCCATTCAGGAAACTTTGCAAAGATGTGGAGACAGGAACTGTTAATCAAGGAGAGGAGGAAAAGAAACACAGGATCAACAACCCATTAGCTCATGGACATTTTATCAAACACAACATGCACAAGGTAGGGATGACTCAAATCACCTGAATAGCCAAGGGATCCGAGTAGTATCAGCAGGTGGGAACAACCAAGAAGCGGCGACGCAGGCCATGGGACGGCAGGAGTGGGGAGCAGCAGATGGAGATGGAAGACGGCCATGTACCGGGGTGACCGCGCTTCTCCATGGGCTTGCCGTCCCGGCGGCACGGAGAGACACCGCTCAACGCGTAGTCCGAAAGCCGCCGCCGCCATGGCCCTTCCTCTCCCGGCACTGCCGCTGCTGATCTGCTGAACTAACTCCTCCTCCTCCTCCCACTCCCCGACCTTCTCGGCTTCTCCTCCCACGAACTCCTCACCCAAGGCGACGATGTTTGTGTGGGTGCGTAGGAGAGCGGAGCCGGCTCCTCTCCTGCTGGCGACGCCTGGGAGGTGGTTTTCCATGGTGAAGAGGAAGGGAGAACGGAGTCGCGGCTGTGTTGACGAGGGAGAGATGAGGGGAGGTGTGAAAGGGGAAAGGAGGAGGCGTGGAGATGGATGTGCGAGCCACTGCCTTCGAGGGAAGGAAGGAGGGCGCGACGACCGACATCACAGTAAATCGACACAGTACATCGCGTGTCGTTTCCTATCACGTCTACGTGGACATGCCGAGAGAGCGCTCCTTGCGCGACCGTTGATGGGTTGTATTCTTACACTGCCATTCCGCATGAATGATGAGCTATCTCAATCTAAAAAAAGAGTAATTCTTACACTAGACCAGCAATATTAGTCTGTTCTGCTGTATTACGTTTTTTTCACTCGCGCACTTACCAGTGGGACCCACCGGCCAGGAATCTTGTTAACAGAGCAAAACAATGGTTTAGTGCTACACGCAAAACCCGTAAAGTATGTGTTCTGCGCAAAATTGACCTCAATAATTGATCATTTTGTTATATCCTCATTTTAATGACACGACAAAGTAAAACCCTATCCTAGAAAATGAGACAAAAAACTATGTTTGACTCAAATGAGGAAATAGGTCATCACATTCCATAACATGGACCAGTGGCATAATATATTGGATCTCAAATTTCAATGTTAATACCAGGTATCATGAAATCGTGTATATTCATTTAAAAAAGCGTAAACAAGCACGCACCTCTTGAGCCGCTCGCTAGCTACTCGTGGGGTGACTAAGAAATTTGTTGTAAATCTTCATATGATACTTCTAAGGGCGGGATGGCTGTTTTGGTTCTGGGACCATGTGCTCCCTGATGAACAGTAAATTCAAAATAAACAGAAAATAAAACTTTAGATTCTAATTTTTTTTCGTAGATGTTCATATTAGTGTACCAAGCATGCTTGATAATTTTCATGCGAAACGGGATAGCAATGCTTCGTCAGTGAAAAAAATTTAAGTGCAACATTTGGAGGTAACATTTGGCGTTCGACTTGTCTTTTTATACATGCCAAAATGCTTAAGCTTTTCGCCTAAAAATTTACATGTAGCATTTTGGTGTGACAATGAACACATATATTTATTTCGACTTTTTTTTGACATTTGTAAAATACATTTTTGGCATGCAGTTGCATATTCTCCCTAGAGCCAAATAGGATTTACGATTTCTAAGCTATTTCATACAAACTAAACAAATATCTAACTCTAGTGTTGTCAACAGCCGAAGCAAAGCAACCGGTGTGTTTTGGTTGTACCATATGCATAATATACTTTCAAGCACAAATGCTGCAAATGAGAAGGTAACTATGAATATTGCAACTTATCATTTAATTAACTAAATCTATCTTAGTTAGAATTTAACCTTATCAGCTTTATTTTATACCGAAAAAGGTTTTCGCCTCGCTTTATAATAAAGCAACCACCAGAGCCAAGTGAAGGAAATATGCCCTAGAGTCAATAATAATGTTGTTATTTATATTTCCTTATGTCAGGATAAGTATCTATTATTCATGCTCGAATTGTATTAACCAGAAACTTGATACATGTGTGAATACATACACAAAACAAAGTGTCTCTAGTATGCCTCTACTAAACTAGCTCGATAATCAAAGATGGTTAAGTTTCCTGACCATAGACATGTGTTGTCATTTGATTAACGGGATCACATCATTAGGAGAATGATGTGATGGACAAGACCCATCCGTTAGCTTAGCATTATGATCGTTTAGTTTTATTGGTATTGCTTTCTTCATGACTTATACATGTTCGCTGACTATGAGATTATGCAACTCCCGAATACCGGAGGAACACCTCGTGTCCTATCAAACGTCACAACGTAACTGGGTGATTATAAAGATGCTCTACAGGTGTCTCCGAAGGTGTTTGTTGGGTTGGCATAGATCAAGATTAGGATTTGTCACTCCGTGTATCGAAGAGGTATCTTTGGGCCCTCTCGGTAATGCACATCACTATTAGCCTTGCAAGCAATGTGACTAATGAGTTAGTTGCGGGATGATGCATTACAGAACGAGTAAAGATACTTGCCGGTAACGAGATTGAACTACGTATGATGATACCGACGATCGAATCTCGGGCAAGTAACATACCGATGACAAAGGGAACATCGTATGTTGTTATGCGGTTTGACCGATAAAGATCTTTGTAGAATATGTAGGAGCCAATATGAGCATCCAGGTTCCACTATTGGTTATTGACTGGAGATGTGTCTCGGTCATGTCTACATAGTTCTCCAACCCGTAGGGTCCGCACGCTTAACGTTCGATGACGGTTTGTATTATATAAGTTATGTGTTTTGGTGACCGAAGGTTGTTCGGAGTCCGGGATGAGATCCAGACATGACGAGGAGTATCGAAATGGTCGAGAGGTAAAGATTGATATATTGAAAGGTAGTATTCGGACACCGGAAGGGTTCCGGAGTGTATCGGGTACATACCGAAGTACCGGAGGGGTTACCGGAACCCCTCGGGGAAAGATATGGGCCATAGGAGGGAGGCTAACCAGCCCACAAGGGGCTGGCACGCCCCCACAAGGGAGGAGGCCTAATTGGATTAGGGAAGGGGGCGGCGCCCCCTTTCCTTCTCCTACTCCCTCTCCTTTCCCCCTTTCCCCTTCCGGAAGAAGGAAAAAGGGGGGGGGGGGCGAATCCTACTAGGACTGGAGTCCTGGTAGGACCCCCCCCCTTGGCGCGCCCCCTTGGTGGTCGGCCTCCTCCTCTCCCTCCATTATATACGTGCGCAGGGCAGCCCTTGGAGACACACCAATTGTTCCAAGCCGTGTGCGACGTCTCCCTCCATGGTTTACTCCTCCGGTCATATTCACTAACTGCTTAGGCGAAGCCCTGCGCGGATCACATCACCATCACCGTCACCATGCCGTCGTGCTGACGAAATTCTCCCTCGACCCTCTGCTAGATCAAGAGTTCGAGGGACGTCATCGAGCTGAACGTGTGCTGAACTCGGAGGTGCCGTACGTTCGGTACTAGATCGGTTGGATCGTGAAGACGTTCGACTACATCAACCGCGTTAATCTAACGCTTCTGCTTTCGGTCTACGAGGGTACGTGGACACACTCTCCCCCTCTCGTTGCTATGCATCTCCTAGATAGATCTTGCGAGATCGTAGGTTTTTTTTTGAAATTGCATGCTACGTTCCCCAATAGTGGTATCAGAGCCAGGTCTATGCGTAGATGATATGCACGAGTAGAACACAAAGAGTTGTGGGCGATAATAGTCATACTTCTTACCACCAACGTCTTACTTTGATTCGGCCGTATTGTTGGATGAAGCGGCAAGGACCGACATTACATGACCGCGTTCATGAGACTGGCTCTGCCGACGTGCTTTGCACATAGGTGGCTGGCGGGTGTCTGTTTCTCCAACTTTAATTGAATCAAGTTTGACTACGGCCGGTCCTTGTTGAAGGTTAAAACAACACACTTGACAAAAAATCCTTTTGGTTTTAATGCGTAGGTAAAAACGGTTCTTGCTAGAAGCCCGTAGCAGCCACGTAAAACTTGCAACAACAAAGTAGAGGACGTCTAACTTGTTTTTGCAGGGCTTGTTGTGATGTGATTTGGTCAAGACATGATGTGATATAAGTTTTTGTATGAGATGATCATGTTTCGTAAAAGTTATCGGCAACTGGCAGGAGCCTTATGGTTGTCGCTTTATTGTATGAAATGCAATCGCCATGTAATTGCTTTACATTATCACTAAGCGGTAGCGATAGTCGTAGAAGCAATAGTTGGCGAGACGACAACGATGCTACGATGGATACCAAGGTGTCAAGCCGGTGACGATGGAGATCATGACGGTGCTTTCGAGATGGAGATGAAAGGCACAAGATGATGATGGCCATATCATGTCACATATTTTGATTGCATGTGATGTTTATCTTTTATGCATCTTATTTTTCTTAGTATGGCGGTAGCATTATAAGATGATCCCTCACTAAATTTCAAGGTATAAGTGTTCTCCCTGAGTATGCACCGTTGTGAAAGTTCTTCGTGCTGAGACACCACGTGATGATTAGGTGTGGTAGGCTCTAAGTTCACATACAACGGGTGCAAGACAGTTTTGCACATGCGGAATACTCGAGTTAAACTTGACGAGCCTAGCATATGTAGATATGGCCTTGGAACACTGAGACCGAAAGGTCGAACGTGAATCATATGGAAGATATGATCAACATAGAGATGTTCACCATTGAAAACTACTCCATCTCATGTGATGATCGGACATGGTTAGTTGATATGGATCACGTGATCATTTAGATGACTAGAGGGATGTCTATCTAAGTGGGAGTTCTTAAGTAATATGATTAGTTGAACTTTAACTTATCATGAACTTAGTCCTGATAGTATTTGCATATCTATGTTGTAGAATAATAGCTTACGATGTAGCTCCCCGTTTATTTTTGATATGTTCCTAGAGAAAAATAAGTTGAAAGATGATAGTAGCAATGATGCGGACTTGGTCCGTGATATGAGCATTATCCTCATTGCTGCAGACATTATGAACGTTTGACAAGCTCGATATTACGGACCTATTGCAGGAGCAGATGCAGACATTATGAACGTTTGACAAGCTTGGTATGATGACTACTTGATAGTTTGGTGCGCCATGCTTTACGGCTTAGAACCGGGACTTCAAAAACGTTTTGAATGCCACGGAGCATATAAGATGTTCCAAGAGCTGAAATTGGTATTTCAGACTCATGCCCGAGTCGAGAGGTATGAGACCTCTGACAAGTACTTTTCCTATAAGATGGAAGAGTATAGCACAACTAGTGAGCATGTGCTCACAATGTCTGAGTACTACAATCGCTTGAATCAAGTGGGAGTTAATCTTCCAGATAAGATAGTGATTGAGTTCTCTAGTCACCATCACCAAGTTACTGGAACTTCGTGATGAACTATAATATGCAAGGGATGAAAAAAATGATTTCCGAGCTCTTCGCGATGCTAAAATCTGTGAAGGTAGAAATCAAGAAAGAGCGTCAAGTGTTGATGGTCAACAAGGCCACTAGTGTCAAGAAAAAGGGCAAAGGAAAAGAAAGGGAACTTCAAGAAGAATTACAATCAAGTTGCCACTTCCGTGAAGAAGCCCAAAGCTAGACCTAAGCCTGAAACTGAGTGCTTATACTGCAAAGGAAATGATCACTGGAAGCGGAACTACCCCAAATACTTGGTGGATAAGAAGGATGGCAAAGTGAACAAAAGTATATTTGATATACATATTATTGATGTGTACTTTACTAGTGTTCATAGTAACCCATCGGTATTTGATACCGGTTCAATTGCTAAGAGTAGTAACTCGAAACAAGAGTTGCAAAATGAACAGAGACTAGTTAAGGGTGAGGTGACGACGTGTGTTGGAAGTGATTCCAAGGTTGATAAGATCACCATCACACACTCCCTCTACCTTCGGGATTAGTATTGCACCTAAATAAATGTTATTTGGTGTTTGCGTTGAGAATGAATATGATTGGATCATGTTTATTGCGATACGGTTATTCATTTAAGTCAGAGAATAATTGGTGTTCTGTTTACATGAATAAAACCTTCTATGGTCATACACCCTTAAAGAGTGGTCTACTGAATCTCGATCGTAGTAATACACATATTCATAATATTGATGTCAAAAGATGCAAAGTTGATAATGATAGTGCAACATACTTGTGGCACTGCCGTTTAGGTCATATTGGTATAAAGCGCATGAAGAAACTCCATGCAGATGGACTTTTGGAGTCACTTGATTATGAATCATTTGATGCTTACGAACCATGCCTCATGGTCAAGATGACAAAAACTCAGTTCTCCAGAACAATGGAGCGAGCTAGTGACTTATTGGAAATAATACATACCGATGTATCCGGTCCGATGAGTGTTGAGGCTCGCGGCGGGTATCGTTATTTTCTGACCTTCACAGATGATTTGAGCAGATATGGGTATATCTACTTAATGAAATACAAGTCTGAAACATTTGAAAAGTTCAAAGAGTTTCAGAGTAAAGTGAGAATCATCGTAACAAGAAAAATAAAGTTTCTACGATCTGATCGCGGAGGCGAATATTTGATTTACGAGTTTGGCCTTCATTTAAAACAATGTGGAATAGTTTCACAACTCACGCCACCTGGAACACCACCGCGTAATGGTGTGTCCGAACATCGTAATCGTACTTTATTAGATATGGTCCGATCTATGATGTCTCTTACCGATTTACCACTATCGTTTTGGGGTTATGCATTAGAGACAGCTGCATTCACTTTAAACAGGGCACCGTCTAAATCCGTTGAGATGACACCGTATGAACTGTGGTTTGGCAAGAAACCTAAGCTGTCGTTTCTTAAAGTTTGGGGTTGAGATGCTTATGTGAAAAAAGCTTCAGCCTGATAAGCTCGAACCCAAATCGAAGAAGCGCGTCTTCATAGGATACCCAAAAGAGACTGTTGGGTACACCTTCTATCACAGATCCGAAGGCAAGATCTTTGTTGCTAAAAATGGATCCTTTCTAGAGAAGGAGTTTCTCTCGAAAGAAGTGAATGGGAGGAAAGTAGAACTTGATGAGGTAATTATACCTTCTCTTGAATTGGAAAGTAGTTCATCACATAAATCAGTTCCAGTGATGCCTACACCAATTAGTGAGGAAGCTAATGATAATGATCATGAAACTTCAGATCAAGTTACTACCAAACCTCGTAGGTCAACCAGAGTACGTTCCGCACCAGAGTGGCACGAAAATCCTGTCCTGGAAGTCATGTTACTAGACCATGACGAACCTACAAATTATGAGGAAGCGATGATGAGCCCAGATTCCGACAGATGGCTTGAGGCCATGAAATCTGAGACAGGATCCATGTATGAGAACAAAGTGTGGACTTTGGTGGACTTGCCCGATGATCGGAAAGCCATTGAGAATAAATGGATCTTCAAGAGGAAGACGAACACTGATGGTAGTGTTACTATCTACAAAGCTCGACTTGTCGCGAAAGGTTTTCGACAAGTTCAAGGTGTTGACTACGATGAGATTTTCTCACTCGTAGCGATGCTTAAGTCTGTCCGAATGATGTTAGCGATTGCTGCATTTTATGAAATCTGGAAAATGGATAACAAAACTGCATTCCTTAATGGATTTATTAAAGAAGAGTTGTATATGATGCAACCAGAAGGTTTTGTCAATCCTAAAGGTGCTAACAAAATGTGGAAGCTCCAGCGATCCATCTGTGGACTGGTGCAAGCATCTTGGATTTGAAATATACGCTTCGATGAGTTGATCAAAGCATATAGTTTTATACAGACTTGCGGTGAAGCCTGTATTTACAAGAACATGAGTGGGAGTACTACAACCTTTCTGATAAGTATATGTGAATGACATATTGTTGATCGAAAATGATGTAGAATTTTCTGGAAAGCATAAAGGAGTGTTTGAAAGGAGTTTTTCAAAGAAAGACCTCAGTGAAGCTGTTTACATATTGGGCATCAAGATCTATAGATAGATCAAGACGCTTGATAAGATTTTTCAATGAGTACATACCTTGACAAGATTTTGAAGTAGTTCAAAATGGAACAGTCAGAGAAGGAGTTCTTGCCTGTATTGCAAGGTGTAAAGTTGAGTAAGACTCAAAACCCGACCACGGCAGAAGATAGAAAGAGAATGAAAGTCATTCCCTATGCCACAACCATATGTTCTATAAAGTATGCTATGATGTGTACCTTGCCGTGAGTTTGGCGAGGGGGTACGATTGTGATCCAGGAGTGGATCACTAGACAACGGTCAAAGTTATCCTTAGAGGACTAAGGAAATATTTCTCGGTTATGGAGGTGATGAAGAGTTCGTCGTAAAGAGTTATGTCGATGCAAGCTTTGACATCGATCCGGATGACTCTCAGTCTCGATCTGGATACATATTGAAAGTGGGAGCAATTAGCTAGAGTAGCTCCATGCAGAGCATGTAGACATAGAAATTTGCAAAAACATACGGCTCTGAATGTGGCAGATCCGTTTGACTAAACTTCTCTCACAAGCAAAACATGATCACACCTTAGTACTCTTTGGGTGTTAATCACATAGCGATGTGAACTAGATTATTGACTCTAGTAAACCCTTTTGGTGTTAGTCACATGGCGATGTGAACTAATCACATAAAGATGTGAACTATTGGTGTCAAATCACATGACAATGCGAACTAGATTATTGACTCTAGTGCAAGTGGGAGAATGAAGGAAATATGCCCTAGAGGCAATAATAAAGTTGTTATTTATATTTCCTTATGTCATGATAAATATCTATTATTCATGCTAGAATTGTATTAACCGGAAACTTGATACATGTGTGAATACATAGACAAAACAAAGTGTCCCTAGTATGCCTCTACTAGACTAGCTCGATAATCAAATATGGTTAAGTTTCCTGACCATAGACATGTGTTGTCATTTGATTAACGGGATCACATCATTAGGAGAATGATGTGATGGACAAGACCCATCCGTTAGCTTAGCATTATGATCGTTTAGTTTTATTGCTATTGCTTTCTTCATGACTTATACATGTTCCTCCGACTATGAGATTATGCAACTCCCGAATACCGGAGGAACACCTTGTGTGCTATCAAACGTCACAACGTAACTGGGTGATTATAAAGATGCTCTAAAGGTGTCTCCGAAGGTGTTTGTTGGGTTGGCATAGATCAAGATTAGGATTTGTCACTCCGTGTATCGGAGAGGTATCTCTGGGCCCTCTCGGTAATGCACAACACTATAGGCCTTGCAAGCAATGTGACTAATGAGTTAGTTGCGGGATGACGCATTACGGAACGAGTAAAGAGACTTGCTGGTAACGAGATTGAACTAGGTATGATGATACCGACGATCGAATCTGGGGCGAGTAACATACCGATGACAAAGGGAACATCGTATGTTGTTATGCGGTTTGACCGATAAAGATCTTCATAGAATATGTAGGAGCCAATATGAGCATCCAGGTTCCGCTATTGGTTATTGACCGGAGATGTGTCTCGGTCATGTCTACATAGTTATCGAACCCGTAGGGTCCGCACGCTTAACGTTCGATGACGATTTGTATTATATGAGTTATGTGTTTTGGTGCCGAAGGTTGTTCGGAGTCCCGGATGAGATCACGGACATGACGAGGAGTATCAAAATGGTTGAGAGGTAAAGATTGATATATTGGAAGGTAGTATTCGGACACCGGAAGGGTTCCGGAGTGTATCGGGTACATACCGAAGTACCGGAGGGGTTACCGGAACACCCTGGGGAAAGATATGGGCCATATGGGCCATAAGAGGGAGGCTAACCAGCCCACAAGGGGCTGGCACGCCCCCCACAAGGGAGGAGGCCAAATTGGGTTAGGGAAGGGGGAGGCGCCCCCCTTTCCTTCTCCTACTCCCTCTCCTTTCCCCCTTTCCCCTTCCGGAAGAAGGAAAAAAGGGAGGGGGGGGGGGGGGCGAATCCTACTAGGACTGGAGTCCTAGAAGGACTCCCCCCTTGGCGCGCCCCCTTGGTGGCCGGCCTCCTCCTCTCCCTCCTTTATATACATGGGCAGGGCACCCCTTCGAGACACACCAATTGTTCCAAGCCGTGTGCGGCGTCTCCCTCCATGGTTTACTCCTTCGGTCATATTCACATACTGCTTAGGCGAAGCCCTGCGCGGATCACATCACCATCACCGTCACCACGCCGTCGTGCTGACGAAACTCTCCCTCGAGCCTCTGTTGGATCAAGAGTTCGAGGGACGTCATCGAGCTGAACGTGTGCTGAACTCGGAGGTGCCGTACGTTTGGTACTAGATCGGTTGGATCGTGAAGATGTTCGACTACATCAACCGCTTTAATTTAACACTTCCGCTTTCGGTCTACGAGGGTACATGGACACACTCTCCCCCTCTCGTTGCTATGCATCTCCTAGATAGATCTTGCGTGATCGTAGGAATTTTTTTGAAATTGCATTCTACGTTCCCCAACAGTGGTATCAGAGCCAGGTCTATGCGTATATGATATGCACAAGTAGAACACAAAGAGTTGTGGGCGATAATAGTCATACTTCTTACCACCAACGTCTTACTTTGATTCGGCGGTATTGTTGGATGAAGCGGCCCGGACCAACATTACATGACCGCTTTCATGAGACTGGTTCTACCGACGTGCTTTGCACACAGGTGGCTGGCGGGTGTCTGTTTCTCCAACTTTAGTTGAATCAAGTTTGACTACGGCCGGTCCTTGTTGAAGGTTAAAACAACACACTTGATGAAAAATCGTTTTGGTTTTAATGCGTAGGTAAGAACGGTTCTTGCTAGAAGCCCGTAGCAGCCACGTAAAACTTGCAACAACAAAGTAGAGGACGTCTAACTTGTTTTTGCAGGGCTTGTTGTGATGTGATTTGGTCAAGACATGATGTGATATAAGTTTTTGTATGAGATGATCATGTTTCGTAAAAGTTATCGGCAACTGGCAGGAGCCTTATGGTTGTCGCTTTATTGTATGAAATGCAATCGCCATGTAATTGCTTTACATTATCACTAAGCGGTAGCGATAGTCGTAGAAGCAATAGTTGGCGAGACGACAACGCTGCTACGATGGAGATCAAGGTGTCAAGCCGGTGACGATGGAGATCATGATGGTGCTTTCGAGATGGAGATCAAAGGCACAAGATGATGATGGCCATATCATGTCACATATTTTGATTGCATGTGATGTTTATCTTTTATGCATCTTATTTTGCTTAGTACGGCGGTAGCATTATAAGATGATCACTCACTAAATTTCAAGGTATAAGTGTTCTCCCTGAGTATGCACCATTGCAAAAGTTCTTCGTGCTGAGACACCACGTCATGATCGGGTGTGATAGGCTCTACGTTCACATACAACGGGTGCAAGACAGTTTTGCACATGCCGAATACTCGGGTTAAACTTGACGAGCCTAGCATATGCAGATATGGCCTCGGAACGCTGAGACCGAAAGGTCGAACGTGAATCATATAGTAGATATGATCAACATAGAGATGTTCACCATTGAAAACCACTCCATCTCACGTGATGATCGGACATGGTTTATTTGATATGGATCACGTGATCATTTAGATGACTAGAGGGATGTCTATCTAAGTGGGTGTTCTTAAGTAATATGATTAATTGAACTTTAATTTATCATGAACTTAGTCCTGATAGTATTTGCATATCTATGTTGTAGAATAATAGCTTACGATGTAGCTCCCTGTTTATTTTTGATATGTTCCTAGAGAAAAATAAGTTGAAAGATGATAGTAGGAATGATGCAGACTAGGTCCGTGATATGAGCATTATCCTCATTGCTGCACAGAAGAATTATATCCTTGATGCACCGCTAGGTGACGGACCTATTGCAGGAGCAGATGCAGACATTATGAACGTTTGACAAGCTCGGTATGATGACTACTTGATAGTTTGGTGCGCCATGCTTTACGGCTTAGAACCGGGACTTCAAAAACGTTTTGAATGCCACGGAGCATATAAGATGTTCGAAGAGCTGAAATTGGTATCTCAGACTTGTGCCCGAGTCGAGAGGTATGAGACTTCTGACAAGTACTTTTCCTACAATATGGAGGAGAATAGCTCAACCAGTGAGCATGTGCTCAGAATGTCTGAGTACTATAATCGCTTGAATCAAGTGGGAGTTAATCTTCCAGATAAGATAGTGATTGACAGAGTTCTCTAGTCACCATCACCAAGTTACTGGAACTTCGTGATGAACTATAATATGCAAGGGATGACAAAAATGATTCCCGAGCAGTTCGCGATGCTAAAATCGGTGAAGGTAGAAATCAAGAAAGAGCATCAAGTGTTGATGGTTAACAAGACCACTAGTTTCAAGAAAAAGGGCAAAGGAAAAGAAAGGGAACTTCAAGAAGAATGACACACTAGTGCGCGTTGGTCCTAAACAAACGGTTTTTAACCCCTTCCCGCGATGGCATTTGGAACCGTCACCAAGTGAGTGTGGGCGATAGGGGGTTCCTTCCCACACGACCCAGAAATCGTCAGGGATAGGCCCTCCTGGGACCCAGGCTGGGGCCGTGTGCGATCGGGCGAGGCATCAAAACCCAATCATTTCCGTAGGTATGTACATCCCACACGGTAATCCGAGAAAATCATTTCCGTAGGTATGTAGATCCCACACGGTGAATCCCAGAAAAACATTTCCGTTCGTATGTATATCACACACAGTCAATCCAAGGAATACGTTTCCGTTCTTATGTACATCCCACATAGTCAATCCAGGGAAAACATTTCCATTCGTACGTACATCCCACACAATTTTATGTGTAGGCTCGTGTGTGAAAGGTGTAACTATCACACACGGTCTGCCTTGGTTAACTGTTTGCTTTTATCAACTATATCACACATGATTTGATGAAGGAAACTGTGTGGCATTGGGCTATCCATCGCAAGCGCTTTTACTGCTAGAACCGTTTGCAAAGGTCCATGACCGTCTGTTCTCTTTTTATTTTTTCCTGTAATTTATTATTCAAATTGGAAATTTTGAAATATGAAACGTACAATTCAAATTCTCAGCACAATGGTTCAACAACGAATCCATAAATAAAATTGCCAGTACAATATGTTCAGTAATTACAGGATTAGTCAGCAATTAACTATGATGAACCACAGTATTGAAAGGCGGTAAAGGTGAAGAGACAAGTGTAAATCATTTTGACTGCCGACGGTGTTGAAGAAGCGGAATGCCCATAATGTGCCTTCCTGCATACCATAGGCACGAACCACTTTTGTCCAACCCCTTATGACGATCGCCCGCCCATCCTTCACCGCCTCCAGGAAGACTTCTAGAGCATTATCATGGTAGCATGAATTATATACTTTAACCTTAGTTGCCTCCACTCCGGTCATGTAGTTTGCAAGGTAATCATCAGCAAATAGCTTCGGAAACCACTGAAAAGAGAAAAATATTAGATACTAAGGTCTAATAGAGTAACTTGTTGTGGGCAGGGGGAAAAGGCAACACATTACTTACCATCCTGAAGTTCACTATTGTCTTCGAAAAAGTGTAAATAAAGAGCTTAATTCCAATCACCCGTTTCTTTCGCCTAACAATCTTTCTTAGTTTCCTCACTTGACGCTTGTTCATGAATATCTCATTGCCCCATACGCAAAAGGGATCGAAGCGTGGATCAGTACCGCTCATATATGTACCTACAAGCAACCAGTAAATGTTAGAAGCTAAACTGAGATTGCACAAATGATGTAAAATACAACTACCTATGTTTCTAAGTACAAGTATTTTTTTTGAGATTTCAATATGAACTACATATGGACGTATATAGAATTATAGATATAGTTTAGATTAGAATCTAGATTCACTCATTTTGCTCCTTATGTAGTCTGTATTGGAATCTCTAAAAATACTTATATTTAGGAATAGATGGTGTATAAGACATGGGATGCAGCTAACCTCGATGGCAAACAACAGCATCGCCCATTGTAGCCCTGTGTAAGTACATGGAAAGCCAATGTTAACTACAACAGGGTTAACATCCACCAAAAAAAGCAAATGGTAATAAAACGGCAGTATCTGTAGTGATGTCTTCATTTCGAAAGAGTAGACGGTAGCAAAGGGACGGATTAAAAATGGATACAACTGTTAATTGCAACAGGCTTAACAACATCCTAATTCATGTTTTGTAAGTTTGTAGCCATTGAAATACAACTCTTTAAAAATGGATACAACTGTTAATTGCAACAGGCTTAATGGCCATTGAAACGGTACTGATAAAAATGCAATTGGTAGAGTTAAACATCACAGGGCAGGTGCTGCCAGAGCAGATAATGGCCCAGTCACTACAGGAAACAACTACTTTGCCGTCTGCCACGGCGGACGGCAAAGGCTCGAAAGGCGGACGGCAAAGACCTTTGACGTCAGCCGCGGACGGCAAAAGGCTCCGGCAAAGAAGGCTACGGTAAACAGCTGCTTTGCCGTCTGCTTCCTGGAGGCGGACGGCAAAGAGGGCGGACGGCAATAATTGCGCTGTCAGTCCGTTAAGTGGCTAACGGCAGACCTTTGCCGTCCGCCGCAGACGGCAAAATTTCTCTGGTCTTTGCCGTCCGCCTTATGATGTCATCTACACGTCACTAGATGGCAGGTTCTTTGCCGTCTGCCACTGATGGCAAAGTGCAGGTTCTTTGCCGTCTGCCACGGACGGCAAAGTCTTTGCCGTCTGCCACTGTAGGCAAACTGACCAAATGGGTCAGCTCCCAGGAAGCACAGTTGGCTGCCACGTGGCTTCTTTGCCGTCCGCGGCAGACGGCAAAGAGCTCTTTGCCGTCGGTGGCAGACGGCAAAGAGCCTGCATATTGGCTGTTTTTTCTGTTTTTTATTAAATCCCACAATTTGCACAGAAAATATATATGACATATATAGATATATTTCCATATCACATATCCAGCACATAAGTTTCATATCACATATCACAGAAAATATATATGACATATATAGATGGCAAAGAGCTTCTTTGCCGTCAGCCTTTTCTTTGCCATCTGCTTATGCATAGCTGATGGCAAAGAGCTGCTTTGCCGTCAGCTAGCAGACGGCAAAGAGCTGGCAGATGGCAAATTAGCTGATTCCAGTAGTGAGTTGTCTATAAAAAGGTAGGGAAAATAGCTAAAACGTGTTAGGCATGTTTACTACAACATGCTTAATACATCGACTGTACAAAACATAGCCATTAATTGCAACTAGTATTGGTATGATTGAACTAGTGGGTACATACTTGGTAAGTCCTGAGAGGTAGTTGCTGGGGCACTTCATCTTGGCCAGAGCCCGCCCAAAGTCAGCGGCGGCGGAGGTGAGCTGTTCCTCCGGGTCGAAGCGTGGATCAGTGCCACTGACATGTGTACCTACAGGCAACCAGTAAATGGTAGAAGTTAAACTGCAATTGCACAAATTATGTGAAATACTGTAAGACATGGGATGCAGCTAACCTCGACAGCAAACAACAACATCGGCTGTTATGACCCTGCGTAAGTACATGGACAAGCATGTTAAGTACAATAGGGTTAGCATCCACCAAAAATTGCAAATGGGCAGCATCTCTAGTATATCTTCATTGCGGAGAGTAACATGGTAGCAAATGGACAGATTAAAAAATGGATACAACTGCTAATTGCAACATGCTTAACAGCATCCTAAGTCATATTTTTTAAGTTTGTAGCCATTGAAATACAACTGTTTAAAAATGGATTCAACTGTTAATCGCAACAGGCTCAATATACATTGAAACCGGTACTGTTAAAAATGCAATTGACATAGTTAAACATCACAAGGCAGGTGCTGCCAGAGCAGAGAATGGCCCAGATGTCTATAAAAAGGTAGGGAAAGTAGCAAAAATGTGTTAGGCATGTTTACTAGAACATTCTTAATACATTGACCGTACAGAACATAGCCATTAATTGCAACTGGTATTGGTAAGATTGAACTGGTGAGTACATACTTGGTAAGTCCTGAGAGGTAGTTGCTGGGGCACTTCATCTTGGCCAGAGCTCGCCCAAAGTCAGCGATGGCGGAGGCGAGCTGTTCCTCCGGGTCGAAGTGTGGATCAGTGCCACTGACATGTGTACCTACAGGCAACCAGTAAATGGTAGAAGTTAAACTGCAATTGCACAAATTATGTGAAATACTGTAAGACATGGGATGCAGCTCACCTTGACGGCAAACAAAAGCATCGGCCGTTATGACCCTACATAAGTACATGGACAGGCATGTTAAGTACAATAGGGTTAGCATCCACTAAAAATAGCAAATGGGCAGCATCTCTAGTGATATCCTGAATCATGTATTGTAAGTTTGTTCCTGGTATTGGTGAAATTGAGCTGGACACGGTAATATTTGAACATCACACATTGCGCAGTACTGAAATAAACAAGGCACGAACATGCTTAATACATCAACCTTACAAATCATAGCCATTGCAAGCGGTATTGGTAGGATTTAGCTGGTCAGATCTTACCTGTTAAGTCCTGGGGGGTAGTCTCTAGGGGACTTCATCTGGGCCAGAGCCTTCACCACGTCGGTGATAACCCACAAGTATAGGGGATCAATTGTAACCTCTTTCGATAAGTAAGAGTGTCGAACCCAATGAGGAGCTAAAGGTAGAACAAATATTCCCTCAAGTTCTATCGACCACCGATACAACTCTACGCACAATTGACGTTCGCTTTACCGGAAACAAGTATGAAACTAGAAGTACTTTGTAGGTGTTTTTGGATAGGCAAGCAAGAAAATAAAGAGAGCGAGTAAATAAAAGCTAGGGGCTGATTAGGTAAAGACACAACTAAATTAGTTCTAGTAAAGAGCTTTTTGTTACGAGAAAGTTATTTGTCCCTAGGCAATCGATAACTAGACCGGTAATCATTATTACAATTTTATTTGAGGGAGAGGCATAAGCTAACATACTTTCTCTACTTGGATCATATGCACTTATGATTGGAACTCTAGCAAGCATCCGCAACTACTAAAGATCATTAAGGTAAAACCCAACCATAGCATTAAAGCATCAAGTCCCCTTTATCCCATACGCAAACAACCTACTTACTCGGGTCTGTGCTTTTGTTCACTCACGCCACCCACCATAAGCAAATCATGAACATATTGCAAACCCTACAGCGGGAATCCCTCACGCTTGCGCGACACAGAGAGCACCATAGGACAGCACCAATAATACAACATGCAAATCAAACCAATCTTGATCATCAAATAACCCATAGGACAAAACGGATCTACTCAAACATCATAGGATAGCCATACATCATTGGGAAATAATATATAGCGTTGAGCACCATGTTTAAGTAGAGATTACAGCGGGTAAGAGAGAGGTTACACCGCTGCATAGAGGGTGGAAGAGTTGGTGATGATGGCCGTGAAGTTGTTGGTGAAGATGGCGGTGATGATGATAGCCCCCGATGGCACTCCGGCGCCACCGGAAGCGAGGGGGAGAGAGCCCCCCTCCTTCTTCTTCTTCTTCCTTGACCTTCTCCCTAGATGGGAGAAGGGTTTCCCCTCTGGTCCATGGTCTCCATGGCGTGGGAGGGGCGAGAGCCCCTCCGAGATTGGATCTATCTCTCTCTATTTCTGCGTTCTGTTCTGCTGCCCTTTCACCGTTTCTTTTATATCCGGAGATCCGTAACTCCGATTGGATTGAAACCTTCGCCCAGATCTTTTTCCAAAAATTAGCTTTCTTGCGGCCAAAGTAGAGCATCAACCGCCTTACGGGTGGCCCACGAGGGTGGGGGGCGCGCCTGCCTGGAGTGGCCGTGGGCCCCACCCTCGTGGCCACCTCGGGCACCGTCTCGCGTTGATTTTCTTCCCAAAAAACACAAATATTCCAAAATAATTCTCCATCCGTCTTTATCCCATTTGGACTCCATTTGATATGGATATTCTGCGAAACCAAAAACATGCAACAGACAGGAACTGGCACTGGGCACTGGATCAATATGTTAGTCCCAAAAATAGTATAAAAAGTTGCCAAAAAGTATATGAAAGTTGAATAATATTGGCATGGAACAATCAAAAATTATAGATACGACGGAGCCGTATCAGTCGGCGGCGGCGGCGGCGGAGGCGAGGTGTTCCTCCGGGTCAACACGCACAGTGGCCATCGTGCCATGGAGCACCATAAGCTCCTGGCGGGGGGATTTGGAGGCATGAGGATATTTCGCAAGCGCCATTTCAGCAATCAGGCCGGGGACGTGATAGAGATCGGTGGGTTACCTGACTGGATCCGAGCAGAACGTTGACGTGGTTGAAGCTGTGGTTGCGGCGGCGGCGGTTTGCGATGCCGGTAGGGGGAGGCACGAGGGAGGGGGGATACTGAGGGGAAGGGGATGTGGTCGGAGGAATATATTTTGAAATCGCGCACCTAATGAAAATTTCGGTGTGAAACTTGAAACTTGGGCGGGGGAAACACACAACGCAGACGAAGCGCGTAAAATACTCGTGTGCGAGAAAAAAGAAAGTTGGTAGATCCCGTCTCCAAAAAAATGTACACGTGTACTTGATTTTTTTCGGTCAATGGTACGCCTGGTTTATTAGGAAACATCGCACAGGTAACTGACTTGTGGGTCATTAACGCAAAAGTCAACGCTCAAAGCCCTCAAAGGATGCTCTTACCAACATTGCACGTTAATGCTACAAACTAAAAGTACTACTGGTAATTTGCTCTAATACTACAAACTTAAACTACTTCTCACACTGCCATCGGGGCATGCTGGCCAGACACCGGCGTTCTCCTTCTCGGCCTTGTAGGTGGCAGCCCACCGTGCTTCGATCTCCGCCAAGCTCTCCTCACCACGGCGTGTGGCCTCTTTTTTCTGGCGGCGGCGGGACTCTCTTTTATTGACTGCTTTCTGCCTTTTCCGCTCCTTCTGTGCGGCTTTGGCCGCCTCTAGATCCACCACCCATTCGGCCATGGCAGCCTCAAAGTCCGCCCATGTAGCTGTCTGGCCGCCGGCGGCGATGAACTTGGCGCAGTGAGATCCCATCGCTTCCTTACCATGTGTGCGCTCGCGGGCGGCGAGGAACGCGGCGTGGCGGGATGCCATCGCTTCCTTACCAGTTACTGTGCGCCGCGGTGCCATGGACGACGCCTGGAGAGAGCTCTAGGACGGAGGGGCCGGGTAGCCGTACAGTGCGGTGGTATTCAAGAGCTCAACGACAAATGACAACAGAAATTTGGCTTCCCTTACAATTTTGCTCGTTCATTATCGCACATGGTTCTCTCCGTCGCTTCCGGAAATAGTGTGCGCTGAGCCTATTGTGTGTTGCATTATGATTGGACGGAACCCCAGCCACGCGGATCGCGCGTGTGCACCGTAGGATGGGCCGCGATCGAACGGCAATCCACGTCCCTCACATCACACCCGTGCACCTATAGCTGGATTGGATTTATATGCGCTAAATGCCTAGAAAATGCACATAATCCCCTAAATATGGTAAATAAGCCCGGAAAAATGCCAAATTCGAAGACGGTGATTTGCAGGGTGTATGTTCGTTGTAGAAAAAAAACTCCAGGGCAAAGAACGAAGAAAATTTTGATTCCCCTTCAATCTTGGGGATTTCCCTCCCGAAAGCATGGAACTTCCTCGGTGATGGTTCGATTTATGAAGGGCGTGCATGACGACATAAGCCAAACCTTCTCAAATTTTTACCAGGGCATGGTGAGGTCATACCATGGCACCATGCCAGGTGTCATGTTTTTAAGCATTTATTTCATTTTTTTCTATAGTTGAAAACCCAACAAACAAACATTTGTGGTTGACTATTGCCACACATTTCATCAAAATATCTGTCCATTATTCCTTGTAAAAGGCATGAGAATTTACTAAATGGCACGAGCATGGTTTTCTAGGCCGTTCTTGTGGACCCTTTCATGCACCGATTGTTTGAACTTGAATCATGCGCATTTGGCAAGCTTAATTGTAACATCAATTCCCTTTTCGCAATAGTAACAACATCCTTTCGCAATCTATATCCTAGCATTAACAGTATTCAAGAAGGGTCTACGAAATATAATGGGACAAAAGTCATCTTGTGGGGAACCAAGAACAAGAAAATCAGCAGGATATTTAACTTTCCCACACAAGACTTCAACATCTCTAACAATCCCAACTAGTGAAATAGTGTCTCTATTGGCAAGCTTAATTGTAACATCAATTTCTTCTATCTCAGCAGGTGCAATATCTTGCATAATTTCTTTTTATAAGGAATGAGGTATTGCACTTGCACTAGCACCCATATCACACAAGCCATATAGCAATGATCTCCTATTTTTAACAGAAATAACAGGCATGCCTACCACAGGTCTATTTTTATTTTTAGTGTCAGGTCTAGCAATTCTAGGAGCTTCATCACAGAAGTAAATAACATGCCCAACAATATTATCAGCCAAGAGATCCTTAACCATAGCAATACTAGGTTCAATTTTAATTTGCTCAGGGGGTTTGGGTGTCCTAATATTACTTTTGTTGACCACAGTTGAAGCTTTAGCATGATCCTTTATTCTAACAGGGAAAAGGTGGTTTCTCGATATAAGTAGTAGGAACAATAGGATCATTATAAGTGATAGTCTTTTCTTCAACTTTAATAGGTGCAACTACTTTTACTTCAATGGGAGGATTATATTTAAACCACTTCTCCTTAGGGAGATCAACATGAGTAGCAAAGGATTCACAGAAAGAAGCTACTATCTCAGAGTCAAGTCCATATTTAGTGCCAAATTCACGGAAAACATCGGTATCCATAAAAGATTTAACACAATCAAACTTAGGTGTTATACCTGACTCCTTACCTTCATAGAGATCCCAGTCTTCAGAGTTGCATTTAATTCTTTCCAATAATTCCCATCTGAATTCAATAGTCTTCATCATAAAAGAACCAGTACAAGAAGTATCGAGCATGGAGCGATTGTTGTCAGAAAGCCGAGCATAAATTTTTTGAATAATAATTTCTCTTGAGAGCTCATGATTGGGGCATGAATATAACATTGACTTAAGCCTCCCACAAGCTTGAGCGATGCTTTCTCCTCCGCGAGGCCAAAATATATATATATAGTTACGATCACGATGAACAAGATGCATAGGATTAAACTTCTGATGAAATTCCAATTTCAATCGTTTGTAGTTCCATGAACCCATATCATCACATAGCCTAAACCATGTCAATGCCTTTTCCTTCAAAGATAAAGGGAAGACCTTCTTCTTGATAACATCCTCGGGCATACCTGCAAGCTTAAATAATCCACAAACTTCATCCACATAGATTAAGTGCAAATCGGGATGCAATGTTCCATCACCTGTGAAAGGACTAGCTAGCAGTTTCTCTATCATACCCGAAGGAATTTCAAAGTAAACATTTTCAGTAGGTTCAGTAGGTTGAGGAGAAACTATTTGCTCTACTGGCCGGGGTGAAGATACCCCGAACAAGCCCCTCAAAGGATTACTTTCCATAGTAACAAGTGACAGTAAATTTCAGCACACTATATACATTTTTCCTTACCAAATTCCACCTACCAAAGGCGCTTCACTCCCCGGCAACGGCGCCAGAAAAGAGTCTTGATGACCCACAAGTGTAGGGGATCTATCGTAGTCCTTTTGATAAGTAAGAGTGTCGAACCCAACGAGGAGCAGAAGGAAATGACAAGCGGTTTTCAGTAAGGTATTCTCTGCAAGCACTGAAATTATCGGTAACAGATAGTTTTGTGATAAGGTAATTCGTAACGGGTAACAAGTAACAAGTGTAAATAAAGTGCAGCAAGGTGTCCCAATCCTTTTTGTAGCAAAGGACAAGCCTGGACAAACTCTTATATGAAGGAAAACGCTCCCGAGGGCACATGGGAATTATTGTCAAGCTAGTTTTCATCACGCTCATATGATTCGCGTTCGTTACTTTGATAATTTGGTATGTGGGTGGACCGGTGCTTGGGTGTTGTCCTTCCTTGGACAAGCATCCCACTTATGATTAACCCCTATTTCAAGCATCCGCAACTACAAAAGAAGTATTAAGGTAAACCTAACCATAGCGTGAGACATATGGATCCAAATCAGCCCCTTACGAAGCAACGCATAAACCAGGGTTTAAGCTTCTGTCACTCTAGCAACCCATCATCTACTTATTACTTCCCAATGCCTTCCTCTAGGCCCAAATAATGATGAAGTGTCATGTAGTCGACGTTCACATAACACCACTAGAGGAAAGACAACATACATCTCATCAAAATATCGAACGAATACCAAATTCACATGACTACTTATAGCAAGACTTCTCCCATGTCCTCAGGAACAAACGTAACTACTCAGAAATCATATTCATGTTCATAATCAGAGGGGTATTAATATGCATAAAGGATCTGAACATATGATCTTCCACCAAATAAACCAACTAGCATCAACTACAAGGAGTAATCAACACTACTAGCAACCCACAGGTACCAATATGAGGTTTTGGGACAAAGATTGGATACACGAGATGAACTAGGGTTTGAGAGGAGATGGTGCTGGTGAAGATGTTGATGGAGATTGACCCCCTCCCGATGAGAGGATCGATGGTGATGACGATTTCCCCCTCCCGGAGGATGTTTCCCCGGTAGAACAGCTCCGCCGGAGCCCTAGATTGGTTTCGCCAAGGTTCCGCCTCGTGGCGGCGGTGTTTCGTCCCGAAAGCTTCCTCTTCATTTTTTCCAGGGTGAAAGACTTCATATAGCAAAAGATGGGCACCGGAGGCCTGCCAGGGGGCCCACCAGGCAGGGGGCGCACCCAGTGGGGTAGGGCGCGCCCCCCACCCTCGTGGATGGTGGATGGCCCCCCTCTGGTACTTTCTTCGCTCATTATTTTTTATTAATTCCAAAAATAACTTCCGTGGAGTTTCAAGACTTTTGGAGTTGTGCAGAATAGGTCTATAATATTTGCTCCTTTTCTAGCCCAGAATTCCAACTGCCGGCATTCTCCCTCTTCTTGTAAACCTTAAAATAAGAGAGAAAAGGCATAAGTATTGTGACATAATGTGTAATAACAACCCATAATGCATAAATATCGATATAAAAGCATGATGCAAAATGGACGTATCAATGGCAAATGAACCCGGGAAAATGTCAAATTTGAACATGTTGCATTTGAGGCGGTATGTTGATCGTTGGAAAAAAACTGAATGACAAACTAGGACGGAAATTTGGATTCCCCTTCAATCTTGTGGATTTCCCTCTCGAAAGCATGGAACTTCCTCGGTGATGGTTTGATTTATGAAGGGCGTGCATGATGACATAAGCCAAACCTTCTCAATTTTTTACCAGGGCATGGTGAGGTCATACCATGGCACCATGCCAGGCGTCATGTTTTTTAAGCACTTATTTCAATTTTTCTATAGTTGAAAACCCAACAAACAAACATTTGTGCTTGACTATTGCCACACATTTCATCGAAATGTCTGTCCATTATTCCTTGTAAAAGGCATGAGAATTTACTAAATGGCACGAACATGGTTTTCCAGGCCGTTCTTGTGGACTCTTTCATGCACCGATTGTTTGAACTTGAATTATGTGCATTAATGCCTAGGAAATGCACACAATCCCCTAAATATGGCAAATGAACCCGGGAAAATGTCAAATTTGAACACGTTGCATTTGAGGCGGTATGTTGATCGTTGAAAAAAAACTGAATGAGAAACTAGGACGAAAATTTGGATTCCCCTTCAATCTTGGTGATTTCCCTCTCGAAATCATTGAACTTCCTCTGTGATGGTTCGATTTATGAAGGGCGTGCATGACGACATAAATCAAACCTTCTCAGCTTTTAACTAGGGCACGGTGAGGCCATACCATGGCACCATGCCAGCCGTCATGTTTTTCAAGCACATATTTCATTGTTCTATAGTGGATAACCCAGTAAATGACACGTTTGTTTTGACTATTGCCACGCATTCCATTGAAATCTCTGTCCATTCCTTGTGAAAGGCTTGAGAAATTACTAAATACCACGAGTATGGTTTTTCCAGACCGTTCTTGTGTACCCTTTCATGCACCGTTTGTTTGAATTTGAATTACGTGCATTAATGCCTACAAAATGCACATAATCCCCTAAATATTGTAAATGAACCCGGAAAAGTGTCAAATTTGAACACGGTGATTAGCAGGGTTTATGTTCATCATAGAAAAACAACTCATGGATGAAGGACAAAGGAAATTTGGATTCCCATTCAATCTCGATGATTTACTATCGCACACAATTCATCTCCGTCGCCACTGCGAACCGTGTGTGTTCACTCACACATGCAAAAGGAAAAAAGAAAACCCTCGCCCACTTCGTCCCCACTCACTCGCCGCGGACTCCTCCGCAACTCTGCACCCTAAGCTCGATGGCTGTTGGCGGCGGGCGTAGGTCGCGCTCCAAACGACACCGGATTTCGCCCCTACCGCTTTCCGCCGCCTATCTGCACCGACATTCTAGACTCTGGTCGACTGGGGTTTTCTGCGGGATTGGGCCGGGGATTTTTCTCACGGAGAAGGTAATTAACATAATTAGCGAAATATTCACACATCTCTTATCGCACTCCATCCGTCGCTGTTAATCAACCGGCATAAATTGCCGTGGAATCATTTTTGTTCTAGCTGATTCGTGGGTGTTCATTCATGTGTCCACAGTGCGAGCACAAATCGGGCAACTATGGTCGTGGCCAGTCGAAAACGAAGTTCTATCTCACCATTCCGGTTGACTTCAGGGAGCGCTCGGTATGTTCAATCTCAACCTACCACGGTCGGCATGGCCTACATTTATGAACATATACCGTCTGTTGCTACATTATCTATATATATGCATCAAATCTTTGTTACATTATCTATTTTTAATTATATATTTTTGTACTTTGCTTTCATCTATATATATGGATCTGTTCTATCAGTTACTCCCATATTTGCATCTTGCTCTGTTATTTCAATATATCTAATTTACGATCTTAATTTTCATTTCAAGCAGTACATCCCTTGCTTTGCAAGAACAGGAGTAGAAGGAAATCTTGGGCTTTACTTTGCTGATGACTCCCAGGATGTCATATTGACAACGCAACATGGATTTACAATGACGGTTAGCGTAAAACTTGATAAAGATGGTCACTCCTATTTTAATGCGGACCTTTGGAGAAAAATGTCTAAGTGTTATGAACTGAAAGCTGGCAATAAAATTCTAGTGCGTGCACCACAGCCTGGTCTAATTAACATGGATGTTTACTTCCCCAACGTCACCAGCCGATCAAAGTCTGATCAAGGTTAGTGTCCTTTCAACTTTCTGCATGCTGTCATATTACTATTTAAGCAACCAATTGATCACTATTTAAGCAACCAACTGTGATATCATATTCCGACTCCGTTCCTAGGCAGTAACAAGTTCTATTTACCAATTTATGCGCACTATATATTCTTTTGTCATGTTCTGAATAAATAATACCTTTCCACCTTTTAGGCAGGATACGTTGGATGCATAGTGAACGATCTGTATCTTACTAAGCGTACCAAATTTCACTGGAAGGACTTGAAGCATGTCATAAACTTTGTTGATAATCTGACAGAGATAGCACAGCGTATGAACGCTGGATTTTGGATGGGATTAATTAGACCTATGGTGCACACACTGAACAAGACCAATTGTGTGCACAAAACGCTGGTAAAAAGTCTTATTTTAATGTTGATGCTCATAAACTATATATATCTTCAACGATATGTTACAATTGTTTTTATTCTACATGTCAACAGAAATTGCCCCTTGTAGTAGTTCCTGGATCAATTTCCCGGTGTGGTCGAATTACACTTGTGCCTGCTAATAACGCCAAAGTGATTGCAAGGTACTGCATTTCCCGCAGAAATGGAACCATTCAAATTAACAAGTTCTCGCTTCTCGTGGCAATGCATCCATATTTGAAAATTGGAGACACTGTTCTACTCATGCTCTACCAAGGCACAAGAGGGATCTTCCTTTTCATTGACAAGATGCCGAGTTGCCGTGATCAAGCTGCTTCCAGTGGATAGTTGTGGTTTGTTGGCCCTCAGGCTCTTAAAATGTGCTAGCTATTACTATATATGTTAAGTATGTAGATATAGACCATATGGTTATTGGCCCTTAGCCTCTTAAAATGTGATAGTTGTTACTATGTTAAGTATGTAGATATGGACCATATGGTTGTCAAAACCGTGTTACGAAGATCCTCCTTTTGTCGAATAGTGTAACCACTATATATATGTTACTCAAATGTTGTTACCCAAGTTCATAAATTTTCATGGAAAGTATTAGTATCGTACACAGTTCATTGACTTTAAGCGTGTGCCCGATGTCCAGAAGGCATTTGCATATTAACTGACCATATTGCAAATTCACACACATGTTAACATAAGGAAACATATGTGCAACATACTAATCATCGCACACGAGTACTCGCAGACGCATCGTGTGAGATACTCCGCCACCGCAAGCAACTAGTTTGCATTTTTCAAAGTTTTTTGTACACACAGAATCGCACACGAAGTAACTGCATTGACCATCTGTGTTGTAATTTCTCATCACAAACAGTTCATCCAAGTCGGCTGTTTGCCACGTATCACACACATCTTGTTTACATGACTCATTTGTGTTCTTTTGGCTCATCGCAAACAGTTCATCCATGTGAACTGTATGCCGCATATCACACACATCTTGTTAGGTTCACTACTGCAGGATACTGCTAACACGACACTACGATCAGAGACCCTTCGATGAAACTGTGTGTGATGCCATAATCGCAAACGGTGGTGTAAAAAACCCGTCAAAAAAGGTGCAAAATGTTTGCGATGGAGGATGCATCAAACACGGTTCAGATTTTAGTTGCGTGTGCGATGCAGGGCATACGGTTCAGCTCAGTTAACCGTTTGCGATGAGGAGGGACAAAAGAAACGGGCAGCCAGATGAAGGTGTGTGCGATGTACAACATACGGTTCACTCGGATGAACTATTTGTGATTAGGCAACACAAAAGAAACAGTCAGCAGATCAAAGGTGTGTGCGATATACGGCATGCGGTTCACTCAGATGAACTGTTTGCGTTGAGACATGAGAACAGAAACGGTTCAAATGAACAAGATGTGTGTGATACGAGGCAAACATGTCTGTAATCGGAAACGTGTGCGAAGACCGATAACAACACAAACGATTACTGCTAACAAACCGTGTGTGTGTTGTGAGCAAACGATTGCTGGTATACAATTGTGACTGATTGATGAAAACATCACCGACGGGTTCCATTGTTTAGTCCGTGTGCGATGTGATTTTCTTTGTCCGCACAGCATCTATGCTCTGTCTACAGAGCATCAACATATATACTTAAAAAGACTGCATTGCATATCCAAATTAAGCATACAATTACACAAGTGACTACACACATAACATTTCTGCACACCAAAGAAAGCAATTACATGCATACTAAAGTAGGAGAAGCGAGGATCTAATCATCTACTTATTGTTGCGACGACGCTTGCGATTGCTCTGCTTCCGGCTGGATCCCTGGCCGTTTTGGGGAAGGAGGCACTTCCTCGTGTCAATGATCTGCCTGTACATGTCGTAGCTCGTGTACGCCTCCTTGGCCGCGTACACAACGTGAGCTTTGTCGAGTTTTTCCATCCAGGCCGAGTGCCAGGCACGCTTGTCCTTGTTGCACGAATCCTTCATGTCTCTGTAGTAGGGGTCGATGATGGCCTCGGCGAGGTGAACCAGTGAGTCCTTCTCATGCTCCTTGCTGCCCCAGATCGTGTATTGGCCCTGGATGTCGAGAAGATTCTGGCAGGCGATGCCCGAATTCTCGAGCGCATTTACATCGTGGGTGATGTCCACCGTAGCGAACATGTAGTGGGGGCCGTTGACAAACCTGGCGAAACACTCGCAAGGCCTTGTGGCCAGGCAGTAGTGGTAGACAAGGACGTGGTGGCGCACGCACATCTGGGCGATGGCGACCTTGGGACGAGACCCGGCACGAGCGCGGGTGTACTCTTGGTCGAACCCGACCACCTTGTACTTCTCCTCGGCAAGCAACAGCTCCGTGATGTGGATGGAGTGCTCCACGCAGACCGGGTCGTTGGTGTACACCACCGAGAGGTCCATGAACCTTCTGTGGGTGTCCACCACGGCACGCCTGGTGAACTGCTGCTCGTCGTCGGCAGCCGCTCGGAGCGCCATTGGAGCCGCGCAGGATACCCTCTAAGAATTTCTCATGGTGGGTGTGCTTCTTGCAATGGTGGGGCGCGATCGAAAGGTTGAAGAGACACAAGGGTAGGTTAAATGGTCGCTGTAATAAATGAGGGCCGGCCGGCCTGTAATCGTCACGTCTTGTCACGGCGTTCATAGCGGAGGATTCTAGTGCACGCTTGACAACACCGCACCGCACGCGTGGGCTCGAAGAGGTGCCAAATGTATCGTCGATGAGCCTGTTCCCGCGCTACCGCGCTGTTTACCGCGCAAGCTTCCCGCCCGGCTAGTTTGGCCATGCGTCGGCTAGAAGAGGGACAAATCATGGGCGTTTATTGGAAAAAAGCTTTGTAAAAACAAAGTGTGTGGAATGACTTCGGTCATAAGTTTACCCTTGGGTGATGAGGTCAAAGTTACACAGAAGGGTGATGATGGACACTCAAGTGCGATAATTAATTCTGTGCTCTGCAGTGCACATGGTGGAAGAAACCAACTGTGTGCAATAATGTCGAAGATCGCAATCGAGTTAGCTATACAGATCGTGTGCTATGAGATCGACAAGGTAAACTGATTCTAGAATGGTTAATAAAATCTAAGACCATTGCATATTAAGGTCAAAATAGTGCTAGCAATATACGAGTCTCATACGATGCCATTTCAATGATTGTACCACAAAAGCTCGAAACGTTACGAGGTTCAAATTCCAGAGTTATATGGCTCAAATTCGAAGATTACAAGGTTCAAACTGATATTAGAAATGAAGTTCAGCTCATCAGCTGCAAACGCTCGCGCTGATCCGCTGAACATGAATATCGGAGAGGTTCAAACTAATATCACCGCTTCTAAGTCTGGCTTCGAAACGTCACAATTTTTGCAAAGGGGTCAGCCAATGAGAAGTCATGTATGGGGTTGACACGATGACTTCCGATTACTCTGTCATGTGAAGTTCCAAAATGAAATTCAGCATTTTTGGAGCCTACTCCATTCTGCTGCACGCGCCGGCGCTGATCAACAAACCATTCATTTTTGCGAAATAAATGTAGGGAAAACCTCATTTCCTTCAGCACCCTTGCTCTGAGAACAAAGAACCTGGTGAATATAATCTCCGATAAGGTCCCTCGGTAGGAGTTCAAAGTAATTTCTGAGAGATGTAGATCTAGGCATTCGACATGATTGTTATATTGTATCACATTATCCACCACTGGGCCTAATCTTATCTGCAAAAGAAGAAAACGTGTTAGTGCCTACATGCAGTTTTGAACATTACTACAGGCCTAGCTATTTGGTTTGCGGGATTTGTAATATGCACTAACATGCCATCTTTGATCTGAAATGATTAACATGGGCATTTGATTACATTCTAGAAAAATGTAGCAAACTAGTACAAGAGGCTGGAGTGGATGAAAAGTTCCCAAAGAAAACTAGTACAGATGAATCCAAAGGAGGAATGCTTATTGATTGTAACCATATGGATCAAGCAACCAATATGGGGGGGCATGTATGTACTGAAATCCTCCAAAAGAACCTTCAGAAATCGTAGTACATTGTCATTGTAAACTTGGAAAAAGGTGTCACAAATTGAACTCCCTTATGGTTAACATTTAACAGGAAAGGAACATCACCTCGATATATAGGTTCTCCAGGCACGGAAAGCATCTCAGGAAACTGACAACTTGCTTCAGGTCGGGCCCGATAGATTCTAGTGCCAAGACCTTCACTGTGCGCAGTTTCGGGGTCAAGCTTGTCGGAATCATTTTCTGAATGACAGACGAACAAACATCTTCAAAATTAGAAATAATGTTAATTTGTAGAAGGAGAGGTAGAAGGCGGCTGTTGTACCCGAACGGGTGTGGATCCAATAACAAGTTTGGAGTATTTGTCAGACGAGTAGCCCACCACTGTCAATTTCGGCGCAGAAATGACATTGATTCTTGTTGGACCTTCTTGATCAACTACAAGTAATCTCTCAAGTGCAGGTGTGTCCTGGATGACCATACCGTGGTACGCATCTTGTGATGTCTTCCTGCCGCACCAGCAACACACATAAATAGTCCGGAGAGTCGTGGAGGTGATGTGGAAGGTACTTAACCCATTGACCGCCTGAAGACGAAGGTACTCGAGTGCGGTATAGCCACGGAGCGGGCGCTCCATGTCACCGTTTGAGAGGCAGACGGCGACGAGCTTGAGGTGCTTTAGTCGTGGTAGAATAAGAGCGGGCGCATCATTAAGGGGCGGGAAATGACATTTCTTGAACTTGGCGACGCGCAGCGTGGGCGCGAGGCGGAGTGCGGATGTTGGCAGCGACCGCATATGCCCATCATCAAAAGTGAGCTCCTCGAGCTGATCTAGGGTGGGGGATCGGAACCAGTCGTCAAGCTTGGCTCGGTCCTTGCCGTTGGAACGGAACTTGCCCATTCTAAGGCCTTTGGTTGGGCCAAGGTGACTGCCGAGGATCTTGGAGAACACATCCAAGCTTTTGCGATAGCCATGGCAGAGCTCGTGGGTGTCGATGAGGTTGAGAGGGCTGGAGTTCCATAGGGGGCGCCACAGCCGGGAAAGGAGGGTTGTCCGCGCCCCATATTTGATTGGGAGGAGGGAGATGATGACTCTCAACATATCATCGGGGAGGCTGCTGATTAAGTCTAGGCCTGCTGGAGTCACTTGCGGTTGTAGCTCGCCCCACCTCCGCTTGTTGGCAGCCCCGTTCTCCACCTCCAGAGTCTCCTTATCAGCGGCGCTTTCTGATAGAAATGGGAGTACAGGGAATATTTAGTTAAAATAGGGCAATAGAAAAGTGTATTGGTAACTAGAAGTTATTAGGTAGGAATATAGTAAGAAAAGGGAATAACAATTGGTTGCTTAAATGCTACACAATTCATTTGACATTGCTGGGTAAGTCAACATATGCAGATAGTTGAAAAGAAAACTTACCTCGAACAAAGTCTGGACGGATGATTTTGTCGGGGAAGTTAGCATATATCTCATGACCAGGCCCTTTTATGTGCAGTGCAATTTTAGTGCTAGCTTTCAGTACATAAAACTTTGTAATTTCATTCCAAAAGCCAGTGCCAAAATAGGAGTCACCACATTCATTAAGTCTTACAGTAGCAACGATTGTAAATCCATGGTTTGTTTGCAGTATGACATCCGTGGAGCCTTGATCTATGTAAAGGGAAAAATTGTGCACTACATAATCTGTTGCATAGCGAGGGATGTTCTGCAGAAAATGGTAGGATTGTTAAAGAAAATATGGTAACATGCAAATATGGGCCCAAATTGAAAGAACTGTACAGCAGTGGAGATCGAAGGACAAAAATCTATAATTAAACAGACAGGGTAAACATGATGTCATGGAAAAATGAGAGTAATCGAAAGAACAATACATCATTAATTTGCCTAATATAGAAAGAAGAGGGGAAAATCCCCTTTGACGTATATGGTGCATGTGGCACCTTTTATCCAAATGTAGCAATATTTAGAATATGTTCAGGAAAGTAGGCCATGCCAACCGATTTAGGGTGATATTGAACATACCGCGCGCGTCCTCAAGTTATCTGGTACGATGAGATGGAATCTCTGGCGGCGGTCGCGAAGTCCTGAAGTGTCGGCCTCTGTACATTCTATGAATGAAAGAAAACCCTCAAATCAGCTCGAATAAAAATGAATTCATGGTGATTTCCGTCGGGTGATTAAAGGAGGCAGATGAACTGGGATAAGAGATGAGATAATATCTCGTTAAATTAGTTACCTTGTCGTCCATGAGAAAGAACCCTCAGTACGACAAATTCCCCAACCGAGCGGAGCTGGGTCGACTGCGAGCAGCGTCGAGAAAGTCGATGGCGATAGGCAGCGGCAAGCGGAAGTGGCGAAATGCGGTGGGCTTTGCCGGCAGTCTGGCGGCGGCGGCAGGCGTTGAGCTAAGTGTTTACCGCCGCGATAGGCGGTGCCATGGCATAGAGACAGAGGAGCTTGTGCAGGTGTGAATGGGGAACGTACTGGAGGGGCCGAGGGGGTGGTGGGCGGGGTGAGGGTTTTTGTGACGTGGAGATGGTGAGGGTTTTCTTTTTTCTTTTTTGAATTGGGTGGTGAGGGTTTTCTGTCCCACAAAGAATTTTGGGGGCGACGGATTGCTAGAGCAAACCGTGTGTGAGTGACGCAGCAGGCAAAATGAAAGTCATTGCACACGGTTCCAATTTTGGGAATCGTGTGTGATTGACGTACTACCTCCGTCCTGGCTTATTGGTCCCCCGTTGTAATTTTGACCAAAATTTGGCGAAATATTTAACTTACTCAGACATAGATAATAAGCGTACACGTACATAAGCATAGTTCAACCGTCATTAAGCATACTCAAGCGTACATAGTTCGATCCATCCCACATCTCATCTCACATGCGGCCGACACGATCCTGAAGCTTCTCCAGGTACTCGGCGTACGCGCCGTGCGCCACCCTGCGAGAATACTTCTGCTTGAAGGAGCCAACGGCCCGTCCTCTTGCATGCGCCAGAACACTTAGATACGCGTCATGAAGCTTTTGGTTGCAAAATGGGCATCCATAGCCGTCGTTCCAGGTCCTAATACGCCTGTTATGCATTCCCGCATAAAGATCCCTCAGGATTCACCTCTTGTACCTCCTCTGGGCATCTTCATCCTCGCTGTCCACATCGTCAGACAACACCTATACAAATAGTAAAACAAATTTGGCATCAAATCACTGATTACATGCCGTGAAGTAGAATTAGGAATTTATGGCTATTTATTTATACATATCTAGAGATTATGGTTCGATTTATAAGGACAATCGTCTATGTACAGACCAATCTTGAAGAAAATAATGGCACAAACATATGTAGGTCATTCAAAATCAATTGTCAAGTCCTGGCTAGGAATTATTAGCACGAACACTAACCCTAGTCGAATTACTAACAGAAATCATTTGCACAGATGAAACAACTAATCACTTATCACCTGTACCATTCAAACAGTCAATACACTACACAGATCTAACGAAATTTACTCAGATTTCATGGATTGGGAGAACATAACCACATGATTTCTATTCCAAAAAGGGGGAGGCAGGAGTAACCAGAGAAACCCTATGATCTATTTGACACATAAATGGGTATAGATGACTAAATAGTTGTCCGTCGTTGTCGGAGTCGTTGCCGGAGTGGTCGTCGGAGTTGGTGTGGAACTCCGCCTCCGGCTGTGGAAGCTCGACGCCGTCGACGACGTCAGGGTGCAGCAATAACTCGCCGGCGGTGACGGCAACCTCTGTCTCCATCTCCACGCCGTGCTCTGGTGCTTTAGTAGCCCCGGCGTCGCCACTCCCTCCGATGGGGCGCTTCGGCGGCATCCTCATACACTGACGGCTTTGAGGATTGAGAGCGGCGTCGAGGATGCAAGCGGAGAGAGAGGATTGTGTGTACGTAATGAGGATGGGGGGTGCGGCCGCTCGGGTGCACCATTAATATGGAGTAGCGGGAGTTGTGGGAGAGAGGCGGGCGGCGGTCAAACCGATGGCTCGCCTCCCGGTGAGCCTGCGCACCGGACTGCTGGCATGCCTACCAAAGTTTCACACAGCTACTCGCACGCCTCCTGATGACACTGCGCAGCGAGCACGTCTCCGTCAATTCACACACCTGCACGCACGCCTCCCCGTCTGCCTGCGCGGCGGACTGCTGACATGCGTCATGTCAACTCACGCCTGCTCGCACGCCACACGGGTCGCGCGGCGGCACGTATATTGTTTTTCTATTTGGATGATTAATGCTGCCGCTTTATTGCTTAACTGAAGTATGGCACGTATCCATTGTTGGTCTAACGCTCAAGGTTCGAATAAATAATCCGTTTGGGATACTGGTTCCCAATTATTAATAATCTCCTGTATGTAATTAGATAAAGATTACATCAAAACTGGTCTCAATTTTGACAAAAAAAGTACAATGCCACTTTGTATTGGTGTCCATATGACAACACGATAAGTTTCATGAGCTTCAAATAAGTTTTGGATGTACTAGAATTTAAAAATCAAGATTCTCAATGTTTGAAATTTGTTGCACGGGGAGTAAACATGCACCCAGTGAGACACATGTGTTTTTGCAATCCATTTAGGTGCACTGTCACGTGTGCATGTAGCTCAAATTTGATTTTTGCACATTATACCCGTAGAAAATCCATCAATCAATGTACTAACACGTCTTAATGATCTATGTGATTTTTTTGAAATTAAAATGTCCCTCCTTTGGTAACATGTATGTTCACCGCGGGATAATTAATTTAACATGCATCGTAGTTGCGGTGGATTCGCGGTGTGTGTGTGGGTGTGTGCGTCAGGGGGTGGCGGGTGGCTCGCAGTACACTACGAGTTGTGAGCCACCGTGTGGGTTGGCCGTTTTGTTAGGCAGGCCGGTGCCACATCAGAGTCATGAAATCGTTATTTAAAACATTACACAACCCTTTCATACATAAATGTTTTGGTAACATGCAGTCGATGGTTGTCCTACACGACACTCAATACTCGCGTGTGACGCTTTCTGTGGGCCTGCGAGGTCGTCGTCCATCACTTTGACGAACAACCGACAGTGAGGTTAATTTGACCAACAAGGTAGAATCTTTTTCGTTTGTGTTATGGTGGTATATAGTACGTCGAAGAGGTGGGAGGGGACTAGCATATATACTATACGTACACGTCCGTGAACAAGTACACCTCACTCAGTGTCAGGAATTTTTGGTTACCGAGACATGTGCCACATCAAAATTGTGAAATTGGTTATTCAAACATCACACGACACCTTTTTGGGCCACATGCATATCCTAGCTAGGACACTCACGTGTGACGCTTCCATCTATGGGCCCACGAGGCCATCGTTGATGCATGCATGCATCACTTTGACCTACATCGGGAGAGGTTAATTAATTTCACCATCGATGAGGATTCTTTTGGGTTGTACAGATATTACGGAGGAGCATATAGTATGCGGTGAAGAGGGGGGGAAGGGGACCATCTATGTAGTACGCTTGATATGAACCTCGCTCTGTGTGGGTGCATGGTTTACGGTTTTTGAGGCATGTGGCACATCAAAGTTTTGCATTTTGGGTATTCAACATATATATGTTTGGCCAACATGCAAAGCGGTGGTGGTTGTCCTTTCGCACCCACTTAAGCGGTTATCAGCGATATCGATGCTTTCCATCCGTGGGCCTGCTTGGTCCATCACTACTTTTTGCCTAACAACAAGAGAGGTTAATTTGACATAGGAGGGGATTATTGTTTTTGCTCTGGGATGACATGCATGATACAGATTGAGCACACACACATGCATGTGTACGCATGAATCCCTCCCATTGAGTCGAAGTGGCTAGTACAATGACACATCATGAACCGATCTCGCTCTGTGTGGGTAGCTAGTGTACGATTTTTGACACATGTGCCACATCAATGTTGTGTATTCAAACATGCATGCACGCATCACCTCCATACATATGCATGTAGTGATTGCCTTCGAACGATACACTCCCTCGCGTGGTTATCGGCGACAAGCCTATATATTTGTGGGCCCGCGTGGACATCCATGATCACCTTGACCAAGAACAAGATAGGTTACCATGGCGGATTCTTCATTTGGTTCGTGTTATCGTAGTATATGTCATGGTGAGATTCAGACCTAATTAAGTTTGAGCGCATATACTATGCATGCATGCATGCATGAATCCCCGTCGTTGGCTTGAAGTGTGGTGTGACATACATATGCATCATCAACCTAACCCTCACTCAGTGTGGGGTTCTAGTTCGAAATCACGGTGCCACATCAAAGTTGTTCCATTGTTACTCAAAAACACACCTCTCCATACATATGTTTGGGCCACACGCATGCAGTGGTTGTCTTCGGGGACTAGCTACTTGCGTGATTATTGGCGAGCTAGCCCATCTCCGGGGTCGCATGGACGGCCATCACTTTGACCAACAACAAGAGAGAGGTTGTACGACCAAGGTGGATTATTCTTGGTCCGTTTTACGATCCATCTTGGTGAGATATATGCCTCTCTGGCCCGCCGACTGAAAGTGTGTGTGTGGGGGGGGGGGGTTGCTACTTCGCACTTTGCTAGGTGAACCTCGGTTGGGGGGGCATGCATTCATAGCTTAATTAGGATTCCCTTCGTGGCGACACGAGGGGGGTGGGGGGCTGCTAGCTACTTCGCACTTTGCTAGGTGAGCCTCGGTTGGGGGGGGGGAGGGGGCATGCATTCATAGCTTAGGATTCCCTTCGTGCCGACACGAGGGGGGGGGGCTGCTAGCTACTTCACACTTTGCTAGGTGAACCTCGGTTGGGGGGCATGCATTCATAGCTTAGGATTCCCTTCATGCCGACACGAGGGAGGGGTGGATTCTAGCTACTTTGCACTTTGGTAGGGTGATCCTCGGTTGGGGGGTGAGGGCATGCATTCATAGCTTACGATTCCCTTCGTGCCGACACGAGGGAGGGGGGCTGCTAGCTACTTCGCACTTTGCTGGTGAACCTCGGTTGGGGGGCATGCATTCATAGCTTAGGAATCCCTTCGTGCCGACACGAGGGAGGGGGGCTGCTAGCTACTTCGCACTTTGCTAGGCGAACCTCAGTTGGGGGAGGGGGCATGCATTCATAGCTTAGGATTCCCTTCGTGCCGACACGAGGGAGGGGGGCTGCTAGCTACTTCGCACTTTGCTAGGGTGAACCTCGGTTGGGGGGGCATGCATTCATAGCTTAGGATTCCCTTCGTGCTGACACGAGGGAGGGGGGCTGCTAGCTACTTCGCACTTTTCTAGGGTGAACCTTGGTTGGGGGGGCATGCATTCATAGCTTAGGATTCCCTTCGTGCCAACACGAGGGAGGGGGGCTGCTAGCTACTTTGCACTTTGCTAGGTGAATGAACCTCGGTTGGGGGGCATGCATTCATAGCTTAGGATTCCCTTCGTGCCGACACGAGGGAGGAGGGGGGCTGCTAGCTACTTCGCACTTTGCTAGGTGAACCTCGGTTGGGGGGCGGGAGGGAGCATGCATTCATAGCTTAGGATTCCCTTCGTGCCGACACAAGGGGGGGTGGGGGCAAGCAATACCGTGCGCTTTGCGAGAGAGGTGCCACATCAAAGTTGCATTTGGTATTTGAAAATCAAACCACCCTTTGATGCATAAATTTGGTCCACATGCAAGTGTGTTCGTGTTCTGACCCTCTCCCGCGTCATTTTTCCGCCAAATTTATAAACATTAGACAAGTTGGATGACGCAACAGACACGGTTCACTCAAACTAACCATGTGCCACGCCGGTGCACCTGTCACGCACACATCCGCACAGTACATTGGGCTCCACGAGGCTCCCCCTCTCAAAAATATCTGCCCGCCTCGAGGGTTTTTCTGTTTCGTAACACACGGTTGTTATCTCCGGACCGTGTGTGATGTTTCTTGTTCCCAATCCCGCCTGCATCCCTAGAAAATATCTACCCGCCTCGAGGGTTTTTCTGTTTCATAACACACGGTTGTTATCTCCGGACCGTGTGTGATGTTTCTTGTTCCCAATCCCGCCTGCATCCCTAGAAAATATCTGCCCGCCTCGAGGGTTTTTCTGTTTCATAACACACGGTTGTTATCTCCGGACCGTGTGCGATGCACTATCATCAAAATTTTCAATAGCCCGGCATTTCACTCCCACGTTTGACTCCCGCGTAGTAAAATTTTCAGTACCCGCGTCATTTCCTCAAACACCCCGCGCCCCCCTACACACACACACAAACCTCCTCGGGCATGCACGCGCACACACACACACCCCCTCCCTCGCTCGGAACCCTAGCAAGGTCCCCGCCGCCACTGCCGCCGCCGCCGCAAGGCCTCCATTGTCAGCATCTGTCGGTTTGCCCATGCAGCTTACCCACCGATCTCCATACCCAGGCCGCCCTGAGTTTCTTAGATGACGCCTGCCAAATGCCCCCTTTCCCACAGATCCCCATCCCCATCCCCCACTCCAGAGCGTCGCAGCCTAAGCCCGGCTACGCTTCCCGTGGAGCTCGAGGAGCGACTGGCCAAAAAGAGGTGTATAGCGGTCTCTTCGCCCGACGTCGCCGAGGAAGCTGACGACCATTACTGGTGGCAGGCACTCAAGCAGCGGGCTAGAGTATGCAGGCATATCTCGGCCGCCGGCTACGACATCGAGGTCATCGACAGCGATGGCCTGAGGCAGGCTATGTCACAGGTTAAGTGGTCCACCCCCAACCCCTCGGGTTCAACCACCGTCGATCTCATCCATGGACCCACCGCTGATCTCCTCTAGCTCGTTGTCAACAATTTGCCATTCTACATTGCCATCGAGCCCCTTTGGTCATTTCTGAAGGACACGTTCTGCGACGCTGGCTTGGGATCCACAGCTTCCAAGTCAGACCTCATCGACGGCGACCACGAGGAGGGCACCCTCTCCGGCTCTTCCAAGGGGAAATATCCCATCTGCTCTTCCAAGGGGAAAGCGCCCGTCTGCGACATCAGGGAGGGCACCCTACAGCCGTGCTCTTCCAAGGGGAAGGAGCCCATCTGCGACAACATGGAGTGCATCCAGGGTCCGTGCTCTTCCCACGGGAACAAGCCCATCTATGACAAGTGAGGAAACCCATGATTTGTTTTGTCGTGCCTCTTCACAGGGGGAAACCCATGATTTGTTTTGTCGAGTCCCTTTTGTAGTGTAGTGAGAATATGTCCAGTTTTAATTGCTATATCTGGTTGTTTGCAGTATGCCTTGTTTATTTCAGTTGTTCACAATGTGATGCTCTATATGTGCAATTATTTACTGTGCAGTACATTTCATCAATCCAGTATTAAACATACCGATAGGAATGCATATATTTGCTTGCTGTTAAGCCTGTTATAGCTAGCATATGCCTCTTTTAAAGTTTTTTGATTATTTGGTTGTTTGTAGTTAGCATCTGTTCAGTTTCAAATGCTATCTTTGGTTGTTCGTAGTATGCCTTGTTTATTCCATTTATTTACAACGTGATGTTCTATATGTGCAAGTATGAGCTATGCAGTTTAATTTCATCAGTACCAGTTTCAACAATACCACTATGAATGACTACATTTGGTTGCTGCATGATAATCCCCAAGTGCAGGGAATCATCGTAGCAATTTCCAAAGGTGGAAGTGATAAGTATGGAGTGTCGAACCCACAAGGAGCTAAAGGTAAGATCAATATTCTCTCAAGTCCTATCTGCCACTGCGACTCTACGTACACCGAACGTTTGCTTCCAACTAGAAACGAGAAATAAAACTACCTTGTGGGTATGAAGAGGATAACTTTGCATGATATCGGAGAGCTAAAATATAAAAGTAGGTGCTGTTATCATAAAGTTAGAATATATTACTAAATATTATAAATAGCGAGTGTGGAATAATGATGGATCGGTGTGCGGAATTGTCCTAGGCAATTGTTAACAAGATCGGTCATCACTATTGCAATTTCATATGAGGGAGAGGCATAAGCTAACATACTTTCCCGTCTTGGATCATATGCACTTATGATTGGAACTCTAGCAAGCATCCGCAACTACTAAAGATCATTAAGGTAAAACCCAACCATAGCATTAAAGCATCAAGTCCCTTTATCCCATACGCAACAACCCCCTTACTCGGGTTTAAGCTTCTGTCATTCTAGCAACCCACTATAAGTGAATCATGAACGTATTGCAACACCCTACAGCGGGAATCCCTCAAGCTTGCGCGACACGAAGGGCACCATAGGACAGCACCAAAATAAAACATACAACTCATACCAATCTAGATCATCAATCAACCCAAAGACAAGGATATCTACTCAAAACATCATAGGATGGCAACACATCATTGGATCATAGTATGTGGCATAAAGCACCATGTTCAAGTCGGGATTACAGCGGGGTGCGGGAGAGTGGACCGCGTAAAATAGATGAGGATGGTGATGTTGATGAAGACGATCACCGCGGCGATGATTCCCCTCCCGATGGCACTCCGGCGCCACCGAGAGAGAGGAGGAGAGGTTCTCCCCCTTGTGCTTCCTCCTCCATGGCCCCCCCCTTAGATGGGGAGAGGTTCTCCCTCTGGTCCTTGGCCTTCATGGCGATGATGGCCCCTCCGGGATCCTACTCCATGGCCTCCGGTGATGATGCCCCCCTCCGGTAGGGTGCCAGAGAGGGCCTAGATTGATTTCTCATGGCTACAGAGGCTTGCGGCGCCGGAACTTCCGATCTAGGTTAATTCCCGAAGGTTTCTGTATTTATAGGAGAAGTTGGCGTTGATTTCACGTCAGGGGGGCTCTTGAGGAGTCGACGAGGCACAGGGGCGCGCCCAGGGGGGTGGGCGCGCCCCCCACCCTCGTGGGCCCCCGGAACTCCCCTCTGATAGCTTTTTGTTCCAGTATTTTTCATATTTTCTAGAAAAATTCTTCGTTGATTTTCATCGCATTTCGAGAACTTTTATTTCTGGACAAAAACAACACCACGGTAGTTCTGCTGAAAACAGTGTCAGTCCGGGTTAGTTCTAATCAAATCATACCAAAATCATATAAAACTATTGTAAACATGGCATGAATACTTCATAAATTATAAATACGTTGGAGACGTATCAGCATCCCCAAGCTTAATTCCTGCTCATCCTCGAGTAGGTAAATGATGAAAGAAATAATGTATGAAGTGTGAATGCTAGCAAGTGCATAAGTTTGATCAATGATAATTCCAATCACTTTTTCTAGCATCATTATATATCATAATAGTAGCTCATCTCATAAAACTTTTCATGATCAAGTAATGAACTATTCACATGTTAAAGTATAGATCATAAACTTTCTTGAAACTAACAAACTATATTCTCAGTCATCAAACAATTGCAATTCATCTTATTTTCAGGAAGGGTCTATGTCAGAGCTTTGATTCAGCAAACTCCACATACTCAACTATCATTTAATCTTTCACAATTGCTAACACTCATGTGATATTTATGGGTTCAAAGTTTTAATCGGACACAGAGAAAGATAGGGACTTATAGTTTTTCCTCCCAACCTTTTACCTCAAGGGTAATGTAAACAATAATAACTCATGAAAACCTACATCCAAGTGGATATATATATTCGGACCACTCCAACACAAAGTGCTTGCCAAAGGAAAAAAGTATAAAAAAGAAAGGTGATGATCACCATGACTCTTGTATAAGGGTAGAAGGTAAAAGTAATAGATAGACCCTTCCCAGAGGGAAGCAGAGGTTGTCATGCGCTTTTATGGTGGATGCACAAAATCTTAATGCAAAAGAACGTCACTTTATATTGCCCCTTGTGATAAAGACCTTTATTATGCAGTCCGTCGCTTTTATTACTTCCCTATCACACGTTTGTATAAATCTTATTTTCTCTGCACTAATAGATCATTCATATTTAGAGGGCAATTTTTATTGCTTGCACCGATGAGAACTTACTTGAAGGATCTTACTGAATCCTTAGGTAGGTATGGTGGACTCTCATGGCAAAACTGGTTTAAGGGATGTTTGGAAGCACAAGTTGTATTTCTACTTGGTGCAAAGAATTTTGCTAGCATGAGAGGGAAAGGCAAGCCCAACCTGTTGGATGATCCAAGACAATATAACATTTCGGATATAGGAAAACATAACCCATTAAGTTGTCTTCCTTGTCCAACATCAACCTTTTAGCATATCATATTTTAATGAGTGCTCACAATTACAAAAGATGTCCAAGATAGTATATTTATATGTGAAATTTCTCTTCTTTCAATATTCTTTCATGAATTGTTCGAGTGACCAATTCAGCGTTTGCTAACTTTCAATAAGTTTACTACCTATACTTATTCTGTGTGAAGTCATTACTCCCCATGGTATAAGCATATGAAACGTATATAAATTCAGATTTATGATATTCAATTCATTCAACCAATTACTCATAGGATATATGTGAAGCACGTGAGTAAATGACAAACTACTCCAATAAAATATAAGTGAAGAACACTGAGTAGTCAAATAATTAACTAGCCATGGGAGGATTCTTTTTCATTCAAGATTTCAGATCCAATGATTTTATTCAAACAGCAAGTAAAATTGAAAAAACGCTCCAAGCAAAACACATATCATGTGACGAATAAAAATATAGCTCCGAGTAAGGAATACCGATAGTTTTGAAGACGAAAGAGGGGATGCCTTCCGGGGCATCCCCAAGCTTAGGCGCTTGAGTCTTCCTTGAATATTACCTTGGGGTGCCTTGGGCATCCCCAAGCTTAGGGTCTTTCCGCTCCTTATTCTCCTCATATCGATATCTCACCCAAAGCTTGAAAACTTCAATCACACAACACTTAACGGAACTTCGTGAGATAGGTTAGTATGATAAAGAGTAAACCGTTCACTTTGGTACTGTCAAAGACAAGGTTCATAATTGTTATCACATAATGCCTACTGTACCATATCATTTCTACAATTTATATTGAGAAATATAAGCCATAGAAACTAGAAAACAAGCAAATTATGCAATGAAAACAGAATCTGTCAAAAACAGAACAGTCTGTAATGATCTGAACAGAAACCATACTTCTGCTACTCCAAAAATTATGAAATAAATTGGTAGACGTGAGGAATTTTTATATTAATCTTATGAAAAAAGAATCAACTCAAAAGCACTCTTCTGTAAAAATTGACAGCTAATCTCGTGAGCGCAAAGTTTCTGTTTTTTACAGCAAGATCACATTAACTTTCACCCAAGTCTTCCCAAAGGTCTTACTTGGCACTTTATTGAAACAAAAGTTATAAAACATGATTACTACAGTAGCTTAATCATGTAAATACACAAAAACAGTTAGGGTAAATATTGGGTTGTCTCCCAACAAGCGCTTTTCTTTAGTGCCTTTTAGCTAGGCATGATGATTTCAATGATGCTCACATAAAAGATAAGAATTGAAACATAAAGAGAGCATCATGAAGAATATGACTAGCACATTTAAATCTAACCCACTTCCTATGCCTAGGGATTTTGTGAGCACATAATTTATAGGAACAAGAATCAACTAGCATAGGAAGGCAAAACAAGTATAACTTCAAAACTTTAAGCACATAGAGAGGAAACTTGGTATTATTGCTACTCCTACAAGCATATATTCCTCCCTCATAATAATTTTCAGTAGCATCATGAATGAATTAAACAATATACCATCACATAAAGCATTCTTTTCATGATCTACAAGCATAGAAAATTTTCTACTCTCCACATAAGCAAAATTCTTCTCATTCGGAATAGTGGGATCACTAATTCCTAAAGTTGACACTTTTCCAAACCCGCTTTAGATGATAGTATTATTCATACTCCAAAAGATATAAGTGAAGTTCATGGAGCATTCTACAATTAATATAGACTAACCAATATCCAAGCTCAAAATATGTAAGTGAAGCACACGAAGCATTCTATTAAACCATAAACAAAAGATTTAAGTGAAGCACAAAGAGCAATTCTATAAGATCATACTTAAAAGATATAAGTGAAGTGCATGAAGTATTCTATAAATCAATGAAGGGCTATATCATACTAGCATGGTTCTTAAAGAAAAATAAAAACACAAAGGACACAAATCATGTGAACAAAACAAAAAACCGAGGTATACCGATAATTGTTGAAGAAGAAAGATGGGATGCCAACCGGGGCATCCCCAAGCTTAGATGCTTGAGTATCCTTGGAATATTTACTTGGGGTGCCTTGGGCATCCCCAAGCTTGAACTCTTTCCTATCTTTATTCTTCTCACATCTGTAACTCCTCGTTCTTCGAACACTTCATCCACAAAAACTTAACAAAAACTTTGTGAGATCCGTTAGTATACTAAAGCAAATCACTACCTTTAGGTACTGTTGAAAACTCATTATTTATTTATATTGGTGTTAAACCTACTGTATTCCAACTTCTCTATGGTTCATACCCCCGATACTAGCCATAGATTCATCAAAATAAGCAAACAACACGTGAAAAACAGAATCTGTCAAAAACAGGATAGTCTATAGTAATCTGGAAGTTTAGTAAACTTCTGTAACTCCAAAAATTATGAAATAAATTTGAAAATGTGGAAGTGATAAGTATGGAGTGTTGAACCCACAAGGAGCTAAAGGTAAGATCAATATTCTCTCAAGTCCTATCTGCCACCAATACGACTCTACGTACACCGAACGTTTGCTTCCAACTAGAAACGAGAAATAAAACTACGTTGTGGGTATGAAGAGGATAACTTTGCATGATATCGGAGAGCTAAAATATAAAAGTAGGTGCTGTTATCATAAAGTTAGAATATATTACTAAATATTATAAATAGCGAGTGTGGAATAATGATGGATCGGTGTGCGGAATTGTCCTAGGCAATTGTTAACAAGATCGGTAATCACTATTGCAATTTCATATGAGGGAGAGGCATAAGCTAACATACTTTCCCATCTTGGATCATATGAACTTATGATTGGAACTCTAGCAAGCATCCGCAACTACTAAAGATCATTAAGGTAAAACCCAACCATAGCATTAAAGCATCAAGTCCCCTTTATCCCATACGCAACAACCCCCTTACTCGGGTTTAAGCTTCTGTCACTCTAGCAACCCACTATAAGCGAATCATGAACGTATTGCAACACCCTACAACGGGAATCCCTCACGCTTGCGCGACACGGAGGGCACCATAGGACAGCACCAAAATAAAACATACAACTCATACCAATCTAGATCATCAATCAACCCAAAGACAAAGGATATCTACTCAAAACATCATAGGATGGCAACACATCATTGGATCATAATATGTGGCATAAAGTAACATGTTCAAGTAGGGATTACAGCGGGGTGCGGGAGAGTGGACTGCGTAAAATAGATGAGGATGGTGATGATGATGGTGATGTTGATGAAGACGATCACCGCGGCGATGATTCCCCTCCTGATGGCACTCCGGCGCCACTGAGAGAGAGGAGGGGAGGTTCTCCCCCTTGTGCTTCCTCCTCCATGGCCTCCCCCTTAGATGGGGAGAGGTTCTCCCTCTGGTCCTTGGCCTTCATGGCGATGATGGCCCCTCCGGGATCCTCCTCCATGGCCTCCGGTGATGATGGGCCCCTCCGGCAAGGTGCCAGAGAGGGCCTAGATTGATTTCTTGTGGCTACAGAGGCTTGCGGCGGCGGTACTTCCGATCTAGGTTAATTCCCGAAGGTTTCTGTTTTTATAGGAGAAGTTGGCGTTGATTTCACGTCAGGGGGCTCTCGAGGAGTCCACGAGGCATAGGGGTGCGCCCAGGGGGTGGGCGCGCCCCCACCCTCGTGGGCCCCTGGGAGTCCCCTCCGGTAGCTTTTTGTTCCAGTATTTTTCATATTTTCCAGAAAAATTCTCCGTTGATTTTCATCGCATTCCGAGAACTTTTATTTCTGCACAAAAACAACACCACGGTAGTTCTGCTGAAAACAACGTCAGTCCGGCTTAGTTCTAATCAAATCATACCAAAATCATATAAAACTATTGTAAACATGGCATGAATAATTCATAAATTATAGATACGTTGGAGACGTATCACTGCATCTTGTAGTTAACACGCCTTTCCATTTTTATTTAACCATAACTAGTGTACTTTGACTGGCACAATACCAGTTTGAATGACTATGTTTGCTTGTTGTTAAATGTTAGGCCTGTTGCAGTTAGCACACCTTTCCGCTTGTTTTGCTTTACTAGCGTGCTTAAACCTGCACACTGAAGCTATCTTTTGGAGATTATTTTGTCTGCCATGTATATTTTTGGTTGGTGTTTAGGCTGTTGTGCTTAACATGCTTCTCGATGTACCTACACAGGACAATTTTGGGAACGACTACTATTTTCCATCGAGGTTAGTTTCATCCCATGGCTTATATCTGCTCACTGTTCAGGATATCGGTAGCTGGTACCATATAGGGCGGCGGCTGATAAGGGACTAATCGGTGAATCGGACTTTTAACTGAATATATCTGCAACCCATTTTTCGTTAGGTTAACTAGGGCCATATGTAATATATTTGAGGCTACATAGCAACATGCACTGTACTTAATGTCTAAATATGCAATCCTAGGCTACATAGCAACAAGGAAGAGTGTTACATTAATGTTCTAATGATGTCTAGATATACATAGAAGAGCAGCAGCTACAATAGCAACAACACAACCCTGTTTGGATACTCAACTTAGCTAGAGGTTAGAGTTAGTTTCTAGCTCATTACTAACCCTGAACTAACTCCATCCAAAGAGTTGTTTGGATGGCAGGGTTAGATTGACAATAAATGCACTAGCAGAACTAACTCCAATTAGCACCTCTTGGGTTGGATGGTTTTTTGGGTGGGTTATAGATGCAACTAGCTCAAACTAGCCCTCATGTTTAGATATACTTTAGGGCTATTTGAGCCCGAACTAGCTCAAACTAACTATAACCCATGGATACAGCAGCAGTTAATCAACCGATAATTTGTAAGAATGGACTAAACTCCTTCCGGCCCATAATATAATATGTTAATTCATCTAATATGTGAGTATATTGGATGTTATAAGATACTCCCTCCGTTCCTAAATATTTGTCTTTTTAGAGATTTCAAATGGACTACCACATACGGATGTATATAGACACATTATAAAAGAGTGTTGTACTACATCATTGTGCAATTGTTGTGCTTCTAATATTAACTTGGTGCTTTTAGGTACATATGTCATTGGTAAAGATCCGCGTTTCGACCCTTTCTGCGTATGGGGCAATGAGATATCGATGAACCAGCATCAAGTGAGGAAGCTGATAAAGATTGTTAGTAAAATGGGTCCAAAGATGGCAATTAAACTATTTGTTTACACTTTATCCAAGACAACAGCGAACTACAGGATGGTAAGTAAGAACTCTGCGGCCTTCTTTTTACTGCCCATAATGAGTTGTGTTATATGACAATGTCTGAATCTTTTTCCTTTGCAGTGGTTGCCAAAGCAGTTTACTCAAGATTACCTCTCAAACTACATGATTGGTGGGCATGCAAAGGTTAAAGTATTCCTACGAGAACACGATGATTATCTAGATGTTTTCATGAAGACCGTGAAGGATGGGCGGTCGGCCATCACAAGGAGTTGGACTAGAGTCGTGGGTGCCTTCTGCATGGAGGAGGGCACAATATGGGCATTCCACTTCACCTTGTTCAGCAACCAGAATATATTTCGCCTCTTTCTTTACCGTCTTTAATATATAAGTATACAACTGTGGTTCATCATTCTTTATTTGGTTCTTATGTAATTCTTGAACATATGTACCTATGAATCGAATAATGCATTGGTTGTTTGAACCTGATGGATATGAATAAAGCTGTAGCATACATTCAAATTCAAATCCAAATCCAAATCCGGTACAATTTGGAAAAGCAGCAATTAAATTATGGTGAAATTACGCTCTCCAGGTTGTTACGGCACACACGGTTGGTAAAACACAAACGTTTGCGATATGCACCATAATCGGAGACGGTTCACAGAGAGGAAACGTGTGGAAGCATGCACACAGTTGCCGTTTGCAAAGCGTGTGCGATGTCAGACAATATCACAAACGGTGCGGGCAAACTAAACGTTTGTGTTAGTTGCCTTATCGTACACGATTCGCAACCATGAACTGTTTCTGATGAAGTATCCATCGTAAATGTTGCATCACAGAATAGCGTGTGCGATAGTTGTCATGTACGACGATGTTACGACGGTCTGACGTTTCGTAATCCTGTCCGACACTCGTACGACGATTAGCTAATCTTCTTAACGGTGAACCGTTTGTGATGGGCCGTGCATCATACACATTCTATAATAGTGAATCGTTTGTGATGGGCCGCGCATCGTAAACGTAGCACCACAGAATACCGACTGCGATGGCAATGCGAGCAGAAACGAGTAGGAGTACTGTAGGGGGCCTATCCCCGACGGTTTCTGGGTCGTGTGGGAAAGACCCCCCTATCGCCCACACTCACTTGGCGATGGTTCCAAATGTCGTCGCGGAAAGGGTTAAAAACCGTTTGTTTAGGACCGACGCGTACCAGTGGTTGAACCGTTTCTGTTGTGTTCTGAAAGTGCGTTAAGTCGACTAGAGGGGGGGGTGAATAGGCGATTTTTATGAAATCTTCACTCAGGAATTTCAGGGTGAGGAAATTCCTAAGCGAAGAACTACTTGCAGCGGAATAAGTACTCAGATGCATACATGACATAACATAAACATGGACATCATGATGAAATGAAAACAGATACAGAGTACGGGAAGCGTAAGCACAGGATAAAACAGGATGAAGACAAATAGATTGAAGAAATTGAACTGAGGAAATTGAGAAAGTCTTCAGTCAAAGTCTTCAAACAGATATGAACAAGCACACAACACAGTAATGAGGAAATGAAAGAGTTGAGGAAATAGAACCAGTAGGCTTGGTGAAGATAATGATTTGGTAGACCAGTTCCAACTGCTGTGACAGTTGTACGTCTGGTTGGAGCGGCTAGGTATTTAAACCTGAGGACACACAGTCCCGGACACACAGTCCTCACCGTATTCTCCTTGAGATAAGGTCACACATACCTCACCCAATCACTCGTGGTAAGTCTTCAGGTGACTTCCAAACCTTCACAAACTTGGTCACTCGGCGATCCACAATTTCCTCTTGGATGCTCTAGACAGTCTTCAAACGTAAGAAGCATCGGATCCACACAGGATCAATCTCTTCAGTGGTGCTCAATCACTTTGGGTTTGTAGGTGTTTGGGTTTGGGTTTTCCTCACTTGATGATTTTCGCTCAAAGTCCTTGGAGGATGGCATGCTCTCAAATGACAAGTGTCAGTTTCTCTTGGAGCAGCCAACCTGCTAGTGGTTGTAGGGGGCGGCTATTTATAGCCTGTGGAGAAGCCCGACATGATAAGACATAAATGCCCTTCAATGATATGACCATTAGGTAGGTAGATATTTTGGGACAGCTGGCACGTAGCACAGCAACGGTCGGAAATTTGACTATCAAATTCCTCAGGGCTATCATGTTCCTCACTTGTAGGCAATCCGCATTGGCGAATTCCTAACTCCTCAGTCAGAACAAATTCCTCAGTGACCAGAAGAACTTCGTCTCTGTCATTGAAGAAATTGACTGAACTGTATGAGATTTCCAGTGGCTTCACTCGAAAGGATTGGTAGGTGTAGGCTTTTGAGTTGAGCATCACTTGGAAATTTTTCCTTAGTATTTCCTCGACCCCCTTTAACAGTACGGTGTTTCCTATGACTCAAGAAAAAGAAAATGCCTATGACTCAAGAAAGAGAAAATGAAACTACGAAAACAAAAGTCTTCACGCTTCATGTTCCTCGAATGAATACTAAGTCTTCAAGGTCACACCAATTTCTTCACTTTCAAAGTCTTCAGAAAGTCTTCAGAAATCCAAAGTCTTCAGTCGAAGATATTCATTTTGAGGGGTCGACTTTCTCTGTAAATATCAAACTCCTCATAGACTTATAGACCTGTGTACACTCACAAACGGATCAGTCCCTTAACCCATAAGTCTTCAATACACCAAAATCACTAAGGGGCACTAGATGCACTTACAATCTCCCCCTTTTTGGTGATTGATGACAATATAGGTTAAGTTTTCAACGGGGATAAACATATGAAGTGTAAATGCTGATAATGAGGAATTTGATTGCAAGATATAGAAGAACTCCCCCTGAAGATGTGCATAGTGAGGAATTTGCTTTTGAAGCATTGCACACTTGAAGAGTAGAATCATGGATATCTCCCCCTATATCTTGTAATTCATACACACATTTGACATATAATATGAAGAATTTGAAATGCATGATGAAATATGGTGACTGATATAATTCAGCATGCGTGCATTAACATCAATGAGGAATAAGCATGCAGAATAACACAACAAAAGTATCAGACCACCATAGGGTTTAAGTTTACAACTCGATCCAGCAAAGTCTTCAAAAAGAACGAGAGTTGTAACTTAGCAAAAAAATGCCCATATAGGTAGACCCGCTTGAAGACTAACTCAAATTTCTCCCCCTTTGTCATCGAATTACCAAAAGGATCGAAAAATGAGGACTAACGCCCCTGAAGTATATCATGTTGAGGAAGGAGCGCCAGCGTTGTTGGGGTCGTTTGTTGTAGTAGGGCCTGTCGCTGTGTCGTCCAAGTCTTCATGCTCATCCGTCTCGCGAGATGAAGAATATGAGCTGTCTACCGTTGAAGGAACTTTGACTTTCTTGAATTTCTTCGCTGGTGGTTGAGATCAGTCAAAGTCCTGTTGGAGGCCCATTTTCTTCAGAGCTTTTTCACCATATAGATGTGACAGAACAGCCCAAGTGCGACCGAAGACTTCATGGAGGTAGTAATGGTTTTTCTTCACTGCATTGTGTGTAGCAGTCATGTTGTGAAGAATAGAACCAAACTGACGCTTAACCCATTTGTGGTTGCGATCGACCTTCTGGTGAAGACTAAGGACAAGCTCACGATCAGTCATCACCCTTGAAGCTATGCCTTGAGGATTTTGCTTTGAAGCATTTGCGGCAGAGTCATGAGTGGCAGAGTCATCATTGGTGGAGTAAGATGCAGCTTTGCGGAACTGACCATCCAATGGACGAATGCCTTCATCAATAATAGCAGTGGCCTTGCCCTTTTCATCAGCTGAGGAAAATGTCCGTTTGAGGACTTCAATGGGGGGAAAGTAGCTGAGATGATTTTGAAAATCAGCCTTGTAGTTGAGTGAAGACCTTGTTCTGAGGAATCTCATAATCCAAGGAGTGTAAGGCTTCAAATCAAACGGAGAGAGTGCAACATTTGTGAAAGTGCGTTATATCGACTAGAGGGGGAGGTGAATAGGCGATTTTTATGAATTCTTCACTGAGGAATTTGCGGGTGAGGAAATTCCTTAGCGAAGAACGACTTGCAGCGGAATAAGTACTCAAGAGTAAGCATAGCAGAACATAGGCATGGTCATCATGATGAAATGAAGACAAACACAAAGTATAGAAAGCGTAAACACATGATAGCACAGGATGAAGACAAACAGACTGAAGAAATTGAACTGAGGAAATTGAGAAAGTCTTCTGCCAAAGTCTTCAAACACAGATATGACAAGCACACAACATAGTAATGAGGAAATGAAAGAATTGAGGAAATAGAACCAGTAAGCTTGGTGAAGACAATGATTTGGTAGACCAGTTCCAACTGCTGTCTCAGTTGTACATCTGGTTAGAGCGGCTAGGTATTTAAACCTGAGGACACACAGTCCCGGACACACAGTCCTCACCGTATTATCCTTGAACTAAGGTCACACAGACCTCGTCCAATCACTCGTGGTAACTCTTCAGGTGACTTCCGAACCTTCACAAACTCGGTCACTCGGCGATCCACAATTCCTCTTGGATGCTCTAGACCATGACGCCTAACCGTCTAGAAGAAGCACAGTCTTCAAAGCTAACAAGTGTCGGATCCACGCAGGATCAATCTCTTCAGTGATGCTCAATCACTTTGGGTTTGTAGGTGTTTGGGTTTGGGTTTTCCTCACTTGATGATTTTCGCTCAAAGTCCTCGGAGGATGGGATGCTCTCAAATGACAAATGTCAGTTTCTCTTGGAGCAGCCAACCAGCTAGTGGTTGTAGGGGGCGGCTATTTATAGCCTAGGGAGCAGCCCGACATGATAAGACATAAATACCCTTCAATGATATGACCGTTAGGTGGGAAGATATTTTGGGACAGCTGGCGCGTAGCACAGCAACGGTCGGAATTTTGAGTGTCTAATTCCTCAGGGCTATCATGTTCCTCACAGTGTAGGCAATCCGCACTGGCGAATTCCTAACTCCTCAGTCAGAACAAATTCCTCAGAGACCAGAAGAACTTCATCTCTGTCACTGAAGAATATGACTGAACTGTATGAGATTTCCAATGGCTTCACTCGAAGGGATTGGTAGGTGTAGGATTTTGAGTTGAGCATCACTTGGAAATTTTTCCTTAGTATTTCCTTGACCCCCTTTAACAGTACGGTGTTTCCTATGACTCAAGAAAGAGAAAATGAAACTACGAAAACAAAAGTCTTCACGCTTCATGTTCCTCAAATGAATACCAAGTCTTCAAGGTTACACCAATTTCTTCACTTTCAAAGTCTTCAGGAAGTCTTCAGAATACCAAAGTCTTCAGTCGAAGAACTTCATTTTTAGGGGTCGACTATCTCTGTAATTATCAAACTCCTCATAGACTTATAGACCTGTGTACACTCACAAACGCATTAGTCCCTTAACCTATAAGTCTTCAATACACCAAAATCACTAAGGGGCACTAGATGCACTTACAATCTCCCCCTTTTTGATGACAATATAGGTTAAGTTTTCAACGGGGATAATCATATGAAGTGTAAATACTGATATTGAGGAATTTGATTGCAAGATGTAGAAGAACTCCCCCCTGAAGATGTGCATAGTGAGGAATTGCTTTTGAAGCAATGCACACTTGAAGAGTAGAATCATGGAGATCTCCCCCTATATCTTGTAATTCATACACGCATTTGACATATAATATGAAGAATTTGAAATGCATGATGAAATATGGTGACTGATGTAATTCAGCATGCGTGCATTAACATTAGCGAGGAATAAGCATGCAGAAGAACACAACAAAAGTATCAGGTCACCATAGAGTTTAAGTTTACAACTCGATCCAGCAAAGTCATCAGAAGCACGAGAGATGTAACTTAAGAAAAAAACGCCCATATAAGATAGACCCGCTTGAAGACTAACTCAACTTTCTCCCCCTTTGGCATCAAATGGCCAAAAGGATTAAAAATGAGGACTAACGCCCCTGAAGGATATCATGATGATGGAGGAGCGCTAGTGTTGTTGGGGTCGTTTGTTGATGTAGGGCCTGCAGTGTCGTCCAAGTCTTCATGCTCATCAGTTTCGCGCGATGAAGAATAGGAGCTGGCCACCAAGGAAGGAACCTTGACCTTCTTGTATTTCTTCGGTGGAGGTGCAGACCAGTCAAAGTCCTCCTTGAGACCCATGTTCTTCAGATCTTCTTCACTGTAAATGTGAGACAGAACAGCCCAGGTGCGACCGAAGACTTCATGGAGGTAGTAATGGTTTTTCTTCACTGCATTATGTGTAGCAGTCATGTTGTGAAGAATTGAACCAAACTGACGCTTAACCCATTTATGGTTTCGATCCACCTTCTGGTGAAGACTTAGCATAAGTTCACGGTCAGTCATCACACGAGGAGCAGTAGCTTGAGGATTTGGCTTGGAGGCATGAGCAGCAGAATCATGAGTGGCAGAGTCATCATTGGGGGAATAAGATGCAGCCTTGCGAAATTGACCATCCAATGGACGAATGCCTTCATCTATAACAGCTGGTGCCTTGCCCTTTTCGTCAGCTGAGGAATAGGTCCGCTTGAGGACTTCAATCGGGGGCAAGTAGCTGAGGTGATTCTGAAAATCAGCTTTGTAGTTGAGTGAAGACCTTGTTCTGATGAATCTCATAATCCACGGTGCATAAGGCTTCAGCTCAAACGGTGAAAGTGCAACATTTGCCAGAGTCCTCATGAAGAAATCGTGATAGTTGACAGGAATGCCATGAATGATGTTGAAAACCAGATTCTTCATGATGCCAACAATTTCCTCATCAGATGAGTCGTGGCCTTTGATTGGACTCATAGTCTTCGTCAGAATGCGATAGACTGTCCTTGGTACATACTGCAATTCCTTCACGAGGAATTTTGTCCTTGAGGCTTGACCTGGTTTCAATGGCTTCATCAGCACTTGCATATAGTGATCAGTAAGCACATGTTCTTGGTACATGCAACGAGCTCCTTCAGGTGGAGAACTGATGGGCAGGGCGTGAAGTAATTCAGTGGCCGGTGCCTTATAGTGAGTATTTTCAGTCATCCAGTCCAAAACCCAGGAGTTCACATCGTCAGGATCTCCTGTGATGTGCAAAGTTGCGTAGAATTGAAGAATGAGTTCTTCATTCCAATCAACTATGTTTGTGCAAAAGTTGAGGAGGCCTGTGTCATGAAGCACACTGAGGACAGGAGTGAAGCATGGCAGTGATTCCATGTCCACATAAGGAATATGCTCGTGGTCGAAGACTTTGTCCTTGTTGAAGAGCAGTGAAGAATAGAAGTTGGCCTGGCTGGCGGTCCAGAAGCGCTTCCTTCTAAGACGAGCAGAATCATAGGGATTGTAGTCAGTGAAGAACACGTGCTCTCCAAAGAAATCATCAGCCTTGAATTTCTGCTTCTTTGAGAATGGATCCTTTGGCTTGGGCTGAGGAGTGTCAGTTAATTGCATTATCACCTCAGGAATCGCAATCTCAGGTTCTTCGGGCTGAGGAATTTCAGCTTCTACTCCAGTGACAGCCTGGGTCTTCAATTCTTCATGTACATTTTCTTCAGCACTAGTGGCTGGAATTTCTTCATGGACAGATGGGGTTGCACGAGGTTCTTCAGATCCCATTTGTACTTCAGTAGCAACAGGGGACTGAGGAATTTGCTGTAAAGGTGTGAAGAGTGGAGAGTTGGGGTGCTGACTTTCCCAAAAGTCATCATTCATCACTGGTGTGGTACAGCCAATGTCCACGTCTTCATCTTCTATTTCTTCAACGCCGACCTCTTCAGCAGTAAACTGAGGCATAGGCGAGGAAACAACTGGAGTTGAGGGGATTTCATCCACTTCAATTTCTTCATCCATCTGCTCCGACGAAGCAGCAGAAGGATTTTCTTCATCAGATCCGCTAGGGATCACATATTCTTCATCAAAAGGAACAAGGTCCTTTGATGGGATGGTTGAGATCGGAACATCATCAATGGGGTTTGCAACTGAGCTGGTCAATTTCTTCGTCTTCTTCGGAGCTGAAGAATCTGATGAAGCTGATGTTTTCCTTTTCTTCACTGCTGCACGCTCTGCAGCCTTGGTCTTCTTCACATATGATGCAGATGGAAGAATTGGAGTTGGGGTAGGCGCAGGAGGAGCAGAGGAATGTGGTTGATTTTCTTCAGGCACAACTGATGCAGTTGCCCTGACCTCTTCATTTTCTTCAGGCGCACCACTAGTGGAAGCCCTGGCAATTTCATCAGCGGCTGGAATGCAGTCATCAGCCCTGGAACTCACATTTTCTTCAGCAGCCTGAATGTCATCAGCGGTGCTGGCATGTTCTTCAGTTGGCTGAGCAGATGCTTCAGTCTGAGGAATTTCTTGTTGCGATGGGGCTGCAACATTGGAGGTGAAATTCTCAGTCAGTTTAACAAACCTGACCTTGGCTCCTTGCCAATCAGCATATTAAGCATTGAAATCATCGCTGAGGACTTTGATTTCAGACTGGATCTTCACAAGATCATCAGTTGTCATAGAGACAACGTTGTTCTTCAGGAATTTCTCCTTCCTGTACTGCGCTTTCTTGATCTGCCTGGCCTTCTCAAATTTCCATTTCTCTTCTTGGATGAAGGCAGTCAGCATATGATTTTGGCCAGGAGTCAGCTTGAAGTCAGGCATAGGAGTGTTTGGGTCCTTGTGCCAGAGATCAATGTAATCGAGGATCAACTTTGGATCCAAAAGCAGAGGCACATTTGTGCCCTTGGCTCTAGCGGCCCTGACTTGCCTATCTCTGATGATTTCAGCAAGTTCATCATCATTAGCTTCGTCTTCTTCAGACGGTACTTGGAAGGCGACCTGCTTCTTGTGAGGACTTGGTCGAGGACCTCATCCAACAGTAGTCTTCTTCTTCAGCAGAGAGGGGCCAGCTGAGGAATTTGGTGCAGCTGAGGAACTTGGCCTTGAGGGCATTGAAGGTGAAGCACTTGGCTTGTGCGCGGGCTTCTTTGACATGGCCTTCTTAGGCTTGACAGAGGCCTCAGCGGCAGCAGCAGCAGCAGAGCCTTCATTGAATTTCCTCACTGCTTCTCTGGCTTGTCTAGCCAGCTTGGCCTGGCGCTTGGCCCATTCATCAGGATAATCCTCACCACGCTTGAGGCTGGTGGGATCAGCTTCTTGGCCAGGTGCCAACGGAAGTCTTGGGCATGGAGGATTGAGTGCGAATTTCTTCATGTACTTGGGAGTCACATACCTGTACTCCCTCCACTCTCTTGCCCATCTCCTTTCTTTCTTCTGAATGCGCACCTTACGCTGATTTTTATCTTCCTCAGGGGGTGTGCAGTACCCAGCATAGATGTCCTTAGGGATTTCAAATGCAGTGTTGACCTCAGGCCACTTTCCTCCTTTATGTGGCTTCTTTCCATCAGCCATTTTCTTCAGATGAGGAATTTGAACAATTGAATTCTCTAAAGAAATATGCAACTTTTCTTCGAGGAACGCTGCAAATGAGTTAAGTTGATGAGAACCTAGAGATTCAGCAGCGGACATGAGTACCTATGAATAGAGTATAGTTGCGAGGAATTTGGAGAGGTCATATGCTTTCTCAGAAGGTTTTTCAAAAAGAACAAGTTTGAGGAATTTGACCAGATGAGTCTTGAAGAATTTCACTAAGCGTTCTTTGTCTTAGGTTCCAGAGTTGTATAGATCGAAGATCCACACAATTGAGGAATCTTGAACAAAAATTAAAGCTTAGAGAAATGAACCAAGAACAGATGACATGTGAGGTGTTTAGTGTGCAAGGATTTGAAGAATAAACACCCTTGAAGATTTTGTAGAAATCATTTGAATCAAAGAGGGCAGTAAAAGTAACTTTTAATTACCCTGGACGAAGAACACGACGAACTGTGAGGTAGAGATGAGAAGTTCGTCTGTGCAGATCTTCCACGCCCTAACTCGGCGGAGGAAGACGGCTATGGCGGCGGCGGAGGGAAGAAATCCGCGGCCGGCGCGAGTACGTCGGCGACGAGGTCGAGGCAGTGAAGCTCTTCTTCACTGGCGACGATGAAGTAGCGGCGGTGCTAGGGTTTTGAGAAGCTCGAGCTGGAGAGAGGTCGAGCGGAGTAAAGGAAGTGAGAAAGGGGAGAGGGGGTATTTATAGCCACGGTGAAAAACTATTCGCCCGAAGATTTTGGACGAAAGTGCCCCTGACCCTTCTCATTCACTTGACATGTGTCACCCACGTACTGAGAGGTGGCGATCGTGTGAGATCGTGGGTGAATAGATAAGTATTATCGTGGGATGTGGAACAGTTTGAGCGGCAAAGCTGAAAATTTGGATAAGATAAGTTTTAAAGTTCCGTTCTCAAATTCTTCAGCTGACAAGGACAAAGTGAAGATTTTGAACGAGTTTCAAATAGAACGCACATGAAGAATTTGTGAATAGATTGGGTTGAGTATAGCATAGAGGGGGAATGGTCCGATCACATTCACTTAGCAGAAAAACCAACTTGAAGAATTAGCCATAAGTGAATGCTGTAGAGGACATAAACTCATATATATATATATATATAGCCAATGAATAAAATGATGGAAACAGTGAAGACAATGCAAAGTTGAAGAAAGTGAACAACTGAGGAATTTCAAAAATGAGGAAAAACTCAAATTGAAGATTTTCAGCTTTTGGTGGTGGCGTGACCCACCGTATAAGAATGATGATTTCATACACCGCGTACAATTGTCGTAGGGTTCTGAGAATCAAATTCTTCGTTAATTTCCTCACACTTAGTGTGTTATTCTTCATTGATTGAAGAAAAACATTTCTTCATGTGTTGCACATCTAAGTCATCAATTTTGCATAAGTGTTAGGATGAGTGTCCTTTTCAAAGAACATTCAAAGATTCTAAGATATTTAGCTCACACCGCAACTTGCTAAATCTCTTCTCATCCAAGGGCTTTGTGAAGATATCGGATAGCTGTTCTTCAGTCTTCACATGCTCAACAGAAATGTCACCCTTCAACACATGATCACAAAGAAAATGATGACGAATCTGAATGTGCTTTGTCTTCGAGTGCTGAATTGGGTTGTGAGCAATCTTGATGGCACTCTCATTGTCACAGTAGAAGGCACATTCTTCATGTTGACGCCGTAGTCCTTGAGAGTTTGCTTCATCCACAGCAATTGAGCACAGCAAGAACCAGCAGCAATGTACTCAGCTTCAGCAGTAGACAGTGATACGCAGTTCTGTTTCTTCGAGGACCAACAGACCAAAGACCATCCAAGGAAATGACATGTACCAGATGTAGACTTGCGGTCCACACGATCACCAGCATAGTCAGAGTCAGAATATCCAATGAGATCAAAAGCCGAGCCCTTGGGGTACCATAATCCAAGTGTTGGTGTGTGAGCTAGATATCGAAGAATATGCTTCACAGCCTTATGGTGTGATTCCTTCGGTGTAGCTTGAAATCGGGCACACATGCAAACACTAAGCATAATATCTGGCCTAGATGCACATAAATACAATAAAGAACCAATCATGGAGCGGTATACCTTTTGATCAAAGTCAATACCATTTTCATCAGTGCACAGATGGCCATTTGTGGGCATCGGAATTTTGACGGCTTTGCAATCTTGCATGCCGAATTTCCTCAGTACATCCTTGAGGTATTTCTCCTGAGATTTGAATATGCCATTGCGCTGTTGACGAATTTGAAGACCTAAGAAGAATTTCAATTCTCCCATCATAGACATTTGACATTCTTCACTCATCATATAGGAAAATTCATCACTATAACGTTGGTCAGTACAGCCAAAGATAATATCATCAACATATATTTGGCACACAAACAATTCACCATCATAAGATTTAGTGAAAAGAGTAGGGTCGAGTGAACCGGGTTTGAAGCCTTTCTTCATGAGGAATTCCTTCAAAGTATCATACCATGCCCGAGGGGCCTGCTTGAGGCCATAGAGGGCCTTATTGAGTCTGAAGACTTTGTCAGGATGCTTTGGATCTTCAAAACCTGGGCGTTGAGCAACATATACTTCTTCCTCAAGCTTACCATTGAGGAATGCACTTTTCACATCCATTTGATATAAAGTGATATCATGATGGTTAGCATAAGCAAGTAATATGCGAATAGCCTCAAGTCTAGCAACAGGTGCAAAAGTTTCATCGAAATCAATTCCTTCAACCTGTGTGTAGCCTTGAGCTACAAGCCGTGCCTTATTCATCACCACAAGGCCATTTTCATCTTGCTTGTTGCGGTAGATCCACTTTGTGCCAATGATATTGTGCTTGCGAGGATCTGGACGTTTGACCAGTTCCCAGACGTTGTTGAGCTCGAATTGATGTAATTCTTCTTGCATGGCCTGAATCCACCCAGGCTCCAGAAATGCTTCATCTACCTTAGTGGGCTCTGTGATAGAGACAAAAGCATAGTGCCCACAAAAGTTAGATAAATGTGAAGCTTTTGAGCGTGTGAGAGGACCTGGTGCTTCAATGTCATCGATGATCTTTTCAACTTGCACTTCTTTTGCAACGCGAGGATGAGCTGGTTGTCGTCGAGGAATTTGATCAGCATTTTTTCAGCACCATTTTCTTCAGTATTTTCTTCAGGTGCATTAGCTCGACGTTCTTCACGTTTTGGAATGAATTCTTCAGCAGATTCTTCGGTAGGAATGACATCCTCAGTAGCCTTGAACTTGATAGTTTCCTCAGGTGCTGGTTCATCTATCACAGAGGGTAGGTGCTCTCTTTGCGAGCCATTAGTTTCATCGAACCGCACATCTACAGTTTCAACAACCTTGTGAAGAACGTTGTTGAAGACTCTGTAGGTGTGCGAGTCCTTTCCGTAACCAAGCATAAAACCTTCATGTGCTTTTGGTGCAAATTTAGCATTGTGATGAGGATCTCTAATCCAACATTTAGCACCGAAGACTTTGAAATAACTCACATTGGGTTTCTTGTCAGTGAGGAGTTCATAGGCAGTCTTCTTGAAGAATTTGTGAATATATACCCTGTTGATGATGTGGCACGCAGTATAAATTGCCTCAATCCAGAAGTGACGAGGCGTCTTGTACTCATCAAGCATAGTGCGAGCCATCTCAACAAGAGTTCTGTTCTTGCGCTCCACGACGCCATTCTGCTGAGGAGTGTAAGGAGCAGATAACTCATGAGTAATACCAAGTTCATCAAGATGGTTATCAAGACCAGAATTCTTGAACTCAGTTCCATTGTCACTTCTGATGTGCTTGATTTCACACCGAAGTTGGTTGAAGCCCTTGAGGAAAATCGTTTGAAGACTTCCTGCACTTCATGTTTGTAAGTGACAATATATACCCAAGTGTAACGAGAGTAATCATCAACAATAACAAAGCCATAGAGAGATGCATCATTTGTGACTGCTGAGTAATGGTTAGGACCGAAGAGATCCATATGAACCAATTCAAATGGTCGAGTAGTGGTCATGATAGTCTTTGTTGGATGCTTAGCCTTGGTCATCTTTCCAGCTTCACGGGCTCCGCATAAGTGATCCTTGAGGAATTTGACATTCTCAATGCCAATGACATGCTTCTTCTTTGCAAGAGTGTGCAAATTCCTCATGCCTGCATGACCAAGTCGTCGATGCCAGAGCCAGCCTTCTGAAGCTTTTGCAAGTAGGCACATGGCTAGTTGTGGTCCTGTAGAGAAATCAACAATATGCAAGTCTCCTCTTCTAAAGCCTTCGAAGACTTTGGAATTGTCAGCTTCCATGATCACAACACAACGATACTTGCCAAAGACAACAACCATATCAAGATCGCAAAGCATTGAGACAGACATGAGGTTGTATCCTAAGGACTCGACAAGCATGACTTTGTCCATGTGTCGATCCTTTGAGATCGCAACCTTACCTAGGCCCAATACCTGACTTTTGCCTTTGTCAGCGAAGATGATATGCTTCAGATGCGATGGAGATAAGGGAGCATCCATCAATAGGTTCTTGTCACCAGTCATGTGATTTGTACATCCACTATCAAGGACCCACTCAGTGGCTTTGGGTTGATCATCCTGCAGATGAATTAGTGCAACTTACGAACTTCATATACTTCATTAGTGAAGAATATGACATCAATTCATCAGATCAATTTCATCAAGCAAAAGAACAGATAACACAGTATGAGGACGTGAGAAATGAAGGTTCATTTCTTCATGATTAGCCTGCGTCCTTTCAGGCACTCTTTAGTTCTCCAGCAAATTCTTTAGACGTTCTAGCACGTCTGGAGACCTGACCCTGCAGAAGAGATTAGTTCTTTTTCTTCACCACCCACATCTGAAGGGGTGGAAAAGAGTTCACCACTCTGCGAGCTCCATACGAGAAAGGTGGCATAGAAGCCAATCCAATTAGTTTCACATAAGAGGAGTTACGGTAAGCATATGAATAAGCAGAGAAATTCTTCGAAGACTTATGAACATAATGATTAGAAGAATGATGCTCATATTCATAGCCCTTAGCTGTTCCCTGTGAAACAGAGTTGTTAGCACGATGATGTTCATATGAGGACTTTGATCCTTTTGAGGAATATGATCCACGTGAGGAATTCGATCCGTATGAGGACTTGGATCCATATGAAGAATTTGATCTGGGGTTCCTATTCTTCACAGGTGGTGTCATGAGGACATTCACCTGAAGACTTTCAAGGCACCTTTTGGGAACCCAGATTTTCTTCATAGGAGAACCGTTCCTGCAGTTAGTGCCAACATATCTAGCAAATACTTCACCATTCTGATTTTTAAACAGTTTATAGTTGGAGTCAAATGACTCATCAGAAGAATGAGAAGATTCACATGTAAAGCCAGATAAATTAGATGGATCAACTGGAGGTCCCTTTGCAGCAGCCCATGAGGTTTTGGGGTACTGCTCATGCTTCCAATATGTACCATCAGCATTGAGTTTCCTCTCAAAGGCAATACCCTCTTTCCTAGGGTTCCTGTAGAGGATCTGCTTTTTAAGCACATCACAAAAAGTCTGATGCCTTTTGAGGCTTTTGTACATGCCTGTCATGTACAATTCCTTCAGTCCTGCATCGTCAGTGATACTAGCAATGTCCTTAGATGAGGAATTAGTGATAGCAGAGACAGTTGAAGAATTTGTAGCATTAGAAGCATTTGAACATTCAGGTGAAGAATTAGCAGATTCACGTTCAATGCATTTCAAACATGGAGGAACAAATTCTTCCTGAGCAGCGCTGATTTGTTGAGCAAGTAATGAATTGCGCTCCTTCTAAAGATCTTCATAACTCACTCTTACCTTCTCAAGATCTTGCTTTCTTTGAAGAAATTCATAAGAAAGCTTCTCATGATCAGATAAGAGAGTGTTATGATGACCTTGAAGGTTGTCAAATCTAGACTGAAGTCTCTGAAGATTTTCAGTCAAGGTTTTAGTACGATCCATTTCTTCACCCAACCTATCATCACTTTTATCTAGCATGTTTTGAACCTTTTCCAAGGCCTTTTGTTGTTTAGTGTCAATACAAACAAGCTTGGTATAGCTAGGTCCAAAATCATCATCAGATTTATCATCACTAGACTCGGATGAGGAACATTCGGTTACCTTGGCACCTTTTGCCATGAGGCATGGTGCAGAAGATGATGGTTCAGGTTCGAAAGTCATCATTTTGAGTGATTCCTTGAAATCCTCAAACCAGGGATCATGACAAGTTCGATGACCTTCATAGACGTCAGGGATTTGGTCCCAGATAAGCTTCGCATTGCAAAGATGCATAATGCGCCTGAATTCATCTCTGGATAGGCAGGAACAGATGATATCCTTTGCCATGATGTCAAGTCGAGTGTACTTGCGAATATCATCAGTGTCCGCCATCTTGCATAGATCGGTAAGACCAATCTCAGTGACGGTCCACAGCTCGCTGTTCAGTGCCATGAGGCGCTTCCTCATCATGGCCTTCCACTTGGGATAATCATGACCGTCAAAGATGGGGCATGTCACTTTCTTCATACCTGCGGTCGACATAACTAAAACTCCAGGCGGTTAAACCAAAATCACACAGAACAAGGGAGTACCTTGCTCTGATACCAATTGAAAGTGCGTTATATCGACTAGAGGGGGGTGAATAGGCAATTTTTATGAATTCTTCACTGAGGAATTTGCGGGTGAGGAAATTCCTTAGCGAAGAACTACTTGCAGTGGAATAAGTACTCAAGAGTAAGCATAGCAGAACATAGGCATGGTCATCATGATGAAATGAAGACAAACACAGAGTACAGAAAGCGTAAACACAGGATAGCACAGGATGAAGACAAACAGACTGAAGAAATTGAACTGAGGAAATTGAGAAAGTCTTCTATGAAAGTCTTCAAACACAGATATGACAAGCACACAACATAGTAATGAGGAAATGAAAGAGTTGAGGAAATAGAACCAGTAAGCTTGGTGAAGACAATGATTTGGTAGACCAGTTCCTACTGCTGTCTCAGTTGTACATCTGGTTGGAGCGGCTAGGTATTTAAACCTGAGGACACACAGTCCCGGACACACAGTCCTCACCATATTCTCCTTGAACTAAGGTCACACATACCTCGTCCAATCACTCGTGGTAAGTCTTCAGGTGACTTCCGAACCTTCACAAACTCGGTCACTCGGCGATCCACAATTCCTCTTGGATGCTCTAGACCATGACGCCTAACTGTCTGGAGGAAGCACAGTCTTCAAAGGTAACAAGCGTCGGATCCACGCAGGATCAATCTCTTCAGTGATGCTCAATCACTTTGGGTTTGTAGGTGTTTGGGTTTTCCTCACTTGATGATTTTCGCTCAAAGTCCTCGGAGGATGGGATTCTCTCAAATGACAAATGTCAGTTTCTCTCGGAGCAGCCAACCAGCTAGTGGTTGTAGGGGCGGCTATTTATAGCCTAGGGAGCAGCCCGACATGATAAGACATAAATGCCCTTCAATGATATGACCGTTAGGTGGGAAGATATTTTGGGACAGCTAGCGCGTAGCACAACAACGGTCAGAATTTTGAGTGTCTAATTCCTCAGGGCTATCATGTTCCTCACAGTGTAGGCAATCCGCACTGGCGAATTCCTAACTCCTCGGTCAGAACAAATTCCTCATAGACCAGAAGAACTTCGTCTCTATCACTGAAGAATATGACTGAACTGTATGAGATTTCCAATGGCTTCACTCGAAGGGATTGGTAGGTGTAGGATTTTGAGTTGAGCATCACTTGGAAATTTTTCCTTAGTATTTCCTCGACCCCCTTTAACAGTACGGTGTTTCCTATGACTCAAGAAAGAGAAAATGAAACTATGAAAACAAAAGTCTTCACGCTTCATGTTCCTCAAATGAATACCAAGTCTTCAAGGTTATACCAATTTCTTAACTTTCAAAGTCTTCAGAAAGTCTTCAGAATACCAAAGTCTCAGTCAAAGAACTTCATTTTTAGGGGTCGACTATCTCTGTAATTATCAAACTCCTCATAGACTTATAGACCTGTGTACACTCACAAACGCATTAGTCCCTTAACCTATAAGTCTTCAATACACCAAAATCACTAAGGAGCACTAGATGCACTTACAATTTGCCAGAGTCCTCATGAAGAAATCATGGTAGTTGACAGGAATGCCATGCATGATATGGAAAAGTAGATTCTTCATGATGCCAACGACTTCTTCATCATTCGAGTCGTGGCCTTTGATTGGACTCAATGCCTTCGTCAGAATGCAATAGACAGTTCTAGGCACATAAAGCAATTCCTTCACGAGGAATTTGGTCCTTGGGGCTTGCCCGGGCTTCAGTGGCTTCATCAACACTTGCATGTAGTGAGCGGTTAGTTCAGGTTCATGGTATATGCAACGAGCACCTTCAAGGGGAGGACTGACAGGCAGGGCATGAAGCAATTCAGAGGCTGGTGCTTTGAAGTGAGTATTCTCTGTCATCCATTCCAAAACCCAAGAGTTCACATCAGATGCATCTCCTGTGATGTGCAGTGTTGCATAGAACTGAAGAATTAGCTCTTCATTCCAATCAACTATATCAGTGCAAAAGTTGAGCAGTCCTGCGTCATGAAGAACACTGAGGACTGGCGTGAACTAAGGCAGTGATTCCATGTCCACGTGAGGAATATGCTTATGGTTGAAGACTTTGTCTTTGTTGAAAAGCAGTGAAGAATAGAAGTTGGCTTGGCTGGCAGTCCAGAAACGCTTCCTTCTAAGACGAGCAGAGTCATAGGGGTCGTAGTCCGTGAAGAACGTGCTCGTGGAAGAAGTCATCAACCTTGAATTTTTGCTTCTTCAAGAAGGGATCCTTTGGCTTGGGCTGAGGAGTGTTAGTCAATTGCATCACAACCACTGGAATCGCAATCTCAGGATCCATAGGCCGAGGAATTTCAGTTTCTTCAGTGGCAGCCTGGGTCTTCAATTCTTCATCAATATTAACATCAGCACTAGTGGCTGGAATCTCGTCGTGAATAGACGGAGTGGGGTGTGGTTCTTAAGATCCCATTTGAACTTCAGTATTCACTGGGGACTGAGGAATTTGTTGCGGAGGTGTGAACAAAGGAGAATTGGGGTGCTGAATTTCCCAAAAGTCATCATTCATCACTGGTGTTGTGCACCCAATATCCACATCCTCATCTTATTCACTCATTTCTTCAACGCCGACCTCTTCAGCTGTGAACTGAGGCATGGGCGATGAGACAACTGGTGTTGAAGGGATTGCATCCACTTCAATTTCTTCATCCAACTGCTCTGAAGAAGCAGTAGAAGGAATATCTTCATCAGATCCGCTTGGGATCGCATATTCCTCATCAAAAGGAACAAGTTCCTTTGATGGCATGCTTGAGACTGAAACAGCATCAATCGGATTTTCAAAAGAGCTGGTCAATTTCTTCATCTTCTTCGGAGCTGAAGTTTCTGATGAAGTTGATGCTTTCCTTTTCTTCACAGCTGCATGCTCCTTAGCCTTGGTCTTCTTCGCATCTGATGCAGAAGGAAGTATCGAACTTGGTGTAGGTGCAGGAGGAGCAGAGGAAATTGGCTCATTTTCTTCAGGCACAACTGATGCAGTTGCCCTGGCATGATCAGTTTCTTCAGGCACAACTGATGCAGTTGCCCTGGCATGATCAGTTTCTTCAGGCACAACAGTTGAAGCTTCAGCTGGCCTAACTATTTCTTCAGGTGCAACACTAGTGGTTGCCCTGGCAGATTCATCAGCGGCTGGAATGCAGTCATCAGCCCTGGTGCTAGCAGTTTCATCAGCAGCCTGATTTTCATCAGCGGTGCTGGCATGTTCTTCAGTAGGCTGAGCAGACGCCTCAGCCTGAGGAATTTCTTGTTGCGTTGGGGCTGCAACATTGGTTGTGAATTTTTCAGATAACTTCACAAATCTGACTTTGGCTCCAATCCAGTTAGCATAGTAGCGATCAAATTCATCACTCAGACTCTTGATCTCTGATTGCAAAGCTACAAGTTCTTCAGGTGAAAGCTTCAAGACGTTTTGCTTTAGAAAGCGCTCTTTCTTGTACTGTGCTTTCTTCACCTTCCTCCCCCAGTTCATATTTCCATTTCTCTTCATCAATGAAGGCCGTCAATACATGACTTTGACCAGGAGTGAGGTTCATCTCAGGCAGAGGTGTGTTGGGATCCTTGTGCCACAAGTCGATGAAGTCGAGGATCAACTTTGGATCCAGCATCATTGGCACATTACTGCCTTTGGCTCTAGCGGCCCTGTGTTGCCTATCTCTGATGATTTCAACAAGTTCTTTATCATCAGCTTCGTCATCATCAGACGGTACTTGAAAGGCGACCTGCTTCTTGTGAGGACTTGGTCGAGAACCTCGTCCAGCAGTGGCTTTTGTCTTCAGCAGAGTGGGGCCAGTTGAGGAATGCAGAGGAGCAGAAGAACTTGCAGAGGATCTTGAGGCAATAGAGATGCCGGTTGTCCTTTGGCACGAGGCGATATGCGCAGGTGCTGAGGATTTTGACGGAGGAGCTGAGGACTTTGGAGGAGCTGGTGCAGCTTGAGGAATTTGCCGTGAGGGCTTTGCAGAACTTGGCCGTGAGGGCATTGAAGTTGAAGCACTTGGCTTGTGAGCAGGCTTCTTGGGCATAGCCTTTTTAGGCTTGCTAGCAGAGGCCTCAGCAGTGGCAGCAGCAGAATCTTTGTTAAGTTTCTTCACTGCTTCTTTTGCCATTTTGGCCAGTTTAGCTTGACGCTTGTCCCATTCCTTGGGAAATTCTTCACCTCTTCTGATGCTAGAGGGATCAGCTTCTTGGCCAGGTGCCAATGGAGGTCTTGGGCATGGAGGGTGTACAGTGAATTTCTTCATGTACTTGGGTGTAACATAGTGATATTCCCTCCATTCTCTGGCCCATCTCCTCTCTATCCTCTGGATGCGTACTTTGCGCTCATTCTTTGTCTCATGAGGAGGAGTGCAGTACCCTGCATAGATGTTTTCAGGTATCTCAAAAGCATTGTTGACTTCCAACTTCTTCCCTCCCTTCTGAGGTTTCTTGCCATCAGCCATTTTCTTCAGCTGAGGATTCTGAACAATTGAGTTCTTTGATGAGGTATGTAACTTTCCTTCGAGGAACGCTGCAAATGAGTTAAGTTGATGAGAACCTGGTGATTCAGTAGCGGACATGTGTACCTGTGAACAGAATATAGGTGCGAAGAATTTGGAGAGGTCATATGTGTTCTCAGAAGTTTTTGCAAAAAGAACAAGTTTTAGGAATTTGACCAGATGAGTCTTGAGGAATTTCACTAAGCGTTCTTTGTCTTAGGTTCCAGAGTTGTACAAATTGAAAATCCACACAATTGAGGAATCTTGAAGAAAAATGTTGCTTAGGGAAACAGATCAAGAACAGATGTTATGTGAGGCGTTTAGTGTGTGAAGATTTGAATAATAAACACCTTTTGAACATTTTGTTGAAAACATCAAAATCAACAAGGGCAGTAAAAGTAACTTTTAATTACCCTTGACGAAGAACACGACGAACTGTGAAGTGCAGATTTAGAAGCTCGTCAGTTCGGATCTTCCATGCCCTAACTTGGCAGAGGAAGACAGCTACGGCGGCGGTGGAGTGAAGAAATCCGCAGCCGGCGCGAGTACGACGCCGACGAGGTCGAGGCAGTGAAGCTCTTCCTCACCGGCGACGATGGAAGTAGCGGTGGCGCTAGGGTTTGAGAGCTCGAGCGAGGGAGTGAGGTCGAGGGGAGTAAAAACGAAGTGAGGAAGGGAGGGGGGTATTTATAGCCGATGTGAAAAACTGCTCGCCCGAGGAAATTGGACGAACGTGCCCCTGACCCTCCTCATTCGCTTGACATGTGTCACCCACGTACTGAGAGGTGGCGATCGTGCGAGATCGTGGGTGAATAGATAAATCATATCGTGGAAAGTGGAAACGGTTTGAGCGACAAAAGCCGAAAATTCAGATAAGATAAGTTTTAAAGTTTCGTTCGCAAATTCTTCAGCTGACAAGAAAACAGTGAAGGTTTTGTACGAGTTTCAAATAGAACACACATGAAAATTTTGTGAATAGACTGGGTTGAGTTTAGCATAGAGGGGGGAGGGTCCGATCACATTCACTTAGCAGAAGAAAAACAACTTGAAGAATTAGCAATAAGTCAATGTTGTAGAGGACATAAACTCATATATATATATATATATATATATATATATATATATATATATATATATATATATATATATATATATATATATATATATATATATATATATATATATAGCCAATGAAGAACAACAACGGAACGAGTGAAGACTTCAAAAAGTTGAAGAAAATGAACAACTGAGGAATTTCAAAATTGAGGAAAAACTCAAATTGAAGATTTTCAACTTTTGTTGGTGGCGCGACCCATCGTATAGGAATGATGATTTCAGACACCGCGTACAATTGTCGTAGGGCTCTGAGAATCAAATTCTTCGTTAATTTCTTCACACTTAGAGTGTTTGTCTTCATTGATTGAAGAAAAACTTTTCTTCGTGTGTTGCACATCTAAGTCATCAATTTTGCATAAGTGTTAGGATGTGTGTCCTTTTCAAAGGACATTCGAAGATTCTAGGATATTTAGCTCACACCTCAACTTGCTAAATCTCTTCTCATCCAAGGGCTTTGTGAAGATATCGGCTAGCTGTTCTTCAGTCTTCACATGCTCAATAGAGATGTCGCCCTTCAACACATGATCACAAAGAAAATGATGACGAATCTAAATGTGCTTTGTCTTCGAGTCCTGAACTGGGTTATGAGCAATCTTGATGGCACTCTCATTGTCACAGTAGAGAGGCACATTCTTCATGTTGACGTCGTAGTCCTTGAGGGTTTGCTTCATCCACAGCAATTGAGCACAGCAAGAACCAGCAGCAATGTACTCAGCTTCAGCAGTAGACAATGATACGCAGTTCTGTTTCTTCGAGGACCAACAGACCAAGGATCGTCTGAGGAAATGGCATGTGCCTGATGTTGACTTGCGGTCCACACGATCACCAGCATAGTCAGAGTATAAATATCCAATGAGATCAAAACCCGAGCCCTTGGGGTACCATAATCCAAGTGTTGGTGTGTGAGCTAGATATCGAAGAATATGCTTCACAGCCTTATGGTGTGATTCCTTCGGTGTAGCTTGAAATCGGGCACACATGCAAACACTAAGCATAAATACAATAAAGAACCAATCATGGAGCGGTATACCTTTTGATCGAAGTCAATACCATTTTCATCAGTGCATAGATGGCCATTTGTGGGCATAAGGATTTTGACGCCTTTGCAATCTTGCATGTCGAATTTCCTCAATACATCCTTGAGGTATTTCTCCTAAGATGTGAATATGCCATTGCGCTGTTGACGAATTTGAATACCTAAGAAGAATTTCAATTCTCCCATCATAGACATTTGATATTCTTCACTCATCATATATGCAAATTCATCACTGTAACGTTGGTCAGTACAGCCAAAGATGATATCATCAACATATATTTGACACACAGACAGTTCACCATCATAAGATTTAGTGAAAAGAGTTGGATCAAGTGAACCGGGTTTGAAGCCTTTCTTCATGAGGAATTCCTTAGAAGTATCATACCACGCCCGAGGGGCCTGCTTGAGGCCATAGAGGGCCTTATTGAGTCTGAAGACTTTGTCGGGATGCTTCGGATCTTCAAAACCTGGGGGTTGAGCAACATATACTTCTTCCTCAAGCTTACCATTGAGGAATGCACTTTTCACATCCATTTGATATAAGATGATATTATGATGGTTAGCATAAGCAAGTAATATGCGAATAGCCTCAAGTCTAGCAACAGGTGCAAAAGTTTCATCGAAATCAATTCCTTCAACCTGTGTGTAGCCTTGAGCTACAAGTCGTGCCTTATTCCTCACCACAAGGCCATTTTCATCTTGCTTGTTGCGGTAGATCCACTTTGTGCCAATGATATTGTGCTTGCGAGGATCTGGACGTTTGACCGGTTCCCAGACGTTGTTGAGCTCGAATTGATGATGCAATTCCTCTTGCATAGCCTGAATCCACTCAGGCTCCAGAAATGCTTCATTTGCGACGCGAGGATGAGCGGGTTGTCGTTAAGGAATTGGATCAGCATTTTCTTCAGCATCATTTTCCTCAGGTGCATCAGCATGACGTTCTTCATGTTCTGGAATGACTTCTTCAGCAGATTCTTCGGTAGGAATGACATCCTTAGTAGCCTTGAACTTGATGGATTCCTTAGGTGATTTTTTATCTAGCACAGGAGGTAGGTGCTCTCTTTGCGAGCCATTAGTTTCGTCGAACCGCACATCTGCAGTTTCAACAACCTTGTGATGAACGTTGTTGAAGACTCTGTAGGTGTGCGAGTCCTTTCCGTAACCAAGCATAAAACCTTCATGTGCTTTCGGTGCAAATTTAGAATTGTGATGAGGATCTCTAATCCAACATTTAGCACCGAAGACTTTGAAATAACTCACATTGGGTTTCTTGTCAATGAGAAGTTCATATGCAGTCTTCTTGAAGAATTTGTGAAGATATACCCTGTTGATGATGTGGCACGCAGTATCAATTGCCTCAATCCAGAAATGACGAGGCGTCTTGTATTCATCAAGCATAGTGTGAGTCATCTCAACAAGAGTCCTATTCTTGCACTCCACGACGCCATTCTACTGAGGAGTATAAGGAGCAGATAACTCATGAGTAATACCAAGTTCATCAAGATAGTCATCAAGACCGGTATTCTTGAACTCAGTTCCATTGTCACTTCTGATGTGCTTGATCTTCACACCAAAGTTGGTTGAAGCCGTCGAGGAAAATCGTTTAAAGACTTCTTGCACTTCACGTTTGTAAGTAACAATATGCACCCATGTGTAACGAGAGTAATCATCAACAATAACAAAGCCATATAGAGATGCTTCATTAGTGAATGCAGAGTAATGGTTAGGACCAAAGAGATCCATGTGAAGCAATTCAAATGGTCGAGTGGTGTTCATGATAGTCTTCGCTGGATGCTTGGCCTTGCTCATCTTTCCAGCTTCACAGGCTCCGCATAAGTGATCCTTGAGGAATTTGACATTCTCAATGCCAATGACATGCTTCTTCTTCGTGAGCGTGTGCAAATTCCTCATGCCAGCATGACCAAGTCGTCAATGCCATAGCCATCCTTCTGAAGCTTTTGCAAGTAGACATATAGCTGGTTGTGGTCCTGTAGAGAAATCAACAATATACAGATCTCCTCTCCTAAAGCCTTCGAAGACTTTGGGATTTTCAGCTTCGATGATCACAACACAACGATACTTGCCAAAGATAACAACCATATCAAGATCACAAAGCATTGAGACTGACATGAGGTTGTATCCTAAGGACTCGACAAGCATGACTTTGTCCATGTGTTGATCCTTTGAGACCGCAACCTTACCTAGACCCAATACCTTGCATTTGCCTTTGTTAGCGAAGATGATATGCTTCAGATGCGATGGAGATAAGGGAACTTCCATCAATAGATTCTTGCCACCAGTCATGTGATTAGTACATCCACTATCGAGGACCCACTCAGTGGCTTTGGATAGATCATCCTGCAGATGAATTAGTGCAACTTACGAACTCATATACTTCATCAGTGAAGAATATGACATCAATTCATTAGATCAATTTCATCAAGCAATAAAAAAGATAAAGCAGTATGAGGACGTGAGAAATGAGGATTCATTTCTTCATGATTAGCCTGCGTCCTTTCAGGCATGTTTCAGGTCTCCAGCAAATTCTTTAGACGTTTAAGCACGTCTGGAGACCTGACCCTGCATAAGAGATTAGTTCCTTTTCTTCACCACCCACATCTGAAGGGGTGGCAAAGAGTTCATCATTCTGCGAGCTCCATAAGAGAACGGTGGCATTGAAACCAGTCCACTTTGTTTCACATAAGAGGAGTTAGGGTAAGCATATGAATAAGCAGAGAAATTCTTCGAGGACTTATGAACATAATGGTTAGAAGAATAGTGCTCATATTCATAGCCCATAAATCTTCCCTGCGAAACAGAAGTGTTAGCACGATGATGTTCATATGAGGACTTTGATCCTTTTGAGGAATTTGATCCACGTGAGGAATTTGGTCCGTATGAGGACTTGGATCCATATGAAGAATTTGATCTGGGGTTCCTATTCTTCACAGGTGGTGTCATGATGACATTCACTTGAAGATTTTCAAGGCACCTTTTGGGAACCCAGATTTTCTTCATAGGGGAACCGTTCCTGCAGTTAGTGCCAACATATCTAGCAAATACTTCACCATTCTGATTTTTGAACAGTTTATAGTTGGAGTCAAATGACTCATCAGAAGAATGAGGAGATTCACATGTAAAGCCTGATAGAGTGGATGGATCTACTGGAGGTCCCTTCACAGGAACCCATGAGGTTTTGGGATACTGCTCAGGCTTCCAGTATGTCCCATCAGCATTGAGTTTCCTCTCAAAGGCAATACCCTCTTTCCTAGGGTTCCTGTTGATGATCTGCTTTTTAAGCACATCACAAAGAGCCTGATGCCCTTTGAGGCTTTTGTACATGCCTATCATATACAATTCCTTCAGCCCTGCATCGTCAGTGATACTAGCAATATCCTCAGATGAGGAATTAGTGATAGCAGAGACAGGTGAAGAATTTGTAACATTAGAAGCATTTGAACATTCAGGTGAAGAATTAGCAAATTCACGTTCAATGCACTTCAAACATGGAGGAACAAATTCTTCCTGAGCAGCGCTGATTTGTTGAGCAAGTAATGAATCGCGCACCTTCTGCAGATCTTCATAACTCACCCTTAGCTTTTCAAGATCTTGCTTTCTTTGAAGAAATTCATAAGAAAGCTTCTCATGATCAGATAAGAGAGTGTTATGATGACTTTGAAGGTTGTCAAACTTAGACTGAAGTCTCTTAAGATTTTCAGTCAAAGTTTTAGTGCGATCCATTTCTTCACCCAACATATCATCGCTCTTGTCTAGCATGTTTTGAACCTTTTGCAAGGCCTTTTGTTGTTTAGTGGCAATACAAACAAGCTTGGTATAGCTAGGTCCAAAATCATCATCAGATTCATCATCACTAGACTCGGATGAGGAACATTCGGTTACCTTGGCACCTTTTGCCATGAGGCATGGTGCAGAAGATGATGGTTCAGGTTCAAAAGTCATCGTTTTGAGTGATTCCTTGAAATCCTCAAACCAAGGATCATGACAAGTTCGATGACCTTCATAGACGTCAGAAATTCGGTCCCAGATAAGCTTCGCATTGCAAAGATGCATAATGGGCCTGAATTCATCTCTGGATAGGCAGGAACAGATGATATCCTTCGCCATGATGTCAAGTCGAGTGCACTTGCGAATATCATCAGTGTCCGCCATCTTGCATAGATCGGTAAGACCAATCTCAGTGACGGTCCACAGCTCGCTGTTCATTGCCATGAGGCACTTCCTCATCATGGCCTTCCACTTGGGATAATCATGACCGTCAAAGATGGGGCATGTCACTTTCTTCATACCTGCGGTCGACATAACTAAAACTCCAGGCAGTTAAACCAAAATCACACAGAACAAGGGAGTACCTTGCTCTGATACCAATTGAAAGTGCGTTAAGTTGACTAGAGGGCGGGTGAATAGGCGATTTTTATGAAATCTTCACTGAGGAATTTCAGGGTGAGGAAATTCCTAAGCGAAGAACTACTTGCAGCGGAATTAGTACTCAGATGCATACATGACATAACATAAACATGGACATCATGATGAAATGAAAACAGATACGGAGTACGGGAAGCGTAAGCACAGGATAAAACAGGATCAAGACAAACAGACTGAAGAAATTGAACTGAGGAAATTGAGAAAGTCTTCAGTCAAAGTCTTCAAACAGATATGAACAAGCACACAACACAGTAATGAGGAACTGAAAGAGTTGAGGAAATAGAACCAGTAGGCTTGGTAAAGACAATGATTTGGTATTCCAGTTCCAACTGTTGTGACAGTTGTACGTCTGGTTGGAGCAGCTAGGTATTTAAACCTAAGGACACACAATCTCGGACACACAGTCCTCACCGTATTCTCCTTGAGCTAAGGTCACACAGACCTGGCCCAATCACTCGTGGTAAGTCTTCAGGTGACTTCCAAACCTTCACAAACTCGATCACTCGGCGATCCACAATTTCCTCTTGGATGCTCTAGACCATGACGCCTAACCGTCTGGAAGATGCACAGTCTTCAAAGGTAACAAGCGTCGGATCCACGCAGGATCAATCTCTTCAGTGATGCTCAATCACTTTGGGTTTGTAGGTGTTTGGGTTTGGGTTTTCCTCACTTGATGATTTTCGCTCAAAGTCTTTGGAGGATGGGATGCTCTCAAATGACAAGTGTTAGTTTCTCTCGGAGCAGCCAACCAGCTAGTGGTTGTAGGGGGCGGCTATTTATAGCCTAGGGAGCAGCCCGACATGATAAGACATAAATGCCCTTCAATGATATGACCGTTAGGTGGGTAAATATTTTGGGACAGCTGGCGCGTAGCACAGCAATGGTCGTAAATTTGATTATCAAATTCCTCAGGGCTATCATGTTTCTCACTTGTAGGCAATCCGCAAATCCATCGGCCTCAACAAACACACCGCAAAAGAAGATTACATCGAATAGATCTCCACGAGAGAGGGGGAGAACATTGTATTGAGATCCAAAAAGAGAGAAGAATCCATCTAGCTAATAACTATGGACCCGAAGGTCTGAGGTAAACTACTCACACATCATCGGAGAGGCTATGGTGTTGATGTAGAAGCCCTCCGTGATCGATGCCCCCTCCGGCGGAGCTCCGGAACAGGCCCCAAGATGGGATCTCATGGGTACAGAAGGTTGCGGCGGTGGAATTAGGTTTTTGGCTCCGTATCTGGTAGTTTGGGGGTATGTAGGTATATATAGCAGGAAGAAGTACGTCGGTGGAGCAACAGGGGGCCCACAAGGGTGGAGGGCACGCCTAGGGGGGTAGGCGCGCCCCCTACCTCGTGGCCTCCTTGTTGATGTCTTGACGTAGGGTCCAAGTCCTCTGGATCACGTTCGTTCCGAAAATCACGTTCCCGGAGGTTTCATTCCGTTTGGACTCCGTTTGATAATCTTTTTCTGCGAAACTCTGAAATAGGCAAAAAACAGCCATTCTGGGCTGGGCCTCCGGTTAATAGGTTAGTCCCAAAAATAATATAAAAGTGTATAATAAAGCCCAATAATGTCCAAAACAGAATATAATATAGCATGGAACAATCAAAAATTATAGATACGTTGGAGACGTATCAAGCATCCCCAAGCTTAATTCCTGCTCGTCCTCGAGTAGGTAAATGATAAAACAGAATTTTTGATGTGGAATGCTACTAGGCATAATTTCAATGTAATTCTTCTTAATTGTGGTATGAATATTCAGATCTGAAAGATTCAAGATAAAAGTTCAATATTGACATAAAAATAATAATACTTCAAGCATACTAACTAAGCAATTATGTCCTTTCAAAATAACATGGCCAAAGAAAGTTATCCCTACAAAATCATATAGTCTGGCTATGCTCTATCTTCACCACACAAAGTATTTAAATCATGCACAACCTCGATGACAAGCCAAGCAATTGTTTCATACTTTTGACGTTCTCAAACTTTTTCAATCTTCACGCAATACATGAGTGTGAGCCATGGACATAGCACTATATGTGGAATAGAATGGTGGTTGTGGAGAAGACAAAAAGGAGAAGATAGTCTCACATCAACTAGGCGTATCAACGGGCTATGGAGATGCCCATTAATAGATATCAATGTGAGTGAGTAGGGATTGCCATGCAACGGATGCACTAGAGCTATAAGTATATGAAAGCTCAACAAAAGAAACTAAGTGGTTGTGCATCCAACTCGCTTGCTCATGAAGACCTAGGGCATTTTGAGGAAGCCCATCATTGGAATATACAAGCCAAGTTCTATAATGAAAAATTCCCACTAGTATATGAAAGTGATATCATAAGAGACACTCTATCATGAAGATCATGGTGCTACTTTGAAGCACAAGTGTGGTAAAAGGATAGTAACATTGTCCCTTCTCTCTTTTTCTCTCTTTTTTTTATTTGGCCCTTTCCTTCTTTTTTTATTTTTTATAGCCTCTCTTTTTTCGCCCGGAGTCTCATCCCGACTTGTGGGGGAATCACAGTCTCCATCATCCTTTCCTCACTTGGGACAATGCTCTAAAAATGACGATCATCACACTTTTATTTACTTACAACTCAACAATTACAACTCAATACTTAGAACAAAATATGACTCTATGTGAATGCCTCCGGTGTGTACCGGGATATGCAATGAATCAAGAGTGACATGTATGAAAGAATTATGAACGGAGGCTTTGCCACAAATACAATGTCAACTACATGATCATGCGAAGCAATATGACAATGATGGAGTGTATCATAGTAACGGAACGGTGGTAAGTTGCATGGCAATATATCTCGGAATGGCTATGGAAATGCCATGATAGGTAGGTATGGTGGCTGTTTTGAGGAAGGTATATGGTGGGTGTATGATACCGGCGAAAAGTGCGTGGTATTAGAGAGGCTAGCAATGGTGGAAGGAAGAAAAGTGCGTATAATCCATGGACTCAACATTAATCATAAAGAACTCATATACTTATTGCAAAAATCTACAAGCTACCAAAGCAAAGTATTACGCGCATGCTCCTAGGGGGATAGATTGGTAGGAAAAGACCATCGCTCGTTCCCGACCGCCACTCATAAGGAAGACAATCAATAAATAAATCATGCTCCGACTTCATCACATAATGGTTCACCTTACGTGCATGCCACGGGAATCACAAACTTTAACACAAGTATTCCTCAAATCCAAAACTACTCAACTAGCATGACTCTAATATCACCATCTTCATATCTCAAAACAATTATCAAGTATCAAACTTCTCGTAGTATTCAACACACTCATAAGAAAGTTGTTACTAGTCTTGAATACCTACCATATTAGGACTATTTAAGCAAATTACCATGCTATTTAAGACTCTCAAAATAATCTAAGTGAAGCATGAGATAATAATAGTTTCTATAAAACAAAACCACCACCGCGCTCTAAAAGATATAAGTGAAGCACTAGAGCAAAAACTATATAGCTCAAAAGATATAAGTGAAGCACATAGAGTATTCTAATAATTTCCGAATCATGTGTGACTCTCTCAAAAGGTGTGTACAGCAAGGATGATTGTGGCAAACTAACAAATAAAGACTCAAATAATACAAGACGCTCCAAGCAAAACACATATCATGTGGTGAATAAAACTATAGCTCCAAGTAAAGTTACCGATGGAAGTAGACGAAAGAGGGGATGCCTTCCGAAGCAAAAAGCAAAAAACCAAAAATAAAATTGGGTTTCCTCCCAACAAGCGCTATCGTTTAACGCCCCTAGCTAGGCATAAAAGCAAGGATAGATCTAGGTATTGTCATCTTTGGTAGGCAATCCATAAGTGGCTCTCATAATAGATTCATATGGTAATTTTATTTTCTTTCTAGGGAAGTGTTCCATGCCTTTCCTTAATGGAAATTGGAATCTAATATTCCCTTCCTTCATATCAATAATTGCACCAATCTTTCTAAGGAAAGGTCTACCAAGAATAATAGGACATGAAGGATTGCAATCTATGTCAAGAACAATAAAATCTATGGGCACATAATTCCTATTTGGAACAATAAGAACATCATTAATTCTTCCCATAGGTTTTTTAATAGTGGAATCCGCAAGGTGCAAGTTTAAAGAGCAATCATCAAAATCACGGAAACCTAGCAAATCGCACAAAGTCTTTGGAATCGTGGAAACACTAGCACCCAAATCACATAAAGCATAGAACTCATGATCCTTGATTTTAATTTTAATAGTAGGTTCCCACTCATCATAAATTTTTCTCGGGATAGAAACTTCCAACTCAAGTTTTTCTTCATAAGATTGCATCAAAGCATCAACGATATGTTTGGTAAAGGCTTTATTTTGACTATAAGCATGTGGAGAATTTAGCACGGATTGCAACAAGGAAATACAATCTATCAAAGAGCAATTATCATAATTAAGTTCCTTGAAATCCAAAATAGTGGGTTCATTAATATCTAGAGTTTTGACCTCTTTATTACCACTTTTATCAATTTTAGCATCAAGATCTAAAAACTCCAAATTTTTGGAACGCCTTCTAGGTAAAGGTGGATCATATTCAGTCCCATCATTATCAAGATTCATATTTCAAAACAAAGATTTAATTGGGGACACATCAATAACTTTTAGATCTTCATCTTTGTTTTCATAAAAATTAGAAGAACACGCTTTTATAAAGCAATCTTTCTTAGCACGCATCCTAGCGGTTCTTTCCTTGCACTCATCAATGGAAATTCTCATGGCCTCGAGAGACTCACTGATATCATGCTTAGGTGGAATGGATCTAAGTTTCAAAGAATCAACATCAAGAGAAATTCTATCAACGTTCCTAGCAAATTCATCAACTTTAAGCAATTTTTCTTCAAGCAAAGCATTGAAATTCTATTGCGAATTCATAAATTCCTTAACACTGGTCTCAAATTCAGAAGGAATCTTATTAAAATTTCCATAAGAATTGTTGTAGGAATTACCATAATTATTAGAGGAATTACTAGGATAAGACCTAGGATTAAAGTTTCCTCTATACGCGTTGTTACCAAAATTATTCCTACCAACAAAATTCACATCCAAAGATTCATTATTATTCTCAATCAAAGTAGACAAAGGCATATCATTAGGATCAGAAGAAACACTCTTAGTAGCAAATAATTTCATAAGTTCATCCATCTTTCCACTCAAAACATTAATTTCTTCTATCGCATGCACTTTTTTATTAGTAGATCTTTCAGTGTGCCATTGAGAATAATTAACCATAATATTATCTAGGAGTTTAGTAGCTTCTCCTAAAGTGGTCTCCATAAAATTGCCTCCCACGGCCGAATCTAAAAGATTTCTAGAAGCAAAATTCAACCCGACATAAATTTTTTGTATGATCATCCATAAATTCAAACCATGTGTAGGACAATTACGTATCATTAATTTCATCCTCTCCCAAGCTTGTGCAACATGTTCATGATCAAGTTGCTTAAAATTCATAATATCGTTTCTAAGAGAGATGATCTTAGCGGGAGGAAAATACTTAGAGATAAAAGCATCTTTGCACTTATTCCAAGAATCAATACTATTTTTAGGCAAAGAAGAAAACCAAGCTTTAGCACGATCTCTAAGCGAAAAAGGAAATAGCTTCAATTTAACAATATCATTATCCACATCTTTCTTCTTTTGCATATCACACAAATCAACGAAGCTATTTAGATGGGTAGCGGCATCTTCACCAGGAAGGCCGACGAATTGATCTTTCATGACAAGATTCAACAAAGCAGTATTGATTTTGCAAGATTCAATATCGGTAAGAGGAGAAATCGGAGTGCTAAGGAAATCATTGTTGTTTGTATTGGTGAAGTCACACAATTTAGTATTATCTTGAGCCATCGTGACAAGCAAGCAATCCAACACACAAGCAAACGAAAAGCATGAAAAAGAGACAAACGAGAAAGAGAGGGCGAATAAAACGGCAAGGGTGAAGTGGGTGAGAGGAAAACGAGAGGCAAATGGCAAATAATGTAATGCGGGAGATAAGGGTTTGTGATGGGTACTTGGTATGTTGACTTTTGCGTAGACTCGCCGGCAACGGCGCCAGAAATGGCTAGTTGCTGGGAGCCAAAATCTTGGCTTGACTTGGCATAAGCCTCCCCGGCAACGGCGCCAGAAATCCTTCTTGCTACCTCTTGAGCACTGCGTTGGTTTTCCCTTGAAGAGGAAAGGGTGATGCAGCAAAGTAGCGTAAGTATTTCCCTCAGTTTTGAGAACCAAGGTATCAATCCAGTAGGAGGCCACACACGAGTCCCTCGCACCTACACAAACAAATAAATCCACGCAACCAACGCGATAAGGGGTTGTCAATCCCTTCACGGTCACTTACGAGAGTGAGATCTAATAGATATGATAAGATAATATTTTTGGTATTTTTATGATAAAGATGCAAAGTAAAATAGAAGCAAAATAAAAGGCAACGGAAATAGCTAAGTGTTGGAAGATTAATATGATGGAAAATAGACCCGGGGGCCATAGGTTTCACTAGTGGCTTCTCTCAAGAGCATAAGTATTTACGGTGGGTGAACAAATTACTGTTGAGCAATTGACAGAATTGAGCATAGTTATGAGAATATCTAGGTATGATCATGTATATATGCATCACGTCCGAGACAAGTAGACCGACTCCTGCCTGCATCTACTACTATTACTCCACACATCGACCGCTATCCAGCATGCATCTAGAGTATTAAGTTCATAATAACAGAGTAACGCTTTAAGCAAGATGACATGATGTAGAGGGATAAATTCATGCAATATGATATAAACCCCATCTTGTTATCCTCGATGGCAACAATACAATACGTGCCTTGCTGCCCCTACTGTCACTGGGAAAGGACACCGCAAGATTGAACCCAAAGCTAAGCACTTCTCCCATTGCAAGAAAGATCAATCTAGTAGGCCAAACCAAACTGATAATTCAAAGAGACTTGCAAAGATAACCAATCATACATAAAAGAATTCAGAGAAGATTCAAATATTGTTCATAGATAAACTTGATCATAAACCCACAATTCATCGGTCTCAACAAACACACCGCAAAAGAAGATTACGTCGAATAGATCTCCACGAGAGAGGGGGAGAACATTGTATTGAGATCCAAAAAGAGAGAAGAAGCCATCTAGCTAATAACTATGGACCCGAAGGTCTGACGTAAACTACTGACACATCATCGGAGAGGCTATGGTGTTGATGTAGAAGCCCTCCGTGATCGATGCCCCCTCCAGCGGAGCTCCGGAACAGGCCCCAAGATGGGATCTCACGGGTACAAAAGGTTGCGGCGGTGGAATTAGGTTTTTGGCTCCGTATCTGGTAGTTTGGGGGTACGTAGGTATATATAGGAGGAAGAAGTATGTCGGTGGAGCAACAGGGGGCCCACGAGGGTGGAGGGCGCGCCGGGGGGGTTGGCGCGCCCCCTACCTCGTGGCCTCCTGGTTGATGTCTTGACGTAGGCTCCAAGTCCTCTGGATCACGTTCATTCTGAAAATCACGTTCCCGAAGGTTTCATTCCGTTTGGACTCCGTTTGATATTCTTTTTCTGCGAAACTCTGAAATAGGCAAAAAACTGCAATTCTGGGTTGGGCCTCCGGTTAATAGGTTAGTCCCAAAAATAATATAAAAGTGTAAAATAAAGCCCAATAATGTCCAAAACAGAATATAATATAGCATGGAACAATAAAAAAATTATAGATACGTTGGAGACGTATCATGTCGCGTTAGCAGTATCCTGTAGTAGTGACAAGCAAGTTGCCACTTCCGTGAAAAAACCCAAAACTAGACCTAAGCCTGAAACTCAGTGCTTATACTGCAAAGGAAATGATCACTGAAAGCGGAACTACCCCAAATACTTGGTGCATAAGAAGGATGGCAAAGTGAACAAAAGTATATTTGATATACATGTTATTAATGTGTACTTTACTAGTGTTCATAGTAACCCATGGGTATTTGATACCGGTTAAGTTGCTAAGATTAGTAACTCGAAACAAGAGTTGCAAAATGAACAGATACTAGTTAAGGGCGAGGTGACGATGTGTGTTGGAAGTGATTCCAAGGTTGATAAGATCACCATCGCACACTCCCTCTACCTTCGGGATTAGTATTGGACCTAAATAAATGTTATTTGGTGTTTGCGTTGAGCATGAATATGATTGGATCATATTTATTGCGATACGGTTATTCATTTTAGTCAGAGATAATTGTTGTTCTATTTACATGAATAAAACCTTCTATGATCATACACCCTTGAAGAGTGGTCTATTGAATCTCGATCGTAGTAATACACATATTCATAATATTGAAGCCAAAAGATGCAAAGTTGATAATGATAGTGCAACATACTTGTGGCACTGCCGTTTAGATCATATTGGTATAAAGCGCATGAAGAAACTCCATGCAGATGGACTTTTGGAATCACTTGATTATGAATCATTTGTTGCTTACGAACCATGCCTCATGGGCAAGATGACAAAAACTCCATTCTCCGAAAAAATGGAGGGAGCTACTGACTTATTGGAAATAATACATACCAATGTATGTGGTCCGATGAGTGTTGAGGCTTGCGGCGGGTATCATTATTTTCTAGCGTTCACAGATGATTTGAGCAGATATGGGTATATCTACTTAATGAAACACAAGTCTAAAACATTTGAAAAGTTCAAAGAATTTCAGTGTAAAGTGGAGTATCATCGTAACAAGAAAAATAAAGTTTCTACGATCTGATCGCGGAGGCGAATATTTGAGTTACGAGTTGGCCTTCATTTAAAACAATGTGGAATAGTTTCACAACTCACACCACCTGGAACACCACAGCGTAATGGTGTGTCCGAACATCGTAATCGTACTTTATTAGATATGGTGAGATCTATGATGTCTCTTACCGATTTACCACTATTGTTTTGGGGTTATGCATTAGAGACAGCTGCATTCACTTTAAATAGGGCACCGTCTAAATCCGTTGAGACGACACCGTATGAACTGTGGTTTGGCAAGAAACCTAAGCTGTCATTTCTTAAATTTTGGGGTTGCGATGCTTATGTGAAAAAAGCTTCAGCCTGATAAACTCGAACCCAAATCGGAGAAGTGCGTCTTCATAGGATAGCCAAAAGAGACTGTTGGGTACACCTTCTATCACAGATACGAAGGCAAGATCTTTGTTGCTAAAAATGGATCCTTTCTAGAGAAGGAGTTTCTCTCGAAAGAAGTGAGTGGGAGGGAAGTAGAAGTTGATGAGGTAATTATACCTTCTCTTGAATTGGAAAGTAGTTCATCACATAAATCAGTTCCAGTGATGCCTACACCAATTAGTGAGGAAGCTAATGATAATGATCATGAAACTTCAGATCAAGTTACTACCAAACCTCGTAGGTCAACCAGAGTACGTTCCACACCAGAGTGGCACGGAAATCCTGTCCTGGAAGTCATGTTACTAGACCATGATGAACCTACGAACTATAAGGAAGCGATGATGAGCCCAGATTCTGACAGATGGCTTGAGGCCATGAAATCTGAGATAGGATCCATGTATGAGAACAAAGTGTGGACTTTGGTGGACTTGCCCGAAGATCGGCAAGCCATTAAGAATAAATGGATCTTCAAGAGGAAGACGGACGCTGATGGTAGTGTTACTATCTACAAAGCTCGACTTGTCGCGAAAGGTTTTCGACAAGTTCAAGGTCTTGACTACGATGAGATTTTCTCACTCGTAGCAATGCTTAAGTCTGTCCGAATCATGTTAACGATTGCCGCATTTTATGAAATCTGGCAAATGGATAACAAAACTGCATTCCTTAATGGATTTATTAAAGAAGAGTTGTATATGATGCAACCAGAAGGTTTTGTCAATCCTAAAGGTGCTGACAAAATGTGCAAGCTCCAGCGATTCATCTATGGATTGGTGCAAGCATCTCGGAGTTGGAATATACGCTTTGATGAGTTGATCAAAGCATATAATTTTATACAGACTTGCAGTGAAGCCTGTATTTACAAGAACGTGAGTGGGAGCACTACAACCTTTCTGATAAGTATATGTTAATGACATATTGTTGATCGGAAATGTTGTAGAATTTTCTAAAAAGCATAAAGGAGTGTTTGAAAGGAGTTTTTCAAAGAAAGACCTCACTGAAGTTGCTTACATATTGGGCATCAAGATCTATAGATAGATCAAGACGCTTGATAAAAATTTTCAATGAATACATACCTTGACAAGATTTTGAAGTAGTTCAAAATGGAACAGTCAAAGAAGGTGTTCTTGCATGTATTGCAAGGTGTAAAGTTGAGTAAGACTCAAAACCCGACCACGGCAGAAAATAGAAAGAGAATGAAAGTCATTCCCTATGCCACAACCATAGGTTATATAAAGTATGCTATGTTGTGTACCTTGCCATGAGTTTGGCAAGGTGGTACGATAGTGATCCAGGAGTGGATCACTGGACAACGGTCAAAGTTATCCTTAGAGGACTAAGGAAATATTTCTCGGTTATGGAGGTGATGAAGAGTTCGTCGTAAAGAGTTATGTCGATGCAAGCTTTGACACCGATCCGGATGACTCTGAGTCTCGATCTGGATACATATTGAAAGTGGGAGCAATTAGCTAGAGTAGCTCCATGTAGAGCATTGTAGACATAGAAATTTGCAAAATACATACGGCTCTGAATGTGGCAGATCCGTTTGACTAAACTTCTCTCACAAGCAAAACATGATCACAGCTTAGTACTCTTTGGGTGTTAATCACATAGCGATGTGAACTAGATTATTGACTCTAGTAAACCCTTTTGGTGTTAGTCACATGGCGATGTGAACTAATCACATAAAGATGTGAACTATTGGTGTTAAATCACATGATGATGTGAACTAGATTATTGACTCTAGTGCAAGTGGGAGAATGAAAGAAATATGTCATAGAGGCAATAAGAAAGTTGTTATTTATATTTCCTTATGTCATGATAAATATCCATTATTCATGCTAGAATTTTATTAACCGGAAACTTGATACATGTGTGAATACATAGACAACACAAAGTGTCCCTAGTATGCCTCTACTAGACTAGCTCGATAATCAAAGATGGTTAAGTTTCCTGACCATAGACATGTGTTGTCATTTGATTAACGGGATCACATCATTAGGAGAATGATGTGATGGACAAGACCCATCCGTTAGCTTAGCATTATGATCGTTTAGTTTTATTGCTATTGCTTTCTTCATGACTTATACATGTTCCTCTGACTATGGGATTATGCAACTCCCGAATACCGGAGGAACACCTTATGTGCTATCAAACGTCACAACGTAACTGGGTGATTATAAATATGCTCTAAAGGTGTCTCCGAAGGTGTTTGTTGGGTTGGTATAGATCAATATTAGGATTTGTCACTCCGTGTATCGGAGAGGTATCTCTGGGCCCTCTCGGTAATGCACATCACTATAAGCCTTGCAAGCAATGTGACTAATGAGTTAGTTGCAGGATGATGCATTACGGAACGAGTAAAGAGACTTGTCGGTAACGAGATTGAACTAGGTATGATGATACCGACGATCGAATCTTGGGCAAGTAACATACCGATGACAAAGGGAACAATGTATGTTGTTATGCGGTTTGACCGATAAAGATCTTCGTAGAATATGTAGGAGCCAATATGAGCATCCAGGCTCCGCTATTGGTTATTGACCGGAGATGTGTCTCGGTCCTGTCTACATAATTCTCGAACCCGTAGGGTCCGCACGCTTAACGTTCGATGACGAATTGTATTATATGAATTATGTGTTTTGGTGACCGAAGGTTGTTCGGAGTCCCGGATGAGATCACGGACATGACGAGGAGTATCGAAATGGTCGAGAGGTAAAGATTGATATAAAGGAAGGTAGTATTCGGACACCGGAAGGGTTCCGAAGTGTATCGAGTACATACCGGAGTACCGGAGGGGTTACCGGAACCCCCCGGGGAAAGATATGGGCCATAGGAGGGAGGTTAACCAGCCCACAAGGGGCTGGCACGCCCCCCACAAGGGAGGAGGCTGAAATGGATTAGGTAAGGGGGCGGCGCCCCCCTTTCCTTCTCCTACTCCCTCTCCTTTCCCCCTTTCCCCTTCCGGAAGAAGGAAAAAGGGGGGCGAATCCTACTAGGACTGGAGTCCTAGTAGGACTCCCCCCCCCCTTGGCGCGCCCCATTGGTGGCCGGCCTCCTCCTCTCCCTCCTTCATATACATGGGCAGGGCACCCCTTGGAGACACACCAATTGCTCCAAGCCATGTGCGGCGTCTCCCTCCACGGTTTACTCCACCGATCATATTCACGTACTGCTTGGGCGAAGCCCTGCGCGGATCACATCACCATCACCGTCACCATGTCGTGCTGACAAAACTCTCCCTCGACCCTTTGCTGGATCAAGAGTTCGAGGGACGTCATCGAGCTGAATGTGTGCTGAACTCGGAGGTGCCGTACATTCGGTACTAGATCGGTTGGATCGTGAAGACGTTCGACTACATCAACCGCGTTAATCTAACGCTTCCGCTTTTCGTCTACGAGGATACGTGGACACACTCTCCTCCTCTCCTTGCTATGCATCTCCTAGATAGATCTTGCATGATCGTAGGAAATGTTTTGAAATTGGATGCTATGTTCCCCAACACCAAGGTCCAACAAGGTTCACGCCGCGCGCAACGCACACAAACACGGCGGTACACCAGGTTCTGCTGAGGGCACATCTCAACAAGCCCAAGAAAGGAATGAAAAACTTTATTTTATAAGTTTGGCTCTTCATCTTAATGGCGAGTTATGTGCTAGTTATGTAGTTGAGCAGAGGAAAACCATATAAAAATATTTTCTTATCTGTATTTTCCTACCCTTGTGTCATATTTTTCTTAAAGCTGGAGCTTCACATTAATGAAACATCATAGTTACAAGGAAACTCCTAAAAGAAAAGGAAAAACATACAATCTAGTCCTCAGAGAATCCTCTACCCTCTCTACCCTGCGCGTCTCGATGCCGTGTGGATGTTGTTGCCGTTGCAGTTCCATGTAGTCACTGAAAAGAAGTACTATCCACACGAGCAGCCGGGAAATGCCGGTGACGTCAATCCTGAAAGATCCACGGCTCAGAGAAGAACAAGACGCTACGATGATAAAAAAATACCTAGACATCCGCCCGAGCTGATGGAATAAGCAAATCGACTTTGTTACTCCCAAAGCAGCACTGACCCGACGAAGACAATGTCAATTTTGACAGAGTTGATGATTATGTTTCATCTAGCTTGTTCATAATTTTGAATATATGTATGTGCACCCGCAAAAGGACAAAGAATATATGTATGTGCGTGCTTGAGATGGATGATGTATGGATGTGAACAGGTTTGTTGTGAACAATTCAATTTTGAATATTTCTTCTTTTTCAAGTGATATAGCTACAAGGACATGGAAGGTTTTGACAAAAAAAACAGAAAAAAAACAGCACCAATTTTCATTTTTATAGCAACTATCTAGATTGATAAGGTATGAGAGACAGTTTCATCCATACAATAGTCATGGACACCTAACAATCCAAGACAGCTACAAAAGTTCGAAACCATCAGTTATAGGTACCTATGCGAGACGGTTGTCAATCAACAACTTCCTTCAATAGGCATCAGGCCGAGAAGGTCACCTACCGATAATTGTCGTGAATAGGCACTTGCGGCTGGAAAACCCGCCCTTAGCTTTATCTGGCGATTGCCTACAATTGCTGCCATAACTGTAATGGACGGGTATATTTTGCAACCGCCTCAATCGGATGTTTCGTATTAGTGGAGTACAAACATGATTTCTTTCTTCTTACCTTGGTGTATACGAAAAATTGCTTCGAAATGTATGCAGCATGATTCTAGGCTTTTATTTAGAGGATTGAAAAAACTCCAAAACAGAAAAATTACTCAATATTCGAATGTCATGTTCACTTGATTCATAAAGGATTGTATTCGCGCCAAACTTTATTTGATTAAATTCATAAAGGATTTTATTGCCCCTAATTTTATTTGATTAAATCATGATGGAAACAAAGAATCTTTTCAAGAGGGTCGTCTTTGATTCAAAGGATTTCCAAATGATATCTGAAAAATTATAACCCTTAGGAAATAATTTTCCGCAGGTTGTATGATTCTTATGATTGCAAACAATATCAATTTCTCCGTAGGATTCATTTACAGTAGAACTCTTTTTTTTGCAGGGGGATTTACAGTAGAACTCGTATGAAGGCTTCCAACCACTCCAACCTCTTAAAAGGAAACCTATGTTTTTTTCTATACACAATAACACAATATGATATCAATTCATTCATGTAGTATCAACTGGAAAAAGTCATGACACTCCAATCATGTGTTTTTATATTCCTATATTTTAGAATCCTGCAAATCAAAGAGGTAATTGTATGGGGAACTATTCTAAAAAATGTAGTACAAATAAATCCTTAGGGAATTTTTCTATAGAATTAACTACAAATCGGACAACCAACATTGGATTTCAATTCCCTAAGACCTCCTCCAATGCAAAGGTGTTTAGATGAGGTGCTAAGTATATTAAATGCCTTAGCAATTCAAGTCTCCAATGCATAGGTGCTAAGCTTCATGCATTTAATTAGTTGTAGACTCAGAATTGTGGTTCCACCTAGGTACACATGCTTAGCACCGTTTCTTCCTGGGATCACCATACTACTCTCTCTCTCTCTCTCTCTTTCTCTCTCTCTTCTTAACTAGCATGCCACATCAGATTTTTTGCTTAGTTGGCAACTTTAGCACCTGTACAAGATGGAGCATTGGGAAGGGCCTTAAGTTTCCTATGAAAATCGTTTGAATCAGAAAGGGCAACACATTGCTCCGATCACGAGAAGAAGAAAGGCAGTCATGCACGTCAGCAACATCGTTGTTACTCCCTCCGTTCCAAAATAGATGACTCAACTTTGTACTAACTTTAGTACAAAGTTGAGTCATCTATTTTGGAACGGAGGGAGTATTTATCAAGAGAAGTATGGGCGATATGCATAGTCAAAAGCGCCACTCGATACAAGTAGTACCAGAAGTGCAATGAACATTAATCTAGGCATCGCCAACTGGTGAGAGGTTTGCCCAACCATGCTGCATGTCCATTGTTCTGTAAACAGGCCGGGTAGTAAATTAATGCATGTTTGAGCTCTACACTTGTGCACCCGCATGAATTAGGAGTAAATTAAAATTCAGACCAATAAGCTTATGTAACATGATGTATAAGATTGTATCTAAGTGCTTGGTTAACCAGTTGCAGCCTATTCTCACGGATATTATATCGTAGAACCAGAGTGCTTTTATTCCTGGCAGACTTATTACAGATAATTCAGTTATTGCCTTTGAGTGTATTCACTATATCCAATCACTAAAGGTAAACTCTCCGGCTGTTTGTGCTTATAAATTGGACCTGTCCAAGGCGTATGATCGTGTGGATTGGGATTTTCTGGAAAAAACACTTCAGAAGTGGGGTTTTTCGTCACTATGGATTTCTGTGTTATGGCTTGCGTGACGTCGGTTAAGTGCTCGGCGAAGTTTAATGGAAAATTGTTACAATCTTTTTCTCCAACACGTGGGTTGCATTAAGGTGACCCTTTGTCCCCGTTTTTTATTTTTATTTTTTGTTGATGTGCTTTCTGCTCTGATCAACAAATCATTTGTCGAGGAGGGACTAGAGGGGGCCAAAATTTGCCGGAATGCCCCGGTGATTTCTCACCTATTGTTTGCGGATGATTCCATGTTATTTTTCCGAGCTTCTAGTCAACAAGCAAATATTGTGAAGGGTTTGTTGAACATCTATGCGCCGGCGACGGGTCAACTCATTAATCTCGACAAGTGTTCCATCCTTTTTTCTGGTAATTGTCAGGAAGCTGTTGCGGATGAGGTAAAAATGTTCTGGGAATTTCGCAGGTGGTCTTTGAGCCTAAGTATTTGGGTCTTCCGGTTCCTGATGGAAGAATGCATAAAGGAAAATTTGAATATGTTCAAGAACATCTACGTAAGCGCCTCATTGCCTGGAGTGAGCGTTACATGTCTCTGGGAGTAAGGAGCTATTAATTAAGGTTGTGGCACAGGAAATACCGACATATCTTATGAGTGTGTTCTAATTACCAGCATCTGTCTGTGATGATCTTACACGGATGATGCGGCAGTATTGGTGGGGCGTTGAAAAAGGAAAGAGGAAGATGGCTTGGTTAAGCTGGGATAAGATGATGCTGCCAAAGGCTAGAGGTGGTATTGGATTTCGTGATATGAGAGCCTTTAACCAAGCTTTGCTGGCAAAGCAGACCTGGAGATTGATTAACAGTCCTGACAGTTTATGTGTGAGGCTACTTCGGGCAAAGTACTACCCACATGGAAATATTTTGGACACTATGTTCTCAGGTAACACTTCGGCGGTATGGAGGGGAATCGAGCATGGTTTTGACCTTGTTAAACATGGTATTATTTGGAGAGTGGGTGACGGATCGAGTATCAGAGTGTGGCGTGACCCATGGATCCCGCGCGGCCCTGGCTTCCGCCCCATTACGCCGAAGCGGAATTGTCGGTTTAACAAGGTGTCCGACTTCTTGGATGAACACGGAGCGTGGAATCTGCAACGTCTTAATGACCATTTTTGGAATATGGATATTCATGAGATTGTCAAAATCCGGACTTCCCCAAGGAACAGGGAAGATTTCTTTGCTTGGTTCCCAGAGAAGAGCGGGATTTTCTCGGTGAAACGTGCCTATAGGTTGGCAACAAGTGTGCATGATGAGGTGTTTGGCGGTGGGGCATCTATTACCCACCCTGATGGTGCTAGACCAATATGGCGTTCAGTTTGGAATTATTCTGTTCCACAAAAGATGAAGATCTCTGCTTGGAAATCAATTGCAGGTGCTCTAGCTACAAATAAATGCAAACTACGTAGGCACATCTCACGTACAGACCTATGCCCCTTGTGTGGCTCTATGGTGGAGGATTCTTTGCATGCTTTGGTGACTTGTGATCATGCTGCGCGTTTATGGAATCGTATGCGTGAGTGTTGGGTATTACCTGGTAATTCAATCCTTGTTAATTCTGGTGATGATTGGCTATTGAATGTACTGGCTGCATGTTCTGAAGTGGAACGCAACAACGTCCTAATGTTGACTTGGCGTGTGTGGCAATTGCGGTCGGACGCTGTGCACGGAAAGGAAATTCCGACCATTGAGGCACCATCGTTGTTTTTTGAGAGTTACATGCAATCAATTACTCAAACTAAGTATTACAGTGTCGATGAAATCATTAAAGGAAAAATGCCTGAGCACTAGTAGAAAAAGGGCCTTTAGTCCCGGTTCATAAGGGTAGTCCCGGTTCTTACACGAACCGGGACTAAACGAAATTTTATGATTTTTTTTTGAATTTTTTTTTATTTTCAAAATTCTAAATTATTTTAACCTCTAATCTCTAATCACCCCTCATCACTGCTCAATTTAACCTCTAATCTTTAATCACCCCTCATCATTCCAAATCATCTAACTTTCCGGACGGTCACCCATCCTCTCACTACTCCAGCCTGAGCACGCTTAACTTCCGGGTTCTATTCTCCCTCGTTTCCAAGTCTGCACTTGTTGTTTTTCTGACAATACTAAGATGTCAATCCTATTAACCCTCAGAAATTTAGCTTGAACATGAAGTCACACATTTCACTGTTTGAGTTTGAAACTATTGTTCTAAAAAACAATAATTATTTAGTAACACTAATATTTCTTGAATAAGTAGTTTGACCATAGTTTGACCAGATTTGACCAAAATTCAAAAAAACTAAAATAATTATTTAGTAACACTAATATTTCTTGAATAATTAGTTTGACCATTGTTTGACCATAGTTTGACCAGATTTGACCAAAATTCAAAAAAAACTGAAATAATTATTTAATAACACTAATATTCTTGAATAATTATTTAGTAACACTAATACTTCTTGAATAAGTAGTTTGACCATAGTTTGACCAGATTTAACAAAAATTCAAAAAAAACAGAAATTTGAGCATAACTTTTTTTCCTTTTAGAATTTGAGGATTCTAAAAATTTGCAAACAGGCCGTAGGCGGTCAAAATCGGATGCGGATTTTCGTGCTCAACATTTTGATATATTATACATTTTTTTTCTGACATCGTATGCAAAGGTTATAGCCGTTTTATATTTTCCCTACACTTTTTGCAAAACATGTCCAAATTTAAGTTTTTAAATTTTCCTAACTAGTACATGTAGTAACATAACTACATCTGGAAGGATTTTAATTTTTGAAGTTTTTATCATTTTCTTTTGCTTTTTACAAAACTGAAAAGGCGATCAAGGGGGTGTGTGTTTTTGAAAAATGGGACCTTTAGTACCGGTTCGTGCCATGAACCGCTACTAATGCCTCAAACCCCATTAGTACCGGTTGGTGGCTCGAACCGGGACTAAAGGTCTAACTTTTAGTACCGGTTGGTGCCACGAACCGGTACTAATGGGCATCGCACCCTTTAGTCCCGGTTTGTGGCACCAACCGGGACTAAAGGTCCCATTTGAACCAGGACTAATGCCCGTACGGTGCCCTAGCCGCTCGAACCGGGACTAATGCTCACATTAGTCCCGGTTCGTAATGCAACCAGGATTAATGCTCTTTTCTGGCCGAACCAGAGCCCTGTTTTCTACTAGTGGAGGGAGCAGCCTGCTACTGCTTGGCCTGCTCCAGCAGAGAATAAACTTGCTCTTTCGATGGACGGTTCTTATTCACCGACGGACGGAGCTGCATCAGCAGGTATGATTCTGCGTCGTAATGATGGCAGTGTGGTGTTTGCCGCTTACCGGTATATTTTTAATTGCAATGATGCTTTGGAGGCGAAGATTCACGCACTGATGCAGGGCATGACTTTGGCAATCCAGCACTCAGAGGGTTCTATTGTTGTTCAGTCCGACTCTTCTGAAGCATTGTCATGTCTTTCCGATTCTAGACTAAGCAGGTTGGCGTATGGGCACTTAGTTGCAGAGATAAAAGCACGCATGCTTATCCGGGAGTTTGTTCCCCAGAAGCTTACGAGAGAGCAAAATAGGGTAGCAGATCGTTTGGCATTATATAGTCGTGATGAGCGGGCCACAGCTGTGTGGCTTGGTCAAGGACCTCCTTGTATAGAACAATTACTGCTTCTGGATTGTAACCCTATCAATATGGAATAAAACTCCCTTTTACCTCGCAAAAAAAGGAGTAAATTAAAATTCAGTGTGCAGCTGAACATCAAGGAGAAACACACACACACACGTTCAGAGTGCTCAGAAAACTGAAGTGGGATATATATATATATATATATATATATATATATATATATATATATATATATATATATATATATATATATATATATATATATCTTGCTGCGGCAGAAAAATTATACCCCATAGTTTTTCGTCTCCGGCTGCAAGATCATATAGTCGTCGTATTACGTAGGAAGTAGAGTGCCACGACGAAAGTCGACGGGCTCAGTAGACAAAGTGTGTGTCGGTGGGACAGCTTGGGAGGCGCGGTATTCCTCCGGGTGGGTAGGGGCATGTCCAGAAACAGGAGGCCGCGATCAGCATCAGCATCGATCAATCAACTCACGCATTCTTGTTTCTTCATCAAGACGCACCGTCCGTTGCATTGCATTGCATGCACGGACGACCCTGCGTGCATAACTACCATTCAAACCGCCCGCTCCGTCCGTCGGCCTCCTCCGATCCGTGTTTCTTCTCTCCAGTAATGGTGCTACCTAGAGGCTATAGGGCATTGGTTTTGTTCCGTGGTGGCCATGTAACTAGCAAGACTTATCTAATGAAGTCATATCAATTCAAGATTTTTGCCATCAATGGCTTAAAAACAAATGAAGTCTATCGATTGACTTCCATGGTGCAGTTCAGTCAACGATGGGATCACACAACTATGCAGATTACCCAACAATTTGTGATGAAAACAATGTAAGAACTTATAAAGAAGTCTAGTAGAACATTTTACAATCAGCGAACACATATCCTACCATCATCACTGATATAGATTGGAAGCATATTCGGATGAGGTTCTTCTCTTGGTATATATGGCTCATATCCCTGGCTCAGGGTTCTCCACTCCTCATCGGTGTAGTCGCTGAACATGTTGATGCCGAAAACTGCGTCGGGGCCGAAGGCGGCCTTGTGCAGATCGGCCTCGCGAAGGCCCTCCTTGAAGATAGCGTAACGGCGATCCTCCTCGCGAGCGGAGCTGTACTTCCTGCCGTGCTTGGCCTTCCACTCGGCAAACACCCGCCGAGTCTACTTCTCGCTCATTTTCTTGCCGTGCCCAGCCTTAAACTCCGCCAAGACCCGACGGTGCAACTCCCTGTCCGTCGTGTTTGCCACCGCCGCCGCCAGGGATACCAGCAGCAGCAGCAGCGCTGCCACCGCCAGGACGGCCGTTGGGGGGCTCCTCATCGCGACGGAAGGTGGGTTTAGGGTTAGGGGGGTATGTGATGTGCGTGCAGTTGTTGGGTAGGTCGTCGATCGCGTGTGTGCTCTTCGATCAAACTCTGGATTTGGCGATCGCTCGGTACTGTATGTATGTATGTATGTATATAGAAGAGTCGTCGAAGAAGAGACCGAGATGCGGCCGCGGATCAGGACATCGACTAGTACGCGCGCGCGACCTCTTATCAGACACGGTCATGGCTTCCATCTCAGAAACGCTTACGGATTCTACTACTAGTCCCCAGGTGTATGTGCATCAAGCTTAATTACGTGTGTAGCCAAACCATTTTTGAATCGGAAAAAAGAGCCCTATGAAAATATTTTGAATCGAAAAAGGGCCTAACATTGCTCCAGGTGATCACAAGGGGAAGAAAGGCAGTCATCCATGGCAGCAACATCTTTGTCATTTCTCAAGAGAAGTAGGCGACATGCATAGTCAAAAGCGCCACTGGATATATATATACAAGTAGTACCAGAAATGCAATTGAACAATAATTTGGGTATCGCCAACTCGTCAGAGGTTTTCCCAACCATGCATGTCCATTGCTCTGTAAACAGGCCGGGTCGTAGTAAATTATGCATGTTTGAGTTCTGCACTTGTGCACGCATGCAGCAGTAAATTAAAATTCAGCGTGCAGCTGAACATCAAGGAGAAACACACACGTTCAGAGAGCATATTTGTTGAGAGTGCTCGGGAAACTGAAGTCTTGCGGTGGCAGGAAATTACATCCCACATTTGATCTCCAGCTGACCAGCTGCAAGATCGTATTCGTAGGAGTGGAGTACCATGACTAAAGTCGACAGGCTCAGTAGACAAAGTGCGTGTCAGTGGGACAGCTTGGGAGGCGCGGCATTCCTCCGGGTGGGTAGGGGCATGTCCAGAAACAGGAGGCCTGGCGATCAGCATGCTGTGGCCACAAGATTTGCCAAATTAACAACGAGCTAGCATGCATCAGCATCGATCAATCAACCCACGCATTCTTGTTTCTTCATCAAGACGCACCGTCCGATGCACGGACGACCCTGCGCGCATAACTACCATTCAATCCCTAGCTAACCGCCCGCGCGCCCCGCTCCGTCTGACTCCTCCGATCCGCCTCATCACTCCCTGCGGTATATACGCAGCAGTTAGTTGTCCCGGAGCTCCATGGTCTCTCGCGTAACTTCTTTGTTCCCTTCCTCCTTATGCCGACCGGCCATTGCCCTTCCCATCCCCACAAAAGCTAAGGTATCAGTTGTTTCTCCTGCTAGCTTGGGCCTTCACGGAGAGAGATCGATAGCATGGGGAGCAGCCGGCCGCGCACCAAGGACTTCTTCGCAGCCCCGACGCTCTCCCTCTCGCTTGTCCGTCACACCGATCGATCCATTCCTCTCTCGCAGATCAAGCATGGACCTAATTCTATCTTTGCTTAGTTAATGATCGAGTTCGTCTTCCGATGCTGTGGGTGCAGGCAGGTGCGTTCGCCAGGAAGGCGCCGAGCGGAGACGAAGTGGAAGAAGGCGAGGAGGGGAGTGTCGGGGTAAGAAGCGGGCCACCAGGTGGGGAGGTGGATGTAAGTAGCGAGAACACGGGGCCGGCCGGCAGCCAGTCCGGCGACGGCTCCGGGGAAGAAGAAGAAGGCCATGCCGATGGCGGTAAAAGGAAGAAGAGGAGCAGGAAGAGCTACCACAGGCACACCTCTGAACAAGTTAGGGTTATGGAAGCGTAAGTTTCCCCTAGCCTAAGCACAGCGATGCCCACTACTTTGGAGAATTCAGTCCGATTTCTCGTCAGTGCATTGCAGACTTGCAGTGATCACGCAGGGCATGAGAATTTCTTTCAAGCGTGTGCGCCCATAGGGCCGGCCCCTGCCGGAGGTGGAACAAGTGGCTGATCAAGGCACATGGGCCACACAGGGCCTAGCCCATAAAGCATGACATGTTAAACTTTTGTTTCCCTGGAAGCTAGAAATATTTTGAAACTTTTGCAGAAACAGAAAACAAAATCTCCATTTTGAATTCTATAAGCAGCCGTGATACCACAGTAGTTGCTTTAAAAAAATTACACTCTTTCCCTGCTGAGATTGTTTTTGGTGACTGACAGGGTATTCAAAGAGTCGCCACATCCAGACGAAAAGCAGCGGCAGCAGCTCAGCAAGCAGCTAGGACTGTCTCCACGCCAAGTCAAGTTCTGGTTTCAGAACCGACGAACTCAGATCAAGGTTTAATCACCATCATCAAGCATGCATGCGGATCACTGTTTTCTTTTCTTTTCTTTTTGAGTCACATGCGGATTATTGTTACCTTAATTACTAGGGGTTCTAGTAATTTGATCTCACACAACACGATTAGTGTGTTCGATCAGGCGACTCAGGAGCGGCACGAGAACTCGCTGCTCAAGTCCGAGCTGGAGAATCTCCAGAAGGAGAACCGCGCCATGAGACAGCTTGCCAAGGGACCCTCACGCTGCCCAAGCTGCGGCGCCGCAGCAGCCTCGACCGATGGCTTCGACGCCGCCGCAGCCAACCAAGAACAGCTGCTGCAGCTGGAGAACGCCAAGCTCAGAGCCGAGGTTCATGCCGCTGCCCCGCCAACGCAGCCTTCGGTCGCGTGCGATCTGCTGGTGCCAATCAGAAACTGATGCTGTGGAAGTGGAACCCATTTCAGGTAGAGAAGCTGCGGCGGGCGCTAGGCACAGCCGCGGCCGACGGCGCCGCCTCCCCTGCCTCGCCGCCGTTCTCCGCGGCCACCGCCCAGATGAGCAGCAACCGGAGCCCGTTTGAAGTTTACGGCGGCGGCTTGGCTGGCCGTGACAGGCAGAGCGTCCTGGGGCTGGCCGGCCGCGCGCTGGAAGAGCTGAAGACGATGTGTTCCTCCGGTGAGCCTCTCTGGGTGCGGAGCGTCGAGACCGGCCGAGACATTCTCAACTACGACGAGTACGTGCGCCTGTTCCGGCGCGACGACGGCCCCGGCGATCGGCGGGCCGGCTGGTCGGTCGAGGCGTCACGTGAAACCGGGCTGGTTTACCTTGACGCGACGAAGCTTGTGTATGCTTTCATGGATGTGGTACGTGCCAGTTGCCACCTATCTTTTGTTCTTCACGCACGTGAGCGTGCGCAGGATGCTGACAGTGTCTCTGAAAACCTGTGCAGAACCAATGGAAAGAGCTCTTCCCTTCCATGATCTCGAAGGCATCGACGTTGGACGTGATCCGCACCCGCGACGACGACGATGGACACGACGGCGTGGTGCAGCTGGTAGCCCAACTACATACGTCAGTTTCCTCTGGTTCTGATGGGATCAGCCATGGGGCTAAGCTCTGCTTCGGTTGTGTCCTGTTGGTTTTTCAGATGTTTGCAGAGGTCCAGATGCTGACACCAATGATACCCACAAGGGAGTTCTACTTCGCCCGCTACTGCAAGAAGCTGGCCGCGGAAAAATGGGTCATCGTCGACGTGTCCTTCGACAAGGCTGAAGCCGACGTCGGCACGTCGCCGCTGCTCACGTGCTGGAAGAATCCCTCGGGATGCATCATCGAAGAGCAGGCAAACGGCCATTCCAGGGTACGAATGCAGCAAGAATATGATATAAAAGGACTACTAATTTCCCACAAAGTTAACGGTTGTGTCGGGCAGGCTGCGCCGTGTAATGTAAATGTAATTATTCCATTTTGTTGTCTGCCATGCAAATTGATCAGGTGACATGGATGGAGCACACGAGATGCCGCGAGTGCGCGGTCCCGTCCATGTACAGGGCGGTGACCGCGAGCGGCCTGGCGTTCGGCGCGAGGCGCTGGGTGGCGACGCTCCAGCTCCAGTGCGAGAGGATGGTCTTCTGGGTGGCGACCAACGTGCCGACGAGGGACAACAGCGGTAAGCCCGCCGCCGCTGATCATGAATCTCAGCGCACGATGCACGATTGCCGGTCATCTTAATTTAGTACTCCATGCTCTTGTGTTGTGTGTGCACAGGGGTCTCCACACTGGCAGGGAGGAGGAGCGTCCTGAAGCTGGCGCACCGAATGACCTCGAGCCTCTGCCGCGTCATGGGCGGGTCGCGTGGCCTGGCGTGGAGCAGGGCGCCGAGAGCCGGCGCCGGCGACGTCCGGCTGACCTCCCGGACGAACGCCGGCGACCCCGGCGAGCCGCAGGGGCTGATCGCCTGCGCCGTGCTGTCCACGTGGCTCCCCGTCAGCCCGACGGCCCTCCTGGATTTCCTGAGGGACGAATCACGCCGGCCCGAGGTAATGTGCACCCGCCGTTCTCATCTTCTGTTGCAAAGCTCTAGAAAGGATGTGTGCATAACCGACCACCCATCAAACTGTTGCAGTGGGATGTCACGCTGGCCGGACGAGCCGTGCAATGTCGCGTGAACCTGACCAAGGGGAAGGACCGTTGCAACTGCGTCACCGCCTACGTCAGTTCCAGAGCCGACGGACAGGGCGGCGAGTGGGTCGTGCAGGACAGCTGCACCAGCCCGTGCGAGTCGATCGTCGCGTACGCGCCGGTCGACGCCGCCGTCCTGCAGCCGGTCATCAGCGGGCACGACTCAAGCGGCGTGGCCCTCCTGCCGTGCGGCTTCGCGGTCGTGCCGGACGGGCTGGAGGCCAGGCCCGCGGTGATCAGGTCCAGGAGGGAAGACGGGGCGGCGGCGGGGTCGCTCGTCACCGTCGCGTTCCAGGTGCTGGCCAGCTCGTCGCCGGCGGCCGCGCTCTCGCCGGAGTCGGCGGAGACCGTGACGAGCCTGGTGTCGTGCACGCTGCGTCGCGTAAAAAAAGCCTTGGGGTGCCAAGACCGCTAACCGTTGGAGCAACGCTACAAACGTTGTACATGCATCATTTGCCTCCAGTTCGGAAAAAAATATTGTACATGCTGGACAGGACGTTTACAGGATAAAATAGTACCCTCTGGAAGATACTGTACAGCTAAATGGATGTTGTGGTTCGTACAATTGGGACGTGTATAATCATATACGAAAGTTCAGTCGTGCTTGAGGATAGACCTTGTTTTTTTAACCAATCTTGGTTGTTTTTTTCTTTATCAGAATCAATCTTGGTTGTTGGTAGAGCAAGCTTGTTCCTATCCACGGCGGAACGCAAAAATATGGAAAGACCGACCCAGGTATCTGGATTGCATGACGTCTCACTCACCCCAGAAAAGAGCGACCTCCCGTTGCCATCCAACGGCTGTTTCACACACCAGAGCGTGACACCATAATTTGTTGCAAGTTGGGCCAGTTTTTTATTTGTTGAACTTTGCAAGTTGGGTTAGACTAATCTTGTCGCTTAAAAAAAGGGCTAAGAGCAACTCTAACGGGCGATCCATTTCGTCCACCCATGTTTGTTTGGGTCGCCACGGACAAAAGCACTGGCCCAACGCGCCGACCCATTCTCAAAAACCGTCCGCTTCGCGTCCGTGCGGACCCATTTCAGGCTCAAAATTGCACCTGAAATGGGTCGGCGCGGACGCGAAGCGGACACGCCGGCATCCCCTTGGTGTCTGCCGCGGCCCCGCATGTCGGCCTCCCAACTACCGCCTGCGGTCATATTTGCGACGACCACCGACACCGGGCCCGCCTGGCAGTGTGTAGAAGGGGCGTGTGTCCGTCCTTTTTAATGGACGTGTGCGGCGGGGCCGGCCTCATCCACAACCCACATCCACATATGGGCACCTTTGCTCCCTCGCTGGCGACCAGCAAACCCTAGCCAGCTAGCAAGCATCCATCCAGCCATGGGATTCTTCAATGGGGAGGGAGGAAGGGGAAGTTCATTGCCGGAGCGGGCTCTTCCCGCGGGTAGCCTGCTCCGTCGCCGCCGGCTAGACGCAGCACACCACCCCGGGAGCGGGAGCGGCTATACATCCCAGTCCACCAGGCGCGGTGGCACTGGCAGTACCGCCAGCCCGTGCCGTATCCAGATGTCAACCTGCCGCACGGCTGGCATCTGGACCCGCAGCACATCCCCATCCCGGCGTCGCAGCGGTCTGCGCGAGCGCATGCTGAGGAGGTTCGCCGACGGCTGGAGCTCCTCACGCTGGAGCAGCGCACCATGCGTGAGTACGCGCCAGACTCCCCCAACTTGGAGCGCTAGTTTGCGCTAGAGCAGGAGGAAGAGCGCCGCTGAGGGAGTCGTGGATTAGGGGGTCCTCGGACAGCCGGACTATATACTTTGGCCAGACTGTTGGACTATGAAGATACAAGATTGAAGACTTCGTCCCGTGTCTGGGTGGGACTCTCCTTTGCGTGGAAGGCAAGCTTGGCAATTCAGATATGTAGATCTCCTCCCTTGTAACCGACTCTGTGTAACCCTAGTCCTCTCCGGTGTCTATATAAACCGGAGGGTTTAGTCCGCAGGACGACAACAATCATAATCATAGGCTAGCTTCTAGGGTTTAGCCTCTACGATCTCGTGGTAGATCAACTCTTGTAATACTCATATCATCAAGATCAATCAAGCAGGAAGTAGGGTATTGCCTCCATCGAGAGGGCCCGAACCTGGGTAAACATTGTGTCCCCCGCCTCCTGTTACCATCTGCCTTAGACGCACAGTTCGAGACCCCCTACCCGAGATCCGCCGGTTTTGACACCGACATTGGTGCTTTCATTGAGAGTTCCACTGTGCCGTCACCATAAGGCTTGATGGCTCGTCTTGTTGTCAAGGACAACATCACCTCTGGGGGAGCCCTGGCTGTAGGCCAAACTCTCCGACTAGGCGGCTTCGTCATGACCGCCCGTTCGGCCGTTGCGCCGACGATGACTTCTCGGGTCATCAAGAATAGCCTCCACGTCGGCTCGGGATTCGCCGAGCAGATGGATCCAATGGAGCTCTCTTCCTTGAACGAGCTCTTGGATCGCATCGCCGCCCTGGGAGTCGCTACGGACTATGATCGGATCGGGCTTAAACCCGACCAAAGGGAGATTAACTCTCCGCCGGTCACCCATCAGATAGCGGTGGTGGAGGAGCAACGCATCGATTCTTCCTCTATCTTGAGGACAAACTATGTCTGGATTCCCGAGCTCTCCGATCCGGATACCCGTCTACGGAAGGACATGACCCAAGCTTTGAACCTAGAATCAGACAGCGGGCCAGATCTATTGGGCAACATCCCGGAGCCCGAACTGCCAAGCTCGGAACTCCTCCGCCCCTGGGTCTCAGATCGGGTCAGGGTTCGGACCTAAATCTACTCACCCACCCAGATATAAGTGATCTTTCCCACATTAGACAAGAGTCCCCAAGAGACAGTACATCACTATTGGGCCAGATTCCTCCTTGTAATGAGCAAGGTCAAGGACTGTCGCGAGGAAGACGCAATTTCATTCTTTTGCAAAAATTGCACGGACAAGGGAATCCTCAACGCCATAAGTCGCCGTGACATAGCACACTTTGCTGACTTGGCGGCCATAGTACAGAAGTACTGTGCGATGGAAAGCGCCTGGAAACCCAAACAAAATTCTGGGATCCTCCGGCTCTCACTAAACCCCCCGTCCGAACTAAAAGGGTGTACTCTCGTAAGTCACCCGATCCAATTACAAAGAAACAAAAGCCCACTACAGGGCGTGGAACCGTATTGGAGGGATGGCTCAATGGGACATGCAAAACTCACAGTACAGCGGATACCATACCAACACATAGCCTTAGAGCATGTTGGATACTCCGGCAGGTGGCCAAGAGCGGCGAGGATATCCTCATCAATGATACAACAGAGCACCATCTCGTGGAAAATAACAATACAATATTGACAGTCTTTGAGACCTTCGCCTCAAATAATAGGCGCAAGCGAGCACTCCGCAGCCTTGCCGAAGTCTGCCACGTGGAAGCAATAAACCCATGGAGCGATACGGCTATAACCTTCAATGCCAGTGACGAACCTAAATTCCGAACAGCCCGAGCACCAGCCGCCTTGGTCCTTAGTCCAATTGTGGATGGCTTCCGGCTTACTAAAGTGCTCATGGACGGTGGCAGCGGATTAAACCTCATCTATGAGGAGACTCTTCGAAAAATGGAAATAGACAAGAGCCGCATTGAGCAAAGCAGCACGACCTTCAGAGGAATCATCCCTAGTCGGGAGGCACGATGTGCGGGAAAAATCACACTAGATGTGGTATTCGGCACACCGGAGAACTATAGGTCCGAAGAAATCACATTCCAAGTGGCCCCGTTCAGTAGCGGATACCACGCCCTTTTAGGGCGGGAGGCATTCACGATCTTCCAAGCTATACCCCATTACGGGTACATGAAGCTCAAAATGCCCGGGCCCAATGGAATCATCACTCTAGCTAGTGATCCGGAAATAGCACTCCGCGCCGAAAATAAAACCGTCGCACTAGCTCTCGAGGCGTTATCCGAAGCCCTTGCGGCCGAAGAACTAACTACGCTGCGCTCCATAGTGGACAGGGACGACGTGATACTCGACAAAAGATCCAAGTCCACCTCTTTTAAACTAGCAGACGAAATAGTCAAATTCCAGGTGTTGGGGAACGTAGTAATTTCAAAAAAAAAAAATCCTACGTGTTGGAAATATGCCCTAGAGGCAATAATCAAATGGTTATTATTGTATTTCCTTGTTCAAGATAATTGTCTATTGTTCATGCTATAATTGTATTAACTGGAAACCGTAATGCATGTGTGAATACATAGACCATAACATGTCCCTAGTAAGCCTCTAGTTGACTAGCTCGTTGATCAATAGATGGTTATGGTTTCCTGACCATGAACATTGGATGTCATTGATAACGGGATCACATCATTAGGAGAATGATGTGATGGACAAGACCCAATCCTAAGCATAGCACAAGATCGTGTAGTTCGTTTGCTAAGAGCTTTTCTAATGTCAAGTATATTTTCCTTAGACCATGAGATTGTGCAACTCCCGGATACCGTAGGAATGCTTTGGGTGTACCAAACGTCACAACGTAACTGGGTGGCTATAAAGGTGCATTACAGGTATCTCCGAAAGTGTCTGTTGGGTTGGCACGAATCGAGACTGGGATTTGTCACTCCGTATGACTGAGAGGTATCTCTGGGCCCACTCGGTAATGCATCATCATAATGAGTTCAATGTGACTAAGGAGTTAGCCACGGGATCATGCGTTACGGAACGAGTAAAGTGACTTGCCGGTAATGAGATTGAACGAGGTATTGGGATACCGACGATCGAATATCTGGCAAGTAACATATCGATTGACAAAGGGAATTGTATACGGAATTGATTGAATCCTCGACATCGTGGTTCATCCGATGAGATCATCGAGGAGCATGTGGGAGCCAACATGGGTATACAGATCCCGCTGTTGGTTATTGACCGGAGAGTCGTCTCGGTCATGTCTGTGTGTCTCCCGAACCCGTAGGGTCTACACACTTAAGGTTCGGTGACGCTAGGGTTGTAGAGATATTAGTATGCGGTAACCCGAAAGTTGTTCGGAGTCCCGGATGAGATCCCGGACGTCACGAGGAGTTCCGAAATGGTCCGGAGGTAAAGATTTATATATGGGAAGTCTTATTTTGGTCGCCGGAAAGGTTTCGCGCATTATCGGTATTGTACCGGGAGTGCTGAAAGGGGTCCGGGGGTCCACCAAGGGGGTCCACCAGCCCCGGGGGGCCACATGGGCTGTAGGGGTGTGCGCTTTGGCCTATATGGGCCAAGGGCACCAGCCCCAAGAGGCCCATGCGCCAAGAGATAAGGGAAAGGGAGAGTCCTAAAGGGGGAAGGCACCTCCGAGGTGCCTTGGGGAGGATGGACTCCTCCCTGGCCGCACCCTTCCTTGGAGGAAGGGCCAAGGCTGCGCCCCCCCTCTCCCTTTGCCCTATATATAGTGGGGGGAGGGCAGCAATACCTAAGCCCTGGCGCCTCCCTCTCCCTCCCGTGACACATCTCCCTCCTCCCGCAGCGCTTGGCGAAGCCCTGTTGGAATCCCGCTACTTCCACCACCACGCCGTCGTGCTGCTGGATCTCCATCAACCTCTCCTCCCCCCTTGCTGGATCAAGAAGGAGGAGACGTTGCTGCTCCGTACGTGTGTTGAACGCGGAGGTGCCGTCCGTTCGGCGCTAGGATCATCGGTGATTTGGATCACGACGAGTACGACTCCATCAACCCCGTTCTCTTGAACGCTTTCGCTCGCGATCTACAAGGGTATGTAGATGCACTCCTCTCTCTCTCATTGCTAGATGACTCCATAGATTGATCTTGGTGATGCGTAGAAAATTTTGAATTATTGCTACGTTCCCCAACAGTGGCATCATGAGCCAGGTCTATGCGTAGATTCTATGCACGAGTAGAACACAAAGTAGTTGTGGGCGATGATTTGTTCAATTTGCTTGCCGTTACTAGTCTTATCTTGATTCGGCGGCATTGTGGGATGAAGCGGCCTGGACCGACCTTACACGTACTCTTACGTGAAACAGGTTCCACCGACTGACATGCACTTGATGCATAAGGTGGCTAGCGGGTGTGTCTCTCCCACTTTAGTCGGATCGGATTCGATGAAAAGGGTCCTTATGAAGGGTAAATAGCAATTGGCATATCACCGTTGTGGCTTTTGCGTAGGTAAGAAACGTTCTTGCTAGAAACCCATAGCAGCCACGTAAAACATGCAACAACAATTAGAGGACGTCTAACTTGTTTTTGCAGGGTATGCTATGTGATGTGATATGGCCAAAAGGATGTGATGAATGATATATGTGATGTATGAGATTGATCATGTTCTTGTAATAGGAATCACGACTTGCATGTCGATAAGTATGACAACCGGCAGGAGCCATAGGAGTTGTCTTAATTTATTATGACCTGCGTGTCAATGAAAATCGCCATGTAATTACTTTACTTTATTGCTAACCGTTAGCCATAGTAGTAGAAGTAATAGTTGGCGAGACAACTTCATGAAGACACGATGATGGAGATCATGATGATGGAGATCATGGTGTCATGCCGGTGACGAAGGTGATCATGCCGCGCCTCGAAGATGGAGATCAAAAGGCGCAAGATGATATTGGCCATATCATGTCACTTTATCATTTGCATGTGATGTTTGTCATGTTTACATCTTATTTGCTTAGAACGACGGTAGCATAAATAAGATGATCCCTCACTAAAATTTCAAGAGATGTGTTCCCCCTAAATGTGCACCGTTGCGAAGGTTCGTTGTTTCGAAGTACCACGTGATGATCGGGTGTGATAGATTCTAACGTTCGCATACAACGGGCGTTGACGAGCCTAGCATGTACAGACATGGCCTCGGAACACAAGCAAAACACTTAGGTTGACTTGACGAGCCTAGCATGTACAGACATGGCCTCGGAACACAAGAGACCGAAAGGTCGAACATGAGTCGTATAGTAGATGCGATCAACATGGAGATGTTCACCGATGATGACTAGTCTGTCTCACGTGATGATCGGACACGGCCTAGTTTGACTCGGATCATGTATCACTTAGATGACTAGAGGGATGTCTATCTGAGTGGGAGTTCATTAAATACTCAGATGAACTTAATTATCATGAACATAGTCAAAAGGTCTTTGCAAATTATGTCATAGCTTACGCTTTAGTTCTACTATTTAAGATATGTTCCTAGAGAAAATTTAGTTGAAAGTTGATAGTAGCAATTATGCGGACTGGGTCCGTAAACTGAGGATTGTCCTCATTGCTGCATAGAAGGCTTATGTCCTTAATGCACCGCTCGGTGTGCTGAACCTCAGCGTCGTCTGTAGATGTTGCGAAACATCTGACATACACGTTTTGATGACTACGTGATAGTTCAGTGCGTGATGCTAACGGTTTAGAATTGTGGCACCAAAGACGTTTTGAAACGTCGCAGAACATATGAGATGTTCCGAAAACTGAAATTGGGATTTCAGACTAGTGCCCACGTCAAGAGGTATGAGACCTCTGACAGGTTTCTTAGGCCTGCAAACTAAGGGAGAAAAGCTCAATCGTTGAGCATGTGCTCAGATTGTCTGAGTACCACAATCGCTTGAATCGAGTGGGAGTTAATCTTCCAGATGAGATAGTGATGGTTCTCCATAGTCACTGCCACCAAGCTATTAGAGCTTCGTGATGAACTATAACATATCAGGGATAGACATGATGATCCTTGAGCAACTCGCGATGTTTGACACCGCGAAAGTAGAAATCAAGAAGGAGCATCAATTGTTGATGGTTAGTAAAACCACTAGTTTCTAGAAGGGCAAGGGCAAGAAGGGATACTTCATGAAACGGCAAATCAGTTGCTGCTCTAGTGAAGAAACCCAAGGTTGAACCCAAACCCGAGACTAAGTGCTTCTGAAATGAGGGGAACGGTCACTGAAGCAGAACTACCCTGGATACTTCGTAGATGAGAAGGCTGGCAAGGTCGACAGAAGTATATTGGATATACATTATATTAATGTGTACTTTACTAGTACTCCTAGTAGCACCAGGGTATTAGATACCGGTTCGGTTGCTAAATGTTGGTAACTCGAAATAAAAGGCTACGGAATAAACGGAGACTAGCTAAAGGTGAGATGACGATATGTGTTGGAAGTGTTTCCAAGGTTGATGTGATCAAGCATCGCATGCTCCCTCTACCATCGAGATTGGTGTTAAACCTAAATAATTGTTATTTGGTGTTTACGTTGAGCCTAGACATGATTGGATTATGTTGTTCATTTAAGAAGAATAATGGTTACTCTTTTTATTTGAATAATACCTTCAATGGTCTTGCACCTAAAATAAATGGTTTATTGAATCTCGATCGTAGTGATACACATGTTCATGCCAAAAGATATAAGATAGTAATGATAGTACCACATACTTGTGGCACTGCTATTTGAGTCATATTGGGATAAAACGCATGAAGAAGCTCCATGTTGATGGATATTTGGACTCACTCGTTTTTGAAAGGATTGAGACATGCGAACCATGTCTATTGGTATATATGCATGAAGAAACTCCATACAGATGGATCATTTGGACTCACTTGATTTTGAATCACTTGAGACATGCAAATCATACCACATGGGCAAGATGACTGAAAGGCCTCGTTTTCAGTAAGATGGAACAAGAAAGCAACTTGTTGGAAGTAATACATTTTGATGTGTGCAGTCCAATGAGTGCTGAGGCATGCAGTGGATATCGCTATGTTCTTACTTCACAGATGATTTGAGTAGATGCTGAGTGTGTTTACTTAATAAAACACAAGTCTGAATTATTGAAAGGTTCAAGTGATTTCAGAGTGAAGTTGAAGATCGTCGTGACAAGAAGATAAAATGTCTATGATATGATCATAGAGATGAATATCTGAGTTACGAGTTTGGCACACAATTAAGACATTGTGGAAAGTGTTTCACAATTAATACCGCCTGGAACACCATAGTGTGATGATGTGTCCGAACATCATAACTGCACCCTATTGGATATGGTGCATACCATGATGTCTCTTATCGAATTACCACTATCGTTTACGGGTTAGGCATTAGAGACAACCGCATTCACTTTAAATAGGGCACTACGCAATTCCGTTGAGACGACACCGTATGAACTATGGTTTAGAGAAACCTAAGCTGTCATTTCTTAAAAGTTTGGGGCTACGACGCTTATGTGAAAAAGTTTCAGGCTGATAAGCTCGAACCCAAAGCGGATAAATGCATCTTCATGGAATACCCAAAACAGTTGGGTATACCTCCTATTTCAGATCTGGAAGCAAAAGTGATTGTTTCTAGAAACGGGTCCTTTCTCGAGGAAAAGTTTCTCTCGAAAGAATTGAGTGGGAGGATGGTGGAGACTTGATGAGGTTATTGAACCGTCACTTCAACTAGTGTGTAGCAGGGCACAGGAAGTTGTTCCTGTGGCACCTATACCAATTGAAGTGGAAGCTTATGATAGTGATCATGAAACTTCGGATCAAGTCACTACCAAACCTCGTAGGACGACAAGGATGCGTACTACTAGTGGTACGTAATCCTGTCTTGGAAGTCATGTTGCTAGACAACAATGAACCTACGAGCTATGGAGAAGCGATGGTGGGCCCGGATTCCGACGAATGGCTTGAGGCCATAAAACCGAGAGGATCCATGTATAAAAACAAAGTATAGACTTTGGAAGAACTACTTGATGGTCGTAAGGCTGTTGGGTGCAGATGGATTTTAAAAGGAAGACAGACAATGATGGTAAGTGTCACCATTAAGAAAGCTCGACTTGTCGTTAAGATGTTTTCCGACAAGTTCAAGGAGTTGACTGCGATGAGACTTTCTCACTCGTAGCGATGCTAAGAGTCTGTTGGAATTATATTAGTAGTTACTGCATTATTTATGAAATCTTGCAGATAGGATGTCAAAACATTGTTTCCTTGACGATTTTCTTGAGGAAAGGTTGTATGTGATACAACCAGAAGGTTTTGTCAATCCTGAAAGATGCTGACAAGTATGCAAAGCTCCAACAATCCTTCTAAGGACTGCAGTAAGCATCTCGGAGTTGGAATGTACGCTTTGATGAGATGATCAAAGATTTTGGGTTTATACAAAGTTTATGAGAAACTTGTATTTCCAAAGAAGTGAGTGGGAGCACTATAGAATTTCTGATGAGTATATGTTGTTGACATATTGTTGATCAGAAATGATGTAGAATTTCTGGAAGGCATACAGGGTTATTTGAAAAGTGTTTTTCAATGGAAAACCTGGATTAAGCTACTTGAACATTGAGCATCAAGATCTGAATGGAAAACGCTTAATAGTACTTTCAAATGAATACATACCGTGACAGGATTTTGAAGGAGTTCAAAATAGATCAACAAAGGAGTTCTTGGCTGTGTTACAAGGTGTGAGTATTGAGTAAGACTCAAGACTTGACCACGGCAGAAGAGAGAGAAAGGACGAAGGTCGTCCCCTATGCTTTAGACGTAGGCTCTACAGTATGCTATGCTGTGTACCGCACCTGAAGTGTGCCTTGCCATGAGTTAGTCAAGGGGTACAATAGTGATCCGGGAATGGATCACATGACAGCGGTCGAACTTATCCTTAGTATCTAGTGGACTAAGGAATTTTCTCGATTATGGAGGTGGTAAAAGAGTTCGTCGTAAAGGGTTACGTCGATGCAAACTTTGACACTAATCCGGATGACTCTGAGTAGTAAACCGGATTCGTATAGTAGAGCAGTTATTTGGAATAGCTCCAAGTAGCGCGTGGTAGGTACATCTACAAGATGACATAGAGATTTGTAAAGCACACACGGATCTGAATGTTACAGACCCGTTGACTAAAACCTCTCTCACAAGCAGAACATGATCAAACCCTAGTAAACTCTTTAGGTGTAGTCACATAGCGATGTGGACTATGAGTGTTAATCACATGGCGATGTGAACTAGATTATTGACTCTAGTGCAAGTGGGAGACTGTTGGAAATATGCCCTAGAGGCAATAATCAAATGGTTATTATTGTATTTCCTTGTTCAAGATAATTGTCTATTGTTCATGCTATAATTGTATTAACTAGAAACCGTAATACATGTGTGAATACATAGACCATAACATGTCCCTAGTAAGCCTCTAGTTGACTAGCTCGTTGATCAATAGATGGTTATGGTTTCCTGACCATGGACATTGGATGTCATTGATAACGGGATCACATCATTAGGAGAATGATGTGATGGACAAGACCCAATCCTAAGCATAGCACAAGATCGTGTAGTTCGTTTGCTAAGAGCTTTTCTAATGTCAAGTATCATTTCCTTAGACCATGAGATTGTGCAACTCCCGGATACCGTAGGAATGCTTTGGGTGTACCAAATGTCACAACATAACTGGGTGGCTATAAAGGTGCATTACAGGTATCTCCGAAAGTGTCTGTTGGGTTGGCACGAATCGAGACTGGGATTTGTCACTCCGTATGACGGAGAGGTATCTCTGGGCCTACTCGGTAATGCATCATCATAATGAGATCAATGTGACTAAGGAGTTAGCCACGGGATCATGCGTTACGGAACGAGTAAAGTGACTTGCCGGTAACGAGATTGAACGAGGTATTGGGATACCGACGATCGAATCTCGGGCAAGTAACGTACCGATTGACAAAGGGAATTGTATATGGGATTGATTGAATCCTCGACATCGTGGTTCATCCGATGAGATCATCGAGGAGCATGTGGGAGCCAACATGGGTATCCAGATCCCGCTGTTGGTTATTGACCGGAGAGTCGTCTCGGTCATGTCTGTGTGTCTCCCGAACCCGTAGGGTCTACACACTTAAGGTTCGGTGACGCTAGGGTTGTAGAGATATTAGTATGCGGTAACCCGAAAGTTGTTCGGAGTCCCGGATGAGATCCCAGACGTCACGAGGAGTTCCAGAATGGTCCGGAGGTAAAGATTTATATATGGGAAGTCTTATTTTGGTCGCCGGAAAGGTTTCGCGCATTATCGGTATTGTACCGGGAGTGCTGAAAGGGGTCCGGGGGTCCACCAAGGGGGTCCACCAGCCCCGGGTGGGCACATGGGCTGTAGGGGTGTGCGCCTTGGCCTATATGGGCCAAGGGCACCAGCCCCAAGAGGCCCATGCGCCAAGAGATAAGGGAAAGGGAGAGTCCTAAAGGGGGAAGGCACCTCCGAGGTGCCTTGGGGAGGATGGACTCCTCCCTGGCCGCACCCTTCCTTGGAGGAAGGGCCAAGGCTGCGCCCCCCTCTCCCTTTGCCCTATATATAGTGGGGGGGGAGGGAGGGCAGCAATACCTAAGCCCTGGCGCCTCCCTCTCCCTCCCGTGACACATCTCCCTCCTCCCGCAGCGCTTGGCGAAGCCCTGTTGGAATCCCGCTACTTCCACCACCACGCCGTCATGCTACTGGATCTCCATCAACCTCTCCTCCCCCCTTGCTGGACAAGAAGGAGGAGACGTTTCTGCTCCGTACGTGTGTTGAACGCGGAGGTAACGTCCGTTCGGCGCTAGGATCATCGGTGATTTGGATCAAGACGAGTACGACTCCATCAACCCCGTTCTCTTGAACGCTTCCGCTCGCGATCTACAAGGGTATGTAGATGCACTCCTCTCTCTCGTTGCTAGATGACTCCATAGATTGATCTTGGTGATGCGTAGAAAATTTTGAATTATTGCTACGTTCCCCAACACTACGAACACACAAGATCATGGTGATGTATAGCAACGAGAGGGGAGAGTGTTGTCCACGTACCCTCGTAGACCGAAAGCGGAAGCGTTAACACAACGCGGTTGATGTAGTCGTACGTCTTCACGATCCGACCGATCAAGTACCGAACGCACGGCACCTCCGAGTTCAGCACACGTTCAGCTCGATGACGTCCCTCGAACTCCGATCCAGCCGAGCATTGAGGGAGAGTTTCGTCAGCACGACGGCGTGGTGACAATGATGATGTTCTACCGACGCAGGGCTTCGCCTAAGCACCGCTATGATATTATCGAGGTGTAATATGGTGGAGGGGGGCACCGCACACGGCTAAAAGATAGTTGATCAATTGTGTGTCTAGAGGTGCCCCCCTGCCCCCGTATATAAAGGAGCAAGGGGGAGGCCGCCGACCAAGGAGGAGAGGCGCGCCAGGAGGAGTCCTACTCCTACCGGGAGTAGGACTCCCCCCCTTTTCCATGTTGGACTAGGAGAGGAAGGGGGAAAATGTGGAGGGGAGGAAGGAAGGGGGGGGCGCCGCCCCCCTCTCCTTGTCCTATTCGGACTGGGGGGAGGGGCGCGCGGCCCTGCCCTGGCCTCCTCTCCTCTCTTCCACCTAGGCCCACTAAGGCCCATTAAGTTACCGGGGGGGTTCCGGTAACCTCCCGGTACTCCGAAAAAATCCCGATTTCACCCGGAACACTTGCGATGTCCAAACATAGGCTTCCAATATATCAATCTTTATGTCTCGACCATTTTGAGACTCCTCGTCATGTCCGTGATCACATCCGGGACTCCGAACAACCTTCGGTACATCAAAACATATAAACTCATAATATAATTGTCATCGTAACGTTAAGCGTGCGGACCCTACGGGTTCGAGAACTATGTAGACATGACTGAGACACCTCTCCGGTCAATAACCAATAGCGGAACCTGGATGCTCATATTGGTTCCCACATATTCTACGAAGATCTTTATCGGTCAGACCGCATAACAACATATGTTGTTCCCTTTGTCATCGGTATGTTACTTGCCCGAGATTCGATCGTCGGTATCTCGATACCTAGTTCAATCTCGTTACCGGCAAGTCTCTTTACTCGTTCCGTAATACATCATCCCGCAACTAACTCATTAGTTACAATGCTTGCAAGGCTTATAGTGATGTGTATTTACTGAGTGGGCCCAGAGATACCTCTCCGACAATCGGAGTGACAAATCCTAATCTTGAAATACGCCAACCCAACAAGTACCTTTGGAGACACCTGTAGAGCACCTTTATAATCACCCAGTTACGTTGTGACGTTTGGTAGCACACAAAGTGTTCCTCCGGTAAACGGGAGTTGCATAATCTCATAGTCATAGGAACATGTATAAGTCATGAAGAAAGCAATAGCAACATACTAAATGATCGAGTGCTAAGCTAACGGAATGGGTCAAGTCAATCACATCATTCTCCTAATGATGTGATCCCGTTAATCAAATGACAACTCATGTCTATGGCTAGGAAACATAACCATCTTTGATAAACGAGCTAGTCAAGTAGAGGCATACTAGTGACACTATGTTTGTCTATGTATTCACACATGTATCAAGTTTCCGGTTAATACAATTCTAGCATGAATAATAAACATTTATCATGATATAAGGAAATAAATAATAACTTTATTATTGCCTCTAGGGCATGTTTCCTTCAGTCTCCTACTTGCACTAGAGTCAATAATCTAGTTCACATCGCCATGTGATTTAACATTAATAGTTCACATCACCATGTGATTAACACCCATAGTTCACATCGTCATGTGACCAACACCCAAAGGGTTTACTAGAGTCAGTAATCTAGTTCACATCGCTATGTGATTAACACCCAAAGAGTACTAAGGTGTGATCATGTTTTGCTTGTGAGATAATTTTAGTCAACGGGTCTGTCACATTCAGATCCGTAAGTATTTTTGCAAATTTCTATGTCTACAATGCTCTGCACGGAGCTACTCTAGCTAATTGCTCCCACTTTCAATATGTATCTAGATCGAGACTTAGAGTCATCCAGATCTGTGTCAAAACTTGCATCGACGTAACCCTTTACGACGAACCTTTTGTCACTTCCATAATCGAGAAACATATCCTTATTCCAGTAAGGATAATTTTGACCGCTGTCCAGTGATCTACTCCTAGATCACTATTGTACTCCCTTGCCAAAATTAGTGTAGAGTATACAATAGATCTGGTACACAGCATGGCATACTTTATAGAACCTATGGCCGAGGCATAGGGAATGACTTTCATTCTCTTTCTATCTTCTGTCGTGGTCGGGCTTTGAGTCTTACTCAATTTCACACCTTGTAACACAGGCAAGAAACTCTTTCTTTGACTGTTCCATTTTAAAATACTTCAAAATCTTGTCAAGGTATGTACTTCATTGAAAAAACTTATCAAGCGTCTTGATCTATCTCTATAGATCTTGATGCTCAATATGTAAGCAGCTTCACTGAGGTCCTTCTTTGAAAAACTCCTTTCAAATACTCCTTTATGCTTTACAGAATAATTCTACATTATTTCTGATCAACAATATGCCATTCACATATACTTATCAGAAATGTTGTAGTGCTCCCACTCACTTTCTTGTAAATACAGGCTTCACCGCAAGTCTGTATAAAACTATATGCTTTGATCAACTTATCAAAGCGTATATTCCAACTCCGAGATGCTTGCACCAGTCCATAGATGGATCGTTGGAGTTTGCATATTTTGTTAGCACCTTTAGGATTGACAAAACCTTCTGGTTGCATCATATACAACTCTTCTTTAATGAATCCATTAAGGAATGCAGTTTTGTTTATCCATTTGCCAGATTTCATAAAATGCGGCAATTGCTAACATGATTCGGACAGACTTAAGCATCGCTGCGAGTGAGAAACTCTCATCGTATTCAACACTTTGAACTTTGGCAAAAACCTTTTTCCGACAAGTCTAGCTTTGTAGATAGTAACACTACTATCAGCGTCCGCCTTCCTCTTGAAGATCCATTTATTTTTATGGCTCGCCGATCATTGGGCAAGTCAATCAAAGTCCATACTTTGTTCTCATACAGGGATCCCATCTCAGATTTCATGGCCTCAAGCCATTTTGCGGAATCTGGGCTCACCATCGCTTCTTCATAGTTCGTAGGTTCGTCATGGTCTAGTAACATAACCTCCAGAACAGGATTACCGTACCACTCTGGTGCGGATCTTACTCTGGTTGACCTACGAGGTTCAGTAATAACTTGATCTGAAGTTCCATGATCATCATCATTAACTTCCTCACTAATTGGTATAGGCGTCACAGAAACTGGTTTCTGCGATGAACTACTTTCCAATAAGGGAGCAGGTACAATTACCTCATCAAGTTCTAATTTCCTCCCACTCACTTTTTTCGAGAGAAACTCCTTCTCTAGAAAGGATCCATTCTTAGCAACGAATGTCTTGCCTTCGGATCTGTGATAGAAGGTGTACCCAACTGTCTCCTTTGGGTATCCTATGAAGACACATTTCTCCGATTTGGGTTTGAGCTTATCAAGATGAAACTTTTTCACATAAGCATCGCAACCCCAAACTTTAAGAAACGACAACTTTGGTTTCTTGCCAAACCACAGTTCATACGGTGTCGTCTCAAACGGATTTAGATGGTGCCCTTTTTTACGTGAATGCAGCTGTCTCTAATGCATAACCCCAAAACTATAGTGGTAAATCGGTAAGAAACATCATAGATTGCACTATATCCAATAAAGTACGGTCATGACGTTCGGACACACCATTACACTGTGGTGTTCCAGGTGGCGTGAGTAGTGAAACTATTTCACATTGTTTTTACTGAAGGCCAAACTCGTAACTCAAATACTCTTCTCCACGATCAGATCGTAGAAACTTTATTTCTTGTTACGATGATTTTCCACTTCACTCTGAAATTATATGAACTTTTCAAATGTTTCAGACTTCTGTTTCATTAAGTAGATATACCCATATCTGCTCAAATCATCTGTGAAGGTCAGAAAATAACGATACTTGCCGCGAGCCTTAACACTCATCGGACCGCATACATCAGTATGTATTATTTCCAATAAGTCAGTTGCTCGCTCCATTGTTCCGGAGAACGGCGTTTTAGTCATCTTGCCCATGAGGCACGGTTCGCAAGCATCAAGTGATTCATAATCAAGTGATTCCAAAATCCCATCAGTATGGAGTTTCTTCATGCGCTTTACACCAATATGACCTAAACGGCAGTGCCACAAATAAGTTGCACTATCATTATTAACTTTGCATCTTTTGGCTTCATTATTATGAATATGTGTATCACTATGATCGAGATCCAACGAACCATTTTCATTGGGTGTGTAACCATATAAGGTTTTATTCATGTAAACAGAACAACAATTATTCTCTAACTTAAATGAATAACCGTATTGCAATAAACATGATCAAATCATATTCATGCTCAACGCAAACACCAAATAACACTTATTTAGGTTCAACACTAATCACAAAAGTATAGGGAGTGTGCGATGATCATCATATCAATCTTGGAACCACTTCCAATACACATCGTCACTTCATCCTTAACTAGTTTCTGTTCATTATGCAACTCCCGTTTCGAGTTACTACTCTTTAACAACTGAGCCAACATCAAATACCGAGGGGTTGCTATAAACACTAGTAAAGTACACATCAATAACATGTATATCCAATATACCTTTGTTCACTTTGCCATCCTTCCTATCCACCAAATACTTGGGGTAGTTCCGCTTCCAGTGACCAGTCCCTTTGCAGTAGAAGCACTTAGTCTCAGGCTTAGGACCAGACTTAGGCTTCTTCACTTGAGCAGCAACTTGCTTGCCGTTCTTCTTGAAGTTCCCCTTCTTCCCTTTGCCCTTTTCTTGAAACTAGTGGTCTCGTCAACCATCAACACTTGATGTTTTTCTTGATTTCTACCTTCGTCGATTTCAGCATCACGAAGAGCTCGGGAATTACTTTCGTCATCCCTTGCATACTATAGTTCATCACGAAGTTCTACTAACTTGGTGATGGTGACTAGAGAATTCTGTCAATCACTATTTTATCTGGAAGATCAACTCCCACTTGATTCAAGCGATTGTAGTACCCAGACAATCTGAGCACATGCTCACTGCTTGAGCTATTCTCCTCCATCTTTTAGCTATAGAACTTGTTGGAGACTTCATATCTCTCAACTCGGGTATTTGCTTGAAATATTAACTTCAACTCCTGGAACATCTCATATGGTCCATGACGTTCAAAATGTCTTTGAAGTCCCGATTCTAAGCCGTTAAGCATGGTGCACTAAACTATCAAGTAGTCATCATATTGAGCTAGCCAAACGTTCATAACGTCTGCATCTGCTCCTGCAATAGGTCTGTCACCTAGCGGTGCATCAAGGACATAATTCTTCTGTGCAGCAATGAGGATAATCCTCAGATCACGGATCCAATCCGCATCTTTGCTACTAACATCTTTCAACATAATTTTTCTCTAAGAACATATCAAAAATAAACACAGGGAAGCAACAACGCGAGCTATTGATCTACAACATAATTTGCAAAATACTATCAGGACTAAGTTCATGATAAATTCAAGTTCAATTAATCATATTACTAAAGAACTCCCACTTAGATAGACATCTCTCTAATCATCTAAGTGATTACGTGATCCAAATCAACTAAACCATAACCGATCATCACGTGAAATGGAGTAGTTTTCAATGGTGAACATCACTATGTTGATCATATCTACTATATGATTCACGCTCGACCTTTCGGTCTCAGTGTTCCGAGGCCATATGTGCATATGCTAGGCTCGTCAAGTTTAACTTGAGTATTCCGCATGTGCAACTGTTTTGCACCCGTTGTATTTGAACGTAGAGCCTATCACACCCGATCATCACGTGGTGTCTCAGCACGAAGAACTTTCGCAACGGTGCATACTCAGGGAGAACACTTTTATCTTGAAATTTTAGTGAGAGATCATCTTATAATGCTACCGTCAATCAAAGCAAGATAAGATGCATAAAAGATAAACATCACATGCAATCAATATAAGTGATATGATATGGCCATCATCATCTTGTGCTTGTGATCTCCATCTCCGAAGCACCGTCATGATCACCATCGTCACCGGTGCGACACCTTGATCTCCATCGTAGCATCGTTGTCGTCTCGCCAACTATTGCTTTTACGACTATCGCTACCTCTTAGTGATAAAGTAAAACAATTACATGGCCATTGCATTGCATACAATAAAGCGACAACCATATGGCTCCTGCCAGTTGCCGATAACTCGGTTACAAAACATGATCATCTCATACAATAAAATATAGCATCATGTCTTGACCATATCACATCACAACATGCCCTGCAAAAACAAGTTAGACGTCCTCTACTTTGTTGTTGCAAGTTTTACGTGGCTGCTACGGGCTTAGCAAGAACCGTTCTTACCTACGCATCAAAACCACAACGATAGTTTGTCAAGTTGGTGTTGTTTTAACCTTCGCAAGGACCGGGCGTAGCCATACTTGGTTCAACTAAAGTGAGAGAGACAGACACCCGCCAGTCACCTTTAAGCAACGAGTGCTCGCAACGGTGAAACCAGTCTCGCGTAAGCGTACGCGTAATGTCGGTCCGGGCCGCTTCATCTCACAATACCGCCGAACCAAAGTATGACATGCTGGTAAGCAGTATGACTTATATCGCCCACAACTCACTTGTGTTCTACTCGTGCATAACATCAACGCATAAAACCAGGCTCGGATGCCACTGTTGGGGAATGTAGTAATTTCAAAAAAAAATCCTACGAACACGCAAGATCATGGTGATGTATAGCAACAAGAGGGGAGAGTGTTGTCCACGTACCCTCGTAGACCGAAAGCGAAAGCGTTAACACAACGCGGTTGATGTAGTCGTACGTCTTCACGATCCGACCGATCAAGTACCGAACGCACGGCACCTCCGAGTTCAGCACACGTTCAGCTCGATGACGTCCCTCGAACTCCGATCCAGCCGAGCGTTGAGGGAGAGTTTCGTCAGCACGACGGCGTGGTGACGATGATGATGTTCTACCGACGCAGGGCTTCGCCTAAGCACCGCTACGATATTATCGAGGTGTAATATGGTGGAGGGGGGCACCGTACACGGCTAAAAGATCGTTGATCAATTGTGTGTCTAGAGGTGCCCCCTGCCCCCGTATATAAAGGAGCAAGGGGGAGGCCGCCGGCCAAGGAGGAGAGGCGCGCCAGGAGGAGTCCTACTCCTACCGGGAGTAGGACTCCCCCCCCTTTTCCATGTTGGACTAGGAGAGGAAGGGGGAAAATGTGGAGGGGAGGAAGGAAGGGGGGCGCCGCCCCCCTCTCCTTGTCCTATTCGGACTGGGGGGAGGGGCGCGCGGCCCTGCCCTGGCCTCCTCTCCTCTCTTCCACCTAGGCCCACTAAGGCCCATTAAGTTACCGGGGGGGTTCCGGCAACCTCCCGGTACTCCGGAAAAATCCCGATTTCACCCGGAACACTTCCGATGTCCAAACATAGGCTTCCAATATATCAATCTTTATGTCTCGACCATTTTGAGACTCCTCGTCATGTCCGTGATCACATCCGGGACTCCGAACAACCTTCGGTACATCAAAACATATAAACTCATAATATAACTGTCATCGTAACGTTAAGCGTGCGGACCCTACGGGTTTGAGAACTATGTAGACATGACCGAGAGACCTCTCCGGTCAATAACCAATAGCGGAACCTGGATGCTCATATTGGTTCCCACATATTCTACGAAGATCTTTATCGGTCAGACCGCATAACAACATACGTTGTTCCCTTTGTCATCGGTATGTTACTTGCCCGAGATTCGATCGTCGGTATCTCGATACCTAGTTCAATCTCGTTACCGGCAAGTCTCTTTACTCGTTCCGTAATACATCATCCCGCAACTAACTCATTAGTTACAATGCTTGCAAGGCTTATAGTGAAAGTATTTACTGAGTGGGCCCAGAGATACCTCTCCGACAATCGGAGTGACAAATCCTAATCTTGAAATACGCCAACCCAACAAGTACCTTTGGAGACACCTGTAGAGCACCTTTATAATCACCCGGTTACGTTGTGATGTTTGGTAGCACACAAAGTGTTCCTCCGGTAAACGGGAGTTGCATAATCTCATAGTCATAGGAACATGTATAAGTCATGAAGAAAGCAATAGCAACATACTAAACGATCGAGTGCTAAGCTAACGGAATGGGTCAAGTCAATCACATCATTCTCCTAATGATGTGATCCCGTTAATCAAATGACAACTCATGTCTATGGCTAGGAAACATAACCATCTTTGATAAATGAGCTAGTCAAGTAGAGGCATACTAGTGACACTATGTTTGTCTATGTATTCACACATGTATCAAGTTTCCGGTTAATACAATTCTAGCATGAATAATAAACATTTATCATGATATAAGGAAATAAATAATAACTTTATTATTGCCCCTAGGGCATATTTCCTTCACCAGGTCCACCCAACGGACCCTACAAAAGCAGCATCCATCGGGGCACAGCTGAACCCCACAACAGACGCCGCACTGCGGGAGTTCTTGCGCGAGAATTGGGACATCTTCCCCTGGCATCCTTCAGACATGCCAGGAATCCCACGCAGGCTGGCCGAGCATAGCCTTAACATTCTAAAGGGGTTCAAGCCGGTCAAGCAGACTCTTCGGCGTTTCTCTGAGCCTAAGCGACAAGCCATGGGAGAAGAGCTAGCCAAGTTACTCGAGGCCGGATTCATTCGATAAATAAAACATCCGGACTGGCTAGCAAACCTGGTGATGGTATCAAAGAAGGACAAATCCTGGCGCCTATGTGTCAATTTCAAGGACCTTAACAAGGCTTGCCCCAAGGATCCCTTCCCCCTCCCCCGCATCGATCAAATTATCGACGCTACCGCAGGTCACGACTCATTGTGTTTCCTCGACGCATATTCCGGATACCATCAAATTAAGATGGCAGAGTCCGATCAAGCCGCAACGGCATTCATAACTCCATACGGCCCTTTCTGCTTTAACACCATGCCTTTCGGGCTCAAAAACGCGGTGCAACCTATCAACGCATGATTCAAACATGCATGGAGACACAAATCGGCAAAACAGTGGAGGCATACGTAGACGATGTGGTCATTAAAACCAGACACATCAAATCCTTAATAGACGACTTGAGGCTCACGTTCGACAATCTCCGAACATATGACATCAAGCTCAATCCGGAAAAATGCGTTTTCGGCGTGCCCGCCGGAAAGCTCTTGGGCTTCATCGTCTCCAATAGAGGAATTGAAGCAAATCCGGCCAAAATCCGAGCTCTGTCACAGTTGGCTATACCAACAGACCTCAAGCAATCCAGAAATTATCTGGATGCGTGGCTGCCTTAAGCCGCTTTATCTCCCGATTGGGAGAAAAGGCACTACCCCTTTATCTCCTTCTTCGGCGCACCGAACACTTCGAGTGGACGGATGCGGCCATAGCCGGATTGGAAGAAATAAAAGCCGTCTTGGCCACCAACCCAATCTTGGCCGCGCCAAATGTCGGCGAAGCAATGCTGTTATATATAGCGGCAACACACCAGGTTGTAAGCGCAGTGCTCGTCGTCGAACGAGAGACGGACGGACATAAGTTCCCGCTTCAAAAGCCGGTATACTACGTATCCACCGTCCTTACTCCATGCAAATCACGGTACCCACATTATCAAAAGATAGCATACGCGGTCTTCATGGCATCCCGGAAACTATGACACTACTTCCAAGAGTGTTCAATTACGGTGGCCTCTGAAGTACCACTCAACGACATAATAAATAACCGCGATGCCACGGGCCGGATTGCTAAATGGGCTATCGAGCTCCTCCCGTTCGACATAACATATAAACCACGACGAGCCATTAAGTCGCAAGTACTGGCTGATTTCGTCGCCGAATGGACGGAAGCCGAACTCCCTAAAGAGTACGACGCGTACTCCAATTGGATCATGCACTTTGACGGTTCTAAGATGCTGGCTGGTCTGGGGACAGGCGTCGTCCTGACATCCCCCACCGGAGATACAGTCCAATACGTACTCCAAATATTATACACAGACTCCAACAATGCAGCAGAATACGAGGCCCTGATGCATGGTCTCCGGATGGCAGTCTCCATGGGTATTCAATGCCTAGAGGTGCGTGGGGATTCGAACCTCGCAATATCTCAAATAAATGGGGACTTTGACGCCAAGGACCCAAAAATGGCGGCTTACCGCAACGCCGTCCTCAAAATGTCAGCTCGGTTCGAGGGGCTCGAATTCCACCATGTGGTCCGAGAAAACAATCAAGCGGCGGATATCCTCGCCCGCATCGGCGCTAAGCGCGACCCTGTCCCACCTAATATCTTCTTGGAAAGGCTGTTTAAGCCATCCATGGTGTGGGAAGGGGATGCCGGCAACAACAGTCCGGATCCGGCTACAGCTCCAGACCCCAAATACTCGGACATAACCGGAGGCTCTGCCACCGAAATAACACCTTCGGCCCACGTGATTATGGCTGTCATTGCCCCGTGGACATAACCCTTCTTGGCTTACCTAACTAGGCAAGAACTCCCTGATGACCCAAACGAGGCACGTTGCATTGTGCGGCGGTCTAAAGCCTACAAGGTCCACGAGGGAGAGCTTTACAAGAAAAGTGCTACCGGAGTACTTCAAAGGTGCATCTCCGAAGAGGAAGGACGGCAACTTTTGGCAGAAATTCATGCTGGACTTGGCGGCCACCACGCCGCAGCTCGGGCCATTGTAAGCAAGGCCTTCCGTACAGGTTTTTACTGGCCGACGGCCCGAGCAGACGCACATGACCTCGTTCAACGTTGCGTCGGTTGCCAGCTTTTTGCAAACCAAAGCCATATGCCACCTACCGCTCTCCATACAATCCCCATTACTTGGCCCTTTGCGGTCTGGGGGCTTGATATGGTCGGACCCCTTAAAGGGGGAAGCCATAAGAAAAAATACCTATTGGTCATGGTGGATAAATTCACCAAATGGATAGAAGCCAAACCAGTTAAAACAGCCGAATCCGGACCAGTGATAGACTTCATATCCGGGGTTGTACACCGTTACGGCGTCCCCCACAGCATCATCACCGATAACGGCTCCAACTTTACAGCCGACGAGGTAAAAACTTGGTGCGGCAGCATGGGCATTAAGCTCGATTATGCCTCCGTCTATCATCCCCAAACAAACGGTCAGGTCGAGCGGGCAAATGGTCTCATTATGAGCTGCATTAAACCCAGTTTAGTGCGATCCTTGAAGGAATCAGATGCGCACTGGGTCGAGGAGCTCGACTCCGTACTATGGGGGCTGCGGACCACGCCGAATCGCACTACCGGATACACACCGTTCTTTATGGTGTACGGCGCAGAGGCGGTACTGCCCTGCGACATAATTCATGACTCACCTCGAGTGTGCATGTACGAAGGGAAAGAGGCCGAGCTTGATCGGCAGGACAGTTTGGACGCTCTGGAGGAGGAGCGTGACGTGGCAAAAGCCCGCTCCGCATTCTATCAGCAACAGGCTCGACGGTATCAAAGCAGAGAAGTACGGGCCAAAACATATAACGTTGGCGAACTCGTTCTACGCCTACCAGAGAAGAAAAAGAACAAGCTCAAGCCCAAATGGGAAGGTCCCTTCGTTATTGACAAAGTTCTGACCGGGGGAGCTTACCGTCTGCGGGATGCATCGGACAATCGACTCGAGCCAAACCCATGGAACGCAGCCAGACTCCGAAGGTTCTACGCCTAGTGCCGGACTCTGTGTTCGTCTCCTTACCTCCTTCAATTTTTTATATATCCGTTATCTGTCTTTTCTTTCTTCCCTTTTTCTTCACAGCCTTAAAAGGTTAAAATGTTTCTTGACTACACAATCTTGACGCGCTAGGCATGCTCATTATACCTGGGGGCTTCTTCTACAGAAGCTTAATATAACTATGTTCTGGGCTCTATGCCCCCCGCACATGTGTTACTTTTCCACATGTACCTTTTCTTCGCCATTATATGCATCGATATGACTTAAGTTTTGGCCAAGTTGGGTTGCCTGGCTCTTGTGTTTATGTCCTACGTTCTCGTTAATTCGGCTAGGGCATAAGGGGAGCACCTCTGCGATTGTTACTGCCGGGTCAGCCGGATGTGTACCTCAGACTGGGTGAAGCCGAAAGCTAGCGTTCTTAAGGGAATATTCGGTCGGTGAACAAAAGATGACTTTTATTTATTGTAATACATGCCCCCAGATGTTTATATCCTGCGTCTCTTTTCGCAGTTCGGACATGCACATTAATGCATGCGTACCCAGGGAAAGGAACTCTTAACGGAACTATTCTCCCTGGAAGATGTTTCTTACTATCCATGTAATATAACATAGCTAGTTGGGTACTTGTCTGTTCAAGCACTTATGACCCCTACGCCTGGTTTCCACGCGTACCCCTGTTTTTACATAACTGAGCGGGTATTCGGATACACTCCGGACTGTCGGGTCCAGAGGTCGAAGCGAAAAGGTCCGCCATGACAAATGATTTACAATCCGGCTAGGGACAATATATGTCACTTGAAGTACACAGTCACTTAGACTGACTAAATTCTTCTTCTATACTACGATCCTGTTGGGAATACTTTGCGGCTAATTTCACATGGTCATACACCAAACTGACGGGGATCTCTTTCCCATCAGACCCCACAGGTCCAACCTCGGCCATGTGGTTCGGGTCAGCCTTGGTATATCGCGTCTTCACCATGGCCCAGGCTTCCCTTGCACCTTGTCGGCAGGCTGATATCTTCCATAATCGGAAGCGCCGCCGCGCTCCCTTGAGCATCTCTACAAGCTCCCCCATGCCTCCTGGCAGGGAGGCGGATGGCCACAAGGCTTGGGCAATGCCCTGCATCACCTACCGTACTTGTTCGTGCAGTTGTGAGAGCTCTGGCAGAAGATCACCCACAGACCCGGGCATCTTCTCCGCGGGACGACCCATCAGCATACCTACAAATATAACTCTGTTAGCCGGTTTCTTCGCCGAACTCTATAAAAGTTCGTTCAAGCACTTACTATAAATGCCGCGTCGAAGCCTCTTATTCTCCTTTACGGAGTCAGCAAGCTGGGCTCGAACATCTTTCAGTTCAACGCCCAGCCGGGTATTGGCATCTTGGAGATCGTTTTTCTCCCGCCTAACCTGCGTAAGCACGCGCTCGCCAGCCTTTAGCTGTCATTGAGCATGTTGCTCATCCCCTCGCACGACCTCTGGATTCACTCCGGGGTCATCTGCAGAATCTATTGTTAGATTTGCATGCATACCGAATACTAACTGGTACATGTCATTCTTTTCGATAGAAACAAGTGTTACCAGATGGGGCCTTCTCGGACTCCTTCATTGCAGCAACTGCGGCCCGTAGTTGGGCTTTGCACTCCTCCAACTCTTGAGACAACTGGGTATTCTTCTCCGTGAGAACCTACGCAAACAATGATCCTTAAATCAGTTGTGCCAACTGTTTCAAGTCTCATGGGCTACTGATATACATAATTATTATATTTTCTTACCCGTATATCCTTTACATACTGGTCCGTGGCTCTGGCAAGACCATTTTGAGCAGCTCGGATGTACGCGTCTCCTGAGTAGAAGGCATCGAACGCCTCTTGAGAGAAACAAGCGTCGCGGAGTACGGCCCGGCGACGCCTGTGATTCATGGCACTCTCCACTTCGGAATTCGTAGCGGACAGCCTATCCGCATCCTCTGTAGGAGGAACATCCGGTGTTGGCCCCACGTTAGCGTCTGCCTCTAAGTCCGGCTCTGGAACCCGGCTGGTGGAGGCGTGGCCGGCAGGCTCTCCGGATATGGTCCAGCAAGCGTTTTTTCTGCTAGGAAACATGGACGTTATTATATTTTAAAAGACAACAACCACGGAGCGGGGTTCTTTTTCATACCTCTGCGACGGCGTCTCAGTCCTGACCGCCTTCCTTTTAAGCCTACCCGGCTTCGGTGCCCCTTGTTAGTGAGTCACTGTGGGTTCGGCATGGCGTCCCGAGGACCTTCCCTGTAAGACACCATATGTGTGCGGTAGGTGAAGTGCAAAAAAGGGATCCTTCTCGGAAGTTGGGACTCCGGTTTTACTTACATGCGATGCAGGGAGTAGTCCAGGATAATCGGCTATGATGGCCACCAAGGCACCGTCGCAGCTTAATTGATAGAACGTCCTGTCGATGAGCTCCACAAATGTGTCTGGATCTTCTTCGGGACCGGGGTCGAGGGCCCGGTCAGGGTCCTCTGGTTGTGGAGGCGGGTTGTGGACCTCCCTCACAGCTTTTCGCAGTTCCTGCTATGAAATAGCAAGGTAAATACTTATGACGAAGAATGCGGGAAGGTTCGGAGTAAAAAGTAGCAGCTCACCCAGTTTGGGGGGTTGTACATGGAGAATCCATCCCGTGGCTTAATGCGGATGAACTCCTCTTCCTCTCCTTTATATAAATCGGACAGTATTTTCGCTAGAGCAGCGACGGAGTCCGGTCCCTTATGACCGCAGCGGGTGGCATCGTCTTCTCCATTGAAGTGCCACATGGGTTGTCCCCGATATTGAAGTGGCTGCACCCCCCGCATTATACATATTGACATAACCTCGATTATTGTCAATCCTGATTTGGCCAGCGTTTTTATCCGGCCAATCAGGTTAAGGACTTCTCCGTTATCTTCCTCCTGGGGGCTCCGAGGGCGCCAGCTGCGGTGTTTCTTCAAAGGGGCGTTGTCGAACTCAGGAAGGCCCATCCGAATAGGGTCCGGAAGGGGGACGTCCTCCATATAAAACCACTCCGAAGGCCAGTCTTCGGATGTCTTCTTCGGAGTACCGGACAGGTATCCGGTCCCAGCGATGCGCCATATCTCGGCTCCGCCCACTTGATATATTGACCCCTCTTGTGTACGGGGTACGAGGCAGAATAGCCTCTTCCATAGCTCGAAATGAGCTTCGCAGCCCAAAAACAGCTTGCAAAGGGCGACGTAGCCAGCGATGTGTAATATGGAGGCGGGAGTAAAGTTATGCAGCTGGAGGCCGTAGAACTCCAGGAGCCCGCGGAGGAACGGATGGATTGGAAATCCAAGCCCCCTTAATAAGTAAGGGACAAGGCATACCCGCTCCCCCATGGATGGGTTGGGAAAGCTCTCCGCTTGCTCCCCGCCGTTGTAAGTGGCAAGTCCGGCCCGAACGGGGACCATATACGCTGGAGGGAGAAACCCCTGGGTCTGTGACTCTACTAATTGGCTGTGGGGGACGGAACACTTCTTCCAATTGCTTGGCTTAGGGCTACGGGAGGGAGAGGAGGAGCCGCAATGGCCGTCCATGATGGGATGGACTTTTCCGGGCGCGCTCCGATGGATACTCGCTGTGGGAGGATGGTGTGATCTGGATCTGAGGATCCCCGTCTCTTTAAATAGACGGTTTACTCGCATGGTTAGGGTGGCAAGTGTAAAAATGCCCCGACTTCTCGCATTCGCTCGACACGTGGAGGATAGCCATTATTAGGCGCAGAAGCCAAGGAGTGCGATATTCATGGGAACCCGGACACTACTCGACAGGTACTCAGAATTTGGAGAAGAACCCGCCTTGCATTGCCGAAGACAATCTGCGGGCCGGACTCATCGTCATTGAAGCCTGGTTCAGGGGCTACTGAGGGAGTCCTGGATTAGGGGGTCCTCGGACAGCCGGACTATATACTTTGGCCGGACTGTTGGACTATGAAGATACAAGATTGAAGACTTCGTCCCGTGTCCGGGTGGGACTCTCCTTTGCGTGGAAGGAAAGCTTGGCAATTCATATATGTAGATCTCCTCCCTTGTAACCGACTCTGTGTAACCCTAGTCCCCTCCGTTGTCTATATAAACCGGAGGGTTTAGTCCGCAGGACGACAACAATCATAATCATAGGCTAGCTTCTAGGGTTTAGCCTCTACGATCTCGTGGTAGATCAACTCTTGTAATACTCATATCATCAAGATCAATCAAGCAGGAAGTAGGGTATTACCTCCATCGAGAGGGCCCGAACCTGGGTAAACATTGTGTCCCCCGCCTCCTGTTACCATCCGCGTTAGACGCACAGTTCGGGACCCCCTACCCGAGATCCGCCGGTTTTGACACCGACAGCCGCCTCGACGTCCACATCAACCACGACCTTCCACTGTCGCCCCTGCGGGTACAGCTGGAGGAAGAGGAGAAGGAGGCGGAATACCAAGCCGCCCTTGAGGAGGCCCTGCAACACGCGCTGGAGGCTAGTCGGCTCGAGGAGGACGCCCATTGGGATAGGCTAGAGCAAGCCCTCGCTTTGTCAGCGGCGGGGGACTCCGTCCAGGTACCCATGTTCGTGCTACCGACACCGGCCCTTGTCGAGCCCAAGGCCGAGCCGGAGCCGGAGCGCGAGCCAACGCCCATGCGCAAGCGGTCACCGCCGCCCCCACTTGGCCGGAGGAGTCCTATTCGTGGACCGGTGATGTCTACTACACAACCTTCTTTGTAAACCTTGTTGGGCCTCCAAGTGCAGAGGTTTGTAGGACAGTAGCAAATTTCCCTCAAGTGGATGACCTAAGGTTTATCAATCCGTGGGAGGCGTAGGATGAAGATGGTCTCTCTCAAACAACCCTACAACCAAATAACAAAGAGTCTCTTGTGTCCCCAACACACCCAATACAATGGTAAATTGTATAGGTGCACTAGTTCGGTGAAGAGATGGTGATACAAGTGCAATATGGATAGTAGATATAGGTATTTATAATCTGAAAATATAAAAACAGCAAGGTAACTAATGATAAAAGTGAACGTAAACGGTATTGCAATGCTAGGAAATAAGGCCTAGGGTTCATACTTTCACTAGTGCAAGTTCTCTCAGCAATAATAACATAATTGGATCATATAACTATCCCTCAACATGCAACAAAGAGTCACTCCAAAGTCACTAATAGAGGAGAACAAACGAAGAGATTATGGTAGGGTACAAAAACCACCTCAAAGTTATCCTTTCTGATCGATCTATTCAAGAGTCCGTAGTAAAATAAGACGAAGCTATTCTTTCAGTTCAATCTATCATAGAGTTCGTACTAGAATAACACCTTAAGACGCAAATCAACCAAAACCCTAATGTCACCTAGATACTCCAATGTCACCACAAGTATCCATGGGTATGATTATACAATATGCATCACACAATCTCAGATTCATCTATTCAACCAACACAAAGAACTTCAAAGAGTGCCCCAAAGTTTCTACCGGAGAGTCAAGACGAAAACGTGTGCCAACCACTATGCATAAGTTCACAATGTTACGAAACCCGCAAGTTGATCACCAAAACATACATCAAGTAAATCACGTGATATCCCATTGTCACCACAGATAAGCACATTCAAGACATACATCAAGTGTTCTCAAATCCTTAAAGACTCAATCCGATAAGATAACTTTAAAGGAAAAACTCAATCCATTACAAGAGAGTAGAGGGGGAGAAACATCATAAGAACCAACTATAATAGCAAAGCCCGCGATACATCAAGATCGTACCACCTCAAGAACATGAGAGAGAGAGAGAGAGATCAAACACATAGCTACTGGTACATACCCTCAGCCCCGAGGGTGAACTACTCCCTCCTCGTCATGGAGAGCGCCGGATGATGAAGATGGCCACCGGTGAGGGATCCCCCCTCCGGCAGCGTGCCGGAACAGGGTCCCGATTGGTTTTTGGTGGCTACAGAGGCTTGCGGCGGCGGAACTCCCGATCTATTCTGTTTCTCGATGTTTTTAGGGTATATGGATATATATAGGCGAAAGAAGTCGGTCAGGGGAGTCACGAGGGGCCCACGAGGGTGGGGGGCGCGCCCAGGGGGGTAGGACGTGCCTCCCTGCCTCGTAGCTTCCTCGAAGCCTCCCTGACGTCTACTCCAAGTTTCCTGGATTGCTTCCGTTCCAAAAATAACTCTCCCGAAGGTTTCATTCCGTTTGGACTCCGTTTGATATTCCTTTTCTTCGAAACACTAAAATAGGCAAGAAAACAACAATTTGGGTTGGGCCTCCGGTTAATAGGTTAGTCCCAAAAATAATATAAAAATGTTTAGTAAAGCGCATAAACATCCAAAACAGATAATATAATAGCATGAATACTTCATAAATTATAGATACGTTGAAGACGTATCAATCGGCCAGCTCCGCGAGTGGGAGAGCGCGCCTCCCTGCTACTTCGCCTCCACCCCGGAAGAAGAGGCGACCCACCTTGAGCGCTGGAAGGCGCATTGGCTCACCGAGGAGGGGGCCGACGGCAAGCGGCGGATGCGATATGAGCAGATGATGCGCTGCGACGAGGAGGCTCTGCGGCTTGAGGAAGAGGAGGAGCGCGCCCGCCTCGCCGTTATGCCGCCGCAGTAGTAGATGCCGGAGGAGGCTGCCCTGGCGGCGTATCAAGCCGCGTTCGGTTGGGCTGGGCCTCCCCCGTCTTCATTGACCTCACCAGCGGCGATGACGACGACGACAAGGGCAAGGGCAAGACGGTTTACTAGGGCAGCGTGCGGGCGGTTTATTAGTTCTTTTAATATTCTAGTTGTTTAAGTGGACTTTGGCCGACGTTTGACCGATCATTTATGTATAATTATGTTTAATTAGTCAGTTTCGGCCACATCGGCATAAATGGGTCGGTCTTCCGTTGGGCGTACCTGTCGACCCAAATGAAAAACCGGACGCTGACGTCCTCCTCGCCGACCCAAAAGGACGAAAAGCGGACAAAGCACGCGTCCGTTTAGGCCGGGCTCTAATTGTGCTTACTCTGCAGTGGAGCTTGTACTTACCGCCACGTTACGCTTTCCCTCATGGCCCACTTGGCATTGAACTGCCTGAAGAGCTGACTCGAATTGCTGCACGCACAACCGCAATGTCAGAAAATATGACCTCACCAGAAAGCTCTCGAACCGCAACTAGATCTTGGTTCAAGGTACAAGTGACTATTATGGTTTTTAAAGCCTGACATAGCGAGAGCATTTGCACACACACTAGAAAAGAAAAAGATAAGCAACAATCAAAAGAAAAAAAAGAGTAGTATGATTTTAATGTAATTTTTATTGGTCATTTTACATCCACTTGTCTTTTCATTATTTTTTTCATTGTACTGGCTGCTATTTTGCCTGATAATTATCCGATATAATATGCATTTTATTATAAGTAACTGCTGTTTTTCATTTTTATTATAAGTAACTGCTGCTTTTCTTGATTTGTTGAACTTACTTATTAAATCTAATATGCATTTTGATGTTTTTTGCTAAGAAAAATAGAATATGACCCACACCGCCCGACGCCGAGGCAAGCCACACCCCGACGGCACCGATCACCGATCGAGAACTTTGGCGTGTACGCATTCGCGTGACACGACGCCACGGCAGGGAAAACCAGCCATCCGCCGCGGCGCCACCCCACCCGCCCGCCCGCCGTTTATAGCGAACCCAGCGGCCGCACGCGGGTGCGCTCCGCTCCCCACGTCCGCGCCCCTCGATTCCACCCACAGCAGCACGCGGCACGCACCCGAGACGCTCGTACGGGCCGGCGCACCCTAGCCGGGCCGCGATGCCCACGGCTAACGTGCGCGCGGCGCAGCCTAGCGCCGACCGCAGGTTAAGTACGCTGGTGCGCCACCTGCTGCCTTCTTCCCCACGAACATCAGCAGCGACCGCCACCTCCGCCGACTCCTCCCTCCAACCTTTCCCCACCATGGCGTCGCCCTCCGTCTTCGCCGGGATCGCGCAGGGCCCGGAGGACCCCATCCTCGGGGTAAGCCCTCCCTCCCTCCTCCGATCCCCGACTCTACTCCCTCCCTTCCCCTCCCCTCCCCTCCCCTCCCCCGTCGGCTGGTCAGGCGCGATCGCGCGGTATTTGTTTGTTTCGTCGGCCTGATTTGTGCTTGCTTGGGTGTTGCGGCAGGTGACGGTCGCGTACAACAAGGATCCCAGCCCCGTCAAGGTCAACCTCGGCGTCGGCGCCTACCGGACCGAGGTGAGAGGTGTTTTTTTTTTGGGAATTTCATTGAATTGCTGCGCTTCTCTGTTGGATCAGAGCTGGATTTGACCATGGTTGGCGTTTTGATCCGAGTCAGGAAGGGAAGCCCATGGTGCTGAATGTGGTCAGGCGCGCCGAGCAGATGCTGATCCAAAACGAGTAAGTCTGGCTCCAAATCGAGATGATCCGCATGATTTTCGTGCCTGTTTTAAGTGACTGAAGTTTCATTCTGTGAGCTTGTATCCCGAACTGAATAAAACTGGGATTCAACTAGTTAGTACTGTAGATCTAACCTCTGGATAAAATACTCGTCCTAGCGTGGGAGTGTTGTCGTTGGTATCCTTTTGTTAGTAGATCGCGTGAGGCCATCGTACTGTATTCTCCAATATAATTGTTGCCTAAGTATTTTATTGACCTTTACCGTTCCACCCACTTGATTTATAATATATTTTCAAGTTATTTTGGTGGTTTCCCTATGTTGTACGGTCGTGTAGCGTTAGCTGACGTAGTTGTACTTGCAGTTCCGGGTACGGCACTGCTATTCGGGTTCAGTTTTACAAGCACTGCAGCGTGTTCCATTCCGTGTATAAACTGTTGACTTATGGGAAGTTTCTTGTATGAGTTTACATAAGATTTACTGCTGTAAGAACAATTGTGTGCAGTAACTGACTACTGAGAGTGGAACTTATGATGGCATTATTTGACCTGTAACTGCTTACTTTGCTTAGGTCACGTGTTAAGGAGTACTTGCCGATCACTGGATTGGCAGATTTCAACAAGTTGAGTGCTAAGCTTATCTTCGGTGCTGACAGGTGTGTTTGTTAAACCACTACCTTTAATTGATGATAATTTTGTGTGAAGTCTTTCATACCAAAGAGTAAAATTATCTAACTAGTGTACCTCCCCCTTTCCTGGAATAGTCCTGCTATTCAGGAGAATAGGGTGGCTACTGTGCAGTGCTTATCAGGAACTGGTTCCCTACGAGTGGGAGGTGAATTTCTTGCAAGGCACTATCATGAAGTAAGAAGCTTTTCTTGTCTCCTTTATTGGCCGCTAGACGTAATTGCATTGTTTGATTTCTAAATTATGAACATTTTCTCCAGCGCACAATCTACATTCCCCAGCCAACCTGGGGGAATCACCCAAAAGTCTTCACTTTAGCTGGCCTGACTGCTAGGAGTTACCGGTACTATGATCCTGCAACTCGTGGACTGGATTTCCAAGGTGCCTACTTCAATTTTTCATATACACTACTATGTGCTCAATTTGCAATTTCAGAAGAGGACGTTGCCACACTTCTACTGGATCGTTTTAGGTAGTCTTACTTAATCAAGGATATGTTTATGTGCTGCAGGACTCTTGGAAGACCTCAGTTCAGCTCCCTCAGGCGCAATTGTACTGCTTCATGCATGTGCCCACAACCCTACTGGTGTCGACCCAACCTTGGAACAGTGGGAACAGATCAGGCAGCTTATGAGATCAAAAGCATTGCTGCCATTCTTTGACAGTGCTTATCAAGTAAGTAATTGACATGCCTAATACTGATGCTTCTTAGGGAATATGCCACATGACTACATAGCCACATAATTTGTTGATTCTTTGTTCACATGGCATATTTTCTTCCAAATAGCTTACAAATAAAGTATTGTGCTTGAAATGATCTGTGAAGGGATTTGCAAGCGGAAGCCTTGACAAAGATGCCCAATCAGTGCGCATGTTCGTCGCTGATGGTGGTGAATTGCTCATGGCTCAAAGCTACGCCAAGAACATGGGATTGTATGGAGAGCGTGTTGGTGCTTTAAGCATCGTAAGTTATCTTATCCTAATACTTTGTTATTCACCTTTGTGGCCTTACCCTTAGTTTTTGGATTCGAGCTTGTAGGCATCTTCTTGCTGTGTTGATGGTAATAATTAACTTCCAGAATTGCTTCCACAGCTTTGTGGTCCAATATGCTAAAATGCATACGGTTATAGTTACATGCAAGTGTTTGCTATACAGCTATAGTTGCAGTTGTATATCTTATACAACTGTAATAATTCTTATCTACTCATACCTCAGTATGACATGGAAACTTCTTTTAACCTTCTTTTAATGAGATAGTAGATGTACTTGGTGAACTTGTGTCATACATAAGAGGCTGTATTGCATCTCATAGTTTTCATGTTATTGAGTTGTTTGAGGAACTGAAAGAAAAATCCAACTTAATGTTTCAGGTTTGTGGGAGTGCTGATATAGCTGTTAAGGTTGAAAGTCAACTTAAGCTTGTAATTAGGCCTATGTATTCGAACCCTCCTCTTCATGGTGCTTCTATCGTGGCTACCATACTTAAGGACAGGTAGTATTCTATTCAATCATAGACTGAGTTGTGTTGAAATGAATTTTTATTGGCAGATCGACAAATCTAATAATTGGTAGTGCTTAGTTCTTATTGACTATTTTTTCTCAATTTGTAGTGCTATGTTCGACGAATGGACTCTGGAGCTGAAGGCCATGGCTGATAGGATAATTAGCATGAGGGAGCAGCTTTTTAATGCGCTGAAAATCAGGGGTACTAGTTTCTGTCAAAGTCCACTGTTTCCTCTTTGCTGTTATTAACATAATTAATGTCTGAATAATGGCCTTTTTCAGTCTCATAAATTCTCCCAGGATCTTCTATCAGAACCTAGTGTCATTTTATTTTCAGCAATTGATACAATTTCTCTGAACTAATTGTTCTTTGGATATTAGTATTACGTTATTCTGAACAGAAACTTCTTGGGTTATTAGCAAAATCTGATAAATATCTGACCTCCTATATTTGTATATGGTTTATTACTAAGTTCCTGTTAAATTCCCTGAAATCTGAAGTTCATGTAGTGCACTAAGTGTTCTGGTTCTGGTCCATCGATCTCCAAGTTATGGATGTTCAATCTTTTGATCCATTTCTTATTAATTCCTCTATACCAAAGTGTTGACCATTTTTCATATCATGCAGAAACACCTGGAGATTGGTCCCACATCATTAAGCAGATTGGGATGTTTACTTTCACTGGGCTCAACAGTGATCAAGTAGCCTTCATGAGGCAAGAATATCACATTTACATGACATCTGATGGGTAATGCCTTCTGAATTCTCACCCATTTACATATCTCGTCACCAAATGCATTAGTAGTGTAACTTGGATGCCTTCTTTTCCAGCCATACTGTCTATGCACATTTAGTAGATTCAGCACTGCTTTCTTTGGTGGTTTTCATTCTCAAGAGTCCCCTGTAGCTAGTTCATATTGACAGGTCATATATTTTGTCTTGCAGGAGGATCAGCATGGCCGGTTTGAGCTCCAGAACTGTACCCCATCTTGCAGATGCCATACATGCCGCAGTTACAAAACTGAAGTGAATGATAACATTGCAACCCCCTCGCACAATAAAATCTTGAATTCTCTACAGCAGTTTCCGAGGGGTTCAACCAGAGGTGTGTTACTGGCTGAACTCAAGAATTTGCCTTGTAGACTCATTAAACTTGTTGTCTGAGACAGTTTTGTACACACCGGATTAAAGATTATGGTGATTTCGAATCCCGAATAAGCTGCAGTTGTGATGCTTTTCTTACCCTTGAATGCTGAGGTATTTATCCTGCAGCGCTGTATAATGCCTAGTTTTGGGAAGCTAATGTTTGTGAGCTGTATGTGCGTTTTCGGTTGTTGCATACGGTGCTTTTAGTTGTTTCTGAGCTCAGGCTGGAAGATCTTCTGCTTAGTCAAGTATAAACATAACTTGAAGCAATAGCGGGCCATTTTGTTTTTGTTGAAGTTCTATTTTTACGTTGTTGTGAGAAATTCAACATGTCAAGCAACATAAAAATACAGTCCAGTGTAATACCAATAACTTCGTTATACTGTTTTCTTGTCAGAAACCCAAATTCATTTCATGCAATACGGTAGAGATAATGAATCAACTAGGAGAAGAATACAAGAGAAAAGAGGAAGATGTCTTGATGGCTTAGGTGTAACAAACCCGTAGGGCAACTCCATTGCTGATCACTAAATTGCCCGCAAATGTCCAGACCGGATGATTCAGTCATTTTTTGTCATCCAAATTTGATTATCTGTGTTGCCCTTAGATGTTGGATGGTCACCAAAAATGGCTGAATTGGTTTGGATGTCTGAAATCTCATAATCGTAAGGGCGGTTTGCGGGCATCCGGACGTCCGACACACCCAAAATATCCCAACCTGAAGCCTCTTTCCCCTCGCTCCGTCCCTCCCACCGCACTCTATCCAGGCTTTGCTGGACCTCCGGTGTTCCACCCAAGCGCCTTCCCACCTTGGACTATGCAGCAGTTCCATCCGCTATCTAGCTGCAGCTCAAGTATCCTTCGCTATCTTCTGACGCCGTCCATGGCAGACACCACGCACGACAAGTGTTCGGTCCATGGCAGAATCCAGTTAAATTTGAGGATTTTATCCAAATGCATCATCAAATTTGACATCAATGAACTCGTGAGCAGCTGCAAAATGATCTGGCTGGGCACCTTTAGGTGTTTCATAAATAGAACATGTGTCCGACTATGATGATTCAAACTTAAACATTTTATTTCAAAACTTTATGTTTGGATTGTAATATATTTATTTGAATTATTGTTGCATTGGAATATTTATCTTTCAATTGCTAAAAAATTATATGCTATTTATCTTTGTTTTTTGTTAGTCCGGGTCCGGGTATATGGAAAAAAACCTAGGAGTGGACATTTAGATGGCCTCCACCCCCATCCCTGTTCACGGACACACCCGAACATGTTCACGAACATTTGGTGAGGTCCTTTTTGCGGTTTTCGTGATCCGTGTTTGAGTTGCCCTAAGAAATCTTGAAAAAGAGTAGCAATATATGTGGAAAGCTGAAACCTAATTTAATGTCAGGCAAAAATGTATTAAGAAACAGTATAATGGGGCACCTACAAGCCACAACAACAATTTGGTGCTGTCAGCCGTCGGATCCAGCAAAGAAAAGGCTCAGATTTGTTCAATTGTGTCACCCAGCGTCGTAGTGCCTTTTCACCCGTCATTATTGTAGTCCACTCAGCCCACGTAATTGGACCGCTGCTCCGCGCACAGAGCTAGAGATCATCTCCTTCATCAAGTCAATCGACGACCAAAAGCCCATGTAGGCCCATCACAAGTTTCATTCAATTCGTGTTGTCTCGCCCAATCCCCACGATTTGTGGTGATGCGACAGTTCGCCATGCCGCCAGTAGCACGCGCTGCCCTATAGTCGTCCTACCGTCGCCTCCGGGGTCCGGGCCTCCTGTCTGCATCCATGTTTCGGGTTGGTATGCCCAGTTCATATGCCCAAGAAGTTGTTTCTTCATTTGTTTCTTCATGCATAGGTTGTTGTCCTCTTTCATCCTCTTTTTTCATGTACATCCATTTGTCTGCTCCCTTCCGCCTTCTTTCTTTCAGGTATTCTCATTGTTCGTCTATCAAGTGATAACTGCAGTGGGGTTCGACTCACTGTCAGTAAATTTCTCGGCCTCTTAGGCCTTCCATTATGTAGGCCAAAAGAGGTGCCAAATCTACTTTTACATTATTTGGCACCGGTGCCCTCCATAGCTCATGCGGTGCCATAAAAAGTTTTCTGGGAACCGGAGCAAGTTCCTGCTCCGATGCCCCATTCGAGCATTGCGATAGAATATACTACCATCTGTACTTGCTGCTCCAATGCCTCATTTTTCTGAAGGTGGACGAGAGGAATTGGCGTGAAGGATTGACCAGAGGTTGGCTTGCTTTGATTTTTCTATGTACATGTGGGTCCCATCTTTCTACGGGCTGCACCCGCACGGTGTGAGGCCGGTGCCAAAGAAATTTACCAGGGCATCGATGCCCAGTCTACTATATTTTAACATGCCGGGCACCGGCTACGTAGTGGAAGGCCTTACAAGTTTACATGCCATTGGCTAATAGAACATGAGCGTACTGTGCTTATAGGTTCTTCATATGATCCATTGCAGAATATTAGGGTACTGATTTTTTTGTTTTTTGTTTCTGAGGAATCACCGGGGGGGGGGGGGGGGGGGGGAGGATCCTTACCTGAATATATTACTCAAGAGGCCAAAAGGGCCCAGCAGTGACAGTTACAAATTACAAGAGCACGACAAGCCGTGTGGTAAGGTAGCCAAGCCAAGACGTGGCAGCTACTTGTCAGCATGATCCCTAAAGCGGTGCGAGAAGAGCTCAAAGTCAGTTACAATGTTCTGAATGGTTGTACGAGAAGAGTGATCTTCAGTACGGAAAACAGCCGCGTTGCGGGAGTCCCAAATCTTCTAGAGAACGACGAGAAGCACTTCCGGCCAGACCCTACCGTCCAGCTGCTACGCGCGGGGGGGGGGGGGGGACCAACCAGAGGTCTTGGAACCTGGGGGTAGTGGAGAGGCCTAGATGTGCCCAAATCTGCATAGCCCGCGGGCAGGCAATGAACAGATGAGTAGTATCTTCAGAGGGGCCAGCACATCGTGGACAGCTGGCGGAATCAGCCAT